>NC_053029.1:24101899-25301899 GCF_016746235.2 Drosophila teissieri | reverse complement strand
GTTACTTTTAAGCTTCTTGAAAGATTCTAGAGCTTCTTTGTCTAGTGAAATTATTTTTTTGGATGACATTCTTTTGGACACGTGTCCATCTTCCCCTCTTAAAAGTGAAGTTAGGGGTTTTGCCAATTTGGCATAATATTGTATAAATCTTCTATAATAGCCGGAAAGCCCTAGGAAGGATCTTAGATCAAAGTCTTAGGGCAGGGATAATTTGCTGTCGCTGCCACTTTACTCGGGTTTGTTTATATTCCCCTATCGGAGACAACAAATCTAAGGAATTCGACTTTGTTTCATTTGTCTAGCTGACAGTTCATGTTGGCGTTCTGTAAAGTTTGAAAAATTTTAGCCAAGTTCTCAATGTGCGTATCATCATCTTTGCTAAATATGATGATATCGTCTATGTAAATGAAACATATTTTTCCAAAATGTTCACGAAGTATGTCATCTAATGCACGTTGGAAAATTGAGGGCGCATTCTTAAGACCAAATGGGAGTCGTGTAAACTTATATTTTCCGTTGTTTGCGGAGAAGGCGGTCTTTTCTATGTAACTATTTTTTAACGAGATTTGATGGAAACTACTTTTCAGATCTAAAACGGAGAATACTTTATTGTCCCCTAGTTGGGTAAGTACCTCATTTATCTCAGGAATAGGGTATTTATCTGCAATGGTTATTTTATTGAGTTTGCGATAATCAATAACCATGCGATATTTTTTTTCGCCTGAAGCGTCTGCCTTTTTGGGTACAATCCACACTGGTGAATTGTATGGGGACCTAGAAGGTCGAATTATACCATCTTCTAAAAGTTCTTTTATCTGTTTGTTTACTTCATCTTTCAGTGTCATTGGATACTGATAGAATTTCGAGTAAATAGGATTATCGGACGAGGTTCGGATCCTTGCCTTTACGCTTGTTGTGTAGGTCAGTTATAGGTTTGGGTCTGCGAACAAGTCTGGAAGTGGAAGTTAACTACGTGTGTTAACTACGTTTAATCGTGCCCATTGAATGGCATATTTAATGTTAATAATTTCTTCTTTTAAAAGGCGAATCTGGTTGTGCAAACTAATAGCTGCTTTACTGAACTGCTTTTTTGAATAGAATTGCTGAGAGCGTTAGATACTGAAGTGAGTTTATTTATTCTTCCTTCTAACTGTTTGTTAACAATGACCTGTTGGTTATTATTGTCAATAAGTTTATCTAAGTTCTGCTCTATCATAACCAGGTCATCATGATCTGGACTACCCGCTATGTCTTTCCATCCTGACCCTAGCCAATTTAAGGACCTAGTTTTTCGAGTTTTGGGAAAGGCTTTGATTGTTCGGAATGTGTGAGTAGTTGTGTTTATCTCATGGTGAAGGGTAGCGTATAATGGACTGCGCTTAAGGCTATTTTCCGTATGTTCATGTAAAATATCTAAAGCGGTTTGGATTTGGTCGAGGTTAATGAGGTGTATTAGTTTAGTTGTTGAGGTTTGAAGCTTTCCGATCCCCTTGTTCATTGTCAGTTCTGTGCGTTCGTATAGTTTGTAAGGTTCATCGTTCCACTGACATCGTTCGAAATCTATAGTAATATCCTGAAAAATTGTAGATTTTGATATGGCTTTTATGGACTGTTTTTTTCCGATTCTGTTGTTACTGTAGTGTGCTTGTTTTCCTTAACTATTTCATTCCTATATCTTGGGGAAAGCTTTGAACCTAATCTAGTGTTTATTTGTACGAATATTTCTTCTCCTGGCTGATAGTTTAGTATTTCCTTTTTTTTCTTATTGTGGTTCGTTCGGTATATTTCCTGTTTATTTTTAAGTCTTTCAATATTGTCTTGTCTGGCTGTGTCGTATTGGTCCGGGTCTGTTGTTACTCTCCTACCTAAGAAGGAGGTTTCGTTTTCTTCTGTTGTAGTCTGTATGTTAAAGTTCCTTTGTCGCTTCATCCCATCTGGTATTGGGCCAGGAGGTCTTTTACCTGGTTCAAAGCGAGGTCTGTTCATGTAGTTCACCATTCTTGTCTGAACACTGGGATCCACATTCATAGGTTCTGGACGAGGCAGTGGTTTTGGGGCCTGTGGCCTAGGTGGCGCTGACTGCTGTGGCGGGAATTGCCTATTCTGGAAAGGTCGAGGTGCAGCTACTGGCTGTGCAAGCTGGTAACCGAAGTTGTTCCAATTTCGTCGTGGTAAAGCGGTCGGTAGTTGCTGTCCGAATTGGTAATATCGAGTTCTGGGGGGTGGAATTGGTGGTTGTCTATTGATAAATAAATTACTGCGAGGAGCAGGTGAAGGCTTTGAAGACTAAGTTCTGATTTTCTAACTTGAGGCAAGGGTGTAATGCCGAGGGTAAGTCTACTGGTTCTTTAATTCCCAGTAGACGAGGCAAATCGCCTTGTAATCCTCGTACGAAGGTGTCTAGAGCCTTATCTCTGTACATTTTCGTCATTAACAGTTCTGCTTCTCTTCCTAACCCCATACGACCGATCCTGTTTAGGATTAGGAATAGGTGCTTATAAACCATTTGATGGAACTCTTCCACAGATTGGTTGACACCCTGTATAAGCATCGTCATTTGGTATTCTAATGTGTTAGTGTCGCGCTTGTCAGCATAATGCAGAGTCAGACATTTCGAAATCGCTAACCAGTTCAGAGGAGTATTGTAAGATTCTATTGCCATGTCGGCGGGTCCTACAATTTTATTACGTATGGTATGTAAAATACCATAGTATTTCGGGGTACCCTGGTAAGCACTGTATGCTTCTAAGATACGGTCTACTCCTTTCCCCCGGATAGATTTAACTATATCCGGCACTCTGTCTAAATCACCTAAGTTCCCTGCATGCTCTGGGGCAATTACCTGGTCTGTTACGTTTGCGAATTCTTCCGAAGAATTGTGGCGTCTCAAGAAAATTGGTAATTGTTGTGCTAAGATTTCGCTAATTGTAGCTGCTAATGCAGCTCTGTCTACATTTTCAACCATGATTCTATTGTGTTCTAGTTCTTCCTGTTGTCTGACGCGTTGTCTAGTCGCTTCGGCACTAAGTATCGAGGGTCTTATCAGGTTGTTCACTTTAGCCATAAAACACTAAGTAAAACCGAACTAAGAATGGGTCGAGTTTAAAAAAGATCAGGGAGCAAATGATGGAGCTTATCTCTAATTATGTTTGAATTGGGTTAGTAAGACCTTGTGTTTTTACTTGAAAATAATATGTTTTGTGTCTTTTATAAATTTTATAACCAGTGGCTGGTTTTTCCTTGTACTTTAGAGGGTCCCTTGGGAATCGTAAAGTTGAAATTAGTTATATCACTTTTGTGATCCTTTTGTTTGTTTTATCGTTTTACGGTATTTCATTGATCACTTAAGTTTATATGTTTTTTTGTTCAATTTGTTTGTCAGTTTTGTGTTTATAAAATTTGGTTGGTTAAGCTTACAGTACTATGGGTATTCTTATTGATGTGGCTCCTCCCTCCGACGATCCGGATTTCATCTTTTTTATCTAACGAAGACTACTTGGGATCCAGCGATGCGTACAGGGTTGAGGGGTGGTCTGTGGCCCTGCCTTCAGTCCTTGGAGTCCACCGATGGGCAAATGAACAAGTTAAGTTCGATTTGCCAGAGTGAATTTGAACGAACGAAAGATGTTAATTTTTCGTGATTTGCGCGTTTTTGTCACTCGCGTTTTGACCGGTTGCCGCAAATATTATTACTAGCCGCGAACATACAAAACGTTTTGTTGTATCGTACGCGCACCGGTCCCTGTTCGGGCGCCAGTTAATTACTTTGCTGTTAGCAAGGTAAATAAATAAAATATATTGGAGTTCAGTTAAGAACGACTTTATTTGTATAAATCCAATTTGCAACTAAATTACCCTAAGCTGTAGCTGTAGCTGTAGCAAGCTGTGAGTCTTTGGCTGTGAGCTGCGCTGCCCTTGGTGGCAGAGGATCGGCGTCGGCTCCGTAGCTTTCCAATAGGCCACGACATCGGCTGATGTTTTGCTGGTCAAATCGGTGCAGTCTTCTTGGGATCACTTGCATTGGTGGGAGCGGA
This sequence comes from Drosophila teissieri, assembly GCF_016746235.2. NCBI lineage: Eukaryota > Metazoa > Arthropoda > Insecta > Diptera > Drosophilidae > Drosophila > Drosophila teissieri. The sequence continues at coordinate 25,297,865 of NC_053029.1, read as the reverse complement.
AGTTGTTACCAATCAGATTCTTCGAACTCTACTTGGCAGCTCGGCGTGTGCAGGAAATTATCAAATTCTACTTGGCAGCTCGGCGTGTGCAGGAAATTATGCAGACGCTGAGCTTGGGGTTCATTGGGACTATCAAATTCTCCACGAATAAGATTGAAAATAAAGACTGTTGCAAGCATCGTTCTACGATTAGCTAGGGAGGGTAGAGAGGGTAGGAGGGAGACATTAGTCTACTGGAATAAGGAGGTATTCTAAAGTTTGCATCCCAATTAGGGCGCCGTAAGGCAACAAGTTAAAAGTTCTTTTGATCCGATTCAATGCGATCCGAGTAAACTTCGCATGAATAAGGTTTTGGTCATGTAAGGATCATCAAATTACTTTGCCCACCGCTTTATAAATCCAAGCACACCCCTGGCCTTATTGACAATAGACGAAATATGGTCTGAAAATTTAAGTTTAGGGTCCAGAAGAACACCAAGATGATCAACATGTGTTATTCTGTCTAAAGAGCACCCACTTAGAGTCTAAATCGCGTGTATTGAGTTGACACGAGAAAAGGTCATAACTTTACACTTCGAGCCATTTAAGTTTAATACGTTATCACGGCACCAGGCTTGAAAGCTATCTAGATTGACAAACGGTACGAACTTTTACAGGCACTACTAATATTTATTCTCGTTATGTTGGAGAGGTGAGGGGCTTACCTCTTGGGTCCCACGACCCAAAATCGACGAGCTTACGCTGGCATCATGGTGCCTGAACATCGGATGCCCCTCCCTCGGCCTGAGTCCTTACCCAGGACACAGACACTAATACGCAGACGTAACAATTTCCATTTATATATTAAGTAATATAAATGTATCTATGCAAGAGAACTTTAAAGATTATAGTCTCTCCTAACTAGATATTATCTTTTTTTACTTGTGTTATCTTCACAAATATTTAAATTGATAATACCTTTACCTTCTCTATTTTCGAGCAATGAAATAGTGGACTTGCGTATACATATGTATACATATTCTTCTTCGAAATCATATTCGCTTATAAAAGTATGTATAGATCTTAAAATGAACAAGGGTTCCCTTCTTAGAGTTTCTTCAATGACGTTTTCCATTCTCCTTTTTTTTTTTCAATTTTTTGATATGTTCTTAAATTTTATCCAAATTATTCGTTCTGCTTATATAACGCTTTTTTATACCCGTTACTCGTAGAGTAAAAGGGTATACTAGATTCGTTGAAAAGTATGTAACAGGCAGAAGGAAGCGTTTCCGACCATATAAAGTATATATATTCTTGATCAGGATCAGTAGCCGAGTCGATCTGGCCATGTCCGTCTGTCCGTCCGTCTGTCCGTCCGTCTGTCCGTCCGTCTGTCCGTCCGTCTGTCCGTCTGTCCGTCCGTCTGTCCGTATGAACGTCGAGATCTCAGGAACTACAAAAGCTAGAAAGTTGAGATTAAACATACGGACTCCAGAGACATAGACGCAGCGCAAGTTTATTGATTCATGTTGCCACGCCCACTCTAACGCCCACAAACCGCATAAAACTGCCACGCCCACACTTTTGAAAAATGTTTTGATATTTTTTCATTTTTGTATTAGTCTTGTAAATTTCTATCGATTTGCCAAAAACTTTTTGCCACGCCCACTCTAACGCCCACAAACCGTCCAAAACTGCCACGCCCACACTTTAGAAAAATGTTTTGATATTTTTTCATTTTTGTATTAGACTTGTAAATTTCTATCGATTTGCCAAACAACTTTTTGCCACGCCCACTCTAACGCCCTCAAACCGAAAAAAACTGTCAGTGTTGAAGACTCGCCTTCGCACTTCCACTAGCTGAGTAACGGGTATCAGATAGTCGGGGAACTCGACTATAGCGTTCTCTCTTGTTTTATTATTTTATTATGTTAATTTAAACTGAGCGACTGTAAAGCGACCCTGTAGGGTCAACTATCTTAACATTATTGACCACATTGGCCGTATTATTTTTATTTGTTTTTGGTTTGGTTTCCTTTTTTTTCCCCCCAAAAGTATTGTTTTTCAAAACGGTCGTCAAGATTTATTCGAAACTATAGAAGATACCATCAAGGCCTTTACATTTTGGATAACAACTTTTTGAATTTTTTTTATCGATTTTGTTTAGTCTTTTTTAGATTGGAAAACATATTCAAAAAGTACTTTTTTTTCAAATCTCTGCCATTTTGTGAAATTTAAAAAAAAACTTGGGTCATGCCATAGTCAACGCTCCTAAAAATTAAGTAAAAATATTTTTTTTTTCAAGGTTCTGAAGCTGAAATATCATTACGACCGTTTGACCTCGTCGCACCGGCAGTGGTGCATCTAACAATGCGCAAATGGCAAATTTTACGACAATTTAATCTGTTTTTGTTATATTCTTTGAGCTTATGCATTAATTAATCAGATAAAAAAAATTGTTCAAATATCATGTGTAGTTTTTTTGCAATCCGTCCTTGAATAAGAGGCCCAAAATTTGAGCGCGAGGGTAGACGACCCCTTTAAAGTATATTAAAAAAAAGTATCTGCATCTTGGTGTCATCAGCGCCTTGGTGTTTCGTCTTTGCTGTCTTCTTGGTGTTATCCCTTTGTAGTTCCCTCGCAGGATGGGCTCCAGACTCCATCGCAGTCAGCTGGGTACGTTTTTTCTTCTTGGGAATTTGTTTTCTATGTGGCGGTGGAAGTTTATTACTCTTCAGCACCAGTCCCCAGGAATCCTGGAGGAATCCCGGGAAAATGTTCCATTAAAATTGGCGAGGAATATACATACAACATGCGTTCGTGGCGAGGAATTCGAAGTTCCTGAGGAAATCCCGAGGAATTCCTGGGGAAATTCCTGAGGTATTTTCCAGAGGAATACCCTTAGTATTCCTTGGGAATTCCTCATGAATTCCTCGGGAAAATATGTACCTGTAAATCCAGAAAAATCTCCCAAAAAACGTAAAGAAGTTATTTAAATGTTAAATAACATTTTTAATTTTTGTTTTATTACATTAATTTTTTCCTTTTTTTGTTTGCATTGTTTTTTACACATGCCAGTGCGTGGGCCAAGGCCTTCTCCGCTGGCTGCTGGCCTTCTAATGTGCTAATGCTATCTGTAAAGAAAAATATTTAAATAATATATATTAATATCATGTAGTTTGGAAAGCAATTAGCTATGGTAATTTATCAATCCGAAACACTTTACTTACCGGTTTTATATATTTAACGTTGACAATTTTCCAAACACCACTTGTCCCGTTCTACAATTGAATGCAAAAGCAAAAGAAAAGACGTGACGGAAAACGAATCCGAAAATTCTGACAGGCGCGTTCATGGGTATTTCCGACCATACTGATTCCGTGTAATTAGAATTAAATAGGCAAACATTTAAACACGGACGCATTGGAGTTGCCTATAGCGACAGTTTCATTTCTTAAAAAATTTAAAATCCTTAAAACAACAAATATAAATTAAATATACACTTAAAAATATATAAATTCCCCACCAATTATTAGAACGGTATTTGGAAGTCTATACATAGCGTTTTTTTCTCGACTCTGATTGGGTCTCCTCTAATCTCAATATGAAATGCCGACATGGGCAGCAGCAGAGCCACGACCGAATTCGGCTTGACTTCGGTGTTCGAAACTTTGCTAGAATTGTTTTATCGAACTCTCGCGAGGAACAATACGGGCGAGGAATTTTGGTACTGAAGGGTAGTTTTGTGATTTACTAATGATTTTATATGTGAGTGAGTTACTGTGGGGTTTAATATACACGATACCCGCAGAGTAAAAGGGTATACTAGATTCGTTGAAAAGTATGTAACAGGCAGAAGTAAGCGTTTCCAACCATATAAAGAATATATATTCTTGATCAGAATCAATAGCCGAGTCGATCTGGCCATGTCCGTCTGACGGTCTGTCCGTATGCACGGCTTTTGCCACGCCCACTCTATTGCCCACAAGCCGCCCAAAACTGCTACGCCTACACTTTTGAAAAATGTTTTGATATTTTTTTCATTTTCTCCTTCGCAAGGGAGGCCCGCAAAGTTATCAGAACGCGAGGTCATTGTGTTTCTAGGGGACCACTGTCCCCGTTGATATTTTTATTTCGAATAATTCTTTGAATAGGTCTCTAAGGGCTTAGAAGCTACGCGGAGTAGCCGCCAGAGCACATATGTATATCTCTCCATATCGCTCTCCTTAGGTATAACTTATATTAATTTATAGAGGAGACGAGTGTCGTATACATACATAAGTGAGCACTGCACTAGTTGCGGTGCCGGTCTGCGGATCGGCATTCTTGCCTGCTCATATTTTGGTTCTCATATTGCAACAAAGTGTTACAATGTGCGTGGAACATGAATACAATGTTATACATGTATATTATATGTATTTATATGTGCCTACTACAGTGCACTCTAAGACTACTTCTGACAGCGACGTCGTGTAATGGTCGGCATGGTAAGCGGTGGTATATAAATGCCCACGCGGCTACAGTCCCGCTCTTTTCGTAACCAGAAAAATATTCCTGCTAAATCATTGTGCAAGTCCTCTTAATAGAGTTAAAGACTAAGCGCAACTACTTACTAGCGTCGTCTGATCGGTGACGTGATCTGATCACATACTGGAGGGAAAAACGAAACTGCCCCAAAATTTTAAGTGGCAACTGTGTTCTTCGCGGTGGTTGCCTCGCCTTGGAGCCCCAACCACGTGAATCACATAACCCCCTCGGAGGGAGTTCTCCCAAGAGAGTAGGTGTTTAGCTATTGAGCTTTTTCAATAGCTGTTGCGAATAATAAATAACCGAAGAAAGTTTGTTTATTTTCCGATACTGTTTATTTTGCGAATTGTTTACGGCAGCTAGGGCCGACAAAGAGCTATATCGAATACACAAGTTGAGTCTTTGCCGAAAAACGAAGAAGTGACAGTTGGTGGGACAGACAGCCGAAATTCAGCGCCCAAGCTTAACGTAGGTAGATAACAAAGAGAACAAGGAATGAGCGCCGTATAGATAAATGCGTGCGAGAACAGCGGTTTGCACTATGGGCATCGCAACTGCTACCACTGACTATTTCGGCTTACAATATTAAGAGTATGAGATTAGTCTACTGCACAGTTTTGGCGGCTGCATGACCCAACAATAGGTATGTCGCCGACTTGCACTAGTGCCCCAACTAAAACCCGCTCTGTTGGCAGTATCAAGTTTTCATCTGGCCACCGGGCCTCTGCAAATACTGGCCGGTCGGAGGGATTCCGGACCACCAACTAGCGTTATTATACTGCGTAGGACAACCCCTGGCTACGGATAATTGAAGCAATTGTCTTTCTGGGAGCTACGCCAACGTCCCGAAGCCTTACCCTTCGATTAATCACTGATTGGACACCCCGACCTATCTATATATGTATAGATTGGTGCGCAGTAGAATAACTGCAACTAACTCCGCACCGCTGGATGAGCTAATCCGCACCAGTTACATTTCCCAGTCAGAATCATTTATGGAAACCAAAACATGGACCGTCAGCGGATAAGGGATTAGGATTAAAGTAGTGCAAGTGGTGGTTGCTAGACCATACGGAAATCGACTTGGGAGAGTGTGTTTTTTTCGTAACCGCAGTCATGTAGCCCCTCAATTTTTATAATTCAATTAATCTCCGCTAGCATTGACAACCCGTACCATCATTTCACCGCAGGAAGGCCTTTCAACCCTGGAACTGGACACCTGTGTGTTCGTAAAGCTAAGAGTAATTTCGTATTGTCGTAGCGTATGCCATACCTACATTCTTACAAGAACATTTCAAATGAATATAAAGATTTGGGGGTGACTGAAAAGAAAACAGAAAAATATATATCTAAACCTTGAATTTTCCATAATTTTATTTTTCCATAACGCGACCCCATATGGCCTAGCATTCTTATTCAAAAATATTTTTAAGTACTTTTAGATCTTGGGAAATGTAATGAATGGAAATTTCGATAGTATTTTAAGTAAATGAGGTGAATGAGTAAATGAAGCGAGGTTCAAATTCCACCAAAGACCTTGCTACCGTTTAGTCTTGCTGTCGTCTGTAACATTTTTCTTTTTTTCACTTGGCGAGTTCCGTTTTTTTTTTTTTTTTTTTTTTTTTTTTTTTTTTTTTTTTTTTTTTTCTTGTTTTTTTTTTTTTTTTTTTCCTTGGTCGAGTTCTCGTATTTGATTCATTTCAGAATAACCAGGTTTTCGTTCATGTTGACATTAACAAGCCTGCTAGACACTTTTGTTTTTATTTTTTTTTTTTTTTTTTTTTTTTTTTTTTTTTTTTTTTTTTTTTTTTTTTTTTTTTTTTTTTTTTTTTTTTTTTATGACATTTACAAGCCTAGTAACTTATAGTTTCGGTAGGAATCCTAACAATTAAAGTATGTGTGGACCGTTATGAAAGGCAATCGACCCACCCCATCGCCGAAAGAGCTAAGGCACCAGAGGATTCCGCCCGCCATTATTCATAATCGAGTAGAAGAGTGAGAGCACTAATCACCAGTGTTTGGGTACTGTTATACCCCTCGGCTTCTCATGCTTAAGTCAACCATTACATAACTTTTGGCGCCCAAAATCGTGGGACATGCCACGGTACGATTACAACGTTCAGTGGTATAGATTTCCTAATCAAATTTATGGTCCTTTATGGGATTTCCCAAGGATACTGAAGTGTAGAAGTAGTAAGGCTTGATCTTTCTATCGCATTTCAGAGGGAGAAGTGCGACCATTAATAAGGCCTACAACGTTGCTATTCGGACGCGGATATCAAACCGAGAAACCTGAAGTGTACACCAACCCATGAATTTAGCAAAACATCAGCTATTCGGAAATCTTGTGTCCCTAACTATCAATGCTCTTTTGTTCAGTGGTAGGAGTTTGTGCAGAACACCAGTCGCTTATTTGCAAGCGAAAGGGACGAGCACTTAAAGAAAATTGATGATTTGACTCTGATCGGATATCAATACTTAATGATCGCTCAGCTGGTAGAGTGTTGTTTCCACAGGCTGTGGAATTTACTGCTGCAAATTTCTTAAAACACATCTGATAGCTCTGTGAGTTGCCAGTTGTCAGTAAAAATACGATCTAGAAGTATCTGTTGTCTGGAACTTGTGAGGATGCAGCTTAATGCTTCCACTGACCGAACAGAAACCTGTAGAAAGTTAGTCAACGCACTCATTTCAATCGGACTTTCAATAATCCAGTCCTCAACGCTAGTTATAGATACGGCAGGCTAATACAATTTACCCCATTTTATTAAGTGGCCATCAAATGTCAAATTCAGGATAAAATCTAAAGAAAAAAAATTAAGATAACCAGCAATGCCAGTAGTGAATACGCCTCCCAGAACTTCTTCGGAAGGTAATATGGAGAATAATTGCGCCCTTTGCTCAACGGTTATGGATAACACCAATCCTTGTTATCATTTAGCGTGCAAGCATGTCTTTCACAAAAATTGTATAGAAGCCTGGTTAACCCAGAATTCGTGTTGTTATTCTTGTAATGCTCCGATTAATAAAAAAGAGATTAAAGTAGTGGTTGGAAATTGTTCGCCATATCGAGCGCAACCATTGCCAGTGCCGACAGCGCCGGTTCAGCGTGGAGTAACTACTAGAAACTTAGCCAGAGCTCTAGCCCAGTTAGAATAAGCTAATCCGGCCAACATACCGGAACCACTTCCTTTGAATACCAGTGGTGCTCCGTCTTCTGTATTGGATGCTAGTCAAAGTACCGAGCATCGTGAGGGTATTGCTAGACACCCTAGTGGTAGGCCCCGTTTTGGTTAGACCTGTCAGAACCATCGACTCACATCGAACTCAAGCGGTGGATTATAATACAATTCAAGATATGATAGAGGAAACCACCACCAAGCAACTCCCAAGGGCCGGACATGACTCGGGAGCAAGCCTTTTTCAGTTCGTCCTCAATAAGTTCTCGGCAGACAGTCGACATCATGCAAAAATGGGGAGTACATTTTGATGGATCTACTGACGGGTTAGGCGTTGAAGAATTTATATATAGAATTAAAGCGCTCACAGACGAAACCTTGGACAGTGACTTTACAAGTATGTGTAAGAACATGCATGTATTGTTCACCGGTAAAGCTAGATCCTGGTATTGGAGATACCACAATCAAGTAGATGGAATAGTTTGGTCAAACATTTGTGCGTCACTCCGTCAACAATATAAGGACTATCGATCAGATTTTATGAGCATGGAGTAGATAAGAGCGCGAAAGCAAAAACACTGTGAACCTTATTCCGCTTTCTATGAGGCAGTGGCTTCTTTAATTGATAAGGCATCGATAAAAATTGAAGAAGAAGAGTTTATTGAAATCTTAAAGAACAACCTGTTACCCGAGACTAGGCAAAAGATGCTGTATCAGCCCGTGCATTCGGTGTGACACTTACGTCGCCTAGTTCAAATGAGTAAAAACTTATCCCATGAAATTATTTGCCGGACAGAACAAGTTAAGACAAAATCAATTCCAAATCGCCGACAGGTTTTTGCGTTAGAAGATCATAGCTCGGAGGTAGAAGAAATTTCTCCAACGGGTGCAGAAATAGCTGCTTTACGTAGATCTACGGAAAAGCTAAAGTGTTGGAACTGCGAAGAAATGGGTCATATCTGGGAGAACTGCTTAGCAGATCGTCGAGTATTTTACTACGGCTGTGGCAGGCCAGACACCTACAAGCCGTAATGTCAAAATTGCCTTCAAAAGCAATCGGAAAACCGACATACGGGAGCATTCAACAAGAACCGAATGCCCCCGAAAATTTAAATCAAAAGGCCACATTACATAAGCCAACGATGGCTAACTGCATTCCGATGCGATTGCGCCCATATGAAGAACGGGTCAAAAACTATGCTGAAGTAAGGAAGCGTCTATTTCAGGATATAAAGCCGCCCTGCAATCGGCGCACACTTAGATTTTATTTTATGCCGAGGTTAGAAGAAATAAAGAATTACAAATTTCCACTATTTTTAACAAATCAAGTGATTTGCGAAGCTATGCTGAAGTATCGTTCATGGGGTAGACAGAACTTTGTCTGGTCTTGGACTTGGAGCAAACATTAGTTGTCTTGGAGAAGAGCTAGCACAACAGGATTTTTCAAGTCATCATCAATTTAAACCTATAAAATCGCGAGCTAAGACAGCAAGCGGTGAAAAGCAAACCATAATCGGGTTTCTAGACATCGAACTAACCAACAATAAAGTTAGGAGACCCCTGCGATTGTATATAATTCCCAGCATCAAACAAAGACTTATTCTTGGCCACGACTTTTGGAGAACTTTCCAAATTGCTCCAAATATTATATCATCCGTACAGGTACCAATCGAAGACAATAAGTTGGCCGGGGAAAACATGTATCCCTTAACGTTCCGATTGTCTTCCGATGTTGTGTCCGATGATTTTGAGTCTCACTCGGTAGTACTGATTCGATTGGCCGAGGAATTTCGCAAAGCCAATCTTACTCTTAGCATGGACAAAAGCCAGTTTGGAGTAACAAGCATCAATTGTTTGGGTTACGTCATTGGTAGTGGAGGTATTTGTACGGACCCAGCTAAAATCTCGTGTATAGTAAATTGGCCAGCTCCCAAAAATCTGAAACAAGTAAGGGGATTTCTTGGAGTTTGTGGCTGGTACCGTCGGTTCATACCCAATTTCGCGGATCTCACATGTCCAATCACAGATGTGCTTTCTAAAAAGGTCAAATTTGCTTGGCCTCCAGAAGCTCAAGTAGCGATGGATAGACTAAAATTCATATTGACCTCTGCACCGGTTTTAACAAACCCACACTTTGAGAAGAAGTTTTATCTTCACTGTGACGCCAGCGATTTCGGCATCGGTGCAGTGTTGGTTCAACTAGCGGAAGATAAAGCTGAAAAGCTTATTTCCCGACATTAAAATAGTAGATAAATTTTTGTACATTCGTACAGAACACGCTGACGGAAATGAGTTTCACGACAAACAGTCCTGGAAACTCTGGGTTCCCGAAACGTTAAGACCGAAAGTGCTTCGACAGGCACACGATAGTCTTACGTCCTCCCATGCCGGAATGCAGAAAACCATCGCAAGGCGTAGCCTTGCCCGGGTTAGCAAAAGATGTTAGAGATTGCATTCGATCCTGTGACGCATGTAAGGAGAACAAAGCCCCGAATTATACGTTACGTCCACCCATGGGTGAGCATTGTCCATCGTACCGACCATTTCAACGGCTACATATTGACTTGCTCGGACCCTATCCCCGTAGTAAGCAAGGACACGTTGGATTGCTTATAGTATTTGACCACTTTAGCAAATATCCTTGGTTACAACCCCTAAAAAGATTTACCTCAACGGCAATCATATATTTCCTTTTAAAACAGGACTTTCATAGTGTAGGTGTTCCCGAAACCATCGTGAGCGACAATGGAGTCCAATTTAAAGCTGTGGAATTCAATGCCTTTCTTACGGAATTCACCACAAAGTAACGCGGCCGAAAGAGTAAACCGTTCCCTATTAGCTGCCATCCGCACTTACTTAAAAACCGACCAAACCGAGTGGGACAGAAACATCACTAGTATCTCATGTTCGTTAAGATCAGCGTTGCATCAATCGTTAGGATGTTCACCATACCGTGCGTTATACGGATTAGATATGATTACCCATGGATCTGATTATAAACTGCTAAAGAATTTATCCCTATTGGAAGAACCGATAACACCGATTTCCCGATCTGACAATTTAGCGATCATCCGAAAAGACATTCAGGCCAATATTCGTCGTGCCTATGATCGGCAATATAACCTACGCGCGAAACCCATTTCCTTTAAGGAAGGACAGGAAGTATTCCGTCGAAATTTTGCTCAAAGCAAGTTCGCGCAGAATTTTAACTCGAAATTAGGCCCACAATTTGTAAAGTCCCGAATCAAAAAGAAACTGGGAAATTGTTATTACCAGCTTGAGAATTTACAAGGAAATAAGGTAGGAACGTATCATGCTAAGGACATTCGAAGCTAATTCCCGCTAATATTGCATCTAACGAAGAAATATTATCGGGTGGTGTAATGGTCGGCATGGTAAGCGAGAAAAATTTGCAAATAGAAAAAATTATAAATGCAATGTTGGCCACTTACAACTGAGTACTTGACTCTAGGGTTGGGTTAGTTAGAATTAAGTGGGTATGCTTTTAGGCTGTGGTCGATAACCTCAGTCTAATCATCTGTTTACATGTTCGAAACCGTTGCCCAACACTGAAAGCGTCTTCCAACTTTCCAATAGAAGCACAGCTATAATTATTGGAATTTGGTGGTATATAAATGCCCACGCGGCTACAGTCCCGCTCTTTTCGTAACCAGAAAAATATTCCTGCTAAATCATTGTGCAAGTCCTCTTAATAGAGTTAAAGACTAAGCGCAACTACTTACTAGAGTAAGTTTGGCTTCCAACAGAGTCCTCAAGGGGAAGCAGACACAGCTTGTTCACTGCCCGCCTTATTACTCCAGACGCGGTCCTCAATTCTGCAACTCGAGCGACGCCGTCTCTGCCAGGAATCAACTGCATGACTCTCGCCAAAGGCCATCTCATTGGGGGTAGATTCTCGTCCTTAACAAGAACGACGTTGTCCACGGCTACGCCAGGCTTTGGGGTGCGCCACTTGGAGCGCTGCTGGAGCAACGTCAAGTACTCTTCCTTCCATCGCGACCAAAAGATTTGCTGAAGAAAGGAGATGCGCTGCCAAGAGTCAAGCCGATTATAGTTTAGGCCCGTTATATCTGGCTCGTCAAACGACGAAGGCGGACCACCATTGAGAAAATGCGCCGGAGTGAGGACGTCCAGATCGGCAGGATTCTCTGAAATGGTAACTAAAGGTCTGGAGTTAATAACTGCCGAGATGTGGCACCCCAGCGTCCTCAGCTCGTCGAAGGTCAGAACCGCCGTACCCACAGCGCGGTAGAAATGATGTTTGGCTGTTTTCACCGCCGCTTCCCAAAGTCCACCGAAATGGGGCGACCGTGGAGGGATGAACCGCCAGTCGATCGTCTCCGAAAGGCAAAAATTCTGAACGGAGCCTTGATGCTCGCTGCTAAGATATAACCTTCGAAGTTCCAGAAGTTCATTCTTGGCGCCGACAAAGTTGGTGGCGTTGTCTGACCAAATTTGCTTCGGCTTCCGCCGGGTGCATATGAACCTCTTGAGTCCGCACAAAAACGCAACTGTCGAGAGATCCTTGATCAGCTCCAGGTGCACTGCCTTGGTTGCAAAGCATATAAATACGCAGACGTAGCATTTAACCGCGGGCTTGTTGCGAGTATCCGACTTGTGAAAGAAGGGTCCACAGAAGTCTATCCCAGCAACCTCAAAAGCGTGAGATCCTTCCAAGCGCTCCTTGGGAAGGTCCGCCATTATGTGCTCTATCAGCCGCGGCTTCATCCAAAAACATCTAACGCATCTGTTCACGGCCTTTGTAACCGTCTTCCTCCCCCCAATAGGCCAATATTGGGATCGAATTGCACCCATAAGAGCTCGAGGTCCGGCATGAAGATTGCTTTCATGGTAATGCGAAATAATTACCAGAGTCACCGGATGGTACCTTGGAAGGATTTTCGGGTGGCGGCCATCAAAGTCCAATGACGAATTCCGGAGGCGACCGCCTACTCTAAGAAGTCCAAACTGATCCAGGAACGGCGACAGCGAGGATATGGGACTAGACGAGGAAACTCTTCCCAGCGTTTTTAGGGACTGTATGTCCTCCCATAACTGCGCGCGCTGCACCAACCGCAGCATCATCTGAGTACCCTGTTTAATGTGTGCGACGGTGAGCCCAGGATGACGAATTCCATTACAAAATTTGTAAATGTATGCAAACACTCGTTGCAGTGCGGGGTACGCATTTGCAAATTTGGAGCTAGCAATTACATCCACGTACGGCGACTTTACGATGAACACACTTCGACAAAGCTCAAGCACCGGTTTGTCAGGACAAACAGCTGTTGGCCAATCTCTTTCAGGCTCCGTAAGATAGGCGGGTCCATGCGCCCATAGTGATTCGCTAAGCTCAGACGGCAGGGATCCTCTGGATAAGATGTCAGCCGGATTTAACGCTGTTGGAACATAACGCCAAGCCGTGACATCTGTCAGCTCCTGAATAGCAGCAACCCTATTTGCCACAAATATGTTGAACCTGGCGGGCTCATTTCGGATCCAGGAAAGTGCCACCGTCGAGTCGCACCAACAATAGTAGCGTCCTTTAAATACTTTCAAGCCAACTATTTCCCTCATGATTTTAGCCAGAAGATCCGCACCACAAAGCTCCAGCTTTGGTACTGTTATGGTCTTCAACGGAGCTATGCGCGACTTCGAACAAAGCAAATGGCTAAAACTTTGATTCCCTTTAGAAACCACATAAACGCAGGCTCCATAGGCATCAATGCTTGCATCACAAAAACCAGGCACCCCAAGACCAGACTCTGCGCTAAACACGAACCGAGGGAAACTAACATGACTTATTATTTCAAAACTGCGACATATATCAAGCCATTTCGTGTTATGAGTTTCCGGGAGACTTTCATCCCAGGACAGCTTTTCCTTGCAGTGCTGCTGAAAAATGATTTTGCACCTTGTGATTACCGGACCGACCAGGCCGAGGGGATCGTAAAATTTAGCAATCGCAGACAAAACAGAGCGCCTGCAGGGTCTCAATGGCGACTGAAAGGCAGAGAACGAAAACAATAGCTGGTCGGAGGAGGGATCCCAAGCGAGACCTAAAGTTTTGGTGAAATCGCTACCATCTTCAAACTTCATGAATGACTTCTTGTCCTCGGCGGGCACACCCTCCAGCACAAGCGGAATGTTAGAGCACCATTTCCTTAGCTTGAGCTTGCCCTTCGCAAGTATGCGAGCCGTCTGCTGCATTATGCTGATAGCATCCTTTATCGTGCCGGAGCCGGAGATAGGATCATCCACGTAAAAATCGCGCCGAAGGATTTCTGATCCAATGGGAAACGCTGCCTGCTCATCGATTGACAACTGCTGCAGCATAAAACAGGCTAGCTCCTATTAACATTTCAACACGCTGAGCTTTATGAAATTCCGGGTCGGCGAGCTGCAGGTTTTCTGGAATCTTCCAGTCCCCAATGTCCAAAATTTGGCTGGCGATCCGTGATATTGGGAGCGATAACTGCTGTTATGCTCGTTAAGTAATCCGAAGTGACAGACCGCATCGCAATTCCTACCGAGAATCCATCAGTCGCGAAATTGGAATCCCCGATTCCAGTGACGGAGCCGGACGACCTCGACCTCTTAAGTTGCAGTTGATTTGCAAACCGAGAGGTGACCAAGTGCAGTTGAGAGCCAGAATCTAACAAGGCCCTGCAGGGAACGAACAGTCCCGACCGGTTCTGCACTAGAACGGTTGCAGTGGCTAGCAGCACAAGGTCACTACCGAGATCCTGGGCAATTAGAGTAGAAGAAGTCGAAAGCGGGGCAGAAGGCTCAGTGTGGGAGCTTGAAGACACAGGAACATGTGGCTGCGAGGAAGGCTGACCATCTAGATGGAGCAGCGTATGATGCCTAATTTCACAGGTGCGGCACCGGCTCGAGCTGCATTGCCGTAGCTGATGACCTGCCTTTAGGCAATTTAGGCAAAGTGCTAGTCTCTTTGCCTCGCGCAGACGATCTACTGGCGCTAAGTCTCTAAATTGCGGGCAATAATATATGGCATGCTCTGCACTATGGTAAAGCATGCAACCAAGAGAATTTTGGGTGGTAGCAACTAGCGTCGAACGATTTCTGCCCACCTGAACGCCTGGCGCATAGGTTGCCATGGCGCAACCCACGGCCTCCAAAGTCCTACATCGCTGCTCCAGGAATGCAGCCATCGATTCCCACGACGGAATATGGTTGACAAAGACCGGATCCTCCAAGCGCTCCTCCCACTTAGCTTGGCTCGCCGCATCCAGCTTTTGCAGCAGCACTTGCACTATGATGCAGCCAGCGATTTGCTCAGTGGTGCCCCAACCCTTCAACGCACGAATGTGAGCGTTAAACTTGTCCGACAATTCCCGAAGCGATGCCACTGAACCATTCCGTACTACCTTTAAACCCAGAATCTCGGTGATGTGCGCCTGAAAAACGAGACGCCGATTATCAAACCTTTTTTGAAGCAACTCCAAAGCCGCTTCGTAATTGCCGTTTGAGATCTCCAATGATCGGATAGTTTCCAGCGCTGAATCCCTCAAACATGACCGCAGATGTTGAAATTTCTCAATGTTGGAGAGGTCCGGATGGCTGTCGATTATGCTCGTGAACACGTAAAAATCCGCCCAGTTTGCGTAGCCTCCGCCAAACGTTGGCAGCTGCACAGGCGGCAACGGCATCGGCCTCGGCCGCGTCTGATGACCACTACACAGGTTGGGCACAACACCTTCCGCAAGCGTTGAGTGCGGCGCGAAATGCACATTGCGTTTGGCTATTTCCGCGCGCACACTAGCCTTGAATTCAACGATGAATTAATCGAAACTCTCGCTCATTTCACTGCCAATTTCGTCGAAATCCAATTCCTCCAGTTCTGTACGCAGAACATTGAAGGCACTTTGCAGCTCATCAAGTTGCTCCAGCCTCACCGTAAGAGTGGGTTCGTCGTATCCGCTCAGCGTCTCATTAGACAGCGACGTTTGTAGCCTCTGCAACCTGCTGAACAGCGCATTGGATTTGCGCTTTAAAAAGGTCACCCTGTTTTTGTCACTTTCAGCGGGCATAGCAACAAATCGCTTTTAATTCGGTTCAGCGGGAAGATGAGCACAAAACAAATGCCGAAAATGCAAGCGGAGTCAATGCACGTAACGATATATGTAGCAATGTATGTATGTATATATGTAATGCTAGCTCGCTTAAACACAGCCACTATCACCGAAATCACCACTCACTTGTCCAACCGATTGCGATTTAATGTATTTATATTTATTTATAAACGGGATAAGTGCATTAATTAATGCATGCAAATTAACACGATCACGTCGGGGTCACCAATGTTTAGCTATTGAGCTTTTTCAATAGCTGTTGCGAATAATAAATAACCGAAGAAAGTTTGTTTATTTTCCGATACTGTTTATTTTGCGAATTGTTTACGGCAGCTAGGGCCGACAAAGAGCTATATCGAATACACAAGTTGAGTCTTTGCCGAAAAACGAAGAAGTGACAATTGGCGGGACAGACAGCCGAAATGCAGCGCCCAAGCTTAACGTAGGTAGATAACAAAGAGAACAAGGAATGAGCGCCGTACAGATAAATGCGTGCGAGAACAGCGGTTTGCACTATGGGCATCGCAACTGCTACCACTGACTATTTCGGCTTACAATATTAAGAGTATGAGATTAGTCTACTGCACAGTTTTGGCGGCTGCATGACCCAACAATAGGTATGTCGCCGACTTGCACTAGTGCCCCAACTAAAACCCGCTCTGTTGGCAGTATCAAGTTTTCATCTGGCCACCGGGCCTCTGCAAATACTGGCCGGTCGGAGGGATTCCGGACCACCAACTAGCGTTATTATACTGCGTAGGACAACCCCTGGCTACGGATAATTGAAGCAATTGTCTTTCTGGGAGCTACGCCAACGTCCCGAAGCCTTACCCTTCGATTAATCACTGATTGGACACCCCGACCTATCTATATATGTATAGATTGGTGCGCAGTAGAATAACTGCAACTAACTCCGCACCGCTGGATGAGCTAATCCGCACCAGTTACATTTCCCAGTCAGAATCATTTATGGAAACCAAAACATGGACCGTCAGCGGATAAGGGATTAGGATTAAAGTAGTGCAAGTGGTGGTTGCTAGACCATACGGAAATCGACTTGGGAGAGTGTGTTTTTTTCGTAACCGCAGTCATGTAGCCCCTCAATTTTTATAATTCAATTAATCTCCGCTAGCATTGACAACCCGTACCATCATTTCACCGCAGGAAGGCCTTTCAACCCTGGAACTGGACACCTGTGTGTTCGTAAAGCTAAGAGTAATTTCGTATTGTCGTAGCGTATGCCATACCTACATTCTTACAAGAACATTTCAAATGAATATAAAGATTTGGGGGTGACTGAAAAGAAAACAGAAAAATATATATCTAAACCTTGAATTTTCCATAATTTTATTTTTCCATAACGCGACCCCATATGGCCTAGCATTCTTATTCAAAAATATTTTTAAGTACTTTTAGATCTTGGGAAATGTAATGAATGGAAATTTCGATAGTATTTTAAGTAAATGAGGTGAATGAGTAAATGAAGCGAGGTTCAAATTCCACCAAAGACCTTGCTACCGTTTAGTCTTGCTGTCGTCTGTAACATTTTTCTTTTTTTCACTTGGCGAGTTCCGTTTTTTTTTATTTTCAGTTTTCTTCTTTTAGTATGACATTTACAAGCCTAGTAACTTATAGTTTCGGTAGGAATCCTAACAATTAAAGTATGTGTGGACCGTTATGAAAGGCAATCGACCCACCCCATCGCCGAAAGAGCTAAGGCACCAGAGGATTCCGCCCGCCATTATTCATAATCGAGTAGAAGAGTGAGAGCACTAATCACCAGTGTTTGGGTACTGTTATACCCCTCGGCTTCTCATGCTTAAGTCAACCATTACAGTCGTTAAAATCGCGTTCGGTTTAGGCGGGTACTTATCGATAGTGTTGAAACTCAGCAAGCACATTTCAGACATAGACAATTTTTTTGCACCACACCCTACGCAAAGTTCTATTCTAAGAACGGAAGAGGTTTGATATAATTCAATTGCATCCATTAATGGTGTCTCCTCAATCCAATTTCTTTGTTTGGAAAATGGTGAAACGTATCGAGATCTATCAAGTGTTTTTTTACGAATAGTGGGACAACTGAGAAAAAATTACAACGTCATTAAAGGAAAGGATGTCAGTTTAGTAAACAATATCTTACATTCAATATTTAGAAGTTTATCGGTATATTTATATAACACATTGGTTTCACAGAGTGATAATAATTATCAGTAAAGAGTATATCTGCAAACAGTTTTAAGCTATGCTAGTGATGCCTCGGCAGGCCAATTGGCCTCGCAAGGTCATTTTCAAAATTTTTAAGGATTAACATAATGGAACTCTGAAAATATATTCCAAATTAGTAAAAGGGTATATCTATTTGGAAAAGTTCACATATTGATACCCGTTACTCGTAGAGTAAAAGGGTATACTAGATTCGTTGAAAAGTATGTAACAGGCAGAAGGAAGCGTTTCCGACCATATAAAGTATATATATTCTTGATCAGGATCACTAGCCGAGTCGATCTGGCCATGTCCGTCTGTCCGTCCGTTTGTCCGTCCGTCTGTCCGTCCGTCTGCCCGTCCGTCTGTCCGTATGAACGTCGAGATCTCAGGAACTACAAAAGCTAGAAAGTTGAGATTAAACATACGGACTCCAGAGACATAGACGCAGCGCAAGTTTGTTGATTCATGTTGCCACGCCCACTCTAACGCCCACAAACCGCATAAAACTGCCACGCCCACACTTTTGAAAAATGTTTTGATATTTTTTCATTTTTGTGTTAGTCTTGTAAATTTCTATCGATTTGCCAAAAAACTTTTTGCCACGCCCACTCTAACGCCCACAAACCGCACAAAGCTGCCACGCCCACAATTTTGAAAAATGTTTTGAAATTTTTTCATTTTTGTATTTGATTTGTGAATTTCTATCGATTTGCCAAAAAACTTTTTGCCACGCCCACTCTAACGCCCTCAAACCGAAAAAAACTGTCAGTGTTGAAGACTCGCCTTCGCACTTCCACTAGCTGAGTAACGGGTATCAGATAGTCGGGGAACTCGGCTATAGCGTTCTCTCTTGTTATATTTAATTAACTAAAACTGCTTGTTAATAATGTTGAATAAATAATTATTTTTAATATCAAGAAAACCTGACTTTATTTTATGTACTATGGTACCGTGTCAAATTTAAAACAAGAGAGAACACCATAGTCGAGTTACCCGACTATTTGATACCCGTTACTCAGCTAGTGGAAGTGCGAAGGAGAGTGTTCAACACTGACATCTTTTGGCGGCCTGTGGGCGTTAGAATGGGCGTGGCAAAAAGTTTTTCTGCAGATCGATAGAAATTTACAATACTAATAAAAAAATGAAAAAATATTACATCATTTTTCAAAAGTGTGGGCGTGGCAGTTTTGGGCGGTTTGTGGGCGTTACAGTGGGTAAACAAACTAGCGATGCGTCTATGTCTCTGGAGTCTGTATGCTTAATCTCACCTTTTGACTAATCTGACTTTCTAGCTTTTGTAGATCCTAAGATCTCGACGTTCATACGGACAAGGCCAGATTGATTCGGCTATTGGTCCTGATCAACAATATATATACTTTATATTGTCGGAAACATAGTTTTCAACGAATATAGTACCCTTTTACTCTACGAGTAACGAGTATACATATATATATATATATCTATATATATATAGTAACATATCCATTCTACACCCACAGCTCCCCAACTCATACACTCACATTAATGTCTAAGTACAAAACCACACACACTATTGTAACAACTCACACGCACACATTAATGTCTAAGAACAAAATGTAATCCAAGATCGAGAGCCCTTCGATAAAGCTTAGCTGTCATTTATGCACAGCATCATATTCCAAAGTCTAGACTCTGTGGCGAGCCAACATCGTCCCCTAAACATTCGATCACTTGGCAAAGCCAACTGAAATAGCAAATCGTAAACATTTGACCACTTGAAGAGGCCAACTGAAATAACAAAAACTTCCGCCCACGCAATGGTCTCAGGGTTCTCCAATTACTCCTATTTTTCGGGAGCTTCTCTCTCATAATTTTCGAGAGCTTCTCTCTTAATAAACAATTATAACTTAATTCTCTTAAACTTCACTCTTAAGCTATCCCAATCTGCCTATATAAACGCAAACATGTCCCCATAAGGCAGTTCAGTTCTGAGTACACTATCAGCCCATTTCAACTTCGAAATCCATTGTCCAACTAAGTGATAATCCAAAGGCTCTAGTTCTTCCTCTATTGGAATAAATAAACGTTTAATAATATATCACAAACCAACCGTGTTATTTTTTTTATTAAACCCTTGGACTGAATTCGTATATGGCGCAGTCGGTAGGATACTGAAAAAAAGTCCTAGTAAACTCGTTATCCTTTGACAATCTAGTGAAAAGAGGAAACTTGTACGACCAAGTAACCTTTTCTGATTGTACCCGCGAATCGGCCACAACAAAGTGATTTCGGTTCGTTTAAAGTGACTAAAAATCGGTATCCGCACAAGAACCTGTGTGATCGGAGCTAATCTAAAGACCTAATTTTTGTGGACCGCTTCGTGAAGTGAGACCTCCACTAAGGTGTAATACAATTAAAATGCGCACAGTGCAGTTCACTAAGACATTAGTCTCGACATACTGTAGCAGTCTGTGAACCAAAACAGTAGCCCACTAAAATCAAAAGTGTGACCGCTACTATTTTTTTTTAACAAAAAGTTAAAACAGTGCAGTTCACTTAAGGCATAAGTCTCGACATACTGTAGCAGTCTGTGAACAAGAACAGAAAATAACTAAAACTAAAATAGCGTTACCAGCAGAAACTCTTTCTCAATTACTTCGGCAAATACGCCAAATACCACCATTCACTGGAGATCCATCAAAACTCAGCTCGTTCATCAGACGAATGGAATACCCTGCAAACGACGCTCGACAGAAGGCGATCATATTTGGAGCCATCGAACTTCAAATCACTGGAGATGCAGAAAAAGTTTCCCTATTCGGAATGCATAATGATTGGTCAACTCTAAGGGACGCCTTAATCACAGAATTTAAAACCCAGACACCCCTGGAGGAACTACTAGGAAGATTGTACCGCACACCTTTCAAAGGTAACTTACGCCTATTTTGCGAACAGTTGGAAGATAAATCAAATGTAATCATAAATAAGTGAGCATTAGAAAATGACAGAACTAATATTACAGTTTATACACAAGCAATGGCAACCACTATAAAGAATACAATTCAAAGATCACTCCCCGATAGACTGTTCATGACCCTAGCGAGGCATGACATTTCAACTATCCAAAAATTAAGACAAGCCGCCCAACAAGAAGGTCTCTACGAAGACCCAGTCTCAAAACCATCCGATTGTCAGCCAAGATTTAACCCAAATTCACATAAACATACACACATTAACCAAACTAAAAACACCCATCCCAACCAACGATTCGTTCCCACTTTTATTCCATTAACAAACCCTACACAGATCCAAAATACTAACTCAAGACCAGCTGAAAAAAATCCAAAGTTAGCAAGGGATTTCACACAAAGGCTAAATACAGGTAGAATTCAAAATCATTTAAATTTTCAACCACGAAATACTAGTGCACCAAACCCTCCTACCAAAAGGCAGAGAGAAAACGCTAGTGCTCAATTCAGAATGGACACAGGATGCGAAAATTTTCTTCAACCAGCCTCGGAACCAGAAAGCGATTCAAACGAAGTGGAAACCCATTCCTAAAAAATAAAATGAATAATATCACTCTCAAATGCTTAGTAGACACTGGTTCGTCTATTAACATTATGAAACAAAATTTCTTTAATTTTCCAATCAAACCTTCTAAAGTAAATGTCCACACTATAAATGGCGTTATAACATTGAACCAAAGTGTTTCATTGCAGTCAAGCAAACTTTGTCCCACTAATCAAATATTTTATATTCACAATTTCTTAGAAAAGTATGATTTACTGTTAGGCAGAAACTATTTAGAGCCAACTAACACTCAAATTGATTATTCAACACAAACAGTCACTATAAATGGCTAAACATTCAAAATGTGGTACGACCACATCCAAATAGATGAGTCCAAGGCTACCAATGAGTACCCCTAGTCATCTTACCCAGAGGAAACCCCTCTACAAACCCCAAAAAAGGAGAAAACCCTCCTGAAAATTAAGCGGAAAACCCACTTAAAACCGAATGAGTCAAAGAACACCAATGAGTGCCCCAGACCGTCTAATTCCGAAGAGACCAAGATTACCTATGAGTATCCCAAGCCTTCAAAATCTGAGAAAAACCCTCTTAGTAACATCCTCTAACTACGCCTTAGACGACGAGTTAAGAGAATCCAACGTATTCAGATTAGAACATTTGAATACAGATGAAAGGGAACAACTTTCCCACGTTCTGCTTGAATATAATGACATTCAGTACAAAGAAGGTGAAAACTTGACTTTTACAAGTACGATCAAACATTCTATTCACACAAAACACGAAGACCCGATCTATAAAAAACCATATAAGTACCCCCAAGCATTTGATCAAGAAGTCAACAAACAAATTAACGAAATGATAGAACAAAAAATGATTAGGAAATCCAAATCACCCTATTGTTCTCCAATTCGGATCGTCCCAAAGAAAATAGATGCTTCTGGTAAACCAAAATTTTGATAAGTCATAGACTATCGTAGTCTCAACGAGATAACCATTGACGACAAATTCCCTATTCCCGTAATGAATGAAATATTAGACAAGCTTGGACGCTGTCAATACTTCACAACCATTGATCTAGCTAAAGGTTTCCATCAAATCCAAATGGACCAACAATCAATACCCAAAACAGCATTCTCAACAAAACATGGACATTATGAATATACTCGTATGCCCTTTGGTCTGAAAAATGCACCAGCTACATTTCAATGCTGCATGAACAATCTTTTAGAAGATGATATTATCATTTATTCCACTTCATTGGAGAAACATATAATGTCATTAAGAAGGGTATTTAATAAGCTACGACCAGCTAATCTAAAATTGCAACTCAATAAATGTGAATTACTGAAGAAGGAAACAGAAACTCTCGGTCACATTATCTCGGCAGAAGGTATAAAACCAAACCCTAACAAAATAAATGCAATTGTTAATTTCCCTATTCCTAAAACCACAAAAGGAATAAAATCTTTCCTTGGACTATGCGGATTTTACCGTAAATTCATTCCCAATTTTGCAAAAATAGCAAAACCTATGACTCTCAAACTAAAAAAAAAGCAGTAATTAACACAAAAGATAATGATTATATGTCCGCTTTCGAAAAACTAAAAGTACTCATCACGTCCGATCCAATCCTAATATATCCCAACTTCGTAAAGAAACTTTCAGTGACAACAGATGCGAGTAATATAGCCATAGGTGCTGTATTATCCCAAGAACATAAACCCATCTGTTATGCAAGCAGAACTTTAAATGAACATGAACTTAACTATTCGGCCATAGAAAAAGAGCTATTAGCTATAGTATGGGCAACAAAATATTTCAGGTCCTACCTATTCGGGAGAAAGTTCGACATATTAAGCGATCATAGGCCACTTGTATGCTTAAGTAACATAAAAGACCCCAATATGAAACTACAGAGATGGAAGATAAAACTTAACGAATACGATTATAAGATTCAATATCTACCCGGTAAAGAAAACCACGTCGCTGACGCTCTATCTAGAGTCCAAATACAAGAAAACTTCCTAGGAGAAGATGACCCAGTTTCCGTTCCCACAGCAGCTACTGTACATAGTGGACCAGAAGACAACCAAAGTCACATCTCAATAACAGAAAGACCTCTTAACTATTATAACAGACAATTCGAATTCATAAAAGACGATTTTGACGACGTCCAGATAATAAAATATTTCCATAAAATCAGAATAAAAATCAGCGATAAAGAAATGACTGATAACCTTGCCAAAGATCTAATTAAAGAATACTTCTTCACTAAAAAAAGTGTTATTTACTTCCCTAACGAAGTCGACTTTCAAATCTTTCAAAATGCGTATATTCAAATCATAAGCCCCGACAGTTTCACTAAAACTATGAAAACCAGTAATAAACTAATAGACATTCAAACATACGCACAATTCAAAGAAATCATTCTCAAAACACATAAAGAACTATTACACCCTGGTATAGAGAAACTCACGCTTCAGTTCAAAGAACTCTATTATTACCCTGATTATCAAAAACTTATTCAAAATATCATAAACGAATGTGAAATCTGTAACATCGCCAAAACGGAACATAGAAATACAAAATTAAGTCTTGAAATAACTCCAGAAACCTTCAATCCCAGAGACAAGTATGTCATGGATTTTTACTTAATAAACAATAAACAATTCCTATCATGTATTGACATTTATTCTAAATACGCCTCCCTGATAGAAGTAAACAGTAGAGATTGGCTTGAAGCTAAAAGAGCTATTTTACGCATATTCAACGATATGGGTAAACCCACAGAAATAAAAGCCGACAAAGACTCCGCTTTCATGTGCGCTGCACTTAAACTCTGGTTAGAATCAGAAGGAGTGACCCTCAATATAACAACAAGTAAAAATGGAATTTCTGACATTGAGCGATTTCATAAAACTGTTAATGAAAAATTAAGAATAATAACAAGCGAATATGAACCCGAAAACCAATTCACGAAGTTCGAAAAAATTCTTTACGTATACAATCACAAAACAAAGCATAACACAACCGGTCGAACTCCAGCTGACATCTTCATTTTTGCAGGAACCCCTGCTTATAACACTCAACAAAATAAAGTAAACAAAATTGACAAACTTAACGAGAATAGACATGACTTCAGTATAGATACCAACTTTAGAGAATCCCCTCTAGTTAGATCAAAAACAACTAACCCATTCAAAAAGACAGGAAATTTAAGACAAATAGATGATAAACATTTCGAAGAAACAAATAGAGGTAGGAAGATAATACACTATAAATCCAAGTTTAAAAAGAAAAAGTAAATTAATAAGAGTAAATATAATAACGATAATTCCAGGCCTACTCCTGAGCATGATAATCATGTTATGCCTCCCATCGACAATTAACACACAATATCTAGAAGTAACCCCCATCCAGGCCAAAAACGGTTACCTAATCTTTCAAACCGGATCAATAGACTTACCAATAAACCATGAATATCATTACTTATCCATTAACTTAACAAAAACCGAAAATACCTATGAAGAACTTATTAAACAAACTCAACCTTTTAATAACTTACCACAAATTCAGTATCTAGTAGAAAAACTAAACAGAGAAATGAACGGTATAAGAATTGTAAAACGCAGTAAACGCGGTCTTGTTAACTTCATAGGAACAATTTACAAATACTTATTCGGTACTTTAGATCAAGAAGATAAAGAAGAATTACAACAACAAATAGCCGACATCTCTAAAAAGAATGTACAAATAAGCGAACTCAACCACGTAATAGAAGTCATTAATCAAGGAATCGAACTGACTAATCATTTAAATCATAATTTTGAAGGAGAACAAATGATAGCTTTAATAATTTTCAACTTACAAGAATTCACTAAATATATTGAAGACATAGAGCTTGGTTTGCAATTGACACGCTTAGGTATCTTTAATCCAAAACTTTTAAAACACGATTCGTTAATCCACGTCAATTCTGAAAAGCTTCTTAATATCAAAACTTCAGCCTGGCTTAAATCTGATACAAACGAAATTCTGATAATATCCCACATTCCAAGAGACATAATCAAAACACCAGTTTTTGAAATAATCCCATACCCAGATGAAAAAAGTAACATACTAACCGAACCAATACATGACAAATATTTTTCACACAATAATCAAACTTACACAGCAAGTTCTCAAAGCTTAGTTATAAATAAATGTATAACTGGTATACTAAACCAGGTCCCAACACAATGTAGATACAGTAAAACACATTCTGATTTCGAAATAAAATATGTTAAGCCTAATATAATTACAACTTGGAACCTTCCCAAGACTATCCTAAGCCAAAATTATATCAATAGAGAAACTATAATAGAAGGCAATAACATGATAAAAGCATTTAATTGTTCTGTTTAACTAGAAGAAATATTAATTACCAACACAATGTTAGACTATACTCAAACTATCTATGTAAATAATAATGTAACAAAACTCGAACCACTCGAATACATTCAAACAAAAGAAATAATAGAACAACACACTCAGACGAATAATATATTTCAAGTAATAACACTTACAACATTAATCATAATTGTTATAATTGCATTATTGTACACTATCTATAAATATAAGACTATACCCCAAAAATGAATTGTAAAATTCAAAAATCAAACTCTAAAAAACGAAAATATTATAAGTTCTGAATCAAACAATGTTGTACCCCCCAATACCCCCGTATTGTACCCTAATCTTACCGCCTGAGGACAGGCTTTTTTCTTAAGGATGGGGAAGTAACATATCCATTCTACACCCACAGCTCCCCAACTCATACACTCACATTAATGTCTAAGTACAAAACCACACACACTATTGTAACAACTCACACGCACACATTAATGTCTAAGAACAAAATGTAATCCAAGATCGAGAGCCCTTCGATAAAGCTTAGCTGTCATTTACGCACAGCATCATATTCCAAAGTATAGACTCTGTGGCGAGCCAACATCGTCCCCTAAACATTCGATCACTTGGCCCACTTCCGCCCACGCAATGGTCTCAGGATTCTCCAATTACTCCTATTTTTCGGGAGCTTCTCTCTCATAATTTTCGAGGGCTTCTCTCTTAATAAACAATTATAACTTAATTCTCTTAAACTTCACTCTTAAGCTATCCCAATCTGCCTATATAAGCGCAAACATGTCCCCATAAGGCAGTTCAGTTCTGAGTACACTATCAGCCCATTTCAACTTCGAAATCCATTGTCCAACTAAGTGATAATCCAAAGGCTCTAGTTCTTCCTCTATAGGAATAACTAAACGTTTAATAATATATCACAAACCAACCGTGTTATTTTTTTTATTTAACCCTCGGACTGAATTCGTAAATATATGTATATCTTATGTGTAAAAATTAAGTTATTGAGCTTACCGAATCAATTAAAAAATTAAAAAATACATGAATCATTCATAATTTAAAATTTGTAAAGCATTCTTAGAGAAGCAATATGAAACTGGCTACTGTTACTATTACAAGTAAAAGTATTATAAATGTCTACCAAAAAAGGCACTTTATGATAAAAAAAACAAGAAAACAATGATTTCTTTTCTTATAATAGCCGTCCGATTTTGATTAATTTAAAAAACAAAATCATATACCGCAAAAATATTCATTTATATTGAATTTGAGCAATTTACAATTAAATATAATCGAAATAATATATTTTCCAAAAACTATTATATATGAAAATAAAATACTTTTCTTTCCATTTATTTTATCATGGCTACTATTGATATAGTAGTCCGATTTGGTTCTGCAGTATTAATACTACTTTTGGGAATGGTTCATGCGGAAAACATTAAAACTGATTTACTGCGTTGCAAAGTTCTTGTTGAAATCATTATACCCTCTGTAAGGTTATATAGGGCTTGACAACGTTCTGAAGCAACCTTCCAAACGGTAACGGTATAAAAATATAAATGTATTAATTGACTGCGAAGCCCTATATATTTTTTTGATGTATTTTCTATGCGTGAAAATAAAGTTCTCAACTAAAACGAATCAATTATTACATCGAACTTTTTTCATTCCATACCTAATATATGTAAAACTGTTCAGAGCAGCAACATGCAACTTGCTACTATTTGTCTTATCATAATGTTACAAGCTGGTAAAGCCTTTAAGAGAACATTGGACACTACAGACAAATAAATATAATTATATCACAGGAAAACACGATTGCGGCCTAAAAAGTCACGCTGAACTAATACGCTTAGCGATAAACGCGGATAATAAAATTAAGGATCTTATCCATAAAGTCTCAGGTTTTGTAAAAGGCAACTCTGAGTTTAAAGAAAAGTACGAAAACCTAAGGATCCCGTTGATGGAAAATTATACAAGTCTACCAACTAAATTAGCGCATATTCGAGAATTTAAGGCCTACAACATGGAAAGACTGCATTTAGAGGAAAGAATCAAATCAGCAATTTCCAAGCTACAGACAACAATGTCAGAAGATTGCCAAAAGCTCAGTGCAAAACTTCGTAAGCAACTGTTATTAATGTTGGTTGCTACCAATAAAAAAAAGATTGATGCCTTGAATAACTTTGAAAAAGGGTAAGTTTCTAGAAAAAAATTCTTGTAATGTTGTAGGTCAAGTTTTACTAAAAAAACGAAATCCATTCTTTTGTCAATACAAAAGTTTTAGTCTACTAATTTTGAGAAATTATAAGCAAACCGGGAAAACGGTATAGTCGAGTTCTTTGACACAAAATGGAATTTTCAAGACAAGTAATAAAATGATAAAAAAAAATAAAAAAATGTTTCATAAATGAGGGCAAGGCAGTTTTGTACGGTTTGTGTGGTCGCCAGAGTGCTACGTTTTGAAACAATTTTGAACACCATAAACACGACACAATCTGCATGCTTAATTTAAACTATCCATCGTTATATGTTCCCGCGATCACAGCGTTCATACGGACTGACATGACGAGATGGAGTGGGCTAGTGATCCTGATTAAGAATATAAATGATTTATAGGGTCAGAAACGATTCCTTCTATCTGTTACATACTTATTAACGAACTTGTCGCTAAACGTATTAGTTCTGCGTGACTTTTATAGTCGCACTCGGTTATTTCCGTGAAAAAATAATGTTTTTTTGTATTTAGTGTCCAATTTTCTCTTAAAGTCATTACCAGGTAGTAATATTATTGTAATATGTTACTTACTTTTCAACGATTCTAGATTTCTCATTTACTCCACGGGTATAAAAAGGGAACTCTATTGCTGAGTTCATCGGCTATTATATATCTGCTAGTCAGCTAGTGGGAGTGCAAGTGGGGGAAATTTTAAAATTTGTTATCATATCGATGCAAATTTTCAAAACAAAAACCAAAAGAAATAAATATATTAAAAAGTGTACGTAAAATATCAATACAAATTTACATTTTGTATATATTTAGAAAACTAGGGAGAACGCTATAGTCGAGTTCCCCGAGTATCTGAGTCCCGTGACTCATATAGTGAAGGTGCGCAGAAAAAATTTCATCACTGACGGTTTTTGGCGCTTTGTGGACGTTAGAGTGGGCGTGGCAATCTGCATGCTTAATTTAAACTATCCATCTTTATACATATCACAGCGTTCATACGCGATCACAGCGTTCATACGGGCTGACATGGCGAGATGGAGTGGGCTAGTGATCCTGATTAAGAATGTAAATGATTTATAGGGTCAGAAACGATCTGTTACATACTTATTAACGAACCTAGTGTACCCTTTTACTCTACGAGTAACGCGTATAAAATAGAGAATGCTGTAGTCGAGTTCCAGAATATAATATACCTGTTACCCAACCAGCGAAAGTGCGAACGAGAAATTTTAACATTTTCTGGAATATCGGTAGAAACTGGGAAAATAAATAAAAAGGAAAATATTTTTTGTCACGCCCTCAGTTTTCAAAAATGTGTTGAATATGTTTTTTTTTTATTAATCGTGTGGATTTCTACCGTTTTGCCAAACAACTTATTGCAACGCACACTCTAACGCCCACAAGCCTTCCAAAACTGTGACGCCCACACTTTTGAAACATTTTTAACTTTTGTTCATTTAAATCTTTTTTTTCTCTATTTCTATCAATATGCTAGAAAAATGTCAAAATTTCTTGTTCGCACTTCTACTTGCCGATTAACGGGTATATGATATTTGGGGAACGCGACTATAGCGTTCTGTCTTGTTTTTTTCCTCAATTTATATTTCTTCTTAAAAGGTTAGATTCGCTGTGTAACGTGTATCTGATAGTCGGGGCACTCAACTATCAACTCTCTCTTCTTTTATATCTGGCCTTATTTGGTATGATTTTTACGCTTGAAAACAATCTGGCGGCTGCCATTAATATTTCTATACGGCAATGTTCCGATGTACTATAAGTCACTCTAACGCCCACAAACCGCTCAAAACTGTCAGGCCCACACTTTTCAAAAATGTTTAGATATTTTTCCATTTGCTTATGTCTTGTAGATTGCTATCGATTTTCCAAAAAACATTTTGCCGCGATCATTCTGCAGCCCACAAACTGCACAAAACTGTCATGCCCAAACTTTTAAAATTTTTGTACAATTAATTATTCTTTTCCTCAATT
This sequence comes from Drosophila teissieri, assembly GCF_016746235.2. Classification (NCBI taxonomy): domain Eukaryota; kingdom Metazoa; phylum Arthropoda; class Insecta; order Diptera; family Drosophilidae; genus Drosophila; species Drosophila teissieri. The sequence continues at coordinate 25,267,719 of NC_053029.1, read as the reverse complement.
TATATTTCTTTTGTAAAATGTTGGACTGTGTAACGGGTATCTTACAGTCGGGGAACTAGACTATTGCTCTTTTGTTTTTTTCCTCAATTTCTATTTCTTGCTAAAACGTTTGGAATAGCTGGGTAACGGGTATCTGATAGTCGGGGAGCTGAACTATAGCATTTTCTCTTGTTTTAAATCTGGCTTTATTTGGTCAGATTTTTACGCTTGCTACATTATGGCGGATGCATCTAATACTTTTTATTCGGCAATGAAATCAATTTTTAACACTTGTGTTCCGATGCACTTTCCGTCTACTTCTAACAAACCTACTTGATTAATAAAGAGTTGACAAACCTAAGAAACGTAAAGTACAGAGTTTATACCAAATTTAATAATACAGGTTTACTCAAATATTAAAGTGCTCGATTAAATTTAACCATGCTTTGTGTTCAATGTTGAAGAACAATTTAAACCGTTTAAGTTCCAGTTCACACGGGACCCGAAGCAGTTGTACCGTTTTTGTCAATACTTAGCGTAAAACCACTTCTTAAGCTTCCCTATTTCTTGAAAATACTAAGGTAACATCGGATCATGTAATTGCCGATATATTTGCTTAGTTTTTTCATACAGAATATTCTACGTTACCTCATTCTAAACAACATTAATCTTACTCGTATAATTATGTTCCACTCCAATCAAATGCTTTCTGCTTCCTGAACACGTTGTCATGTTCTAATTTACGCAGATTTCAATCCTGTAACTTACAATCCTATCTAGACAGCTTTCAAAAATGGTGCTGTGATAGTTTACTAAACTTAAATGGTTTTAAGCGTAAGCTTACGACCCTAGACCCAAAACATAAATTTTCCGCTCATATTTTGCACATTGTCAACTAATTTGAGGATCCTTATTCATTTCACAAGTCCATACGATTCTTGGACCTTAGGAAGCACCGGTTTGGAGTCCGTAAAAAGGAGCTCATTCGCATCGCATTGAATCGATAGAATAAAACTTTGTACTGTCTGCCTTACGGTGTCTGAATTGGGATTTATTCCTTTATTTGTAATCTTCTTCGTTGCGAAGTTGAAAGTCTCGACTTGGTTAGTTCTGTTCCAAGTAGACGTACTAGAAATAACATACTCCTTAAATTTAAATCACTGTAAATCTGTGTTGCGTGACCCCTACAGAGTATTATTTTCTGACTTTAATACACATTATACTACTATCTTGAATTCTGTCTCTCTCCTGCTCTTAAAGCGATCGCTGCTAGCTTTTAGGCACAAAATTAAATCATACTCATTTGTATATATTTTTGTTCTCTACGGTTTTTATATACATATTTATCTATCTTCTGACAAAGCTGTATAATACACGGCAGCGCCCCTCTGTCGGTTTGCGCTCGCAAAGAAATTTAAAGGGGTAACTATACGACTTGGTATTTGAAAGGGACAGAATAACTACCCAATTTTGGTTTCCAATTTGTATTCAACATATTAAAACACCTTGTACTTTCAACTTAAATAAATTTTTTAATTTTTTATATTGCGGACAGTCAGAAATTCTAATACACAATCAATCTGGAAAATGGAAAAAAAGAAATAAATGTACAGTTAAAGAAATGTAAACAATGTTGAACTTTAGCATCAGCTGGTCTTAATGAATTTTTTTTGGGCACAACAAAGAACTTTCACAGGCTCGCTATAGGGTTCGGCTCTTGCCGGCTTGGGGATCTGGTGTTTTTGCTCGGAAAGATTAAGATTCAAGGAAGTTAACAGAGGAGAAAGGAAAGAAAAGAGAAAGTTAATACTTTGCGAAGTCTGGCTGGTAATCGCTCACCCTTTTATATCCTACTACCGTCAAGACTTTCAGGGGGTTTAGACAATATATCGAGTATCAATACCTGTGCTTAATCTCAACCTTCTAGCTTTTATAGTTCCTGAGATCCCGACGTTCATAGGGACTGACGGACGGAGAGACGGATAGGGCCAGATCGACTCGCCTATTAATCCTGATCAAGATTTTATATACGTTATATGGTCGGAAACGCGTCCTTCTACCTCTTACTTACTTTTCAATGAATCTAGTATACCTTTTTTTATACTTTTACTCTACGAGTAACGGGTATTATAAGGTAACTCCCCCAATTGATGAGTGTCTAAACATAACATTCTGCGGTCGACGTTATAGAAGCCCACCCGCGAATATTCCTTTATAATGATACCTACAAATTAAAATTCCAACAAAAAACCACTTGTCCTTCGTTAAAAATAAAAATGGCATTCCTACAGCGAATGTTGTATCGTTTCATGTTGACATTAGGCTTCTACTGTGTGAGGAGTCTTAAAACTCCCCCCAAATCCGGGTGCAGGAGATCGGCCTAACAACGGAGAAGACGGCTGGAATGCGGGAGGAGTCAAGGGCGGTCAGGTCAAACGGGCCAAGGGCCCAGAGGTCGTACGGTAACGGTATGGACGTCGAACAAGCACAATAAGGGCCATACAGCCCTTCGCGCAGCCCTTCGATCGGGAAAGATACGCGGAGTACACGGAAAGTCAGCGAAAGTACAAGTGCGTCAAGTGAGCATCCAGAGAGGATATCCGCAAGGACCAGCGAAGGACAAGCGAACACCAGGACCTAGCGTGGTCAGAAAGGGACGGTGGTGTCAGTGGTCGCAAAGGTGGTTCGGGAGGAGCGCTAGCTTATATCACGGACGATACACCCTGCCCCATAACATCCTAAGCCCCGGTCGAGCCCGCAGGTGATCCTTCGGCAAGGGCGACGAGTGCCTGACATACGCAAGAAGGGACGGTGGAGTCAGTGGTCGGCAAAGGTGGTTCGGGGAGGAGCACTAGCTTGTCTCACGGACGATTAACCCTGTCACCATAACATCCTAATCCCCAGGCGAGCCGGTACGGATCCGCCATCGAAAGCGACGCAGGACGACGAAGAAAGGACGGCAAAGGAGCAACGACGCGTGTCACTGTATAAAGGTGGTTTAAATCTGAAACTCTGTCTTCTTCTTGGTCGGGCAATCAGACAAATCATAAATTTGGTGGGACGAACAAACAAACTCTCTGAGCTAGCCGTTGCAATTCGTAGCGAGCAGGAACTAAGAAAACAGTTCGTTACAACTGTCTACATTCAATTCTATCTTTTTGAACACATTATTAGATCCTACTAATAAAATTACTAATATTTATACATTTCCTCGTTTCTGTACTCGTTTTTAAATCTCGTGTATATAATTTCGCGAATAGAGCCGTAGGATACACGGCAGAGCCCCTCGGCTGGTTAGGCAAGAGGTAAAGCCGTGGGACTAAAAAAAAATAAGGCTTCCTTAACAAGGATTATCTGGCAACGGATGTAATAATTGTTGTCTCAAAAACCATGAAAAATGGAAAAGCCTTAAGCCGCATGCAAATACTGATAATCTCAACGAACCACAAATTCTGTTTAAACATTCGTCCCAATTCTTTTGGTCAGGTCGTAGATAAGCACGAATATCATAAATAATGTGGTTAGACGAATGCACGGCAGTCAGTGTAAGGGAATTGCAGTATTGTTTCTTTGACTTCTGAAAAGCGTGCGAGCGAAATTTTAAACCATTATCGGACACCGGACACGTAAACAACTTATCTATTTAGTTTGCTAACGGTCTTATGAAATAAATATTTGGTCAAGAACGACGAAGATACCGATATATCCACTTCTAGACACAGGAAAGGGTCCAAGAAAGCCTATGAATAAACGCTGTAAACGCCGATATTCAAGCGCTTTTTCGGGGTCGTAGCACACAATTCGGAGCTTTAGTGGTTTTGCATACTTCTCATTTATAAATATAGACACTAGACCAGACCACAGACTCTGAGACGATAGAAGACTACCGTGAGCTTGTTAAAGGACTTCAGCGATCAATCTTTAAGGTATCTATAGCTTCTGGAATAGAGCATTTTAAATGAGCTCTGGAAGAGATAAAGCATTTCAAATCATCTCTCGAAAAGATTGTAAAGGGTAATCAGGCAAACTTTTCATTCATGTACATGTCATTCATGTTTACTAAGACCCGTTTTTGTAGGCTAGAGTTGTATAATTATATTGTTATACGCAGTGTTATTCCCAAAAAATTAAAGCGACATGAAACAATCAATATTCGTCGAGGTAAATTAACACTTTATTTCTGAGATGAGCGGGCACATCTTTGTCCATCAAAGAGAACATTGTACTTGGTGCATTGTAAACCCCAAAAGCATAACGTTACTCTGATAAAGTGGTCTACCTGGGAGACTGAAATACGTTTTGTTGTGCGAGAAGACCTTTAAAAGAATTGCATTTGTCTTGCTGTCTTGAAAGAATGATGAAAAACAGTTTATGATAATTGCTAGTTTAGCCTTCTTAACCTCAGATAAATCATGCCAATCGATACGTTTAAACATTTCGGAAGCGGATCATAATGTTTCTAGAATAGAGTATTTATATACGTATAGCTGTCATATTCCAATAGTTTCGTATATATTTCCTGGTCCTACTTTCCGACGTCATCTGGACTCTCAAAATATTTTAATAATTTGTCCGCTTTACAAACTGTTTCCAAAAAGCTGTCCGATAGGGGCAAATTGCTAGCTATAATTGATTTTAATTTACCTCAGTACCACTTCAACCTCCGAAGAGATAAGTCGTGCCACTACAGTTTAGTCTCGCTTCGCGTAAATCCAAAACCCTTATCAGAAGAATTTTGCATAAGCAAATATCAACCACAAAGATAGAAAAAAACAACACAAAAAAAACACCAAGACCTCTAGCCCGGGCTCAAGTTCTTAAACAACAATTATGACAGAACCACCAGACATTTACAAAATGACCTCAAAATCATACCAATCCCAATTAGGCAACCCAAAATGTATTGTTATTAAAAGGAATGATAACAATTCTTTTGTAGAGTATCTTCATTTATTGTTAAAAAATCTGTGGACTTTGCCTGTGGAGGAGAAGTTGAGGGAAGCAAACGACCAAGAGACGGCAGCCTATAAATAAAAACCAAAAACGAATTGCAAGCCAGAAAACTTCTGAAACTAACAAAAATCGCAGATGTGGAAGTAACAGCAACCAAACATAAAACATTAAACTTTTCTAAGGGAGTAATTTACAAGAGTTAAAACCACAAAAAGTAACGGAAGTAAAAAAAATAATGAAAAGGCAAAACCCCAATCCTAACACTGATAGCAACAACATCACCTTAGTTGAAACTGGATTGATTAATATTAAATTTGAGTCACACAAACGAATCGGTTACGAAACAGTCCGAGTACGTGAATGCCTAAGTCACCCAGCACCCATATGCAAAAGTTTAGAAACTTGTACCAATTGTTCGGAAATAAAACACACAAACGACGGAGAAACATGCTCAAATGAAAAAAACTGCTTACATTTCAGAAACTTTCATACTCATCACAACGCACAGAAGACCGAAAAATAAAAATCTTCCCGAAAGATAAGTCTAACACCTATCTACTAACATCAAAGCACCCAAAATAAAGGCCAAAGCTCTAAACAAAACCAAGAACACAAACAACAGCGACAGCGAATCCATATAGAATCTTAAACAACGCAAAACTTAAACCGAAACTAAACCTAAATTAACACCACCCATAAGTTAAGTTATAAGCTTTCATCTCCTCACAAATGGGTCTAACCATAATGCAATGGAATTTAAAAGGATATGTAAACCACTACAGCCAACTCCTTATTCTCATAAAAAAATACGCTCCTCGCAACATTTCGCTCCAAGAAACCCACATACAATACATTAATAACAATCCAACTCCAATAAACTACAAACTATTAACAAATATAGCGACCAACAGATTTGGGGGCGTAGCACTACTAGTGCACAAGTCAATTCAGTACACTGTCCTCAACATCATTAGCGATATAGAAGCAATTGCCTTAAATATACAATCTAAACTAAAATTAAACATATTTTCCACATACATTTCTCCGACCAAAAACATTACCAACCAGACACTACAAAACACGTTCAATATACAACAAACACCCTCTCTAATTACGGGAGATTTTAATATCACCCATCCTGGGGCTCCCCAACAACAAATACACGAGGGAAAATAACTCAAAGTTTCATTGACAATACACAACTTATTCTGTTATACGACAAATCTCCCACACACTTTTCAACACATAATACTTACACACACATCGACCTCACACTCTGCTCTCCAATCCTAGCCCCCCACGCCAAGTGGGAAATACTAAAAGACCTTCATGGTAGCGACCGAATTATTAATGTAAAAACATTATCGACTATAGACGCAAAAACGCAAAATTTAATTTAATCAAGAGAGAACGCTATATTCGAGTTTCCCGACTATCTGGTACCCGTTACTCAGCTAGTGAAAGTGCGAAGAGAAATTTCAACACTGACCGTTTTTGGGCGTTAGAGTGGGCGGGGCACGATTTTTGGTAAATAGAGTAAAATTTACAAGACAAACAATAATGTGAAAAAATTTCATGACATTTTTCAAAAGTATGGGCGTGGAAGTTTTGCACGGTTTTTGAGCGTTAGAGTGAGCGTGGAACGTGAACATGAATCGACAAACTTGCGCTGCGTCTATGTCTCTGGAGTGTGCATGCCTAATCTCAACCTTCAAGCTTTTATAGTTCCTGAGATCTCGACGTTCATACGGACAGCAAGACGGACAGACGGACTGGACAGATCGACTCGGCTATTGATCCTGATCAAGAATATATATACTCTATATGGTCGGAAACGCTTCCTTCTGCCTGTTACATACTAGAGGGCTGCAAAACACCATTCTCTTTGTTTGCATTTAGAGTACTCATTCGTTTTAGTAAGTATTCAGAATACATACCATTCAGTTGTCGCGATCTCTTTGCGTTCACTTCGTATGGGTTCGGAGTTTTGGGCACCCGAGCGAAACGAAGTCAATGAATGCGCGCAAAGACTAAATGAAGCCAATGAATGTTCAATAGAAATTCAGAGTACTCTGAATTCTTTATGTTGTCATTGTGTAAAATGAGTTCGGACAGCGCGGAGGTAAGTCTAAGTTTTCTGTGTTTGTGTATGATTTAATAACAGACAAACGTTCTGCCATTTCACTTAACTCGGAAAATATTAATAAAATTATGTTTTTACACAATAACATTGAAAATTAAAAAAAAAAATATATATATATTTATAAGATAAGACTATAATGTATTATCAGTTATGTAATAATAAACAATAATATTAAAACACGAATTTAGCATCTTTTATTGAAACTCACACACACAGACACATACGCAGACAAGACATTCGAATCACCCATTCACTTTACTCGGTCTTCACTTCATTCGTTTCAGAATGTGCCGTTTGAATTGAATGAATTGAAGTCGGCAACGCGCGCCGACTTCACTGTGAGTCCACCCCAAGGTCTGTCAGAGCTCCGGTAATCGCCGTTGGGATGCCGTTGTTAAAAGCTCCTTCTATATCCAGGAAAGCTACCAGCGCATATTCCTTTTGGGACAATGATTTTTCTGTCTTGGAGACGAGAGAGTGTAGTGTGTCTCTGTCGATTTCCCTTTCTTGTAGGCGTGTTGCGTGTCTGTGATGAGACTTGGATTGAGAGTTGATCTCAGATGAAGGCCGATGATTCTTTCAAGGGTCTTTAGTAGGAAGGATGACAGACTAATTGGTCTGAAATCCTTGGGGGTCGTGTGTGATGGTTTCCCTGCTTTGGGGATGAAGACAATTCGGGACTCTAGCCACGATTGCGGTAGGTGTCGAAGAACTAGGGACCTTTTAAAAATGTCTAGAAGCCAGTTTATGTCTATGGCTCCCGCATGTTGGATTTGTGCTGGTATGATTTTGTCTGGACCTGCAGATTTGTATGGTTTGAAACTGTGTATGGCCCAATGAAGGACCTTTGGGTCCAAACACAGTTCGATGCCAGTGTGCCGTTTGTATGTTGGGAGGTGAGCGCGTTTTGGATGTTTCCTTGGAAGTGAGTGTCTAAAAGTATCTCTAGAGATTCCTCACTCGAGCTGGTCCAGGAGCCATCTGCTCTTTTAAGGTAGCCTAGGGTTGTGGCCGATTGGGAGAGGATTTTTCCTGGCTGCTTCAGTTGTATTTTCAATTTCTAAGCAGAAAGAATGCCACGAGGATCGCTTTGCTTTCCTGATGGCTTTTTTTTAATTTGGCTTTCTTGTAGGCGGTCCACAGGGCCTCCTCATTTCCTGCCTTGGCCTGTTAAAAAGGGTTCTGCAGTCCATTCGGAGGGGAGATAGTTCTGCTGACCACCAGGGAGGTTTTCTTTTTCTTTTGGGTTTGCTATTGGGGCAGGCCTTTTTTAGTGCATAGTTGCAGGCTTCTGTGAAAATTGAGACTAGTTCGTTTAGACTAGAAGTTGTTTGATACTCAATTTGTAATGCTGCGCGCGTTTAAGGAGTCTACTTGCGTCTACTTTGGCTTCTCAACGGTTAATGTGTGGTTTCGTACAGACTGCTTTTTGTCTACCCAATTTTTGACATTCCCTTTTTATTATGTCTCTTTCTCACTGTAATCCAAGTAGCGCAAGTGGCCACGTTCAGCAACAGCTTTATCGCTCTCATTCTAGCAGAGTCCCGTTTATAGATAATTCATCTACTCATCCTCCCACATTGACAATGAATAGGAACACGCATAACAGCAGAAGGAACATGGAGAAGAAGTAAATAGCGACTAAGCGCAAACACATTATTTTCGCCCCGACACGGCCATTCTGACATTTACACGTCCTCGTGTAAGCTTTTGATACCGAGATACCAGGGTACCAAGATCACATACTTTCATCACTTCTCAACACTATTCAATTTCATTAATTTGACTTTATTAGGTGTATTTCTTAATTCTGTGAAGGAGCAAACAACTTACATTTCATTGTTGCTGAGATAACTTATTCTATTTTCAAATTCAGTTTCATCGATCAGTAATACATTAGTTTACAACTTATCTTAGCATTATCATTTACCGATTACTAGTATCGATCTTCCGCCAGTTCACACACACTTGATTATTGATTCAATGCAAACTCATCGTCTTCCTAAACGGATCACTCTTGTTACAGATATCTCTTCGTCTCGCTAGACGGATAACCTTTATTACTTATTCATCGTCTAACCTCCACGGATAACTTACAATTCATCGTCTCACATAGACGGATAACTCGCAATTCTTCGCCTCACCTAGACGGATATCTCTCGTTCACAAAAGAACTCATTGGCGGGATTTTCTCTTCATTCAACTATTTCTATATTACAGCTATTTCTTTATATTCTCGTTTAACTCATTAGGCATTTCCGCATCCGGCATTTTTCGTAAATCTTCATGACAATACCTGAACGCTAAGGAATTCATATTTTCAGTCTACAAATCTATTTCATATTCGGTCTCACATGGGGGAACTAACCCAAGGGGTCGAGCCTGTTTACCAATCAACATCTCCAACGGACTTGCCTCAGCGGCACGAGAAATTGTACAATTCAGTGTAAGTTGGACTTCGCCAAGTGCATCCTGCCACGATCGTTGACTTGATTCTACCACTGACAGCAAATTTTTCAGTATGCTCATGACTCGTTCCACTTGCCCACTTGCGCGTGATGCGCAAAACTCTGAAAACTTGGAGCTAGCGAAACATCTGCCCTGGTCGGCGATAATGCGATCTGGTACTCCGAATAAGGATACGGAAGATTTCATAGCGTTGACACAGCTTTCGGCATCTATCTTTAAGATGTGATATAGATAAACAAACTTTGTATAGGCATCGATCTGAACAATAAGATATTCCTTCATATCGCTCTTGCCACTTAATTTTTCCGTTATATCTATATGAATGGTGTGCCACGGTATACTTGTCTTCGGAATAGAGTGAAGTTCCGCCTGAACCTTCCCAGACGATGATTTCACGGACCGACAAGTAATACAGTTTGAAACAAATTTCCGGACATACTTGTTCATTTTAGCGAACCAATAATACTGGTACACTTTATCAAGTGTCTTTTGCCATCCTAAATGCATTATTGACTCGTGTACCTGGTTAATTACTGACCATTTGACAGCTCTGGTAAATAACTTGTTCTACCTAGTCTTTGGACCTTGCGATATAATACGCCTTTTCGCAGATCATACGTTTTGGCTAGGTTTTCGGCCAACTCATCTGACTCCAATTTGTTAACAATTTCTGTTATCTCGCGGTCTAATCGTTGCTCAGCAAGAAGCCAAGTACTTGAAATTTCGGACAGATATACTCGTTTTTCGGGAATCTTGTTTATTGACAGAATGTGTTCGGATGGTAAAGGATTTCTTGATAGGAAATCGACAAATTCTCTATATTGAATTTCAAAATTAAACGATTGTAAATAGGCCCACCAGCGGTGAACTCTGGGGGTTAAATCTACTTTTGTTCGAGAAGCTTTTAACGAATTGCAGTCGGTATAGACAACGAACTCACGGCCAATTAGGAAAATGTTTAACGGCTTTTACTACTGCCAAGGTTTCAAGGTCGTAAGAGTGATATCTAGATTCAACAGAGGTAGTTGTTTTGCTGAAGTACTCGATTACATGGGGTTTACCTTCTATACGGTGTAAAGGTATCGCTCCATATCCACAGGCACTTGCATCAGTGTGCAACTCTATAGGATATTGCGGGTCGAAAATGACCAGAACAGGCTCATTTGTGAGGATCGTCACAACTGTGAGTCTGATCTCTTCTAGCTCAGCGCTTTACGTAATTTTGCCGTTACCGGACGAAAGTGAATACAAAGGTTTCATAAGTTGAGAGAATCCAGGAACGAATTTGCGAAAGTACGAGGCCAGGCCAATGAATTGTCTAACGCCAGAGACAGTTTGAGGAGGAGGCAAAGAGCTTAATGAAGCTATCTTTCGCACATTCGGGCGAATCTCCCCAGCTCGCACTTCATAGCCCAAATACTGAACCGTTGTTTTGAGAAAACTACATTAAAGGATTAAAGGTAAAACCAGCCTTTGTAAGAATATCCAAAACAGTTGTAAGCCTTTCCAAAGCCAATTCCATGGTTGGCGATACTACCATTATATCGTCCATGTAAACTATTACAAAAGAATTTGCAAGGTCACCAAGTGCATTTATGACTGAGCGCTGGAAAACAGATGGTACATTTTTGAGGCCAAAAGGCATTGTAAGAAATTCAAATTGACCGTCTGGGGTCACAAATGCAGTATATTCCACGGAAGGGGTATTTATCCGAAATCGTGTTTGAATTTAGCTCTCTAAAATCGACACACAGACGGTCGGTGCCATTCTTCTTTTTGACGAGCAACATGGGGCTAGCAAAGGGAGAACAACTTGGGCGAACAATATTACACCTTATCAATTCGCTCACTTGCATACGCACTACTTCTCTTTCTTCGGGGCTAAGTCTGTAAGGTCGGCGCTGGACAGTTTTAGTTGGATCAATTAAACGGATTTTCATTTCACCTGTATTTACTCGGGTATGAGGTATCCCATTGGTAAATGAAGTCGAGTGTTTTTCAAGTATCTCGATTAATTTAGCTTTCTCATTGTCGACTAATCGGTGTCGATATCAGACAAGGGAAACGATCGCTCAGCAACGGAACAATTATTAACAGTTTTTTTATTTTACTACTTTAAAATTATCGGATGTCAAAATTACATAAAAGCCTTGTTTGAGTATCTCTCGCCCTATCAAATATCACTCCTCAATTGCTCATTCGGGACTACATGAAATAATATTTCGATAATGTTTTCGTTTATAGTAACCTCCACTCAAGATTTGCAATGTACCGCATACACTACCACCACCAATACCTTTTATCATTACAATATTGTTTAAATGTTTAACAGATAACTTATTACTTATGTCGTCTTTAATAAGGGAGCACTCTGCACCGGAATCGAAGCAAATTGGGTAGATCTCACCTCGTTGATGCAAATTTCCCTTTGGCTCGTGGAAGTTTTGCACGGTTTTTGAGCGTTAGAGTGAGCGTGGAACGTGAACATGAATCGACAAACTTGCGCTGCGTCTATGTCTCTGGAGTGTGCATGCCTAATCTCAACCTTCAAGCTTTTATAGTTCCTGAGATCTCGACGTTCATACGGACAGCAAGACGGACAGACGGACTGGACAGATCGACTCGGCTATTGATCCTGATCAAGAATATATATACTCTATATGGTCGGAAACGCTTCCTTCTGCCTGTTACATACTAGAGGGCTGCATAACACCATTCTCTTTGTTTGCATTTAGAGTACTCATTCGTTTTAGTAAGTATTCAGAATACATACCATTCAGTTGTCGCGATCTCTTTGCGTTCACTTCGTATGGGTTCGGAGTTTTGGGCACCCGAGCGAAACGAAGTCAATGAATGCGCGCAAAGACTAAATGAAGCCAATGAATGTTCAATAGAAATTCAGAGTACTCTGAATTCTTTATGTTGTCATTGTGTAAAATGAGTTCGGACAGCGCGGAGGTAAGTCTAAGTTTTCTGTGTTTGTGTATGATTTAATAACAGACAAACGTTCTGCCATTTCACTTAACTCGGAAAATATTAATAAAATTATGTTTTTACACAATAACATTGAAAATTAAAAAAAAAAATATATATATATTTATAAGATAAGACTATAATGTATTATCAGTTATGTAATAATAAACAATAATATTAAAACACGAATTTAGCATCTTTTATTGAAACTCACACACACAGACACATACGCAGACAAGACATTCGAATCACCCATTCACTTTACTCGGTCTTCACTTCATTCGTTTCAGAATGTGCCGTTTGAATTGAATGAATTGAAGTCGGAAACGCGCGCCGACTTCACTGTGAGTCCACCCCAAGGTCTGTCAGAGCTCCGGTAATCGCCGTTGGGATGCCGTTGTTAAAAGCTCCTTCTATATCCAGGAAAGCTACCAGCGCATATTCCTTTTGGGACAATGATTTTTCTGTCTTGGAGACGAGAGAGTGTAGTGCTGTCTCTGTCGATTTCCCTTTCTTGTAGGCGTGTTGCGTGTCTGTGATGAGACTTGGATTGAGAGTTGATCTCAGATGAAGGCCGATGATTCTTTCAAGGGTCTTTAGTAGGAAGGATGACAGACTAATTGGTCTGAAATCCTTGGGGGTCGTGTGTGATGGTTTCCCTGCTTTGGGGATGAAGACAATTCGGGACTCTAGCCACGATTGCGGTAGGTGTCGAAGAACTAGGGACCTTTTAAAAATGTCTAGAAGCCAGTTTATGTCTATGGCTCCCGCATGTTGGATTTGTGCTGGTATGATTTTGTCTGGACCTGCAGATTTGTATGGTTTGAAACTGTGTATGGCCCAATGAAGGACCTTTGGGTCCAAACACAGTTCGATGCCAGTGTGCCGTTTGTATGTTGGGAGGTGAGCGCGTTTTGGATGTTTCCTTGGAAGTGAGTGTCTAAAAGTATCTCTAGAGATTCCTCACTCGAGCTGGTCCAGGAGCCATCTGCTCTTTTAAGGTAGCCTAGGGTTGTGGCCGATTGGGAGAGGATTTTTCCTGGCTGCTTCAGTTGTATTTTCAATTTCTAAGCAGAAAGAATGCCACGAGGATCGCTTTGCTTTCCTGATGGCTTTTTTTTAATTTGGCTTTCTTGTAGGCGGTCCACAGGGCCTCCTCATTTCCTGCCTTGGCCCTGTTAAAAAGGGTTCTGCAGTCCATTCGGAGGGGAGATAGTTCTGCTGACCACCAGGGAGGTTTTCTTTTTCTTTTGGGTTTGCTATTGGGGCAGGCCTTTTTTAGTGCATAGTTGCAGGCTTCTGTGAAAATTGAGACTAGTTCGTTTAGACTAGAAGTTGTTTGATACTCAATTTGTAATGCTGCGCGCGTTTAAGGAGTCTACTTGCGTCTACTTTGGCTTCTCAACGGTTAATGTGTGGTTTCGTACAGACTGCTTTTTGTCTACCCAATTTTTGACATTCCCTTTTTATTATGTCTCTTTCTCACTGTAATCCAAGTAGCGCAAGTGGCCACGTTCAGCAACAGCTTTATCGCTCTCATTCTAGCAGAGTCCCGTTTATAGATAATTCATCTACTCATCCTCCCACATTGACAATGAATAGGAACACGCATAACAGCAGAAGGAACATGGAGAAGAAGTAAATAGCGACTAAGCGCAAACACATTATTTTCGCCCCGACACGGCCATTCTGACATTTACACGTCCTCGTGTAAGCTTTTGATACCGAGATACCAGGGTACCAAGATCACATACTTTCATCACTTCTCAACACTATTCAATTTCATTAATTTGACTTTATTAGGTGTATTTCTTAATTCTGTGAAGGAGCAAACAACTTACATTTCATTGTTGCTGAGATAACTTATTCTATTTTCAAATTCAGTTTCATCGATCAGTAATACATTAGTTTACAACTTATCTTAGCATTATCATTTACCGATTACTAGTATCGATCTTCCGCCAGTTCACACACACTTGATTATTGATTCAATGCAAACTCATCGTCTCTCCTAAACGGATCACTCTTGTTACAGATATCTCTTCGTCTCGCTAGACGGATAACCTTTATTACTTATTCATCGTCTAACCTCCACGGATAACTCACAATTCATCGTCTCACATAGACGGATAACTCGCAATTCTTCGCCTCACCTAGACGGATATCTCTCGTTCACAAAAGAACTCATTGGCGGGATTTTCTCTTCATTCAACTATTTCTATATTACAGCTATTTCTTTATATTCTCGTTTAACTCATTAGGCATTTCCGCATCCGGCATTTTTCGTAAATCTTCATGACAATACCTGAACGCTAAGGAATTCATATTTTCAGTCTACAAATCTATTTCATATTCGGTCTCACATGGGGGAACTAACCCAAGGGGTCGAGCCTGTTTACCAATCAACATCTCCAACGGACTTGCCTCAGCGGCACGAGAAATTGTACAATTCAGTGTAAGTTGGACTTCGCCAAGTGCATCCTGCCACGATCGTTGACTTGATTCTACCACTGACAGCAAATTTTTCAGTATGCTCATGACTCGTTCCACTTGCCCACTTGCGCGTGATGCGCAAAACTCTGAAAACTTGGAGCTAGCGAAACATCTGCCCTGGTCGGCGATAATGCGATCTGGTACTCCGAATAAGGATACGGAAGATTTCATAGCGTTGACACAGCTTTCGGCATCTATCTTTAAGATGTGATATAGATAAACAAACTTTGTATAGGCATCGATCTGAACAATAAGATATTCCTTCATATCGCTCTTGCCACTTAATTTTTCCGTTATATCTATATGAATGGTGTGCCACGGTATACTTGTCTTCGGAATAGAGTGAAGTTCCGCCTGAACCTTCCCAGACGATGATTTCACGGACCGACAAGTAATACAGTTTGAAACAAATTTCCGGACATACTTGTTCATTTTAGCGAACCAATAATACTGGTACACTTTATCAAGTGTCTTTTGCCATCCTAAATGCATTATTGACTCGTGTACCTGGTTAATTACTGACCATTTGACAGCTCTGGTAAATAACTTGTTCTACCTAGTCTTTGGACCTTGCGATATAATACGCCTTTTCGCAGATCATACGTTTTGGCTAGGTTTTCGGCCAACTCATCTGACTCCAATTTGTTAACAATTTCTGTTATCTCGCGGTCTAATCGTTGCTCAGCAAGAAGCCAAGTACTTGAAATTTCGGACAGATATACTCGTTTTTCGGGAATCTTGTTTATTGACAGAATGTGTTCGGATGGTAAAGGATTTCTTGATAGGAAATCGACAAATTCTCTATATTGAATTTCAAAATTAAACGATTGTAAATAGGCCCACCAGCGGTGAACTCTGGGGGTTAAATCTACTTTTGTTCGAGAAGCTTTTAACGAATTGCAGTCGGTATAGACAACGAACTCACGGCCAATTAGGAAAATGTTTAACGGCTTTTACTACTGCCAAGGTTTCAAGGTCGTAAGAGTGATATCTAGATTCAACAGAGGTAGTTGTTTTGCTGAAGTACTCGATTACATGGGGTTTACTATCTATACGGTGTAAAAGTATCGCTCCATATCCACAGGCACTTGCATCAGTGTGCAACTCTATAGGATATTGCGGGTCGAAAATGACCAGAACAGGCTCATTTGTGAGGATCGTCACAACTGTGAGTCTGATCTCTTCTAGCTCAGCGCTTTACGTAATTTTGCCGTTACCGGACGAAAGTGAATACAAAGGTTTCATAAGTTGAGAGAATCCAGGAACGAATTTGCGAAAGTACGAGGCCAGGCCAATGAATTGTCTAACGCCAGAGACAGTTTGAGGAGGAGTCAAAGAGCTTAATGAAGCTATCTTTCGCACATTCGGGCGAATCTCCCCAGCTCGCACTTCATAGCCCAAATACTGGACCGTTGTTTTGAGAAAACTACATTTAGAAAGATTAAAGGTAAAACCAGCCTTTGTAAGAATATCCAAAACAGTTGTAAGCCTTTCCAAAGCCAATTCCATGGTTGGCGATACTACCATTATATCGTCCATGTAAACTATTACAAAAGAATTTGCAAGGTCACCAAGTGCATTTATGACTGAGCGCTGGAAAACAGATGGTACATTTTTGAGGCCAAAAGGCATTGTAAGAAATTCAAATTGACCGTCTGGGGTCACAAATGCAGTATATTCCACGGAAGGGGTATTTATCCGAAATCGTGTTTGAATTTAGCTCTCTAAAATCGACACACAGACGGTCGGTGCCATTCTTCTTTTTGACGAGCAACATGGGGCTAGCAAAGGGAGAACAACTTGGGCGAACAATATTACACCTTATCAATTCGCTCACTTGCATACGCACTACTTCTCTTTCTTCGGGGCTAAGTCTGTAAGGTCGGCGCTGGACAGTTTTAGTTGGATCAATTAAACGGATTTTCATTTCACCTGTATTTACTCGGGTATGAGGTATCCCATTGGTAAATGAAGTCGAGTGTTTTTCAAGTATCTCGATTAATTTAGCTTTCTCATTGTCGACTAATCGGTGTCGATATCAGACAAGGGAAACGATCGCTCAGCAACGGAACAATTATTAACAGTTTTTTTATTTTACTACTTTAAAATTATCGGATGTCAAAATTACATAAAAGCCTTGTTTGAGTATCTCTCGTCCTATTAAAATATCACTCCTCAATTGCTCATTCGGGACTACATGAAATAATATTTCGATAATGTTTTCGTTTATAGTAACCTCCACTCAAGATTTGCAATGTACTGCATACACTACCACCACCAATACCTTTTATCATTACAATATTGTTTAAATGTTTAACAGATAACTTATTACTTATGTCGTCTTTAATAAGGGAGCACTCTGCACCGGAATCGAAGCAAATTGGGTAGATCTCACCTCGTTGATGCAAATTTCCCTTTGGCTCAGCCACACAACATTGGTTAACAGTCTTCTGTTGAGTAACATCTTGCTTGACTGCACTTCCGTTTTTCGGGCACTGGTTGGAGAAATGTCCCAATTGGCCGCACAGATAGCACGTGACATTTGATTTTTCACGATGCGGTTTCGTCTCTCTATCTTGTCGCATTTTACTTCGGCATTCAGCAATTCGATGTCCCGGCTTTGAACAGAAGTGACATACAACTGGCGATGCCTTATGGTTCTTCTGGTTAGGTCCAATGTTGTCATCTCGAGCATGGCGCTTCTTGTCGAACGTAAACGCTTTTAACTCCGCCTGTAGCTTACTTCTGGTGCGCACATCGTCTAACCTCCACGGATAACTCACAATTCATCGTCTCACATAGACGGATGAAGAGAACGCGTTGCAAACGACTGTCGATGTTTGCCATATGCGCCAGAACAGTTGTAACGGCAATTTCTTCTATTCCCATATTTCGCCACTTCGTAGTCAGCGTCGTCACCAACCGACTCGCAACCAACCGGCTGTTGAGTAAATTCAAAAACGTAGCGGCCGGCGTCTCTTGGGTTTCAAAGCGCTGCAGAAATAATTCCTGAAACTCTCGCCAAGTCATAACATGGTACGAAAATTGTGTGAGCCACTGAGATGCACTTCCCTCCATACAGTTGCTAAGTGCCATGAACAATTTACTTCCTTGAAGGGGGTGCTCAGACAGAATTATATCGCGTGTTGAACACCACTTTGCTGCCTCAACGCATGCAGCTTCAGGGTTAAATTTGGGTAGCTTAACTTCATAGCTAGGTTGCTGCCGCGTGCCGGCGTCACTTGCATGATTTTTACGAGTTCAGCCTAATTCCGATTTGGCATTTCGACCACTGCATGCCACTGCTCCTCAGAAAATGCAGGATGGGGCACAGATCCCACTTCTGATGTCGGGTTATTGATGCCAGAAGCCTCGTCGTCCTTCCGTCCGTTCATATCAGCGTCACTCATAATGATTTTTCAATACTCAATTTGTAAAGCTGCGCGCGTTTAACGAGTCCACTTGCGTCTACTTTGGCTTCTCAACGGTTAATGTGTCGTTTCGTACAGACTGCTTTTTGTCTTCCCAATTTTTGACATTCCCTTTTCATTATGTCTCTTTCGCACTCTAATCCAAGTAGCGCAAGTGGCCACGTTCAGCAACAGCTTTATCGCTCTCATTCTAGCAGAGTCCCGTTTATAGATAATTCATCTACTCATCCTCCCACATTGACAATGAATAGGAACACGCATAACAGCAGAAGGAACATGGAGAAGAAGTAAATAGCGACTAAACGCATACACATTATTTTCGCCCCGACATATATCTATATATATGTGGTCCGAGAAAGAGTGCTTATCTAGCACCCTCCAGTGAGTTACTTTCTCTAATAGTGGTTTAGAGACGAGAGTTAGGTCTATTACTTCTTTTCGGTTCTTAATGATAAAGGTGGGGTCATTACCTTTATTGCATATGAAGAGGTTTGAACTAAAGATAAAGTTAAAAAGAGACTCACCGCGGTCGTTTGTGTCTGTACTTTCCCATTGTGTGTGGTGGGCGTTTGCATCACAGGCTATTAGTAGGCCTATGTTTTGCTTTTCACTGTCTTCTGCCAGTCTCTTTAGCAGCTCATCCGCCGGTTCTTGCCTTTCGTAGGGCACTGAGTGCTTGCCGTCCTTGGCTGCGCCTGAAGGGGGCATCATGGCACTAGGGCCTGGAGATGTTTCCATGGCGACGGCTTTGGGCGGCTTACACTTAGATTTGAGGCGGGGTTCACCTGAACCCGAGCCTGTGGTGGTGGCCAGGCAGGTGGGCTCATTCGCCAGCTTCGCTGCCTTGAAATTTGTACAGCCACACTCCATCGTCACTGCCGTTTGAGTAGGTTTTTTGGGAGATCCTGACTCCTTTTTGTTTATATTTTTAGACTCCATGTAATTCCCACGAATTGCGGAGAAAAAGAGGGTCCACCCGGGCGGAGATCCGCAACGCCCGGGTAAGGCTTCTTAGAACAGGGGGTCGCCAGGTACCCTGAGCTCTCCGTTTGAGACTGAGCTATTTTGTGGCCCGGGCCCTGACTCTCGGCACGGGTCGAGTGACACCTTAGTCCGGCCCGGGAAGCCCGACTACCATTTGCCAGCATCCTCTGGCAGGGACATAACCTTACCAGGGGACCTGTTTGCAGCCGCCCTCGCGTGGAGAGTATAGTCGCACTTTCGGGTGTATGGACAATTACGGCGCATTTTTCTAGCAAGCTGGAAACTACACGTTAGTCCCCTTGTCCATCACCCGGCTGACGGCTAATATCCTACATAACTATACCCCCTCTCCAAAAGCCCAAACCATAGTAGCAAATATAACATATCTAGAACTTCTCTCAGCCCTACAAACATTAAAAGGATCTGCTCCAGGACTTAATAGAATTTCAGACGAGAGAGTGTAGTGCTGTCTCTGTCGATTTCCCTTTCTTGTAGGCGTGTTGCGTGTCTGTGATGAGACTTGGATTGAGAGTTGATCTCAGATGAAGGCCGATGATTCTTTTAAGGGTCTTTAGTAGGAAGGATGACAGACTAATTGGTCTGAAATCCTTGGGGGTCGTGTGTGATGGTTTCCCTGCTTTGGGGATGAAGACAATTCGGATGTTTATTTTCGCCCCGACACGGCCATTCTGACATTTACACGTCCTCGTGTAACCTTTTGATACCGAGATACCAGGGTACCAAGATCACATACTTTCATCACTTCTCAATACTATTCAATTTCATTAATTTGACTTTATTAGGTGTATTTCTTAATTCTGTGAAGGAGCAAACAACTTACATTTCATTGTTGCTGAGATAACTTATTCTATTTTCAAATTCAGTTTCATCGATCAGTAATACATTAGTTTACAACTTATCTTAGCATTATCATTTACCGATTACTAGTATCGATCTTCCGCCAGTTCACACACACTTGATTATTGATTCAATGCAAACTCATCGTCTCTCCTGGACGGATCTCTCTTGTTACAGATATCTCTTCGTCTCGCTAGACGGATAACTCTTTATTACTTATTCATCGTCTAACCTCCACGGATAACTCACAATTCATCGTCTCACATAGACGGATAACTCGCCATTCTTCGCCTCACCTAGACGGATATCTCTCGTTCACAAAAGAATTTATTGGCGGGATTTTCTCTTCATTCAACTATTTCTATATTTCAGCTATGTCTTTATATTCTCGTTTAACTCATTAGGCATTTCCGCATCCGGTAAATCTTCATGACAATACCTGAACGATCGGTTACTCGTCAACGACATTAGCGTATACCCTCACCCTCTAATACTTCAGTTACCAAAAACGGACCTTTGAATTTCGGATCTAACTTGGTTTGGTGTCTTTCTTCATTTTTCAATAGCACATAGTCACCTACGTGGTATTTGTCAACGGCTGCCTGACTGATATCAAATCTGGATTTGTCGTAAGGCGCTAAGAAATTCATATTTTCTGTCGCCTGCGCTCTAACAGTCTACAAATCTATTTCACATTCGGTCTCACATGGGGGAACTAACCCAAGGGGTCAAGCCTGTTTACCAATCAACATCTCCAACGGACTTGCCTCAGCGGCACGAGAAATTGTACAATTCAGTGTAAGTTGGACTTCGCCAAGTGCATCTTGCCACGATCGTTGACTTGATTCTACTACTGACAGCAAATTTTTCAGTATGCTCATGACTCGTTCCACTTGCCCATTTGCGCGTGATGCGCAAAACTCTGAAAACTTGGAGCTAGCGAAACATCTGCCCAGGTCGGCGATAATGCGATCTGGTACTCCGAATAAGGATACGGAAGATTTCATAGCGTTGACACAGCTTTCGGCATCTATCTTTAAGGTGTGATATAGATAAACAAACTTTGTATAGGCATCGATCTGAACAATAAGATATTCCTTCATATCGCTCTTGCCACTTAATTTTCCCGTTATATCTATATGAATGGTGTGCCACGGTATACTTGTCTTCGGAATAGAGTGAAGTTCCGCCTGAACCTTCCCAGACGATGATTTCACGGACCGACAAGTAATACAGTTTGAAACAAATTTCCGGACATACTTGTTCATTTTAGCGAACCAATAATACTGGTACACTTTATCAAGTGTCTTTTGCCATCCTAAATGCATTATTGACTCGTGTACCTGGTTAATTACTGACCATTTGACAGCTCTGGTAAATAACTTGTTCTACCTAGTCTTTGGACCTTGCGATATAATACGCCTTTTCGCAGATCATACGTTTTGGCTAGGTTTTCGGCCAACTCATCTGACTCCAATTTGTTAACAATTTCTGTTATCTCGCGGTCTAATCGTTGCTCAGCAAGAAGCCAAGTACTTGAAATTTCGGACAGATATACTCGTTTTTCGGGAATCTTGTTTATTGACAGAATGTGTTCGGATGGTAAAGGATTTCTTGATAGGAAATCGACAAATTCTCTATATTGAATTTCAAAATTAAACGATTGTAAATAGGCCCACCAGCGGTGAACTCTGGGGGTTAAATCTACTTTTGTTCGAGAAGCTTTTAACGAATTGCAGTCGGTATAGACAACGAACTCACGGCCAATTAGGAAAATGTTTAACGGCTTTTACTACTGCCAAGGTTTCAAGGTCGTAAGAGTGATATCTAGATTCAACAGAGGTAGTTGTTTTGCTGAAGTACTCGATTACATGGGGTTTACCTTCTATACGGTGTAAAAGTATCGCTCCATATCCACAGGCACTTGCATCAGTGTGCAACTCTATAGGATATTGCGGGTCGAAAATGACCAGAACCGGCTCATTTGTGAGGATCGTCACAACTGTGAGTCTGATCTCTTCTAGCTCAGCGCTTTACGTAATTTTGCCGTTACCGGACGAAAGTGAATACAAAGGTTTCATAAGTTGAGAGGAACGAATTTGCGAAAGTACGAGGCCAGGCCAATGAATTGTCTAACGCCAGAGACAGTTTGAGGAGGAGGCAAAGAGCTTAATGAAGCTATCTTTCGCACATTCGGGCGAATCTCCCCAGCTCGCACTTCATAGCCCAAATACTGGACCGTTGTTTTGAGAAAACTACATTTAGAAAGATTAAAGGTAAAACCAGCCTTTGTAAGAACATCCAAAACAGTTGTAAGCCTTTCCAAAGCCAATTCCATGGTTGGCGATACTACCATTATATCGTCCATGTAAACTATTACAAAAGAATTTGCAAGGTCACCAAGTGCATTTATGACTGAGCGCTGGAAAACAGATGGTACTTTTTTAAGGCCAAAAGTCATTGTAAGAAATTCAAATTGACCGTCTGGGGTCACAAATGCAGTATATTCCACGGATTCAGGATGCATCGGGATTTGGTGGAAGCCACTCGCCATATCTAAGCATGTGAAATATTTTGCTCCGCGAAGTCTAGCAATTTGATCGCTAATAAGCGGTAAAGGGTATTTATCCGAAATCGTGTTTGAATTTAGCTCTCTAAAATCGACACACAGACGGTCGGTGCCATTCTTCTTTTTGACGAGCAACATGGGGCTAGCAAAGGGAGAACAACTTGGGCGAACAATATTACACCTTATCAATTCGCTCACTTGCATACGCACTACTTCTCTTTCTTCGGGGCTAAGTCTGTAAGGTCGGCGCTGGACAGTTTTAGTTGGATCAATTAAACGGATTTTCATTTCACCTGTATTTACTCGGGTATGAGGTATCCCATTGGTAAATGAAGTCGAGTGTTTTTCAAGTATCTCGATTAATTTAGCTTTCTCATTGTCGACTAATCGGTGTCGATATCAGACAAGGGAAACGATCGCTCAGCAACGGAACAATTATTAACAGTTTTTTTATTTTACTACTTTAAAATTATCGGATGTCAAAATTACATAAAAGCCTTGTTTGAGTATCTCTCGCCCTATCAAAATATCACTCCTCAATTGCTCATTCGGGACTACATGAAATAATATTTCCATAATGTTTTCGTTTATAGTAACCTCCACTCAAGATTTGCAATGTACCGCATACACTACCACCACCAATACCTTTTATCATTACAATATTGTTTAAATGTTTAACAGATAACTTATTACTTATGTCGTCTTTAATAAGGGAGCACTCTGCACCGGAATCGAAGCAAATTGGGTAGATCTCACCTCGTTGATGCAAATTTCCCTTTGGCTCAGCCACACAACATTGGTTAACAGTCTTCTGTTGAGTAACATCTTGCTTGACTGCACTTCCGTTTTTCGGGCACTGGTTGGAGAAATGTCCCAATTGGCCGCACAGATAGCACGTGACATTTGATTTTTCACGATGCGGTTTCGTCTCTCTATCTTGTCGCATTTTACTTCGGCATTCAGCAATTCGATGTCTCGGCTTTGAACAGAAGTGACATACAACTGACGATGCCTTATGGTTCTTCTGGTTAGGTCCAATGTTGTCATCTCGAGCATGACGCTTCTTGTCGAACGTAAACGCTTTTAACTCCACCTGTAGCTTACTTCTGGTGCGCACATCGTCTAACCTCCACGGATAACTCACAATTCATCGTCTCACATAGACGGATGAAGAGAACGCGTTGCAAACGACTGTCGATGTTTGCCATATGCGCCAGAACAGTTGTAACGGCAATTTCTTCTATTCCCATATTTCGCCACTTCGTAGTCAGCGTCGTCACCAACCGACTCGCATATACCGCGTAACATTCGGCGCCACTCGGGCGGCTGTTGAGTAAATTCAAAAACGTAGCGGCCGGCGTTTCAAAGCGTTGCAGAAATAATTCCTGAAACTCTCGCCAAGTCATACCATGGTACGAAATTTGTGTGAGCCACTGAGATGCACTTCCCTCCATACAGTTGCTAAGTGCCATGAACAATTTACTTCCTTGAAGGGGGTGCTCTCAACGGTTAATGTGTCGTTTCGTACAGACTGCTTTTTGTCTTCCCAATTTTTGACATTCCCTTTTCATTATGTCTCTTTCGCACTCTAATCCAAGTAGCGCAAGTGGCCACGTTCAGCAACAGCTTTATCGCTCTCATTCTAGATAATTCTCATATAGATAATTCATCTACTCATCCTCCCACATTGACAATGAATAGGAACACGCATAACAGCAGAAGGAACATGGAGAAGAAGTAAATAGCGACTAAACGCATACACATTATTTTCGCCCCGACATATATGTATATATATGTGGTCCGAGAAAGAGTGCTTATCTAGCACCCTCCAGTGAGTTACTTTCTCTAATAGTGGTTTAGAGACGAGAGTTAGGTCTATTACTTCTTTTCGGTTCTTAATGATAAAGGTGGGGTCATTACCTTTATTGCATATGAAGAGGTTTGAACTAAAGATAAAGTTAAAAAGAGACTCACCGCGGTCGTTTGTGTCTGTACTTTCCCATTGTGTGTGGTGGGCGTTTGCATCACAGGCTATTAGTAGGCCTATGTTTTGCTTTTCACTGTCTTCTGCCAGTCTCTTTAGCAGCTCATCCGCCGGTTCTTGCCTTTCGTAGGGCACTGAGTGCTTGCCGTCCTTGGCTGCGCCTGAAGGGGGCATCATGGCACTAGGGCCTGGAGATGTTTCCATGGCGACGGCTTTGGGCGGCTTACACTTAGATTTGAGGCGGGGTTCACCTGAACCCGAGCCTGTGGTGGTGGCCAGGCAGGTGGGCTCATTCGCCAGCTTCGCTGCCTTGAAATTTGTACAGCCACACTCCATCGTCACTGCCGTTTGAGTAGGTTTTTTGGGAGATCCTGACTCCTTTTTGTTTATATTTTTAGACTCCATGTAATTCCCACGAATTGCGGAGAAAAAGAGGGTCCACCCAGGCGGAGATCCGCAACGCCCGGGTAAGGCTTCTTAGAACAGGGGGTCGCTAGGTACCCTGAGCTCTCCGTTTGAGACTGAGCTATTTTGTGACCCGGGCCCTCAGTCAGGCTGACTCTCGGCACGGGTCGAGTGACACCTTAGTCCGGCCCGGGACGCCCGACTACCATTTGCCAGCATCCTCTGGCAGGGACATAACCTTACCAGGGGACCTGTTTCCAGCCGCCCTCGCGTGGAGAGTGTAGTCGCACTTCCGGGTGTATGGACAATTACGGCGCGTTTTTCTAGCAAGCTGGAAACTACACGTTAGTCCCCTTGTCCATCACCCGGCTGACGGCTAATATCCTACATAACTATACCCCTTCTCCAAAAGCCCAAACCATAGTAGAAAATATAACATATCTAGAACTTATGTCAGCCCTACAAACATTAAAAGGATCTGCTCCAGGACTTAATAGAATTTCATATCAAATGATAAAAAAAGCTCCCCTACTACAAAAAACAGAATAACAAAACTATTTAATTAAATATTCAATAGCCAAATACCACAAGCCTACAAAACAAGTAATCATCCCAATCCTCAAACCGAACACCGACAAAACTAAAACTTCTTCATACCGACCCATCTCTCTCAACTGTTGTTTAGCAAAAGACTCTGGTGGCTAGTGACACACAACAACCTACTTAACGACAACCTATGGTCGAGTTTCCCGACTATCTGATACCCGTTACTCACCTAGCGGAAGTGCGAAGGAGAAATTTCAGCACTAAGAGTTTTTGGCACTTTGTGGGAGTGGAAAAAGTATATTTGGAAAATCGAGAAAAAGTTACAAGACTAACACAAATGTGAAAAAATATGAAAATCAATTGAATCTCAAGTTTCTAGAAAGAGATTAAAGCTAGAGAGATTAAGCATGCTGACTTCAGAAACATAGACGCAGCGCAGGTTTGTCGATTCATGGTGCCACGCCCACTCTAACGCCCACAAACCGCCCAAAAATGCCATTTTGATAATTATACCCGTTACTCGTTGAGTAAAAGGGTATACTAGATTCGTTGAAAAGTATGTAACAGGCAGAAGGAAGCGTTTCCGACCAAATAAAGTATATATATTCTTGATCAGGATCAATAGCCGAGTCGATCTGGCTATGTCCGTCTGTCCGTATAATCGTCGAGATCTCAGGAACCATTAAAGCTAGAAAGTTGAGATCCAGGGACATAGACGTAGCGCAAGTTTGTCGATTCATGTTGCCACGCCCACTCTAACTCCCACAAACCGCCTAAAACTGCCACGCCCACACTTTTGAAAAAGGTATTGATATTTTTCATTTTTGTATTAGTATTGTAAATTTCTATCGATTTGCCAAAAAAACTTTTTGCCACGCCCACTAACGCCCACAAACCGCCCAATACTGCCACGCCCACACTTTTGAAAAATGATTTGATATTTTTTATTTTTTGTATTAGACTTGTAAATTTCTATCGGTTTGCAAAAAACTTTTTGCCACGCCCACTCGAACGCCCACAAGCCGCCATAAACTGTCAGTGCTAAAGACTCTCCTTCGCACTTCCACTAGCTGAGTAACGGGTATCAGATAGTCGGGGAACTCGACTATAGCGTTCTCTCTTGTTTTTCATTTTCTTATTAGTCCTGTATATTTCTATAAATTTTGCTAAACAACTTTTTTCCACGACCACCCTAACGCCAACAAATTGCCAAAAACTGCCACGCCCACACTTTTGAAATATGTTTTGATATTTTCGAAGAAAATTGATTAAGAAATTGGGACTGGCGGTTAGCAGAAAGAGACGAAAGGTTCGGTTCTAATACGTTTATTTGCGCGGGCGCAGCCAGCGGCTTCGACTTCAATTTTACGACTGTATAAGCTTCACGGTTATGCTCACGAAACGACTCATCACACGGGCCATACCAAATTTTTCTCTGACCATAAAGCTTCTCAGTAGAAGAGTAATCCAGTGAGCACAACTACAATTAAGCTCTCATGTAAGCTGTTATGCTATGTTTACATTTCATATCTAAGTTTACAAATTACAACAAGTATTTCTTTCTAACATAAATTACTGCTGCAATATTCCGGCCCCGTTAAAGGCCTCCGACTGGCGGACTTGACGGCTGCTTCCCAAAGTTCTCCGAAGTGAGGTGACCTCGGCGGTATGAAACACCACTCGACGCCTCTCTGAGCCGCGTATCCGCTCAGCTCGTCCCGACTGCGGTGAAACGCTTCGCTCAGCTCCTTCAGCACGTTGCACGCTCCTACGACGTTCGTGGCGTTGTCGCTGTACACTTTCTCCGGCAGCCCTCTCCTCCCGACGAACCTTTTAAATACGGATAAGAAGCTGTCAGTGGATAGGTCGACAACAAGTTCAAGGTGAACAGCCTTTGACGAAAAGCACACAAAAACGGCCACATATGTTTTGATAGGAGGTCTACCGCGGACCTTTAAGGACACATCAAATGGACCACAAAAATCTACTCCGCAAACTAGAAAGGGGCGCTCCATTCGGACCCTATCGGCTGGCAATTTGCCCATTATCTGGCTCATCAGCACTGGTTTATACCGGAAACAGTGAACGCAGCTACGGACAATTTTCGTACATGCTTCTCGCGCATTGATCAGCCATATCTGTGGCCTCAAAAGTGAAACCATCACCTTGACACCAGCATGGTAATGAGTCCGATGCAGGTTGCGAAGAAATAGCGAAACAAATTCTGACTTTGAGGACAGTAAAAGTGGAAACTTGGCATCATACGGAATTGGTGCATTTAGAAATCTCCCCCCATCTCGGATTAAGTTGAACGTCACACCTTCTAAATCGGTGGTATGTATAGAAGGATGTAGATGTGGGCTTAAACATTCAGACTTCTCCAACTTGACGTATTCTGAACTGAACTCCGCCCTTTGAAATATTTGGACCATCCTAAGAAACGACAACTTCAGTTCGTTAGCCGATATGACGACCTCGCGTTGACGCTTCTTCCCTTGAATAAATCGATTTACGTAGGCCATGATCCGTAAGAGTTTACTAAATGATGAACATCTTCCAACAATCTCAATAAAGACATTCGGTTGGTTTTTTCTGACGGAACATACTGCCACGCCTTTTTTGTTCTCAGAAAACTGTAACTCCGTTGAAACTTCAATCTGATGGGACCGAGGCCACTCGCTTGGATTTCGGAGTAAGAACTCCGGTCCATTTTCCCATAGAGTACACCTCAAACCTTCTAAGTCTGTTCCACGTGAGACTAAATCAGCCGGATTTTCTTCCGTGGGCACATGACGCCCAACTACATTCTCTGTGAGTTCTTGAATTTCAGAGACTCTATTTGCGACAAATGTTGCTAGAGTTGATGGATCCCTCTTTAACCAGTATAATGTGACTTGTGAATCCGACCAGAAGTTAAGCTACTTTCAAGCTCCAATTTGTTAAGCAAAGGAGATACTTGAGACCATCATTTGGCCAGCAGATGCGCTGCACACAGCTCGAGCCTTGGAATTGACTTTGTTTTTAGTGGGGACACTCTAGACTTTGCGGTTAGAAGTCTTGATAACCTATTTGTCCCAGCCTCGGTACGAATGTAAATGCAACAGCCGTAGGCGTGGCTCGATGCATCAGCAAATCCGTGGATTTGAACAGTGTTATAGCCAGACAGACAGATATATCGAGGAATGGAGATCTTGTCAATTGCTAGTAAATTCTGCTTAAATTCGTTCCAACTGGTATGCAAGTTCATGGGAACCGATTCGTCCCAATCTAATTTTTGTCGCCACAGTTCCTGAAGCAAGATTTTTGCTCGTGTAATCAATGGACATAATAATCCCAAAGAGTCAAACAAACGAGCTGTGACGGACAAAATGTTGCGTTTAGTTGGTGGTAAGGACTGAAACGAATCCTCCAAGCCATAATGAAACGCATCATTTTGAGGGTTCCATCTCATCCCAAGAGTTTTAACGGATTCAGAAGTGTTAAATATAAGAGATTTTTCTGATCCCTGGTTGTTCATCAAACTTGGGTGATTTGTTGCCCATTTGGCTAGATGAAAACCCCCTAACTCCAAAACCTTCGTCACTTCTTTGCGAAGCAAAGCGTAAATTTGTGATAGCTCAAAGAGGCAGCGGATGGCCAGAAACGGAGCAGAGGCTGTCCCATAAGTGACAGTCTTGAGGCGATAGGTTTGGAGAGCTTGCGTTGATTTTTCCCTCCACACGATAAGTTGGAAATCTCTATCTTCGTTTGCAATGTTAACTTGCCTATACATCTTTGAGATATCCGCCGTCAAGGCATATTTGTGCAAACGAAATCTTGTCAGAATGGCGTAAAGCTCCCTCTGAATAGTTGCACCCACCATTAGAGTCTCATTTAATGAGATCGAGGTTGACGTTTTACTTGAAGCGTCAAAAACAACTCGCAACTTTGTGGTGCTACTATCAGGTCTCAATTCCAATTCCCAAAAACGTTCCACCAGAGAGTCGAGAGAACTTAAATTTTCATTGCCAAAGACGCTGCATACCTGAGCGTTCTTCGATGCGCGTTGAGTGAACTTTCCCGAAACAATCCATCTTTCTGAAGTGAAGGATGTTCAGAACCCAATTTTATTTGGCCTACGCTCAAAAGATCGAAAAAGGATTCTGCGCAAATCAGTAAGTCCACTTTTGCGGGCTTGTGAAAACGAGGATCTGCCAGTTCAATGTTTGCCGGAATTTTCCATTGGGCACAATTGACTTCGTGATCGGTTTGATAAGATGAAATTGATCTTAACACCCAAAAATTGGTAGCGAAATTATGTGCATTGACGCGAGAATGAATTGAAGTGTGGACTTTGTGCCGTACTACCGAGTAGCTTTTCCCTACAGTAGTGATATTTAGACATGATTCTTGCCTGTGTAACCGCAAACGCTGTGCTAAGTCCTCTGCCATAAAATTGATTTGAGATCCTGAATCTAACAGCGCTCGTGCTAATTGAAACTGTCCAAATCTACTTTAACGACAGCAGTAGCAAGAAAAACTTGGTCAGTACTAGCAACATGACAAGAATGGGTTTGATTATTATGATCAACTGCTACTGAAGGTGCCTGGACATGCACCTGAGAAACTGATCCCGACAAAAATGGTTGCTGCTCCACCCCGTATCTGTGAAGAAGTGTGTTGTGAGGCTTAGAGCAAACACGACACTTTGTTGCTTTGCACTTCTTCACTGGATGAACTGGATTTAAACAATTTATGCACAACGCTGAATCACCGATAAAGCCATGAAAGGTGAAGAAGTGTGTTGTGAGGCTTAGAGCAAACGACACTTTGTTGCTTTGCACTTCTTCACTGGATGACCTGGATTTAAACAATTTATGCACAACCGATTGTGTTTTTTTTTAAGATCAAACCGTGCCTAAACTGTGATTTGTGGTTGAGCAATATCGACACTGTAACGAACTGATTTTGTTTGTCTGCTCGCTACGGAATACGTGCGGGTAGGCCAGTAGAGTTTGTGCGTTCGTCCCGCCAAATCTATAGAATAACGTGATCACCCGGTTACCAGTAATAACAATCGCAGTTTCGTTTCTCGGGTCTTTATTTGAGCTCAGTTTACAATGTACTTCAATTGTCCGGACGCCTCTGCTCTCTCGTCGTAGCGTCGGACCTTCGCCTTGTATTGCCGCTGACGCGCGAGAAGGAAGGTCAAGGGAAGCGTCACCGTTCCCAGACTAGGGTGAACAATTGGCGGGCTCTCAAAGGCATACGCCTCGCTAGCCACAACCTCTTGTCCCTTGCTCTGTCCCGGCCGGTCCCGCCAGACGCTTGTTCAGTTCCTTCCGACGCACGGCGCTATCGCCCGGTGACGCCCAGTGAAAGACGAACGTTCCACCCTACCTTTTCTCTCCTGCCGGTGCGGTCGGACCTGGATGTCCTGCTCGGCGGCCTGGTTCCACTGTCTTACCGCTTTCGTCGTCCTGGGTGGCGCGGACCTTCGTTGTTAGGCGCTCGTCGCGTGGGCTGAGAATTGTTGTCGTACGCAGACTCACGGAAGCTCACGGCTGTGATTCCCAAGGCAAACGCCTGTGGAACAGCAACACGTCAACCCCACGTCTGGTTCGGACTGGTACCACGCCTGCTTGGATTGCACGGACACACCAGGCTATCGCCTGGTTCAAGCACGCGATCTCCTACACAGCCCACCGGGTCTACACCACAATCCCTGCCGCTTCCTCGGGTGCCCTCTTAGGTCTGGCCTCTCCTGTTGTTTGCCTCCTGGCTACTCGTGCTTCGTCGTTCGGACCTCAGCTACCTGCGTCTCAGTTCGGAGACCTTCTCGTCCCGAACGTCTTGACGTAGCGATCTTGCTCCTTGGTGACTATCACGGTTGTAGCTCCTCTGCTTACTTCGTTCTAACGTTGTTGACTCGTACACTTGTTCTCCTCGACTGTCGGTCTCGCTTCCAGCGTTCGGCCTGTTTTATATAGGCCTACTCTAACGGTTCATCCCTTTGGTCTCTAGTCTCCGGATCGAAAGTCCACGATTTTACCGTTGGCCCGGTCCAAAGATCGATTTGTCCCGTTATTTGCCTTTGAGCCTGCTGACTCTCCAAACTCTCTTTTCAGTAAGCCCGGAGTCTCCATCCTTATCTCTCCACTTCCCGAGTCTCCAAACTCTCTTCCTCTAAAGTCTCCCAACTCTCTTTCTCCAGCCCAGAGTCTCCAAACTCTCTTCCTCCGGGCTTCGCACTGCCGTTACTACGCTTTGCCTTGTTGCGTAACTGGCAACGGCAGGCCCTCCTTATGCGATCACTATTCGCATTTGTGCGGAGTTTTAACTCCTCACATCTCCCCTTTCTTCGGGAAAATTTAAAATCTGGCCTTGCGGTTACCGAGGAACACTCTTGGGATTCCGTCGACGCTCACAGCTCCGTCTCGAGTTCCACAGCGCCGATCTCCTTTGAGTATATTCCTCGTTCTTAATTTCAAATTTTGCCGCCCATTCGTACTTCCGTGACGCTTCTTCGTTCTACGCTCTTCTTCCCGCATTCCACATTTTCGTCTTCTGGTTCTGCTCCTCCGACCCCTGCTCGAGGAGCCCTTGCCTTCTTCCTCCGTGGCCTCCGTGATTCCTCATCTGGCGGCTTTCCCTCGGAAAGTTAATACTTCTCCTTCCTTGTCTTCTTTCAGTTCGCGGGACGTTGGCACCGCGCAGGCTCGGCTTTTGGAATCAGCGATGGTTACTGGATGATATTCAGGATTATGGATTTATATGCTGCGTGTGTTAGTGAAGGGATGTGGATGTGGGTTCTTTATTTTGGAGGGGTTGATCTTGACTTGGGTGCTGCTGCTGCTATCGCTTCTAGATGTTGTTGTTGCTGTTGGCTGGCTTTGTGAATGTTGTAGCAAATTGATTTTTCGTTTTTTTCATTTTTTTTTCTTCTTCCCATTCTCCTCCTGATCCTGCTGTTTTAGGTCGCTGACATGTACCGTGCGTTCCTTTTTGTTCGTCCGGTGGCGAAAAAAATGTGTCAATAATGCCGGTGAGTAGCCTGTGGAATCTGAAACACTGGAATTCACAGCCAGCATGATTTCGGGCCACCTTTCATCCCAATTCCTCTGGTTCTGTCCGGCAAACTGCGCTATCATTGTCTTCACAGTGCGGTTTGCTCTCTCTGTCGGATTCTCCTGTGGGGTATACGGTGCCGTAAACTGCTGCTTTATCCCCATGTCGTTGAGGAACTTCTTAAAAGTCCGGCTCGTGAACTGCACGCCGTTGTCCGTGATCACCACCTTCGGTACTCCAAATCGTGAGACTATGCGTTCCCTGAACGCTTTCTGCAACATTTCCGCCGTGGCTGTTCGCAAAGACACCAACTCCGTCCACTTCTGTGTCCGTGCTTCGACCTTGGTAGTGGTCCGACGAAATCGGCGCACACTGTCGCCCAGGGTTCCTCCGGGATCTGTGTCAACATCTTTCCCGCCGCCTGCCGCTGATTCGGTTTGAACCTGGCGCAGTCCTCGCACTTCCGAACGTAGGCCCTTGCGTCTCTCTGCATTCCTGGCCAGTAGTACCGGGCTGCAAGCCGTGCAATCGTCTTCCGACTGCCTACATGACCGGCTGCTGGGGAGTCCTGGTTTTCACGCAAGACAGTTTCTCTCAGCTGCCGCGGAACACATAGCTTCCAGGTCACTACATCTTCGTTCCCTGCTCTATGCGGAATCTGCCTGTAAAGGGTGCTACCCTCCCACACGTAGACTGGGAACTTTTGAGGCTGTGCTTTTAGTTTTTCTCGCATTTCCTTGATCCAGCTGCACTCTGATTCGGCCCCCTTGTCCTGCGTTCTTCTCAGCATATCGGGTTCTGCTGAGACCGACTCTGGCATTGGCTGCCTCGACAATGCGTCTGCTACCACGTTCAACTGGCCTTTCCTGTATGCTACCTCGAAGTCGTACTGCTGCAGCTCCAACGCCCATCTGGCAATTCTTCCAGAAGGGCTTTCTATGCTGTTCAGCCACTTCAGCGCCATATGATCCGTCACCACCTTAAAGTGGTATCCCTCAAGGTACGGCCTTAGCTTCCGAATAGCCCACACAATTGCCAAGCACTTCTTCTCCGTTGTCGAGTAGTTCTTCTCGGCTCCGTTTAGGGTCCGGCTGGAGTATGAAATGACCCTTTCGCCATCTTCTGTGTCCTGCGTGAGGATTGCTCCAATCCCGTAGTCACTGGCGTCCGTTTGCAGGATGAACGTTTTCCCGAAGTCGGGGCACGCCAAGACTGGGTCGGAAACCAATCTGGCTTTTACCTCCTCGAAGGCTTGCTGGTGGTCCTGTGACCATGTACCAAGTGGACATGGTGGACCCTTGCGGGGGAGGTCGTTGAGTGGCCTTACAATGCGCGCGAAGTCAGGCACGAAACGTCGGTACCTCGATGCGACTCCAAGGTATTGCATCAGTTCTCGGACCGATGACGGTGGTTCTAGCTGGGCTATCGCTGCTACCATCTCTGGGTCTGTGCCTATCCCTTGGATTGTGACGCGGTGCCCTAGGTACAGAAGTTCTTGTTTGAAGAACTGACATTTTTCCGGGTTTATTTTCAGGTTCGCTTTCTTCAAGCGATGGAATACCTCCCTGAGGTTTCTTTTGTGTTCCTCTAGGGTGCGGCCAATCACGATGATGTCGTCTTGATACGCAAATGCATGCGGCGACATTTCCGGTCCAATCACCTGATCCAGGGCCCGTTGAAATGTGGCCGACGCGGAGTGTAACCCAAATGGCATCACCTTCCATTGGAACAGCCCTTTCCCTGGGACCGTGAAGGCCGTGAAGCCCCGGCTTGATTCTTCCAGTGGTATTTGCCAATACCCATCCTTTAGGTCCAGGCTGCTTATAAAGCGCGCCTCCCTTAGTTGGTCGAGGATGTAGTTTATCCGTGGCATCGGGTAGGCATCCTTTATGGATTTCGCGTTTATCTGCCTGAAGTCCACGCATAGTCTCCATTTTCCCGTTTTCATGGGTGAGCTGTACGTGCTCCTTGAATGCTCTATCATCCCCATCTCCAGCAGTTCGTCCACCTTCGCGTTGATCTCCCCTTGAATCTTTGGATTCTTGGGGTAGTATCTCTGCTTAATTGGTTTATCGTCCTTCATGGTTATCATGTGCTCGGCTACACTCGATGTTACGGTCATGGCTTGAAACTTCGCGAGCTCTGTTTCCAGGAATTTGTTCACGTCCTCCTCTTCGCCGTCCTTTTGGACTAATGCGACCGACAACTTCTCCTCGAGCCACCCGTTGTGTCTGCCTCTGGCCGGTATTCGGATTTCATGACCGGCGCACTTGATCTCGGCCCCGACTTGCGTGAGGAAATTCCACCCCAGCACCAACGCATCCACTATTCCTGGTAATATTAGCAGGCTCATGACGAGTCGCCTGTTGCCGAACTCCACTCCTATTTCGAGCTTTGCGTTCATTTCGCCGCACCTTCCATCTGCCAACCTAACCTGCCGTCGTATCCTTGTAATCGCTCCACGGGCAGCCAGCTTGTCCGCCAGTTCTTATGAAGCTTGCTGTTGCCCCGGTGTCGATCGTGGCCTTGTACGTGTCCCCACCGATCGTTACCGCTGCGGACAACTGCTGCTCCTCCTCGATTAGTTTTCCGGTTAGTTTGGAGAGGCGGCATCTTGCGACCCCGGCTCGTCTCTCTGCGGCTGGGATCGCTGGCCATTTCCCGCTCTCTGGCAGCATTCTGTGCTTGGGACTCCTATTTTTCCGCACATCCAGCAGAACAGCGGCCTCTGTTTTCGGCAGCCTCTTGCCCAATGGTCGTGTCCGCCGCACCTGCGACACGCTTCCTGCGGATTAGCAATATGGGTTGGGTTCTGACCCGGGTTGTTCCCCTGGCGTTGTTCCAGTGTGTCTCTGTGTGGTGACTGGCGGCCTCCATAGGGTCGTGTTTTGTCGCCTGGCCTGGACCGGGGTATATTGCGCCCACTGTTCCCGGGTATGCGTGCCTGGATCTCCTGAGTCCTCACACCTTCTGCACGTGACGTGTGTTGCGGCCGGGGCTTTGTAGCGGCTGTATATGTGCTCTTCCGCAAAGGCCTCCCGTTCCCTGTGCAGTTTCTCGTACTCATCTGCCAGGATCATGAGAGCCTCTAGGTCGTCCACGTGGTAGGATCTCACCGCTATTCGGAGGTCTGGCGTGCAGTTCTCCTTAATGAGCTCCAGAGTTTCCTTCTTCCCATACCCAAGGGGTCTTATCAGGGTCTGCATCTCGACCATGTAGTCCTTGAATGCCTCCCTGAACCCTTGTTTCCTTTGTCTCGCCTTGTCCGCGAGCTTCGTGAAATATCCCTTGGGCAGGAAATACGTCTGGAAACTGTCTATGAACTCGGCCCAAGTCCTCCAGTGCTTGTTGTTGGCTATGTACCACTTCAGAGCCTTTCCCTGCATTAATTCCGGCATGGCTCGGGGAATCATGTTCAGGTCCAAACCGTATGTGTTTGCGGACCATTCCACCTGCTCCAGGAATTCGAGGGGTTTTTCTTCTCCGTCAAAGCGAAAAGACCACTCTCTTACTTGCTTTGCTACTTTCGCGTAGTCTGGCGGGCTGGGCCTGGGTCTTTCTGGACTTGGCCTCCTTTCCCTGCTTGTCTCTCTCCGTTGACCTTCTCGAAACATCTCCTCCATGTTCAGACTTGCGATTAAGTCTTCACCCTCGGGGTTCGTAAGCTTTATGCTTGGACCTGGTCTGTCTGGATATGCTGCCTCCAATTCTGTCCAGACTGCTGCGAGCTTTGGGTCGTTCTCTGTCTCTGCGTAGTACTCCGCTAGGGCTTTCCGCATGTCCTCTGTCCTTCCGGACAGCGATATGCGCAACCTCTGTGCGACATATGCGAAGTCTTCCTTTTTGAGACGGAGATCCAACTTCTACCCATACTGCTTTATTTGTGTTTACTGCCGGGATAATCACGTTATTTGGGCGCCAGATGTAACGAACTGATTTTGTTTGTCTGCTCGCTACGGAATACGAGCGGCTAGCTCAGTAGAGTTTGTGCGTTCGTCCCACCAAATTTATAGAATAACGTGATCACCCGGTTACCAGTAATAACACTCGCAGTTTCGTTTCTCGGGTCTTTATTTGAGCTCAGTTTACAATGTACTTCAATTGTCCGGACGCCTCTGCTCTCTCGTCGTAGCGTCGGACCTTCGCCTGGTATTGCCGCTGACGCGCGAGAAGAAAGGTCAAGGGCTTAGGGAAGCGTCACCGTTCCCAGACTAGGGTGAACAATTGGCGGGCTCTCAAAGGCATACGCCTCGCTAGCCACAACCTCTTGTCCCTTGCTCTGTCCCGGCCGGTCCCGCCAGACGCTTGTTCAGTTCCTTCCGACGCACCGCGCTATCGCCCGGATACGCCGCAGTCCCTGTAGCAAGACGCCCAGTGAAAGACGAACGTTCCACCCTACCTTTTCTCTCCTGCCGGTGCGGTCGGACCTGGATGTCCTGCTCGGCGGCCTGGTTCCACTGTCTACCGCTTTCGTCGTCCTGGGTGGCGCGGACCTTCGTTGTTGGGCGCTCGTCTCGTGGGCTGAGAATTGTTGTCGTACGCAGACTCACGGAAGCTCACGGCTGTGATTCCCAAGGCAAACGCCTGTGGAACAGCAACACGTCAACCCCACGTCTGGTTCGGACTGGTGGCGCCGGTACCACGCCTGCTTGGATTGCACGGACACACCAGGCTATCGCCTGGTTCAAGCACGCGATCTCCGTTCGGAGACTTTCTCGTCCCGAACGTCTTGACGTAGCGATCTTGCTCCTTGGTGACTATCACGGTTGTAGCTCCTCTGCTGACTTCGTTCTAACGTTGTTGACTCGTGCGGAGTTTTAACTCCTCACAACACTTTGAATCCGGTCTGCGGTCTGTCTGTGTGCATGAGAAGGAGGATTTGGAATATCCCTTATTGGAAGCTTGGCTAGGCTTCCCTTTACTTTTGGTTGACTTCTCAGCAGCTAGATGTTGATATCTTCGATTCAATTGAATCGCACAATCGTACCATGTCGGTAGCGTGTTATAATCAAGCTGTTCTTCAAATCGGGATTTGGTAGTGTGATCTAGCTTGGACATTGCAATGTGAATACAAATTGCGTTATTTATGTCCTTTTCACTACCCAACGACTGTAATGACGAATAAAGGGCCGATATTTCGTTAATAAGGGACCTCAAGCCTGATGCAGATGGTTTCGATACTTGAGGGAGGTCAAACAATTGAGAAATTGTGTCAAAAAAAATCAACCATTTATTGTCGTAAACGTTTTTCAGACTAGCCAATGCTTTCTCATAATTTAAATCCGAAATTTGAAACGCCTTGACAGTTCCCAATGCATCGTCTGTTAGACATGTCAGCAAATGGTTGAATTTTTCGATATTTGTTAGAGACGGGTCATTATGCACTAAGCTCTCGAAAAGACTTATAAAACTTTTAAAGTCGGAATGTTTTCCACTGAATTTGGGCAAATTCATTTTTGGTAATAGGACGAATGAAGAAACCCACTGTTATCCCCGTGACTAAGTCTCGGATCCTCGACTCGACTCATTGCGGACCGATATAAAGCCTCTGTGATTATGCACATATCCTCGACAGACGCTCTTAAATCATTTCCTGGGCTTAGCACATCAATGTCTGACTGAATATCCATTAATTTTTCACAATATGTTTCGAGAAGTTGCATTCGGTATTCCAGTTGAAAACTATCGAAAGAAATAGTTTTTTCCTCAAATGCAGTTTTCATACGTCCAATATCGCTCATAACCCTATCGTGTTTTTGCATAGCCACTATTAATTAAGAATTAAGCTTTGCCGATACTTCCTTTTCTTTTTCCATTTTTGAATTAATTGGAATAAATAAAAATAGTCCAAATACTGATTAATTTCCGAAACAAGGGTTAAATCACACACGTAAATGCGCGCGAAACCAATTTTTAATCGATGCCCAAATATAAAAAACTTGATTTCCAAATTCAAATTCAACAATACATTTTATTGGGTTATATGAGGGTTAACTGTGCCGAAGAACCACCGAAATGCACAAAATATGTAGTTTGTATGTGTATGTACCGTTGATGGGTAAAACCAAAGCCGAAAATGCACAAAATTGAAATTTTATGACACATAAACTGTCCGAAATATTTAAGCGGATCCAATTCGGGTTAAATATGCCCACAAACACCGCCGAGAAATTCAAAAAATGTAATACAATTTTATAAGGCCAAATATCTCACTATAAATCGAATTAATGTTCACGCAAATGCATAGATGTACATACAAATGTGAGCAGGGCTTAAGTTCACTGCCGAGTTTTGCAGGAACTTTCCACTATGTACGGTTTGAGAGCCACTGCCACAGTATGTACTGCTGAAAATATGGTTGGCCACTGACACCGTGTATATAGCAGACAGATAACTGTTCTGCAACTGCACAAAAGGGAAACGAAATTGGCGGCAAACTGGCGTTATGTATTTGTATGTACATATGTAGGTTTACTGAACTTTTGCAGTTTGACCGTATGTATTTAACGCACATAAATTTCTCCAAATTTCCACAGAAATTAACACCATAAGTTTTGTCAAATGCAGTTCACTTTTTATTATATTTTTTTTTGGGGGTGGTGGTTTGTTTGGGATTTAAATTGGTTTTCCAATTTACCACATATGCCAAGAATTATAAACGCACACAATAAACACAAAAAGTGGAGTGCTTATTATTTTTAATTTTTGGCACTGAATACCTGGTTATTATTTGGCATAATTTCCAATGACTTTCCTTTTCCACTCCACTATGTGCGCCAAATCCAAAATAATTCACCGAATTCCACCAGCTAGGTTATTTCACCAACAATAGAGAAAAAACAGAACAAGTGCCGAGACGACGAAAAATGCACTATTTTGTTCGTTTTTTCGCACGCAAAAATTAAATAAATGTTAGCCGTAGTCCCTGATCGGACGCCATGAAAAATCGGAAGAATTTTCCCGAAGAAAATTGATTACGAAATTGGGACTGGCGGCTAGCAGAAAGAGACGAAATGTTCGGTTCTAATACGTTTATTTGCGCGGGCGCAGCCAGCTGCTTCAACTTCAATTTTACGACTGTATAAGCTTCACGGTTATGCTCACGAAACGACTCATCACACGGGTCATACCAAATTTTTCTCTGACCATAAAGCTTCTCAGTAGAAGAGTAATCCAGTGAGCACAACTACAATTAAGCTCTCATGTAAGCTAAGTTTACAAATTACAACAAGTATTTCTTTCTAACATAAATTACTGCTCCAACAATTGCGTTGACTCTTTTTTTAGATCTAGTGCGGATCTTGAATGTTTATATACACGGTCTATATAATCTTCCCAGTATGTTAGGTTGAAACGTACAGATTTTAAATAAGTTAGAGCAAATGATGGATTATACATATGTAAGTGTTAGAGTTCATCGTATTGGTCGCAAAGAAAGCATGGAGGTTTTTCGAATAAAAAGAGATCTTATCCTTCGCGTATTCAATAGTAAGAACATCCTGGCACGCTTTAAAATGGGGTGTCGCAAAATCCATTCTACTGTTTTCTTTTGACCATGCAAACCCACCTTCCCACACTAATTCCGATCCTTGAGTTTACTTGTTTTTGCGTTGAGTTTGCCATTTTAATCAGTAGTAGTATAGTCCATGGCTTGCTGGGAATTCGCTTTGTAGTGTTTTTGTAAAAGGATTATAGCGAGGGCACCGGTTTTGCGTTTCGACATCCGGCTTCATCTCCCGCCTTCACTGACTTTTTAGTTTGAGTGCAGTGCCAAACGCAGCTCTTGCCTAACCAGCAAGCACATACACCGTGGACACGACAAATGGAAACGTAATATCTGATTTTCGTATTTCCCTAACTGTGGTTCTGCCTCAAACCAGGCGAGTAAACCAGTCACCGAGGCACCGTCGCCGCCGCAATAGTTTTGTTGCTCTTGTGTGTTCTTTGCATCAAAAGGTTGCTCTGTGGGGCACAGTAACCCCAAACAAGCTGCGCTCCTCCCACACAGAAACGTCTCTTCACCCAATCTTCTCCCCTTTAGCAATACAAAGGTCTTGCAGCACTTGCAAATAAAACAGCACAACGTACTCGAAGTGAAACGTAAACTTTGACAACCATACCGGAGCTGAGGGCGAATGGGATTGAAGCGGCGAACTGCTTACTCTGTGTTTTTTCTATATTTCAAAACGAAAAGGATTTTATGTTTCTTTATGTGAGCGGTGGCAAAGGATTTTAACGTACACCCGCAACGCCCAATCTCGTAGACCATTCTTTACCACCTCTAGCTGGCTCCACATCCATAGAAGTTAAATAGACAGAAAATTGTACACACTTTTTTGAGCATGGATTTTTCAATTCGTTTCCTAGCATCATTGACTGAAAGCCTGAAAGGCAAAAAGCGTGTGTTTTCCATCCCGTGTGCAATGAAAGGCTCGGCTACTGGGCACGGAAACGTGTACTCCATCTCCAAGGACGGGGTATTCCAACGTTGTTTTATTCAGGGGTGAATGAATACGGATTTGGTGGAACTCCTTGTGCGAGTATAAGGGAGGATAGGGTGTGCGTATAAAAAATAATAGCCGTTGTCTTATAATGCATTTATTTTGTAAAGTTATTTTGTTTTATAAAATTTTAGTGAAGAATTTGTTTTCTCTGTGATCTTTTTTAATTATGAACGATTATATACAGATAAAGCCCTTTATTTTTCTGACGTTTTAAAGTATCATTGATTTAATTTATTAATGAATTAGGCGATGTACTTTAACAAAAAGCAAGAGAGTGCACTATATATGTGATTTTTTCAACTAATAGATTACTCAGATTAGCTAATAAGCTAGTGGAAGTGCTACTAAGTGATAGAAATTGGCAAGGAAAATAAAAAAAAAACAAAAGGGGAATAATAAAAACATTAAAAAATATCAAAACGTTTCTCAAAAGTGTGGGCGGGGCACTTTTGGGCGGTTGGGGGCGTTAGAGTGTGCGTGGCAACATGGGTCAACAACTGCGTCTATGTCTCTGGAGCCTTCATGCTTAATCTCATTTATATATTTACTATATATTTTTATACCCGTTGCAGATTCCAGAGACATAGACACAGTCGATTCACGTTGCCACGACCACTATAACGCACACAAACCGCACAAAAATGACACGCTCATTTTTGTAAATTTTTATCGATTTACAGGAAAACTGTTTGCCACTCCCACTCTTACGCCCACAAACCGCCCAAACCTCCCACGCCCACACTTTAGAAAAATGTTCTGATATTTTTTCACACTTTTTTTAGTCCTGAAAATTTTTCTCGGTTTGCCAAAAAACTTTTTGCCACGCCCACTCTAACGCCCACAAGCCACAAACAAGAGAGAACGCTATAGTCGAGTTCTCCGACTATCTCATACCCGTTACTCAGCTATTTGAAGTGCGAAGGAGAGTCTTTAGCACTGACAGTTTTTGGCGGTTTATGGGCGTTAGAGTGGGCGTGGCAAAACGGTTTTTGGCAAATCGATAGAAATTTACGAGACTAATAAAAAAATTAAAAAATATTAAAACTTTTTTCAAAAGTGTGGGCGTGGCAGCTTTGGGCGGTTTGTGGGCGTGGCGAAAAGTTTTTTTGGCAAATCGATAGAAATTTACAATTCTAATACAAAAATGAAAAAAAATCAAAACATTTTTTAAAAGTGTGGGCAGTATTGACAGTATTGGGCAGTATTGGGCAGTATTGGGCAGTATTGGGCAGTATTGGGCGGCTTGTGGGAGTTAGAGTGGGCGTGGCAACATGAATCGACAAACTTGCGCTGCTTCTATGTCTCTGGAGTTTGCATGGTGAATCTCAACTTTCTAGCTTTTATAGTTCCTGAGATCTCGACGTTCATACGGACGGACAGACGGACATGGAAAGATCGACTCGGCTATTGATCCTGATCAGGAATATATATACTTTATATGGTCGGAAACGCTTCCTTCTCCCTGTTACATACTTTTCAACGAATCTAGTATACCCTTTTAATCTACGAGTAACGGGTATAAAAAGGCTAATCGACTTCGGAGTGTCTACTTTATGTAGACTACCACATTACGAAGTCAAAACTGCACACCTCCCTCGTCACTCTTGATTTTTCAAGAGCCTTCGATCGAGTAGGTGTGCACTCCATAATCCACCAATTGCAGGAATGGAAAACAGGCCCCAAAATAATTGACTACATAAAAAACTTCATGAGTATCAGGAAAATAACGATCCGCGTCGGTCCGCATACAGCAAACCCATTACCCTTATTTAACGAAATCCCCCAAGGTTCACCCATATCCGTAATACTATTCCTCATAGCTTTCAATAAACTATCTAACATCATATCCCTACACAAAGAAATAAAATTTAATGCATACGCCGACGATTTCTTCCTTATAATAAATTACAACAAAAACACAAATACAAACATCAGCTTAGACAACCTATTGAACGATATAGAAAATTGGGGCTCCTGCTTAGGAGCATTGATATCTCTATCCAAATGCAAACACCTCCACATATGTAAAAAGCACCACTGTACTTGCAGGATTATATGCACAACATCCAAATTCCTACAGTTACTTTTTTTAAAATCTCTAGGAATGACCATAAACAACAAATATAAATGAAAC
This sequence comes from Drosophila teissieri, assembly GCF_016746235.2. Classification (NCBI taxonomy): domain Eukaryota; kingdom Metazoa; phylum Arthropoda; class Insecta; order Diptera; family Drosophilidae; genus Drosophila; species Drosophila teissieri. The sequence goes on along the minus strand of NC_053029.1, from coordinate 25,224,247 downwards.
GCACACATAAACTCACTTCTACCCAAACTCTACAACAAGCTAAATATAATATAATAAAATGTCTGTCTAGTCATAAATTTAATTGTAACACGTAGACACTACTAGATGTCGCGAAGGCAACGGTCATAGCCAAAATAGAGTATGGTTTGTTTCTTCACGGCCATGCAGCCAAAAGCATTATAAGTGTTAAAGAGCCTACAAGAAGCGAACATGAGAGTATCGGCCGAGAAATCGCGTTTTTTTAAGACAAGCGTGAGCATTTTTGGGTTCATAGCCACCAGTAACGGTGCAACAACGAACCCAGAAAAAGTCACGGCCATAAAAGAAACCCCAGAGCCCAAGACGGTTTTCGAAGTCAGGTCGTTTCTGGGCCTCACGAACTACTATAGATGTTTCATCAAAGACTTCGCTGCTATAGCAAGGCCTCGAACATATTAAAGGGCGAAATTGGAACAGTTAGTAGGCATAGATCAAGGAACATTCAGATGCGTTTCTCTGAGTCCCAGCGAGAGGCGTTCCAAAAGCTGCACATTATATTGGCATAAGAAGACGTCATGCTCAGCTACCCTGATTATAAGAAGCCATTTGATCTAACGAAAGAAGCTTCGACCAACGGTATAGGTAAAGAGATTTCAAGAACAGTTAAAGACAGTGAAACCAACTACGCGACTAACGAGCGGGAGTTATTGGCCATCATTTGGGCCCCGGCTAAACTCCGGCATTACTTGTATGGAGTGAAAGATATCTTCACTGACCATCAGCTTTTAATATTTTCTGTGTCGGAATCAAACCCGAACGCTAAAATTAAGAGGTGGAAGGCCCTAGTCAATGCTCTTTTACAAGCCCGGTAAAGAGAACCTGGTAGCGGACGCCTTGTCCAGACACACAGTGGCGCCTTAGATTCTTTATGGTTACAAATATCATAACTCTTGAACCAATTGCGATATTTTCATAATTTTTATTTTAATGAAAGGTAATTTTAGTACCTTTCGAGGAACTATTTGGTGTGATAAATAGTAGATTTTATACACGAAAATTAATTTTTTTGTATTCTCAATTTTTATCCAATTTCGACAAATACTTTTCATTTGTTTTCTCTGAAAATGCTAATATGGTACATATTTAATGTTTTAAAAACAAAAAATAAATACATTTAAAAAAAAAACATTAATTTTTCATCTATTTTTACCTTTTTTTTTTTTTACAAATAATTCATCTTATTCTACAATATTTAATAAAACAGAACAATCTGGACCATAACTATAATTTACATATTTAGTTAATCATTATACATTCATCTAAAATCATTACAAAGTCAGGTATTGACAAGCCGCCAATACTGGAAAAAATGTGTGGGGCAAAGAGCCAACACCGCGAATGACACTTTTCGATAGTTAGCTAGATAGTTATATATAGTTATTAGACGAACTGGTAGACACAATCGTCCCAAGGGGCGTAAAAGCTTTCCATAGCGATTTGCACACGCTCGCAATGATACAGGATGAGATAGTCCGAAGGTTTCCAGCCATAAAGTTCTGGGATTGCAGGAACCGCGTCGTGGACGTACTCAGATTTGAAGAAAGAAGGGAAATCTTAACTGCTGGACACAATACGGCACACAGAGCAGCGCAAGAAAATGTGAAGCAGGTATCGGAATACTATTTCCCCAAATTGGCCAAGCTGGCCAACGAAACCGTGCAGAATGGCAGGACTTGTGCGAGGGCCAAGGAAATGTTGCACACAGACATTTTCTCTACTGACAAAAAGTTGTTCCTCACTTGCGTCAATAAGTTTTCTAAATTTGCCATCTTACAACCTATCGCCTCCACAACTATGTAAGACCTGAAGCCAGCGCTGCTTCAGCTCATGAACTTTTTCCCAAGGGCAAAGTCCATTTATTGCGACAACGAACCGTCGTTGAAGTCGCACACGATCGTGTCCATGCGTTGTAACAACTTTGGTGTAGGCATTACTAACGTGGAGTGGCGTTGACAGACTCTGTCTGTTTGGCGCGAATCGTTACAATTCAAATACATAATACTAAAAATACTAAAAATACATTACTCAACGAATATTACATCCGTAACTAGTGTTATGACTAAGACAAGTGCATATATGTCTTAATTTAGTAAGTACCACGCGTAAAAGGCTCGAAAAATGAGCAGCGTTCCAAAAAGCGAGCGTAGAAGCTCTGTAAATCCAAGAAACGCCTAATTCTCTTACTTCTCAAACGCGATATTGACGAAGTAAGCAAGTCATCAAAGAGCAACCCGGCTATACTGACCGTCGACAGCATGAAAGCGAGCTCTTGCTCACCCACTCTGCTCACTCCAACTCCGACAACATGAAGCTACCAAAGTCAAAACCAACCACCGCCGGCTTTAATGGATGAAGTCCAAACAACTAGCAGTGCTACAATTTCTGCAGTCGCAGCAAGAGCACCACCAACCACTAAACCAACTAAAATTATGTCGAATTCGGTACCAACAGCTGCAATTGCAACAAAAACCGTAAGCTGCGATAAGCAATAAGCGGCCTCGGTTATATAGACTGGTATGGATAGCTACAACCAGATTAAGCGTAAACCTAGTCCGCTAAACACGATTGGTAATAAACCAAAGATCAACCGTTTCAACAAAAGCAACGAATAAACTAGGAGTCAGAATGATAACCGTTTTTCCATCTTAGTAGAGGCGGAGAACAACCAAGCAGAGTTGGGCCAGGAGTATGTAGACACAAAGACATACTGCACACTTGGGGCAGTCTGCGTAGTCTGCAGAGACTTCCACAACTCCGTAAACTGCCCCGCGAGAAAAAATGTGGCTAACCATACGGCAAACTACAGAGGCTGTGCGGTCTACAAGGAGTTGAAGAGCCGCATGAAACGAAACGCGTCAACAAAATACGCAATACGTATTATAGCCAGGCCTGGCGACAGGAAATACGGGCCCGGGGGGAAACATCCCTTCCCCCCACCCCCTGTCGCCGGGCCTGCATATAAGTTATGTTTCCGTCAAAAATCCGGGCCCCCCTCAGAAGTCCGGGCCCGGGGGGAATCCACTCCAGCCACACTCAGAAAACGCTCAGCAGGTCCCAAGGCAGCCGCAAAGCAATTTGGAAGCTATGCTGGTCACCATGCAACAAAGTATGATGAAAATCATTTCGTTTATGAAAACAACTATGCAAACCCTTGTCCAGAACCAGAACATGGTGATTCAGTTGCTTGTAGCACAAGAGTTAAAATAATAAATGGACTCCATATTTCCATGCGGAATGCCAACGGCATTTTACGGCATATACCTGAAGTAGCGCAATTTCTAGAATCGTATCACATCGACGCCTGGTGGTTGCTGCTGGTTGAAACGGGCCTCACTGGGCATTTCACGGCATAAACCTGAAATAGCGCAATTTCTAAATTCATATCACATCGACGCCTGGTGATCGCTGCTGGTTGAAACGCACCTCACTGAGCGATATAACATCCATAAAAGAGGCTACACCTTCTTCCGCACAGATTATCCGGATGGAAAAGCCCACGGCGGAACCGGCATCTTAATCAGAGAACGCATCAAACACCAACGAATTACTTGCAAGCCACGTCCATAAAAGTGCAGTCAGGAAACGGCAACCTTTGCATTGCAGCTGTCTACTGCCCACCTCGCTTTACCATCTCTGAAGGTCAAATTATGGACTTCTACAACACACTGGGAGATCACTTCATAGCTGCAGGAGACTACAATGCCAAACTCACGCACTGGGGATCACGCCTCGTTGTCCTGCAGATCCCAGATCTCGATTTCGCGGTGATAAAAAACATCCCACGCGATCTAATGGCCGTCGGACTCGCGCGTTCAAAAAAAAAAAAAATAATATAATAAGCGCTGACCACTTTGTTGATAGCCCTTTTTCAAAGTTCAGAAATTACGGAGCACCCCTAAAGGCTGACGTCGCACAACACAAACTGGATGAAATACAGAAAGTATGTGAGTTCCCACATTGATCTTACTCCTCAGCTTAATATAGAAGCGCACATTGACTGTTCTACCGCCGCTCTGGAAGAGGTACTCGTCACAGCAGCCAGGATCTCAACACCTAAACGGAAGGATGTGGAAATTCAGATTTTCAAAACCAGCCTGCGAATTGAACAGCTGGTTCTGGCAAACCAGCAGATCGCCATGCTCAAAGCAACGTCTTAATAAAGCCACCCGCAATCTAAACCGGGCTCTGAAGCAAGACGCTGAAAATGCCCAACTAAACTATATTGGAAAACCCTCGCCAACCAGTACAAAGCATCCCTTTTGGAGGGCACACCCAAATGTAAGCTCTCCGATTGAAACCGTCACCCCGATAAGAAATTCTTCAGGTCACTGGGCCCGCAGCGACAAAGACAGAGCAGAACATTTTGCCTTACATCTCAGGGGCGACTTTCAGCCGAACCCCTCAGCAAATGCACATGTTCTTCCCCAAATCCACTCCGATTTGGAACCTACGCCAACTTCGTTTCAGCCGAATGAGATTACAAAAGTTATAAGGGAACTAAAACCAAAAAAGGCTCCAGGCGGCGACCTAATAACTACAAAAATGATAATGGAACTTCCGTACTGTGCTGTTGAGGTCATCTGTAAACTCTTAAACGGAATTATAAGCATCGGCTACTACCCAAGTAAATGGAAAACAAGATAGAACGCTATAGTCGGGTTTCCCGACTATCTAATACCCGTTACTCAGCTAATGAATGTGCGAAAAGAAATTACAACACTGACCGTTTTTGGCGGTTTGTGGGAGTTAGAGTGGGCGTGGCAAAAAGATTTTTGGTATATAGATTTAAATTTACAAGACGAACAAAAATGTGAAAAAAGTTGTTTGCGGTTTGTGGGCGTAAGCGTGGGCGTGGCAAAAAGTTTTTTGGCAAATCGATAGAAATTTACAAGACTAATACAAAAATGAAAAAAATATCAAAACAATTTTTAAGAGTGTGGGCATGGCAGCTTTGGGCGGTTTGTGGGCGTTAGAGTGGGCGTGGCAACATGAATCGACTCGAAACTTGTCTATGTCTCTGGAGTCTGTATGCTTAGTCTCAACTTCCTACCTTTTGTAGTTCCTGAGATCTCGACGTTCATACGGACAGACAGACGGACAGACGGACGGACGGACAGACGGACATGCCCAGATCGACTCGGCTATTGATCCTGATCAAGAATATATATACTTTATATGGTCGGAAACGCTTCCTTCTGCCTGTTACATACTTTTCAACGAATCTAGTGTACCCTTTTACTCCACGAGTAACGGGTATAAAAATAATACGACTTCGACTAGGACGCAAACATTTTGCCAAGGTGATATTTCAATAAACCATATATTAACCCTCTTACCTAACCCTCTAGACCTTCCTAGCAAACCCAACCCAGATACAAAAACTCATACTTTTTCTCAAATCAACCAAATTATACCAAAAAATCTGAAAATAATAATACAAATGTATAACAAACACAGCAATTATTTAGCCATTAACTATATTTCGCAGAGATAGGTAGACAGGAGATCCTGGATGAGATTTCGTGCTTGCAGCTCACCAAATCCCCTGACCATGACAAAATCGACGCAGCTGCCCTTAAGCTACTCCCAGCGAACTGCATAGAGTTCCTCAAAGTTCTGATGAACCAATGCTTGAGACTGTGACACTTTCCTTCCCAGTGGAAGTGCGCTGAGGTTATCCTCATTCATAAACCGGGCAAGCCAGAAGTCGAGCTAGGCTCATACAGGCCCGTCAGTCTGCTCGACATCTTATCGAAAATCCTGGAGAAGCTGTTCCTCAAGAGGCTGCTGCCCATCCTGGATTAAAAGAGGGCATAGCGCCATCCAGCAGTGCCACCGGGTCGTCACCAGGGTTTTGGATGCCTTTGAATATAAGAAATATTGTGCAGCAGTCTTTTTAGATGTGAAGCAGGCTTTTGACAGGGTGTGGCACCTCGGCCTGCTATTCAAGTTGAAACAACAGTTGCCGGCCCCATACTACATGTTCCTTAAGGCATACGTCGAAGAGAGGAGTTTCTACGTGAGGAGCAGTAACTCCAAATCACCCCAACACGTGTTGAGAGCTGGAGTACCCCAGGGCAGCGTACTCGGTCCTGTGCTGTACAGAATATTCACATCAGATATGCCAGTTTCTGAAGACAACAGAATAATGACATGCACATATGCGGACGACACAGCGCTCCTGTGCTCTGATGGAACTTTTGCTCTGGCAGCGCAAGGGCTGCAACGCGTGCTGGACATGATTCAGCCATGGCTGAAAAGGTGGAACATCACCATAAACGCTGACAAATCCACCTATGTCACGTTTACGCTCAGACCAGGCCACTGTCCACCCGTCCATATCAACGGCACCAACACCGACTACTGCCAAGTACCTAGGACTAACCCTGGACAAGCGTGTTACGTGGAAGGATCACATAGGGGAGAAAGTAAAGCTCATGAGGCACAAATGCCGCTCAATGACCTGGCTCCTGGGCAGACGACACAAGCTACTGCTCTACAAAGCCACCATAAAGCCGGCTTGGACATATGGTATTGAGCTGTGGGGCACTGCCTCCCATACAAACATCAAAAGGTTACAGAGAGCAGAATGCCGCATCATGAGATTTATCCTCAACTGTCCTTACTACGTGAGAAACACAACGATCAAAAGGGACCTCAAAATGCAAAGTGTTGCTGAGGAATCCAGGAAAGCTAGTAGTTGGTACCTGGAGAAGCTGGAGAACCACCAGAACCATCTAGCAATTAGCCTCCTTGACAACAGCCTACAGCGCAGAAGACTCCGAAGATACCATCCACTTGACCTGCCCTTCCGGATTCCCTAAAGGAATCCTCTGATGACCATTGATATCAAATATAAAATTCTCTAAGGAATCTACATAACCGCCCACGTAACCCACAAATTTAATTGATTGCCCTCTTGGGCAGATGTAAATAAAGATACTGATATAAAAAAAAAAAAAACTAGATTAAGGTACAGTCCCATTGTAAACCAACATAGCCATAGGCTTCTGCAGCCAGTGCTATACCATTTAAGTTAGTTTAGTTTTGTAAACTACTCTATCTATTATAATAAATAAATAAATAAATAATTTAAATTTACCTGCTACTACGTGGGCCACAGAAGAAAAATCCCTATAGCACAACATGAATTTATTGACGGCAACCTCGACATATCTTTGTCGCACTTTAATCATGTTCGAAATTCTCATGGTAGATGACTGGACCTATGTTTAGTAACAAGTCCGGAAAGTGTGTTTCTGTTCAGAATAGCACCTGATACACAACCTTGAGGTGATAATCAATACAGGTACCGTTATATAAGAAAAATCAGAAAAGTCAGCCGTAAAAATATACTCTTATTGCACGGCAAAGTTTCTGAGGCTAAATAATTTTAGATCTGTATTTAAATATTACTCTTGACACTAATGTCATAAATATTTTTGTACGGCAATTAAATCATTTTCTTACTCGTATGTGCTAGTAGGGGAACTGAACTATAGCATTTTCTCTTGTTATACCCGTTACTCGTAGAGTAAAAGGGTATACTAGATTCGTTGAAAGTATGTAACAGGGAGAAGGAAGCGTTTCCGACCATATAAAGTACATATATATATTCTTGATCAGGATCAATAGACGAGTCGATCTGGCCATGTCCGTCTGTCAGTCCATCACAGAGAAAGCAAATTCTTCACTAAAATTTTATAAAACAAAATAACTTTACAAAATAAATGCATTATAAGACAACGGCTATTATTTTTTATACGCACACCCTATCCTCCCTTATACTCGCACAAGGAGTTCCACCAAATCCGTATTTATTCACCCCTGAATAAAACAACGTTGGAATACCCCGTCCTTTGGCTCCCCGGTGGAGATGGAGTACACGTTTCCGTGCCCAGTAGCCGAGCCTTTCATTGCACACGGGATGGAAAACACACGCTTTTTGCCTTTCAGGCTTTCAGTCAATGATGCTAGGAAACGAATTGAAAAATCCATGCTCAAAAAAATGTGTACAATCTTCTGTCTAATTAACTTTTATGGATGTGTAGCCACCTAGAGGTGGTAAAGAATGGTCGTCGAGATTGGACGTTGCGGGTGCACGTTAAAATCCTTTGCCACCGCTCACATACAAAAACATAAAATCCTTTTCGTTTTAAAATATAAAAAAAATATGCTTGCTAAAGGGAAGAAGATTGGGTGAAGAGACGTTTCTGTGTGGGAGGAGCGCAGCTTGTTTGGGGTTACTGTGCCCCACAGAGCAACCTTTTGATGCAAAGAACACACAAGAGCAACAAAACTATTGCGTCGGCGACGGTGCCTCGGTGACTGGTTTACTCGCCTGGTTTGAGGCAGAACCACAGTTAGGGAAATACGAAAATCAGATATTACGTTTCCATTTGTCGTGTCCACGGTGTATGTGCTTGCTGGTTAGGCAAGAGCTGCGCTTTTGCACTGCACTCAAACTAAAAAGTCAGTGAAGGCGGGAGATGAAGCCGGATGTCGAAACGCAAAACCGGTGCCCTCGCTAGAATTCTTTACGTTTTAACCTAACATACTGGGAAGATTAAATGGACCGTGTATATCAACATTCAAGATCCGCACTAGATCTAAAACAAGAGTCAAGTCAGCAGGTGGGAATGCTAGGAAGCTATTTCAAAATTTTGCTGGCATATCGATAGAAAGTGGCAAGTATTAAAATGAAAATTCAAAACATATAATTAAAGTGTGGTCTTGACCAATGTGTTTTTGGCACATAAATAGAAACTTGCAACAAAAATAATAATTTAAAACAAGAGAGAACGCTATAGTCCAGTTCCCCGACTATCTGATACCCGTTACTCAGCTAGTGGAAGTGCGAAGGAGATATTTCAACACTGACAGTTGTTGGCGGTTTGTGGGCGTTAGAGTGGGCGTGGCAAAAATCTTTTTGGCAAATCAATAGAAATTTTCAAGACTAATTCAAAAATGAAAAAATATCAAAACATTTTTCACAAGTGTGGGCATGACAGATTTGGGCTGTTTGTGGGCGTTAAAGTGGGCGTGGCAAAAAGTTTTTTGGCAAATCGATAGAAATTTACAAAACTAATACAGAAATGAAAAAATATCAAAACATTTTTTAAACATTTGGGAGTGGGAGCTTTGTGCGGTTTGTGGGCGTTAAAGTGGGCGTGGCAAAAAGTTTTTTTGGCAAATCGATAGAAATTTTCAAGACTAATACAAAAATGTAAATATCAAAACATTTTTCAAAAATGTGGGCGTGGCAGTTTTGGGCGTTAGAGTGGGCGTGGCAACATGAATCGACAAACTTGCGCTGCGTCTATGTCTCTGGAGTCTGTATGCTTATTCTCAACTTCCTAGCTTTTATAGTTCCTGAGATCTCGACGTTCATACGGACGGACCGACGGACGGACGGACGGACATGGCCAGATCGACTCGGCTATTGATCCTGATTAAGAATATATATACTTTATATGGTCGGAAGTGTATCCTTCTGCCTGTTACATACTTTTCAACGAATCTAGTATACCTTTTTACTCTACGAGTAACGGGTATAAAAAACAAGAGAGAATGCTATAATCGAGTTCCCCGACTATCTGATACACGTTACTCAGCTAGTGGAAGTGCAAAGGAGAAATATAAACACAAACGGTTTTTAGCATTTTTTGGGCGTTAGAGTGGGCGTGGCAAAAAGATTTTTGACAAATCGAGGGAAACTTGCAATACTATCAAAAATGTGAAAGAATATCAAAACATACTTCAAAAGTGTGGCGTGGCAGTTTTGGGCAATTTGTTGGCGTTAAGGTGGGCGTGGATAAAAGTTGTTTAGCTAAATTTATAGAAATATACAAGACTAATAGGTTAGGTTAGGTTTTTTCGGCCGTCGGTTATCCGACGCACTTAGACCATTAGAGGTCCATTGTGATACCGTGTGTGTTTTCCCTTTTTACCCGTCGAGGTTCGTGTGAAGTTAACAGTTTCCCCAGCCAGAGGCGCTGGTGAATTTTTGTATCCGATGTGGATCGGTGTCGGATAGGTCGGACGTGTCTATCAGGAATCTGCTTCCTAGTTGAGCAAGTCTTTTCGCTTGCAGTGCTGGGCAGTGGCATAGTACCGTTTCTTCCATTTCCTCGTCCCTACAGCTACGGCAGAAATCATTATACGGGGCATTTAGTCTTCTGGCATGGGCGCCAATCAATCAATGCCCTGTGATGACTCTCATAGCAGTGCTGAGGTTTGCTCTGGTCAGCCTTAAGAGTTTTGACGTTCTTTTTGGGTTTATTTTTGGCCATATTTGGCGTGTTAGGCGACAGTGTGTGGTATTATCCCATATTGTCTGTTTGTTTCGGTTTAGGTTTTCCCTAATTAGTAGTTTACATGTGGCTAAAGGCATACTCATGCCCTCCATCTCTTGTATGAGTGGCGCGGTAGTGCCTTCTCGATGGAGTTGCCTTCTATGTCCCTGTGTCCGTGTACCCATATAAGGCTGATTACGAATTGTTGTGTCATCTCGTGTAAAGATGATCGGCAATGCGATACTGTTTTTGAGTGGCTTGAGATTGAGCCAATCGATTTGATAGCTGCTTGGCTATCACTGAAAATGTTCACGTGTGAGCTTTCCGGTTTTAGTGCTTTCAAATGCTTTAGGGCCTCCCTTATTGCTGCTACTTCCGCTTGGAAGACGCTGCAATGATCGGGGAGTCTAAACGAGATGCGTAGGCCTAGTTGTTCGGAGTAAACTCCTCCTCCTACTCTGTTCTGTAGTTTTGACCCGTCCGTATAGAAGCATATTGCATTCTGGGGGCCAGGTTTCTGTGAGTTCCACTCGTCCCTTTCTGGGATAATAGTGTTGAACGGTGTTTGTATGTACTCCGTTGGAGTATAGTAGTCTGTCCTGGAGGGGACTATTTGAGTGTGTTTTAGGATACACGAGTGAACTGCTTCTTGTGAGTTCCACTGTTTGATATTATAAGACTAATAAGAAAATGAAAAATTATCAAAATGGAATTTTTGGGCGGTTTGTGGGCGTTAGAGTGGGCGTGGCAACAAGAATCGACAAACCTGCGCTGCGTCTACGTTTCTGAAGTCTGTATGCTTAATCTCTCTAGCTTTAATCTCTCTAGCTTTAATCTCTTTCTAGAAACTTGAGATTCAATTGATTTTAATATTTTTTCACATTTGTGTTGGCCTGGAAATTTTTGCTCGATTTTCCAAATATATTTTATCCCCGCCAAATAAATCAATTTTTAACACTTGTGTTCCAACGCACTGTTAGTCTACTTCTGACAAAACCTCCTTGATTTCATTGACAAACTTAGGAGTCGTAAGGTCCAAAGATTATACAAAATACAGGTTCACTTAAATATTTAAGTGCTCGATTAAATTTAAACATGCTTAATGCTCAATGTGACAAGAACAGCATTTAAACCGTTTAAGTTCCAGTTCACACAGGACTCGAAGCAGTTTTACAGTTTTGGTCAATACTTAGCGAAAAACCACTTCTTAAGTTTAATTGCTTAGTTTTTTCATTCAGAATTTTCTACGTTACTTAATTCCGAACAACATTAATCTCGGTATAATTATGTTAATCCTGTCTATTCGCCAGCTTCCAATGGAATTCCTAGATGTGTGGTTAGGATTTGTGCGGATGCCTTGTCCGTCCTCTTCTGAAACTGTTTCCGTTATATCGAAAAACTTCACAGTTCCCATATATATGGGAAGAATCCATAAAAGGAAATGCAACCAATCACAGACGTATCACTGCTACATCCAGATCAACAGCCACTATCCTGTTCGAACTTACTTCTGTCGTAATATGTGGATCCGTAGATTGAGTGAACACGTTGTCATGTTCTAATTCACGCTTATGATGTTAAATTATGCCTGCAGTATAAGGAAATATCTTACCATTCAAATTTACAATTCTATCTAGACAGCTTTCTAAAATGGTGCCGTGATAATTTACTAAACTTAATTGGTTTTAAGTGCACGCCCATGCCCTTACACTCTTTGAACAGAACAAACACGTGTTTCGACCTAGGACCCAAAATATAAATTTTCCGCTCCTAATTCGCCCATTGTCAAATAATTTGAGTATCCTTACTTGATTAAACCTTATTAATTTCACAAGTCCATACAATTCTTGGGTATGGATTACCGGTTCCGGTCCGTAAAAGGAGCTCATTCGCATCGCATTGAATCACATCGCAAAACTTTTTACTGTCTGCCTAACGGCGCACAGTGGCGCATTAGATACTTTAGGTAAATAATAATCATAACTCTTGAACCAGTTGAGATATTTTCATAACTTTTAAATGAAAGGTAATTTTAGTACCTTTCGATTAATTGGTCATACAATATGGTGTGAGAAATAGTAGATTTTATACTCGAAAATTAATGATTTTGAAGGCAGTTTTCTCAATTTTTATCCAATTTCGACAAATACTTTTCATTTGTTTTCTCTGAAAATGCTAATATGGTACATTTTTAATGTTTTAAAAACAAACAATTAAATAAATTTTAAAGAAAAAATTGTTATTAATTTTTATTTTTTATTTTGTCAAATTTTCATCTATTTTTACGTTTTTTTTTAGCTTTTTGTTTAAAATAATCATTCAATTTTACTTCATTTAATATTTTTGAAGAATAATTAATCATTATACATTCATTTAAAATCAATGCAAAGTCAGGGATTGAAAAACAAACCGCCAATACAGGAAAAAATGTATGCCCGCCATAAAATTTCGTACTGTAGCAGAATTTGCACTAAGCCGCGGGTTTTTTACGCTGAGTTGAAAGTATCTTTTGCCTGGGAAATTCGGGGTGGGACGTGGGGGGACCCGATCTCTTTTGATAATGACAAAGAACATATTCAAGAACAACACCTCAAACGCCAAACCCAGAATCCGCTGGAATCCCATTCTTTGTTTTCCATCAAAGTTGAAAAATATGTGAAAATTAGTACTTCGGTAAAACAGGTATGCCTGCACGTGCAAAGAAAATTATACATTTATCTAACCTTGGTTTAACCGATGACCCTTTCCATAGAGACTATAACCAAGCCGGTCGGTTACATATTTTACCTAAAAATCGACCGCAAAGTCCGAATTTTCTACAAGAAATACCTGTTTTTTTTGCAACAACAATTTGCTTAAAATTCAGTATATGTATATGTATGCGCCACTGTGCGGCGTCGGAATTGGAATGCTTACCCAATATTACCTCCTTATTCCAGTAGACTATGTCAATTAACTTACGCCCTAGCCAACCAAAAAACGATCTTTGGAGCAATCTTTATTTGTAATCTTATTCGTCGTGAAGTTGATAGTCCCGAATTGGTTAGTTCTGTTCCAAGTAGACTCACTAGATATAACTACTCCTTAAAATTGAATCACCGTAAATCTGTGTTGAATGACAGAAGGTCCAAAACACTGCTGAGTATAGAGAAAGACGTTTGGATCCAGTTCTTCGCGCAGTTAAGCAAGCAGCCGATACTCGGCGCCGCTCTATAAAACACTCTATAATCGAGCCGTGGAGCAGGTCCAATACACTGCTGAGCAAATGGAAAGACGTTTGGATCCTGTTCTTCGCGCAGTTGAGCAAGCAGAAGATACTCGGCGCCGTTCTATAAGAGGGAGAATCAGCAAGATACGAGCTGTGAAGAAGGTCCAAGACACTGCTATGCATAGGGAGGGACGCTTGGATCACGCAATTTGATCGGATGAACAAGCAGAAGAAAGTCGGCGCCGTTCTATAAGAAGGCGAGTGAGCGAGAATCGAGCTGTGGAGCAGGTCCAAAACACTGCTGAACATAGGGAAAGACGTTTGGATCAATAGGAGAGTCGATCTGGCCATGTCTGTCTGTTCGTATGAACGTCGAAATCTCAGAAACTATAAAAACTAAAAAAAATTAAATTAAGCATTTAGATTTCTGAGACATAGACGCAGCGCAAGTTTGTTGACCCATGTTGCAATGCCCACTATACAGCCCACAAACCGCCCAAGACTGCCACCCCCAAACTTTTGGAAAATGTTTTGATATTTTTTCAGTTTTGTATTTGCCTTGTAAATTGTTGTCGGTGTGTCAAAAATTTGTTTACCACGCCTACTCGAATGCCCACAAACCACCCGAAACTGCTATGCCCAAACTTTTGAGCAAATTTGTAATATTTTTCGACTATGTCGAAAACACTTAATCGCTCACAAATGTCAAAAACCCTGTTGAGATTTGGTCGAAATTGAAATTGTTAATTTGCACTAAATTAATCGATCGAAAAAACTGAATTACTCTATTGCTCTACAAGTTTCTAATAATGTAGGATATCAATGAGTAGCATGTTCAAAGACGTCAGAGATAGATAAATATTCTTATAAATATGAAAAATCATATGTTGTTTTGCTTTTCAATAAGTTTTCCCACTTCTCAATTATTTAATATATATTGATCTAGTGTTGAAAAGAATTTTAGAGCTAAATCTCTTAGCTTCTCTTTCTTAAGGCGCTTTTCACTGTTTTTAAAAGTACGTGGCAGGTGAATGTAAGAGAGAGAGGGACGACTCTGTTGACACTTTGAAAATCGAAATCCTTGTGAACTCTTTATAAGGGTTTTTTCAAAATTATTATATTATCAATATGTGCCCTCTTTCTTTTTTGACTTTTATTTATCATCTTTTACTATAGTAAAATATATGTACAAACACTTTTCCTTTTGGTAAGATAAAAGTAAAATTCTAGCTAAATGTTAAATCTAAGAAGTCGGTCATAGCTTAGTATGCTTTTCCGCGCTTTTCTTGAAAAAGTAAATAGTAAAAGAAAATAAAGAAGAAGGCAGTAATCCGCATCCTACAACATACCCTAGATTTTTGGCCTGACTATAGCAAAACTTACTCTTCTTTACATTTATAGTAAGTTTCACACGTTGTAAGCAATCACTGACCTGGTCTAACATCACAAAGGGTTCTTAAAAAGTAGGTAAGCAGGTTCATCAAGGAAGACAAATACGTGATCACGTAGCGCTGCCAGAATAACTTTATCCATTAGCCGGCACATTCTTTGTGCGGCGTTTCAAAAGCCTAATGGAATAAGAGTGAATTGGTAGAGTGGCCTGCCGGGAACTGTAAACGTCGTCTTCTTTCTACTTTTGGGTTCTAGCGGTATTTGCAAAAATACATATTTTTAATCAATCGAAATATAAAAATATTCCTGTAGTCGACCTAGTAGGCCGTCAATGTGTGGCATAGGGTATGTATGTTAAATGGCTCGGGCGATAACATTGCATCTGGGCAAAGGCGATTCTTGGTGCTTTTCTATGTCACTGGGGAACTCTAGCAGCTGTTGCTTTCTTCGATACCGCCAAAACCTAACATGCGATCCAGCCCAGGATATACCAACTTTTGTTTGACTGGAAATATTGGATATTGACGTTGTTTTATTGTTACTTCGATTATATGCTGCTCTAGGTATATTTTTCCTAACCCCTTTTCTAGACATGATGGAAAAGTTGTGGTGCGCTGGTGCGGTAGTGCGCGTGTCAATGTCTACCATTTCCGAGTCTTCATTCAGATCGCCTTTTGTTCGAGTTTCTAGAGCCGCTAGCTCGAGTCCTCCCAACCCGAGGAATGTTAGGCCAAACTTTTACCAAAAATCGATACCTACACTGACGAGCAAAACTGTAACACGAGTTGCATATTCTAACTTCAACGGTCAGTATCTTCTCTCCTATTTTATGTACGATAATAATCTTAGTCTTGTTTTGTTGCTACTATATTTGACTATCGCTTGTGAAAATATAAAGCGATTTGATAATCTGGAATAAATATGCCGAAGCAAAATGTAAAAGAAGTCAAATGTTACAGTTTTGCACTGGGGTGATATATTAAACGAAAATTTTTTTTAAAATTATTTTAATAATGAGTCCACAGCCCTTTTGATTTTTTTAGCTCCGTTATGCGATTTGGCATACTTTGGGTATACCGTAGCACCATTTCAGGACGAATAGCGTACCAGAGGTCCTTTGTTCTTTCCCACAGCTCCATCATTCTACTTGGAGGGCCTGCATATTTTGCCAGTTGGGATTTTACATGGCTCCACAAATTTTCTATGGGATACATATCAGGAGATTGCGGTGGCCACTTCAGAGATTGAAAATTTTGCTTTTCCATCCAATTGTTGACCAAAATCGATGTGTGTTTGGGATCCTTGTCTTGCTGAAATATGCATTTTTAGCAGCAATACCCATATTTTGAATTACTTTTGGAAGATTTTGTTGCAAAATGTTTAAGTAATGTTCCTTCCGCATTATACCTTCAATTAACACCAAGGGACCAACTCCGTTTTTGTGTATACAGCCCCAAACCATTATGGATCCGCCACCGTGCTTCACGGTTTGCTTCACGTTACTTGGTGACTGGACTGTGGGATCTCTAGTCCAATACCAATAAGTTAAAACAATCACAAAAATTTGGTTTTTCAGGTTATATGGTCAGATGAAACCAAAATTAATCGTTTCGAGTCAGATGGACGCTCTTGGTATTGGACTAGAGATCCCACAGTCCAGTCACCAAGTAACGTGAAGCAAACCGTGAAGCACGGTGGCGGATCCATAATGGTTTGGGGCTGTATACACAAAAACAGAGTTGGTCCCTTGGTGTTAATTGAAGGTATAATGCGGAAGGAACATTACTTAAACATTTTGCAACAAAATCTTCCAAAAGTAATTCAAAATATGGGTATTGCTGCTAAAAAATGCATATTTCAGCAAGACAAGGATCCCAAACACACATCGATTTTGGTCAACAATTGGATGGAAAAGCAAAATTTTCAATCGCTGAAGTGGCCACTGCAATCTCCTGATATGTATCCCATAGAAAATTTGTGGAGCCATGTAAAATCCCAACTGGCAAAATATGCAGGCCCTCCAAGTAGAATGATGGAGCTGTGGGAAAGAACAAAGGACCTCTGGTACGCTATTCGTCCTGAAATGGTGCTACGGTATACCCAAAGTATGCCAAATCGCATAACGGAGCTAAAAAAATCAAAAGGGCTGTGGACTCATTATTAAAATAATTTTTAAAAAAATTTTCGTTTAATATATCACCCCAGTGCAAAACTGTAACATTTGACTTCTTTTACATTTTGCTTCGGCATATTTATTCCAGATTATCAAATCGCTTCATATTTTCACAAGCGATAGTCAAATATAGTAGCAACAAAACAAGACTAAGATTATTATCGTACATAAAATAGGAGAGAAGATACTGACCGTTGAAGTTAGAATATGCAACTCGTGTTACAGTTTTGCTCGTCAGTGTAAATAGATCCGCTGCGGTAGACCAGGTATGATTAGAAACTCCAAGTTTTTGGCTTCACCTTCCTATCCCACAGGTAGTGTAATGACCTCTGTTACTCTGGTTTCGTTGCCGCTGGCTGTGCGTATCGGTTGTGATCTGTTTTTCAAGAATGCTTGTGACCTTTTTCAAAAAAATTTGCACTAGATCGGGTATCCAATAGTTTTAGTATTTCTTTTACACCAACGTTAGTTTTAACAAGGAAACGGTTGTCATGTTGTACGCTTTCTGTCACGACTTTCTGCCTAAGACGTCGGTGTTCGGTTTTGTTTTCATCTGAAGCCAAACTGGTAATCAGGGATCATTCCGGCCTCGTCCAGTACTGGCAACACTATACGCAAAAATACTCTTTCGAGTATTTTGGAGAGAACTGCCAGTAAGCTGATCGGACGATCAAGGCTAGTTTGGCTTCAGGTTTTCCCGGCTTGAGGAGAACTATTACCTCTGCGCGTTTTTACTGTTTAGGCAAGTACCCATTTCGGAAGCAACTGTTGAAGATGTTGGCTAGCATCTGTGAGCAATGTAGAGGCAACATTTTTATAGCTTGCGCGTCGATGCAATCCGGGCCTGGTGATTTGCTGCTCTTCCGTGCTGCTATCTCCTGAGCAACCTCCTCAGGGTGGTAGGTAACAGGCTCGAAGGCAAAAGAACATCGTACGCCATCTGTATTTGACGTGATTTGATTTCTGTTTCTCTTTTCATCAGGCGCCCATAAACGTGAGATTTAGAGTCTCATGCTCTACCGACTGAGCTAGCCGGGCTATGTGTATTTATGTAAAGACAGGCGTTTTCGGTTGGGATCTGTTTTTCAAGAATGCTTCTGCCCCTTTTCCTATACGATTCTCACGAGCTCCGGTATATAGTAGTGCCAGTATTTCTTCTCCATCAACCGTTGGTTTTGGCAACCGTTGGTTTGTACGCTTATCATCGTGTCCACGACTTTCTGTCGAAAGCGTCGGTGTTCTGTTTTGTCTTTAGAAATTTCTTGTGTTCTGCGGGTGTCTCATACCAATGTCTTATTTGGTGGGCAAATCTGCTTGGGCTTCAGGACGTGTTCCCGGTCTTGCCGTGCGGACGCCGTGGACAAACCGTGTGCTTAGTGAAATGACCTAACTTCCGGAAAAAACTACAAGTGACCTCGTGGAATCGAGACATATTTGAATTCTTGATCTCCGGATGTTGGCAGTAGGAATCCACCCCGTATACACGCACATAGCAAACTATTTCGTGAAAATAGTTTCTGCAACCTGGCCGGCTGTCTTCCGGCTTTCGTTGGAATTCCTTCACCAGGACACCATCGGGAATACGTCTTTACACGTCTGAGCGGTGGAGCTCATTTATGGGTCTACTGCGCATAGGTTTTCCATGGTGGTGCCACTTTTGGTTGCTCCGTAAAGGTTTGTGCGGCTTGTAACTGAGCCACCTTCTCCTTCAGGGCATTTATTTGAGCGCTCATTTCCAATTGGGGATCTGTACTTTGTCTCTCCAATTTGATTAGTTCTCTTTCCCGCCTTTCGGTAGCACCCGACCGGACTTCCGAACTTGCCTGGTACCGCGGAGCGACCTCCAAGAGGCCCTAGTAGTAGATTCATCCCTCCGTCTGCTTCATCCATTTTGGTGCAAATCTGGTCTGTCAGTTGTGCTTCCTCATTTGCAAAGCCAAAGCTTTGGCTGGTTTTCGAGGTCTCTCTCCATTAAGTGCCTCATATAGTCGAGGGCTGTCTTCCCTACTCGCACTTCGAGGTGCACGGTATGGTGACTCTCCCGGCGGATGGTTGAAATAACACATTCTTGTTTGCCCCCTTCATTTATGTATTGGGGTTTCTTTATTTAGGAATCTGAATCTGATTCACCTAGATGGCAAAAAATCCAGAGCCAGAAGAGGAAGGTGCCATTGAACTCACCAAAAATTCAACGAAAACGTGCCGTTTCTAGAAATTTAGAACACAGTGACCCTGTGACAGCAAACAGGTTCGAGACACTATCAGTAGATGACGATGAGATGGACTGTAATAGTGTGGACGAACCATCGACTAGCGCTGAAGCAGCGGCCTACCGTTCTTATACCGCTTCTAAGGCTAAAGACAGCAACGTATATAATAAGAACGCAAACGTACAAAGTAAAACTGATTCATCTACGGTAAACTCTGCTTATACTGGTAGTCCAAAACCACCTCCAATCGTTCTTATGGACGTGACAAACGTGAACGAACTTCTTATCGCTATCGAGGAAGTTACAAATCTTGAAAATATTGAAATCAAATCCTCTGTGGGCTCCACTCACAGAATCTACACCAAGGACGCTAATACCTACAGGGCAGTAGTACGACAACTAAATATATAACCCAAAAAGCAACAAGAGCGGTGAACAGATGAACCTCTTCTTCATTAATGTAGAAAAGAATCTAAATAACAAAGATATACTCCAACTACGATCTCTATGCCGCCAACGCGTCACTATTGAAGTAGCCAGAAAAGCGCACGACATTGTGCAATGTCGGAGATGCCAATCGTTTGGTCATACTGCAAGATATTGCTACAGACCTTTTATCTGTGTCTCTTGCGGTGAATATCATAAATCATCAGATTGTCCCAGAAGCAAAGAAGCACCAGCAACTTGCACTCACTGCGGAGAAAATCACCCAGCTAACTTCCGTGGCTGCAAATCCTATCAAAAATTGCTCAAAATGAATGACAATGTACAGAAAACTCCAATAGTGGGCATAAACAATAACTCTACACCTAAACATTATGAAAATAGAGTTTCTTATGCTCAAATAGCCAGAAATGCACTTCCAATCACGGAAAAACAAAACAAACGACAAGGAAACCTAACAAATAGGCTACAGGACGCCAATCAACAGCAACATCACTACGGTGCAAAAAATCATGCGCACTTATTCTCAGATGTTTCACAACAGCAAAATGCACAAGAATCTAATATAGAAACGGCAATTGCATCGCTCACAAAAGCTATCGAGGGTCTACACTCCATGCAAGCCCAGATGCTGCAGATGCTGGTCGCAATTAACGCGCAACTCACACAATGTCCCAAATAAAAATTCTCACCTGGAACACGCGAGGTGCTGCCGGCAAAATGACTGAAATCGGCCACCTTGCGGAGAGAGAGAATATTGACATCCTCCTTCTCACCGAAACGAAGACATCCAACCTTCAACTATTTGGATATGAAGTCTACACTTCAAATTTACCTGACGGCAGCCGCAGGGGTGGAGCTGCAATCCTGGTTAACAAAAAGATCAATCACTTTCCCATTGAGCCAATCGCCCATGCGAAAGTCCAAATCGTGGGTGCCAAAATCCAAACATGTATAGGACAAATATTCATCGGATCAATCTACTGCCCTCCAAACTTCAGCTGGACTCAATCAGAATTTGATGACATATTCGCTAACTTCAACTTTCGAAGATCATTCATCAGCGGAGACTGGAACGCAAAACATCCATGGTGGGGTTCTGCGATCACCAGTCACCGAGGTAACTTACTTGCCGCTAGCGTCAACTCAATTAACGCCAACATCCTGGCGACTGGAGCACCAACATACTATCCAAGCGCAGTAAATCGAAGACCATCCTGTTTAGACTTTGCAATCTATCGCAACATTCCACACGACAAGCTAAACATCAGAGACAGCTGGGACCTTGAATCGGACCACCTGTCTCTCATCACTACATTAAAAACAGAAGCCACACAATGCACTCAACGTAGGCAACTTCTTAGCAAACACACAAATGTAGCTGTTTTCAAGTAAGAACTATGTAGATCGATACGCCTTAACATTAAGATCAACTCTGCTGCTGAAATTGACGACGCGGTAGACCTCTTCACTACCAATGTGACAAATGCGGCGAGGAGTGCAAACATGCACACTGCAAATAATCATAGCAGAGCCCTCATACGCCACTCGAATAGATTTGATCCAACCATTGCAGAGATGCTAGTCCGTAAGAGAGCACTGAGAAGACGTTATATTCGAACGCACAGTCCTGAGGATAAAGCTCAATGGCATAGATGCGCCAGAGAGCTTCACGTTGCCATGGCTGAATTGAAAAATGCGCAATTCGAACATATGCTAACCAATATGGATTATTCTAATGATTCCACTTTTAATATGTGGTCCTTTACCAAAAAAGTAAAAAGAATGCCACAGAAAGTTACGCCTCTGAAGAACAGCAATGGTAACTGGTGTCGCTCCTTAGAAGAGCAAGTACAAACATTTGCGGAACACCTTGGCGACAGATTCACTGCGTTTAATTTCGCATCCGAGGGGGATATTAACAGTATAAACGAAGTACTACAGCGCCCATTCCAGATGTCACCTCCAATAAGACCTATCCGTCTGGAAGAAGTCTCAAACATGATACGTACCCTCAAAAGACGAAAGGCGCCAGGTCACGACCTAATAAGCAACGCAGTACTTAAAATCCTTCCCAAGAGAGCACTATTACTTATCACATTGATATTCAATGCTATACTTAGAGTGCAATACTTTCCCAAAAAATGGAAGAGTGCTAGAATCAGTATGATTCTAAAGCCAGGGAAGCCGGAACAGGATCCAAGCTCCTACCGGCCTATCAGTCTCCTGCCCTCCTTATCGAAGGTAATGGAAAGGCTGATATCTTCCCGACTTATAATACATCTAGAAGACAATGATACTATCCCAATGCACCAATTCGGATTCAGAGCTGGCCACAGTACGATTGAGCAATTGCACCGTGTAGTCAATCATATCCTGAAGGCCTATGACCATAAAGAATACTGCAACGGAATCTTCCTCGACATTCAACAGGCATTTGATAGAGTTTGGATCCCGGGACTACTAGCCAAAGTCAAAACAGCGCTGCCAGCCAACCTGTTTGAGCTCATCAGATCGTTTCTCACAAACAGAGAGTTTTGCGTCCAGTCCAGAGACGCAACCTCTGCAAATGTTGCCATTGCAGCTGGCGTACCTCAAGGAAGCGTCTTAGGACCGATACTTTACTCCATCTATACAGCAGACATCCCCAAGCCAAGCTATTATGAAATGACCTATGAAAACAGCAAAATGCTGTTGGCCAGCTTCGCTGACGACGTCTGCTTTCTCAGCTCCTCGAACAGTGAGACCGAGTCGTCACAAATGCTGCAAACTTATCTCAACGAATTCGAGAAATGGGCCATGGCGAACAGCATCAAAATTAACGAAAGCAAACGTACAAAGTAAAACTGATTCATCTACGGTAAACTCTGCTTATACTGGTAGTCCAAAACCACCTCCAATCGTTCTTATGGACGTGACAAACGTGAACGAACTTCTTATCGCTATCGAGGAAGTTACAAATCTTGAAAATATTGAAATCAAATCCTCTGTGGGCTCCACTCACAGAATCTACACCAAGGACGCTAATACCTACAGGGCTGTAGTACGACAACTAAATATATAACCCAAAAAGCATAAAGAGCGGTGAACAGATGAACCTCTTCTTCATTAATGTAGAAAAGAATCTAAATAACAAAGATATACTCCAACTACGATCTCTATGCCGCCAACGCGTCACTATTGAAGTAGCCAGAAAAGCGCACGACATTGTGCAATGTCGGAGATGCCAATCGTTTGGTCATACTGCAAGATATTGCTACAGACCTTTTATCTGTGTCTATTGCGGTGAATATCATAAATCATCAGATTGTCCCAGAAGCAAAGAAGCACCAGCAACTTGCACTCACTGCGGAGAAAATCACCCAGCTAACTTCCGTGGCTGCAAATCCTATCAAAAATTGCTCAAAATGAATGACAATGTACAGAAAACTCCAATAGTGGGCATAAACAATAACTCTACACCTAAACATTATGAAAATAGAGTTTCTTATGCTCAAATAGCCAGAAATGCACTTCCAATCACGGAAAAACAAAACAAACGACAAGGAAACCTAACAAATAGGCTACAGGACGCCAATCAACAGCAACATCACTACGGTGCAAAAAATCATGCGCACTTATTCTCAGATGTTTCACAACAGCAAAATGCACAAGAATCTAATATAGAAACGGCAATTGCATCGCTCACAAAAGCTATCGAGGGTCTACACTCCATGCAAGCCCAGATGCTGCAGATGCTGGTCGCAATTAACGCGCAACTCACACAATGTCCCAAATAAAAATTCTCACCTGGAACACGCGAGGTGCTGCCGGCAAAATGACTGAAATCGGCCACCTTGCGGAGAGAGAGAATATTGACATCCTCCTTCTCACCGAAACGAAGACATCCAACCTTCAACTATTTGGATATGAAGTCTACACTTCAAATTTACCTGACGGCAGCCGCAGGGGTGGAGCTGCAATCCTGGTTAACAAAAAGATCAATCACTTTCCCATTGAGCCAATCGCCCATGCGAAAGTCCAAATCGTGGGTGCCAAAATCCAAACATGTATAGGACAAATATTCATCGGATCAATCTACTGCCCTCCAAACTTCAGCTGGACTCAATCAGAATTTGATGACATATTCGCTAACTTCAACTTTCGAAGATCATTCATCAGCGGAGACTGGAACGCAAAACATCCATGGTGGGGTTCTGCGATCACCAGTCACCGAGGTAACTTACTTGCCGCTAGCGTCAACTCAATTAACGCCAACATCCTGGCGACTGGAGCACCAACATACTATCCAAGCGCAGTAAATCGAAGACCATCCTGTTTAGACTTTGCAATCTATCGCAACATTCCACACGACAAGCTAAACATCAGAGACAGCTGGGACCTTGAATCGGACCACCTGTCTCTCATCACTACATTAAAAACAGAAGCCACACAATGCACTCAACGTAGGCAACTTCTTAGCAAACACACAAATGTAGCTGTTTTCAAGTAAGAACTATGTAGATCGATACGCCTTAACATTAAGATCAACTCTGCTGCTGAAATTGACGACGCGGTAGACCTCTTCACTACCAATGTGACAAATGCGGCGAGGAGTGCAAACATGCACACTGCAAATAATCATAGCAGAGCCCTCATACGCCACTCGAATAGATTTGATCCAACCATTGCAGAGATGCTAGTCCGTAAGAGAGCACTGAGAAGACGTTATATTCGAACGCACAGTCCTGAGGATAAAGCTCAATGGCATAGATGCGCCAGAGAGCTTCACGTTGCCATGGCTGAATTGAAAAATGCGCAATTCGAACATATGCTAACCAATATGGATTATTCTAATGATTCCACTTTTAATATGTGGTCCTTTACCAAAAAAGTAAAAAGAATGCCACAGAAAGTTACGCCTCTGAAGAACAGCAATGGTAACTGGTGTCGCTCCTTAGAAGAGCAAGTACAAACATTTGCGGAACACCTTGGCGACAGATTCACTGCGTTTAATTTCGCATCCGAGGGGGATATTAACAGTATAAACGAAGTACTACAGCGCCCATTCCAGATGTCACCTCCAATAAGACCTATCCGTCTGGAAGAAGTCTCAAACATGATACGTACCCTCAAAAGACGAAAGGCGCCAGGTCACGACCTAATAAGCAACGCAGTACTTAAAATCCTTCCCAAGAGAGCACTATTACTTATCACATTGATATTCAATGCTATACTTAGAGTGCAATACTTTCCCAAAAAATGGAAGAGTGCTAGAATCAGTATGATTCTAAAGCCAGGGAAGCCGGAACAGGATCCAAGCTCCTACCGGCCTATCAGTCTCCTGCCCTCCTTATCGAAGGTAATGGAAAGGCTGATATCTTCCCGACTTATAATACATCTAGAAGACAATGATACTATCCCAATGCACCAATTCGGATTCAGAGCTGGCCACAGTACGATTGAGCAATTGCACCGTGTAGTCAATCATATCCTGAAGGCCTATGACCATAAAGAATACTGCAACGGAATCTTCCTCGACATTCAACAGGCATTTGATAGAGTTTGGATCCCGGGACTACTAGCCAAAGTCAAAACAGCGCTGCCAGCCAACCTGTTTGAGCTCATCAGATCGTTTCTCACAAACAGAGAGTTTTGCGTCCAGTCCAGAGACGCAACCTCTGCAAATGTTGCCATTGCAGCTGGCGTACCTCAAGGAAGCGTCTTAGGACCGATACTTTACTCCATCTATACAGCAGACATCCCCAAGCCAAGCTATTATGAAATGACCTATGAAAACAGCAAAATGCTGTTGGCCAGCTTCGCTGACGACGTCTGCTTTCTCAGCTCCTCGAACAGTGAGACCGAGTCGTCACAAATGCTGCAAACTTATCTCAACGAATTCGAGAAATGGGCCATGGCGAACAGCATCAAAATTAACGAAAGCAAATGCGTAAACGTTTGCTTTACGTTACGCCGTAACACAACTCCTGCGGTACACATTAATAATGTGGACATAGAGCAAGCAACTAAGGCGAAATACCTAGGCCTCACACTGGACAAACGCCTAACCTTCCGTGAACATATTGCCAGAGTCGTCAAAATGTGCAACCTAAAGCGTAACCAACTATTCTGGATGCTAAATAAGAAAAGCAAACTACCTTTAAGATGCAAGCGTCAGATTTATCAGCAAATCATCGCACCTACTTTGAGATACGGCATCCAAATTTGGGGAGTGGCGGCTGCGTCCCACCGAAAACGATTCCAAACCGTCCAGAATAAAACATTAAGACAAATCACTGGCTGTGACTGGTTCGTTAGCGGCCAAACGCTTCACAATGACTTAAACCTGAGCCTTGTTGAAGACCAAATCTCGTTCTTCTCAAGCAGATACAACGACCGACTAACTGCCCACCGTAATCGTCTCGCCCGGAGATTACAGGGGGCTATCCCAATTCGCCTGCTCAAAAGAAGACATTTTGGGCTGCTTCTAAGATGTTAATATGAATATATTATTTACCTGAAACCTCACTATTCGAAATTTGACCTATTCCTATATATTAAGATGAAAACAAATTATATTTTATAATTAAGAGATTATTTACTTAAGACAACATTTAGGTTAAAGGCTTTAATTGATCTGTTCCTGAATAATATTAAATAAAGATGTTAATTAATTTAAAAAAAATGTTAGATGTTCTGTACGGAATGCACCTAAATATATGACACGATCAACAATAAAGGTGGCTGAGCACAAATTGTTATAATCAGATATGTACGGTGGGGTGCCGTTATGCGATTAATGAGTCTCTTTTCAGTCAAATATTCGTCCGATAAAAAATAAAATAAAAAATTATTTTATTTTATGTTGGTCGTTGCCCTGATATGGTTACATCCGGCCAACATGCCTCCGTGTTCCACTGCTTGGGACATTTTTACTAGGTTCCATACGGGAACTGGCCCACCTAAGATAGTGAATGTCCGAACACCCCCTCCCGACAGTCGTTGAAGAATCAGGTTGTTTGACCGATACATTCGGATGCCACAACCTGCTGTTATTAGACCGATAAATTTAGAGTCCACCACCCGCGGTAGTTTGACCTATACGTTCGGAATCTACAACTGTTTTCCTATTTTCTAGTCAGTTTCCCGCTGTACTGGGGTGTACCGCCAAACAAACGATATATCCGCACCACTTCGCTAAATTGGTTACCATTATATCTGCGCTCCTGCTCATTTTGCGAGCCTACAAACGACTTGGCTACTGGACGTAGTACGTCGGCCAAAACGCACATCAAAATTATATTTACGTTTAATTAACAGTCGGTCGGCACTGTCAGTAAAAGAATTAAAAGGGGTGCCCCAGTGATAGTTCGCATGATCTTGGATTGAGCGCGCTATATGATGTCTATGTTGGTTCTGCTCGCGTTCCGCCAAGTCTTCCAGCTTGGCTTAAGAGTGGAGGTGTACAGCAGGACGTTGTAATCCAGACACAAGGGCGATCGCGCATTTATGATCCAGTCGAACCTGCTGGCTTTCAGTTTTAGGTGTTGTTTCTTGCATTCGATATGCCTCCGCCATGTTCGGCGTCTGCCGAGGTGGATGCCGAGATACGATACTTCTTTAACTTGAGCGATCTGCTTGCTATTCAGGCAGAGCGGATGGCAAGTTTCCCTGTTAAGAGTAAACGTTATGTGCTTGCACTTTTGTTCGTTTTTTTTAATACTCCATGAGGTGGTTGGCGAGTTGGGTTGTTGCACCGACTGGGCATCTGGAGCGGCTAAGAATCGCAGTGTCGATAATGCAGCAAAGGTGGTCACTCGTGGGAATATCAGCTATGTAGAGGACGAATATAGTTGGACAAGTGCGCTTTCTTGAGGGTCTCCAGCTTCCATAGTGTAGTTATCGGATATTGTTGTATTGCAAAGGATCTGTTGTAGAGAAAAGATTCAAGGAGTTTATGAGTGTACCTACACAAGTGTGTTTTAATTTTATGCATAAGAAACTCGAGCCAGACGAATGCTTGAGATACATCGAGGAATATCGGTGGTCAAAGGTAATTGATGATCCATACATGACCAAAACCTTATTAATATCTCTAGTCCGTCCGATTCTTGATTATGGATCACCTGTGTGAAGTCCACAATACGAAGTTTACTCGGACCGCATTGAATTGGTTTTTTAATTGGGATGCAAACCATAGATTACCTCCTTATTCCAGTAGACTATTGTTAATTACGCAACTCGAGCCGTACGATTTTTCAATATATTTTAGTTGTGCGTTTTCAGAATCTTGCTTTAGAGCCCGGTTTAGTTTGCGGGTGGCTTCATTAAGACGATGC
The DNA here is from genome assembly GCF_016746235.2 of Drosophila teissieri. NCBI lineage: Eukaryota > Metazoa > Arthropoda > Insecta > Diptera > Drosophilidae > Drosophila > Drosophila teissieri. The sequence goes on along the minus strand of NC_053029.1, from coordinate 25,196,165 downwards.
TTTGAGCATGGCGATCTACTGGTTTGCCACGCCCGTCGCAGACGGCTCTTTCCAGAACCAGCTGTTCAATTCGTAGGCTGGTTTTGACCATCTTGATTTTCACATCATCCCGTTTTGGTGTTGAGATCCTGGTTGCTGTGACGAGTACCTCTTCCAGAGCTTAGGTAGAGAAGTCGCTGTCCGCTTCTATATTTAGTTGAAGAGTTAGCTCAATAGGGGAACCTACATACTTTTTGTATTTAATCCAGTTTGTATTGTGCGACGTCAGCCTTTAGGGGTGCTCCGTAATTTCTGGTCTTTGAAAAAGCGCTATCAACAAAGGCAAGTGGTCTGATGAGAGATCCGGTAGGGCCATGGCGCTTATTTTTATTTTTTTTTTAACGCGCGAGTCCCACGGCCATTAGATTGCGTGGGATGTTTTTTGTCACCTGGTATCCCAGATCTGGGATCTGCAGGCCAATATGTGCGGCTTTCATGAGAAGTGCATTATACAAATGCCTTCCCTTGGGAGTCACGAGGCGTAATCCCCAGTTCGTGTGTTTGGCATTGTAGTCTCCTGCAGCTATGAAGTGATCCCCTAGTGTGTTGTTAAAGTCCATGAATCCATGACTCCATGACCTTCAGAGATATTAAAGCTAGGTGGGCAATAGACAACGGCAATGCAAAGGTCGCCTGTTCCTGACTGCACTTTAATGGACGTGGCTTGCAAGTAATTTGTGGCAAGGCTTTCGTGAAAGTTCCGCCGTGGGCTTTACCATCCGGATGATCTGTGCGGTAGAAGGTATAACCTCTTATATGGAAGTTATATCGCCCAGTGAGGATCAACCAGCAGCAACAACCAGGCGTCGATGTGATTTGCATTTAGGAATTGCGCTATTTCAGGTTTATGCCGGGAAATGCCATTGGCATTCCACATGGAAATACGTACATAGGTTTGCCAATTATTATTTGGACTGTTGTACTACAAGCAACTGAATCACAATGTTCTGGTTCTGAACAAGGGTTTGGAACCATTTTGAAGCACGTGGTACACGTGTTCTCGATTCCAGAAGTTGGGGACTTTATTTTATGCCAAGCTGTAAAGTTTAGAAGTATAGTAAAAGAATTAAAACGCGCGAGTTACCGCACAGCATTCACACCCGGCGGTCCTCCGCCGAAACCCCTCGGAAACCAGAAGTCTAGACGGCACCCAGAAATAGTTTGTGTCGCCCCACATTAAACGTTGAATCTTAATACCAACTTACACTCGAACGATACACTTAAAACGCTGAGACTTTGAATCGATTAGCACTTGAGATGCTGTACCGATACAAGCATTAGGGCCACCCAAAACCTCTTGACACCCAGAATCCATCCGCTCCAATTCCACTTTTCGTACCGATCAGCATATTTGTATAAGCACAAATATAACAAACCAAGTTGTAAAGAACTATGAAAAGAAAAATAAATATCAATCGGAATTTTTAACTCAACTCCAGCAGACGTATTATTTTCCTCCAAACTCCATACCCTCGAAGATACGGGGAGTTCACTGGAGCAATCATCATCAAGGATTCGTGAAGACTGAGGATATACAAAGGATTCGTGAAGAACCGAGGATAATGCAAATAATATTAATTATAATATGTAAGGAGAAGAAAACAGTTAGTAATGTGAAGTAAGTGAAATGGAGGTGGATATAATAGAAGAAACCGCAAGTTATAATTTAAAGTTTGTTTATGCAATTAGAATCGTAAATCCAAAGTGCAAAATGAATAGATAATAATAATAAAGGAAAGTGCAAAATAAAAAAACAAGAGAGAACGCTATAGTCGAGTTCCCCGACTATCTGATACCCGTTACTCAGCTAGTGGAAGTGCGAAGGAGAGTCTTCAACACTGACAATTTTTGGCAGTTTGTGGGCGTTAGAGTGGGCGTTGCAAAAGGTTTTTTGGCAAATCGATAGAAATTTACAAGTCTAATACAAAAATGAAAAAATATTAAAACATTTTTGTGTGGGCGTGGCAGTTTTATGCGGTTTGTGGGCGTTTGAGTGGGCGTGGCAACATGAATCAACAAACTTGCGCTGCGTTTATGTCTCTGGAGTCTGTATGTTTAATCTCAACTTTCTAGCTTTTGTAGTTCCTGAGATCTCGACGTTCATACGGACAGACAGACGGACGGACAGACGGACAGACGGACGGACATGGCCAGATCGACTCGGCTATTGATCCTGATCAAGAATATATATACTTTATATGGTCGGAAACGCTTCCTTCTGCCTGTTACATACTTTTCAACGAATCTAGTATACCCTTTTACTCTACGAGTAACGGGTATAATAAACAACGAAAATTAATGAACTAAGTTCATATATGTATAATTATGGAAAAGTTTTGTGCAATACCAATTGTATTGAGTAAAATATAATTATTTAAAGCGAGTTGCGATTAAAAGAATGGGTATACATGGAAAAGAAGTTGGTTCGACCAAACAAACGATCGGTCGCAGCTCGATGCCACGACGAACGACCTTCGACTAACGGTACCAGTTGTCGGTTCGATGTAACAAAGAGGTACGCCAAAGCAAAAGAGCGTCGGACGACGTCATGCCGGACAAGTCGTTCGATTATAGTTGGAAGTTCGGTGCACAGTTTGGGAGTTGCCAACAGGTTCGATCATATGACTAAGTAAGGGGAAACAAAAATACAGGGGCGGACTAAAAAGCACCGGGGGGACTGACGGTTAATAAAAATTCAACAATTTAGGTTCGTTCGCACGTAGTAGGCGGGGCGCCTACAAACAGGGAGGCTGCCTAGCATGAGGACGAGACCAGTTGATTACAAGGATAATGTTGTAGCCATTCACATGTATTGGGCGACGCACTGTAAAGCACGGCCGCCTAGCGTAGGAATGGTTAGGAGTGGGCTGGTCATAATTTTACAAGCCCGGGGAGCAATGACTGTCCGCATTTGGTTCCGAGGCTGTATAGCACACCCAACGGGATAGCTTCAGTATGTAAGGTGTTAGAGTGAGGAATGGACGATACCGTAGCATAGACTGTCCGCAATCGGTTGTGAAGCTGTATCGCACAGCTAAGCAACTGGCTTTAGGATGCAAGGTATTGGAAAAATAAAAGAAGGAAAATAAATACGATAAATAAAATAAGTAAATTAAATAGAATAAAAATGGAAATAAATTAAATAAAGAAATAATAATATATAATATAATATAATATATCTTAAACCTAACAAAAACAACGCGCATACCATCTTGCGCGTGCATAAATACACAACATAACGTAACGAAACTTGAATCCACAAAAAAGTAAAGCGCATGATTGTTGTATAACTTCATCATATTTTTTGCATGCACTTAAACACAAATAAATAAAACTGCTGACAAACACATTTCCGTTTCTCGCGACTCACTTCGAGCCGATCAAAACTCTGTACATTCAGTCTTAAGCTGACAGTTTTAAAATAAAGACGCTCACCGAAATCGTTCGTGTTTCAATTTATACTTGGCTTCAGCGTTGATCTTTGTCTTCGTTACAGACGGATCATTTATTTGACTCAAAAATAGTAACTGCGTAAGTGGCGCAGTCGGTAGGATGAAACATTGTTGATGCGATAGAAACCCTATTCAATTCTTCAATCATCATCCGCTAAAGAACTTTCGCAAATCGCGTCGGTAATATCGGTACAATCGGTTCACAACAAAAAGTGCCAACCAACGGTGTACCTAATCCCACAAAGTGATTGTGAACGTGAAACAACTTAAAATTATAAAAATTTTAAGAAGACGCCTTTGAATTCGCTGAGTAGTAAATCCACAAAAGGTTACTCAAAACAAAGCGAAATAGTAAAGTGTGCAACAAATAATAACAGCTAAACTAAGTGGAAACCAAATAAACGTAAAAAAAAACAACTAAGTGAACTACAATAACAACAGTTAACCTAAGCGAAAACTAAATAAACTTAACCAGAAATAAACGAAAAATAATAATAACAGTGTAACTTAGTGAAAACTAAATAAACTTAATTACAACTAAGTGAACCATAATAATAACAGATAAATTAAATGAAGACTAAATAAACTCAATTACAACTAAAACGAATTATAACGATAACAGTGCAACTAAGTGAAATATTATAATAATAAGTGAGCGAACTACAAGAAACCCTACCCAAGTTACGAACCGACAAATAAACCAACAGCAAATACACAAACATTAATCAAAATTCAAAGCCAACAAACCACAATGGCAGTAGCAGCGCCAACACAAATAGAACTGTCTGACTCGAATATGATTCAAGTCGAAAGACAAATACACGCAATCGAGGTTTTCAACGGAGATCCTAACACCTTGTACACTTTCATCAGTCGCATCGACTTCATCTTGGCTCTTTATCAGACTACAGATGAAAGGCAGAAGTTAATAATCTTTGGACACATCGAACGGAACATCAGTGGCGATGTTATCCGCGCCCTCGGAGTGACCAACCTCAGCAACTGGAGTGAACTCAGGACTCAACTTATACTTAACTTCAAGCCCCAAGCACCGAACCACCAACTTCTAGAGGAATTCAGGAACACACAATATCGAGGTAACATTCGTCGAAAGAAAACGGCAGATACTTATAAGTAAATTAGAACTAGAAAACAATATTACTGAAACCACTCTATATACTAGATTAATACAAACCAGCATCGAAAATCTAATTCAAAAACTTCCAAGCCACATTTATCTCAGAATAATTAACTGTAATATTCCAAACCTGAAATCATTAATAAACATATTACAAGAAAAAGGTCTTTACGAGGCACCAACCTCAAGTAAAGATAATATAAAGCCAACTTCAATTCCAAACAAAGTAACAAACACTCCCCAAAACAGGCAAATGAGCTATCAAACCAGACCCCTTGCACCCTTCCAACCATTCTATAACAACGTCTATCAACCCTATCACCAAGCATATTCTCATGTACCCAGGTTTAACACAAATCCGATACCTCAATATCAAAATAGACCTATCTACCCACAACCTAACATACCTCTGACACAAGCACCCAGACCAAACACAGCTTTTAACCGACAAAATATTTTTGACCAAAATCGCTTTGGACCTAGCCACACTCACATGCCTACAACATATCCACAAACCGAAAACGTACAGACTAATAACCCAATAAAAAGACAGAGACCATCAGACAGCGGACAGTCTAAAATGAGCACAGAAGAGCTAAGATATCGTCTAATCAACCCGAATATCCTTATAACTATAATTACTATTATCCCTACTATCCAGAATATTTTCAACCTCAGCCTTATCCCTATCAATCGAACTATACCCCAGAATTAATTCAATGTCCCCCTGAACAGAACTATGACAATTCAGAAACAACAGAAAAGGAGACACCGACAACAAATGACAACGAACCAGACGACCCCGAACAAGCAGAAAATTTTCGGCTAGTAGCCCCGGATCAAGCCAATATATAACGATCAAACATAATAATACCGAATTGAAATGTCTAATTGATACAGGATCTACGATAAATATGCTCACGCGAAATATTTTTCAGACACCAACACAAGAAACCAATTACCTAATTCACACCAGTAATGGCCCGTTAATAATTAATGAACTTACGAATATACCTCATAACAACTACTTCCCTATTGCCCAAGAGTTCTTGATCCACCAGTTCTCAGATCATTATGACATGCTGATTGGACGCAAATTGTTGTCCGAAGCCAAAGCAATAATCGACTATAAAAAGAAAACTGCCACTCTATTTAACAAAATATACAAGATAAAAGACGGTAACAACATTACAGAACAGAACCATATTCAAATGGACACTTCATTTCCACAAGACCCCACTTACTTAGAAACCTCCACACTTCAGGAGAACTTGTTCCGATTAGAACACCTTAACGTAGAAGAAAAACTGAAACTAACCAATCTACTGACAAAATACCAAGACATCCAATTTCGCGAAGGTGACAAGCTTACGTTCACAAACCAAGAAAAACATATTATTAACACCACACACAATATCCCCGTCTACTCTAAAGTTTATAGTTTCCAACAGACATATGAAAAGGAAGTAGAAAAACAGATCCAGGATATGTTAGAACAGGACATTATCCGAGAAAGTAATTCACCATACTGTAGCCCCATTTGGGTCGTACCTAAAAAACTAGATGCTTCTGGACAGCAGAAGCTTCGTATCGTAATAGATTATAGGAAATTGAACGAAATAACAATAAACGACAGATACCCCATACCAAACATAGATGAAATATTAGGGAAACTAGGGAGGTCAAATTATTTCACAACAATAGATCTTGCAAAGGGCTTTCATCAAATAGAAATGGACTCAGAGTCATAAGCCAAAACTGCCTTCTCTACAAAATATGGACACTTCGAGTACACACGAATGCCATTTGGGCTTAAAAATGCCCCCGCTACATTTCAAAGATGCATGAACAATTTACTCCGTCCACTTTTAAATAAATGCTGTCTAGTATACCTAGACGACATCATAGTTTTCTCGACATCTTTAGAAGAACATCTTCAAGCCTTACAAGCTGTTTTCGAAAAATTATCACAGGCAAACTTAAAATTACAACTAGATAAATGCGAGTTCTTAAAACAAGAGACAACTTTCTTAGGACATGTTATTACTAAAGACGGGAGCAAACCAAACCCGGATAAAATCAAAGCTATAGTTAAATATCCGTTACCAAGAAAAACTAACGAAATTAAAGCCTTTTTAGGACTTACAGGATATTATAGGAAATTTATACCTAACTTTTCAGACATTGCCAAACCCCTGACCAAGTGCCTAAAGAAAGGAGCAACAATAGATATAAACAGTTTAGAATACTTAGAAGCATTCCAAAAGTTAAAATTATTAATCTCTGAAGATCCGATCCTAAAAATACCGAATTTCGAGAGGAAATTTACATTGACAACAGATGCCAGCAATGTAGCTTTAGGAGCTGTTTTATCACAAGACGGACACCCTATTAGTTACATCAGCAGAACACTAAATGAACATGAAATCAATTACAGCGCTATAGAAAAGGAATTATTAGCAATAGTTTGGGCAACCAAAACTTTCAGACATTATCTATTAGGGCGACACTTCGAAGTAGCTTCTGACCATCAACCATTGTGCTGGCTACACAAACTAAAAGAGCCGAACTCCAAGTTGACTAGATGGAAGATTAGACTATCGGAGTACGACTTCGACATAAGGTACATCAAAGGGAAAGAAAACCATGTCGCGGACGCACTGTCTAGAACCAAAATAGCGCGGAATTAGGCCCCAATAATAATACAGAATATGAAACCTATTTCAAGAAACAAATAGTACGTATCTCCTATGCAGAAATGACCTTCGAAAAAGCCAAACAATACTTACTCAACCACTTTTGTTCGAAGAATAGCGCCCATTACATCGAAAGCGATGCAGACTTTGAAGTGATTCAAAGCGCGTACACAGAAACCATGAATCCAAAGTGTACAAAGATTTTCCGAAGTCTCGTCTTATTAAAAAACATTCCTGCTTATGCAAAATTCAAAGAATTAATCCTAAACACACACGAAAAGTTATTACACCCAGGAATTCAAAAAACTGTAAAACTCTTTAGCGAAACTTACTACTTTCCTAATAGCCAACTCCTTATTCAAAATATAATCAATGAATGTCAAGTTTGTAACTTAGCCAAGACAGAACACCGCAATACAAAAATGCCAATGAAAATTACCCCTAAACCCGAACATTGCCGCGATAAGTTTGTAATAGATATCTATTCTTCTAAAGGGAATCACTATTTGAGCTGTATCGATGTTTACTCCAAATTCGCCACTCTCGAACAGATAAAGACAAAGGACTGGATAGAATGTAAAAACGCCTTAATGCGTATATTTAATCAGTTGGGGAAACCTAGACTTCTTAAAGCAGACAGAGACGGCGCATTCTCCAGCCTAGCCCTTAATCGTTGGCTCGAAACCGAAGACGTAGAATTACAACTTAACACTACGAAAACAGGTGTCGCTGACATAGAGAGGCTACACAAGACTATAAATGAAAAAATTCGCATCATAAAAAATTCTGACGACAACGAGACCAAGTTTAGTAAAATAGAAACAATCCTTTACATCTACAATCACAAGACCAAACACGACACTACTGGACAAACCCCCGCTCACATATTCATTTATGCCGGACAACCAATTCTAGATACACAACACGATAAGGAAGTTAGAATTAACGAAATAAACAAAAACAGAACCGAATACAATGTTGACACTAGATACAGAAATGGACCATTACAAAAAGGAAAATTAGAAAACCTTTTTAAATTAACAAAAAACGTCGAACAAACTGACGAAGACCATTATAAAATCACCAATAGGAATAGAGAGACACATTTAAAAAACAAAACAAAACTCAATTTAAAAAACAGAAAAAAATTAATGAACTTCCCATTCTGCAGGCCCCTGGTTCATCATACTCCTCACGTCTACAAAATTATGCCAAACCCAACAACTTCAAATCAACAACATTGACACTAACCACGGATACCTCCTATTTTCCGATAAATCGATTAAAATCCGTTCAGAATACGAACATCATTGTCTTCGCGTAAACCTTTCCGATATAGATAACCTAACCCACTATATAACTAACTACACTAATATTCCGCAAATTGACCTTTTGTACAATAAAATGCAAAGAGAAAACGCGGAATAACGCGCTTATCCAACGTCCGGCGGTTCTGCCGCTCCGCAACAACAATTGCAGATGCAACAGTTTTTCGGCAGCGCGATCGCGACCAACAACAAGAAGTGTCGCTGGCTGGCGTAGCAGTCAGCGCGATTGTAGTTATGCGTCGCCTGCCGACGTAGCGCATCGCAGCCGGCGGGCCAATGAATACACTGTTGCGTTGCTGGATGAGGGAGGGGGCGAAGTAAGCGTTTTGAAGTGGGCATAGCGGAGTTGAGTGACCGTCAAGCGACGTAAGAGGAGTAAGCGCGTGTTAGGCAGGCTGGTGGGAGGGGGTAAGACAAAGGGAAAGGGAAGAGGGTTCATAACTCCTCCGCCTCAAGATCTGCGTCCCGCAGATTATTGGGCCTTGGGTGCCCAAGAAAAACATATTATTAACACCACACACAATATCCCCGTCTACTCTAAAGTTTATAGTTTCCAACAGACATATGAAAAGGAAGTAGAAAAACAGATCCAGGATATGTTAGAACAGGACATTATCCGAGAAAGTAATTCACCATACTGTAGCCCCATTTGGGTCGTACCTAAAAAACTAGATGCTTCTGGACAGCAGAAGCTTCGTATCGTAATAGATTATAGGAAATTGAACGAAATAACAATAAACGACAGATACCCCATACCAAACATAGATGAAATATTAGGGAAACTAGGGAGGTCAAATTATTTCACAACAATAGATCTTGCAAAGGGCTTTCATCAAATAGAAATGGACTCAGAGTCATAAGCCAAAACTGCCTTCTCTACAAAATATGGACACTTCGAGTACACACGAATGCCATTTGGGCTTAAAAATGCCCCCGCTACATTTCAAAGATGCATGAACAATTTACTCCGTCCACTTTTAAATAAATGCTGTCTAGTATACCTAGACGACATCATAGTTTTCTCGACATCTTTAGAAGAACATCTTCAAGCCTTACAAGCTGTTTTCGAAAAATTATCACAGGCAAACTTAAAATTACAACTAGATAAATGCGAGTTCTTAAAACAAGAGACAACTTTCTTAGGACATGTTATTACTAAAGACGGGAGCAAACCAAACCCGGATAAAATCAAAGCTATAGTTAAATATCCGTTACCAAGAAAAACTAACGAAATTAAAGCCTTTTTAGGACTTACAGGATATTATAGGAAATTTATACCTAACTTTTCAGACATTGCCAAACCCCTGACCAAGTGCCTAAAGAAAGGAGCAACAATAGATATAAACAGTTTAGAATACTTAGAAGCATTCCAAAAGTTAAAATTATTAATCTCTGAAGATCCGATCCTAAAAATACCGAATTTCGAGAGGAAATTTACATTGACAACAGATGCCAGCAATGTAGCTTTAGGAGCTGTTTTATCACAAGACGGACACCCTATTAGTTACATCAGCAGAACACTAAATGAACATGAAATCAATTACAGCGCTATAGAAAAGGAATTATTAGCAATAGTTTGGGCAACCAAAACTTTCAGACATTATCTATTAGGGCGACACTTCGAAGTAGCTTCTGACCATCAACCATTGTGCTGGCTACACAAACTAAAAGAGCCGAACTCCAAGTTGACTAGATGGAAGATTAGACTATCGGAGTACGACTTCGACATAAGGTACATCAAAGGGAAAGAAAACCATGTCGCGGACGCACTGTCTAGAACCAAAATAGCGCGGAATTAGGCCCCAATAATAATACAGAATATGAAACCTATTTCAAGAAACAAATAGTACGTATCTCCTATGCAGAAATGACCTTCGAAAAAGCCAAACAATACTTACTCAACCACTTTTGTTCGAAGAATAGCGCCCATTACATCGAAAGCGATGCAGACTTTGAAGTGATTCAAAGCGCGTACACAGAAACCATGAATCCAAAGTGTACAAAGATTTTCCGAAGTCTCGTCTTATTAAAAAACATTCCTGCTTATGCAAAATTCAAAGAATTAATCCTAAACACACACGAAAAGTTATTACACCCAGGAATTCAAAAAACTGTAAAACTCTTTAGCGAAACTTACTACTTTCCTAATAGCCAACTCCTTATTCAAAATATAATCAATGAATGTCAAGTTTGTAACTTAGCCAAGACAGAACACCGCAATACAAAAATGCCAATGAAAATTACCCCTAAACCCGAACATTGCCGCGATAAGTTTGTAATAGATATCTATTCTTCTAAAGGGAATCACTATTTGAGCTGTATCGATGTTTACTCCAAATTCGCCACTCTCGAACAGATAAAGACAAAGGACTGGATAGAATGTAAAAACGCCTTAATGCGTATATTTAATCAGTTGGGGAAACCTAGACTTCTTAAAGCAGACAGAGACGGCGCATTCTCCAGCCTAGCCCTTAATCGTTGGCTCGAAACCGAAGACGTAGAATTACAACTTAACACTACGAAAACAGGTGTCGCTGACATAGAGAGGCTACACAAGACTATAAATGAAAAAATTCGCATCATAAAAAATTCTGACGACAACGAGACCAAGTTTAGTAAAATAGAAACAATCCTTTACATCTACAATCACAAGACCAAACACGACACTACTGGACAAACCCCCGCTCACATATTCATTTATGCCGGACAACCAATTCTAGATACACAACACGATAAGGAAGTTAGAATTAACGAAATAAACAAAAACAGACACTAGATACAGAAATGGACCATTACAAAAAGGAAAATTAGAAAACCCTTTTAAATTAACAAAAAACGTCGAACAAACTGACGAAGACCATTATAAAATCACCAATAGGAATAGAGATACACATTTAAAAAACAAAACAAAACTCAATTTAAAAAACATAAAAAAATTAATGAACTTCCCATTCTGCAGGCCCCTGGTTCATCATACTCCTCACGTCTACAAAATTATGCCAAACCCAACAACTTCAAATCAACAACATTGACACTAACCACGGATACCTCCTATTTTCCGATAAATCGATTAAAATCCGTTCAGAATACGAACATCATTGTCTTCGCGTAAACCTTTCCGATATAGATAACCTAACCCACTATATAACTAACTACACTAATATTCCGCAAATTGACCTTTTGTACAATAAAATGCAAAGAGAAAACGCGGAATAACGCGCTTATCCAACGTCCGGCGGTTCTGCCGCTCCGCAACAACAATTGCAGATGCAACAGTTTTTCGGCAGCGCGATCGCGACCAACAACAAGAAGTGTCGCTGGCTGGCGTAGCAGTCAGCGCGATTGTAGTTATGCGTCGCCTGCCGACGTAGCGCATCGCAGCCGGCGGGCCAATGAATACACTGTTGCGTTGCTGGATGAGGGAGGGGGCGAAGTAAGCGTTTTGAAGTGGGCATAGCGGAGTTGAGTGACCGTCAAGCGACGTAAGAGGAGTAAGCGCGTGTTAGGCAGGCTGGTGGGAGGGGGTAAGACAAAGGGAAAGGGAAGAGGGTTCATAACTCCTCCCCCTCAAGATCTGCGTCCCGCAGATTATTGGGCCTTGGGTGCCCTGTTAGCTTCTTGTACCTCCAGGTCCAATGTGCCGTCTCTTATGATTGGGATCCCCTTGGTCGATGTAAGCTTCCTCCATACGGTGTATAGGGCCACTCCGACAACCAAGGCGACCAATGCTTCCACCAGGAAGGAGAAAGACCCCTTCTCGGACATACCGGAGAGTTTCTTCAGGTTCTCCATATTAAAGGCGTTGACGTAGTGCAGTGAAGGCGCGTATCCCGTGGCAGTTATTGAAGTGAGTACTGCCGGCATGACTGTAAAGTGCGTCGAGGAGTAGCTCGTGTAAGTTCTTCCGGCCACACTGATCGTCTCATTTGCGAACTGGACTATGTAAGTTCCGGCCAAGTGGTGGGTCCTGGATCCGACTTCCATCGTCCCGTTGAAATTAGACAGGAACATTGTCCCATCTTCGACCAGTTCTATGCGCGCCTCGTTGTTCCTGAGAAGTTCGCATTTAGCCTGACCGCCCTTTAAGAGCTTGGGGATGCATCCGATCTCGTCTAGCTTCAGAAGACTCTTCTCCGGGCAAACAGTCGTGTTCCCCATGGAGAGGCAGTCGTCTACTACGGCGTAGATCTCTTCGGTGGTTACGGCGACCTTGTCATGTTTGACCATGACGGTAGTCCTTGGGGGCGACCTTGGGCATAGACAAAATGTATAGCAGCGCCGTTCCATTTGTTAGCACAGACGGGCGTGAAAAATCCAGCGCTTCTACTGTATTCTGGTACGGCAAGTTCCTGACCTCGGTCAAAATTGTTTGTACCTCCCCGTGGTCAAGTAAGCGGGAGTTTACAATTCCTGTCTTAGCCAATTGGCAAGCTTGGGTCAGCTCGCCGACCTGACTATCGATGATCAGGGCCTTGTGCTGTAGCGTCGTTTGCCGTGTGTACATCTCCATCGATGGCATTGACCCTCGCAGCTACTTCGTTCAGTTGTCTCAGGGACTCATGTGAGGCGTCGAACAGGCCAGCGTTTATCCTTACTTGCTGGTCGGCCGTTTTGACGACGTTTTCTTGCGCACGAAGTATGGCGTCACAATCCGATGAGTCCGGAGAACCCGCAATCCACTTCCACGCGGACCCAATCCAGTCCAGTGAACGACGTCCGCGCCGCGTGCCCATCAGTCTTGACAGGCCCTCCCGCGATTCTTCCAGGTAGTGCGTTACCAGCGCTTCAATCCTGGGATCCATTAGTAGCCCAGCCTCGCGTTGAACCTCCTGAACCAGTGCCTCGAGCCTTGCCAAGTCGATTACATGCGCCAGTTTGAATTGACCGTTGACCCTCCAGACTGTGCCCTCCAGCAGCGGCACAACCGGAGCTTCATACTTGAAAATGTCCGAAGCTCCCACCATTTGGGCCACGATGATGCTGGCAGTTAAAAAATGTAGCTTGCAGTATTAAGTAAAAATTTGTTAGGGGTAGGTGTTTGATTCCTTATTGTGTGTTATGTGCTTAGGGTTATGTGTAGTAAGGGAAGGACAAAGTGTGTGAGTGTAAAGAAAGTTTGTGAAACACACATGTACTGTCCAGCGCTTTTTTATTTTTACCTTTTTTTATATTTTTTTTTTTATTTTTTATTATTATTATTATTATGATGTTTTTTTTTTTTTTTATTTCCGCAGATCGTACTTATGAAAAATTTTGCCTGTCTTGGTTTTAATCGTCACGTTCCTATCCTCAGCAACCTCTTCGGCCCTGAAGCGCGGCTTTTCTTTGGTCTTAATTTGTTTATTGGCGACAAATACCCTGTCTCCCTGATCGTAAGACACGGGTTCAGAACGGGTCTTATTGTGGGCCGCGTTTGTGAGTTTCTGCCTATACTCTATTAAGCCTCTAATATCCTCTAGGACCTTTGTCCTGAAGTTAGTCAGACCCTGATAGTTGATCCTGGCCGAGCGGTCGAAGAACAGGTCCGCCGGCTTATTCCCAGTAACCGAGTGAACAGAATTGTTGTATCTGTCCACTGCTATAGCGACCAATTCGTTGAACTTGAAGTCAGGGTGTTTACCTTTCAAACATCGGTAAATCTCAAGGAAGGTGGAGTGAAACCTCTCGATTTGACCATTGACTTCGCTTTTTTGGGTCGGAGTATTGTAGAGCGCAATCCCCAGCGTACGCAAATAGTTCAGTACCGTCGGGCACAGGAGGCCTCTCTCATTGTCTGTGACCAATACCTTCGGGACGGTGAAATAATGAAGCACCTCTACTAGTCTTTCTCGTAGATGAATCGAAGATTTTGATTCTAATGGGAAGAGCTTGGCAAATTTGGTGAACTTGTCTATACAGCTCAAGTAGATTTTCTTTTCTAAGGTGAAAATATCGATGTGAAGGATTTCGCACGGATATTTTGGGATAGGTGTCGATTGAAGGAGTGGTTTATTGGGGTGTCTCTCGTACTTGTAGAGTTTGCAACACTCGCACGACGAGAGTTGCTTGCGGATGGTGCTGGCCATCTGAGGGAAATAAAATTTCTCCAAAATTTGCAGGCGCACCTCCTTAGCGCCCCTGTGAGCTCTGCGATGTTCTTTTTCAATAACTTCGCAAAACCTCCTCGGGATCCGACAAATCTGTCACCAACCTTTGCGTTATTCGTATTTTGAACGAGGCAAAATTCTCTAAGCATTGATGTTGGAATGATGACAGGTAAATTTACGGAATCTTAACCCCGTTGATCACCGATGGCTTGAGGTATTTTCCCAGGGTAACGACCAAATCGGATAAAAGACCAACTCCAACCGGAATAAGATGACGCACGAAGCCCCTGTGCGGTTGTTCGCACAAATATTCCGATCTGTTGGGATCGAAAACTAATTGGTTGCGGTATACATTAATGGGAACTTCTACGTTGTGGAGTAGGTGAGACGAGTCTTCGTCCGCGCTATGAATGGTGGAGTCCCCTTCAGTAGCCGATGCAGTGTCCGAACGGCACTCATCAAGGTAATGGTTCATTTGAAGTATACGGGACAAGGCGTCGGCAACGACGTTGGATTTACCAGGCTTGTAAATGAGTACGCAGTTGTACTCCTCAATTCTCGCCTTCCAACGTTTCAATTTGGCATTGAAATTTCTACTCCCTAGCGCAAACGTCAAAGGTTGGTGGTCTGTATAAACCTTAACAGATGCAGCGCCATATAAATGGGACCTGTTGTCCAGTGCCCATACTATAGCAAGCATCTCCTTTTCTATAGTGGCACAGTTTTCTTCAGTTTTGGACAGAGTGCGCGAGATGTAAGCTATGGGGCGGTCTTTTCCCTCATTGTCTTGCGACAATACAGCTCCCAGAGCATAGTTAGACGCATCTGTGGTCAAATGGAATGGCTTGCCGAATTCTGGGAAGGCAAGCACTTCTGAAGAGGATATGGTTGCCTTAAGGTCGTCAAAAGCCTGTAGGGCCGTGTCATCGAGCTCGACCGGGACTCTTTTAGATTGGTTCGCCTTAACGCGAGCGGATTCCCCGCGGGTCAAATTGGTCAGAGGTTTGGCGATTTTTGCATAATCGCGAATAAACTTTCTATAGTAGGATGTCATCCTAAGGAAGCTTTTCAGTTCCTTGATATTGCCAGGGGGTTTCATTTTTGATATGGCTTCGACCTTTTTAATGTCCGCTCTGATACCGTCATGACTGACGATATAGCCGAGAAACTCAACCTGGGTGGACAAGAATTGAGTTTTGGTCAGATTAACCTGAAGCCGGGCCTTTTTAAGGCATTCAAAGACCAGGCGAAGGTTTTCCCAGTGGCTATCAAAGTCGTTACTAAAGACGATGATGTCGTCAATATATACGTAACAAATTTTGCCGATGTGTTCCCGAAGGACATAATCGATCATGCGTTGGATGATAGCCGGGGCGTTTTTCAAGCCGAAGGGAAGGCGGAGGAACTCATATTTTCCGTTAAGGGTGGAAAATGCCGTTTTCACGGTGTCGGATGGTTTCATGTGTATTTGGTGAAACCCCGAAGTAAGGTCAAGTGTTGTAAAATATTTGGCTCCGCCGAGGCTAGCCAGTGTGGAATTTATGTCCGGGATCGGGTAGGTGTCGAAAATTATGACAGCATTCAACCGTTTGAAGTCAATGACTAACCGCCATTGCTTTTCGCCATCCGGTTTCGGCTTTTTTGGTACTATCCACACCGGAGAGTTATACGGACATTTAGACGGACGTATGATACCCTCACTCAGGTGTTCTCTGATTTGCCCATCCACTTCAGGCCTCAAGTTCGCTGGGTAGGGGTAGCTTTTCGCGTAAATTGGGTCTGAAGTGTTTGTGCGGATTTCTGCCTTTACACAAGTATCGACGGCCTCGCCCGGTGACAAGGGGTCGAAGAGCTGCGAATACTCATCAATTAGGGCCTTTAAGGTCTGTTTTACACCATCCGGATGTGTTGGGTCTATTAAAGCATTGACGTTGGGGGACCTTTTAGCAAGAAGGGGGATCTTTATCCCAGGGGATATGACCAAGCAGTTGTTCTTCCTGTCTACTAAGGCCTTTAGATCTTTGAGGGTGTCGTCCCCTATGATACCATCAAAGGTATTCAGTCCGGGGAGGACAAAGAAGGTAAGGGTCAAGTTGTTTCCTAATTTCTTAAAAAACTTCCCGGCTACGCAGCGCGTTATTGTAACGGAGCCCGTAGCCGATTGGACGCGGAAGGGGATAGGAAGGACAATCGACCCGGCGGCGATTCTGGGGCTGATGAAATTTTTGTTTGCGCCGGTATCGATCAGAAATTGTAATTTAGCCCCATCTTTCCCTTCGTATTCTAGGTATGGGACGCTGAAGAGGCCTCGGTCATAAAATTTGGGCCCTCTGATCCCATTTCAGGGTCGTCCCTCTCTTCCACAGCCTCCTGGCGAGGCATCCTAGCGTCCTCAGTACCGAGCTGATCGTAGTAGGGGTCAGTTGGAAGGACCTCGCTATGCTCAACAGGAATTGTGAAGGGTCGGGTATGGGCTCCATGTGGTATAGCTTTGTTGCCCTTTGGAACGGGTTCTGGTATTCGTTCGATGTTCGCTTTATTCCAGAACCCTCGTTCTGGGGGGACCTATAATCTGAGCGGTGGGATTGGCCCGACCGGTTCGACTCCATTTTAATGGCTGGTCTCGGTCCCTGGAAGCGGTTATTGTTTTGGGGCCCACCATATCCCGAGCCTGATGAAGGTCTACCGTTTCCCTGATAGGGGGAAGAAAAGCGAGGAGCGTTTGGCGGCCGGTAGAACCGGGTATTTGGTACGAAACTCGACGGCGCGGAGGACTGGGTAAAGTGACCCCCTCTTGGGGCAACAGCCTGTAACTCCTTGCAAAAGAAGTATGCTTCTTGTAAATCTTTTGGTCTGCGCATGACCAGTAGCCTAGAGGCATCATTGCCGACTCCCCGGATAAAGACGTCAAGAGCCTTGTCCCTCGAGTGTTCTGAGAGGGCCCTAACTGCCTCCATTGGATAACCCATAGCCTTCAATCCGTTGAGGATAAGGGAAAGGTGCTTATTCACCTCCAAATAGTATTCCTCTAGAGTTTTATTCCCCTGAGTCAGTTGGCCAAGCTGATATTCCAGCGTACGCACATCGCGCTTGTCCGCGTAGTGCAGTGCCAGAACTCTCTTAATTTCCGGCCAGTCGTCGTCTAGAACCCCATAAGAGTCAAGAGCTTCCTCAGCCTCACCTCTTATTTTTTGCCTAATGTGACAGACTATGGCGCGGAACAGAGGTCTCCCTTTGATAACTTCGTAATCGTTCAGAATTGCCTGCGCACGGTTCACCCAAGAAACGTATCTCTCGGCTTGACCTTCAAATGTTTGAAGTTCCTTGACGCAATCTGGAAGCGTAAAGACTTCCTTCAATTCGTATTCATTGCGCGCACGCGCCAATGGCACCGGAGGCGTGACCACCGGCTTACGACCTTCGTTTTCGGTTTCTAGCGTACTGAGCCTACCATTTATCTTTCTCATATCATCCTGCAACCCGGTCAACTGAGCAAGGAGCGCGTTAAGGGATTCATTAATTTCTTCCATTATTACGAGCGTGGGGGTATAGGAAGTAGATAGGATCGGACAGGCAGACGGTTAACCAAGGGTTCGTTCACTTGATATTTAGAACGTATTTATACCCGTTACTCGTAGAGTAAAAGGGTACTCGTATACTAGATTCGTTGAAAAGTATGTAACAGGCAGAAGGAAGCGTTTCCGACCATATAAAGTATATATATTCTTGATCAGGATCAATAGCCGAGTCGATCTGGCCATGTCCGTCTGTCCGTCCGTCTGTCCGTCCCTATGAACGTCGAGATTTCAGGAACTACAAAAGATAGAAAGTTCAGATTAAGCATACAGACTCCAGAGATATAGAAGCAGCGCATGTTTGTCGATTCATGTTGCCACGCCCACTCTAACGCCCACAAACCGCCCAAAACTGTCATGCACACACTTTTGAAAAATGTTTTGATATTTTTTCATTTTTGTATTAGTTTCGTAAATTTCTATCGATTTGCCAAACAAATTTTTGCCACGCCCACTCTAACGCTCACAAACCGCCCAAAGCTGCCACTTCCACATTTTTTTAAAATGTTTTGATATTTTTTCATTTTTGTATTAGTCTTGTAAATTTCTATCGATTTGCCAACAAAACTTTTTGCACCGCCCACTTTAACGCCCACAAACCGCCCAAAGCTGCCACGCCCACACTTTTAAAAATTGTTTTGATATTTTTTAATTTTTGAATTAGTCTTGAAAATTTATATTGATTTGTCAAAAAACTTTTTGCCACGCCCACTCTAACGCACACAAACCGCCAACAACTGTCAGTGTGGAAATTTCTCCTTCGCACTTCCACTAGCTGAGTAACGGGTATCAGATAGTAGGGGAACTCGACTATAGCGTTCTCTCTTGTTTATTATAGAAAATCAATATTTAGAACTTTTTTATTTTTTATTATAGAAAAGCGCAAACTGGATGTAGATATGGTTTCACTCACCCTTGACAATTGATGTATGCGTGTTGAGGTGTGTTGTTGTCTGTTGTGTTCTTAAAATCTGAGGAAAGATAAAAATGTTTCTTTTAGAAAATTCTAGTAGTAATTGTGGGCAATGGTTTATCGTTTTTTTTATATTCGTTTATGTTTCATGTTTTCTTCTTTCTTTCTTTCATGTGGTTTTGGTTTTTTGGACAGTGACGAGTGAATTTAGTGAACAGTTGAACTGGGTGCGGTGGTCCGTATTCTTCCTTTTTGGCCTTGGCCTACTAATGGTACGGTTGCCACACAATCTGCTGGGCAGCTTCCTCGGGTGCTTCCACACCACTCAGCCTATCCAGCAGATTACCACACATTTTAGTTATAGTTTATCTGGTGATTATTTCATCTTTTCATTTTATTTATTCCTTTTTTTTCTCTTCGGCACTATGTACATTGCACTCGCGAATAGGTTACAGAGAGTGTAGGCAAATCGCCGCAGTGGGTCATTACATAGGCCTTCATTATTATTTTTTATGAAGACCCTTTTGCGCCCGCGTATATTGCTCCTGGATGGAGACAGTATTAACGCTGTGGCGGGTGGTCTTTTCAGTTAGTTATGTGCTACTTTTTTACGCCCGTGCAGAATGTTGTTCCCGCTACAGACTGTAGGGGCATTCTCACCGCGGCGGGTGGTCGTTTTTACACCCGTTACTCGTAGAGTAAAAGGGTATACTAGATTCGTTGAAAAGTATGTAACAGGCAGAAGGAAGCGTTTCCGACCATATAAAGTATATATATTCTTGATCAGGATCAATAGCCGAGTCGATCTGACCATGTCCGTCTGTCCGTCCGTCTGTTCGTCCGTCTGTCCGTCCGTATGAACGTCGTGATCTCAGGAACTACAAAAACTAGAAAGTTCAGATTAAGCATACAGACTCCAGAGACATAGAAGCAGCGCAAGTTTGTCGATTCATGTTGCCACGCCCACTTTAACGCCCACAAACCGCCCAAAACTGCCACGCCCACATTTTTGAAAAATGTTTTGATATTGTTATATTTTTGTATTAGTCTTGAAAATTTCTTTCGATTTGCCAAAAAACTTTTTGCCACGCCCACTCTAACAACCACAAACCGCGCAAAGCTTGCACTCCCACATTTTTAAAAAACTGCCACGCCCACACTTTTGAAAAATGTTTTGATATTTTTTCATTTTCTTATTAGTATTGTAAATTTCTATTGATCTGCAGAAAAACTTTTTGCCACGCCCACCCTAACGCCCGCAAACCGCCCAAAACTACCTTTGAAAAATGTTGTGCATTTTTTTTCACATTTTTGTTCGTCTTGTAAATTTAACTCTCTATACCAAAAAACTTTTTGCCACGCCCACTCTAACGCCCACAAACCGCCAAAAACGGTCAGTGTTGTAATTTCTCTTCGCACTTTTACCAGCTGAGTAACGGGTATCAGATAGTCGGGGAACCCGACTATAGCGTTCTATCTTGTTATTGTTTGTTCACTGTCACATCACATCACTGTCACTCTAATTTTTCAAATTTTTCCACATTTCCACATTCCATTTTATTCTTTTTTTTGTTTTAATTTTATTTATCTGTATTATTTATTCTTTTGGTTCGGGCGCCAGTTATGCAACCCATGGTTGCTAGGGGGTGTGACGAGCTCTTGTCACTGAATAGCTCACCTAGTGAGTGTAATCAACATCCTTGTTATTCTACAAATGGTGAAGGTGGCGATCCTCAGAAATAGACGAGACGATGGATTTCAACGTTATAAATTCGCTTTATTGTAATATTCTTAGAGATAACTCGATTTTATAATTGCTGGGTTGCTGTCGGCTCCGTTCTGGTGTCAGGAAAAGACTGACTTCTGCCGCTGGGCCTGGTTCGCACTAGAGCTACGGCTCCAGAGTCGTGGGAAGTGTTCGCGGCCGGTGCGGGGTGAGGGGCGACTCCGCAAAGCAGTTGGGTAAGCGGCCGTAATTTGAGCCATGCCAAGTCGGCGGTCGCTTATCCAACGTCCGGCGGTTCTGCCGCTCCGCAAAAACAATTGCAGATGCAGTAGTTTTTCGGCAGCGCGATCGCGACCAACCCCAAGAAGTGTCGCTGGCTAGCGTAGCAGTCAGCGCGATTGTAGCTATGCGTCGCCTGCCGACGCAGCGCATCGCAGCCGGCGGGCCATTGAATACACTGTTACGTTGCTGGATGAGGGAGGGGGCGAAGTCAGCGTTTTGAAGTGGGCATAGCGGAGTTGAGTGAACGTCAAGCGACGTAAGAGGAGAAAGCGCGTGTTAGGCAGGCTGGTGGGAGGGGGTAAGACAAAGGGAAAGGGAAAAGGGTTCATAACTTATATATATAAAAAAAAAGCAGCAGAAATAATATATATATATATATAAAAAAAAGCAGCGACAGGTTATCTGGCACCCATTGTTGCCGAATTACATTATGAACGTCAAAGTTATTCATGATGATTCATTACAGAACTCGATATCACACCCGGACACTCGATACACAAAGTTCGACATTTTAGACACATTGCTTATTAATAAATAAGAAATAACATTAGAATAGTACACGGCGACTTGTCGCTTAAGCACAAACAACACATCCCTTATTAATCGAAAAGAAAAAACCAAAAATTAAATGTTATGAAGATATGGTATATAACGCCTTTGTTTCGGCCTTGGAAGGGTCGATTGGTTTCGACCATTAGAAAAATGGGAGTTCCGAATTTATCAAAGGCCTTGCAGGGATAAAAACTTAGTTAATGCACAAGAAACCGACCCGGAACCGAAAGCTTAGGGGTCAACGGACTCGCAAGACAACGGCACTAAGGATACTCCATATCGTAATTACCAAAATAGGAATCCAAGATGGAACCAGGGTCAAACAACCCGAGATATGTAGTGGAACAATTACAACAACAACCATTATAGCAACAACGGTTACAACAACAACAATGGCAGGGTGCAGCTAGAAATTGAAGCACCAGCAAACACAGAAGGCAGTGGCCAATCAAGAACATCCGGGAATTCTAATAATTCCAACTATTCGGGGCAATCTAGGCAGTCGTACAATGCGAATAATTTAAAGCGATCATATAATCGAACAACACCTCCGACATGAACGGCAATAGAGCTTTTGTCAGTGGACAACTCCACAACATTCAGGAGGATGATGCAAAATTTTATCGCAATCACCCTCGTACAATCCACAGGATATTTAGGCGAGAAGAGTCATTCGACTCTGCCTTATTTGTTGATTAAAATTACACCAGAAAAATCAGTAACATTATTAATTGATACAGGATCCACTTCTTCATTTATTCAACCCAAATTAACGCACCCACAATATGTAAGGAAATTAAACGACCGGAAGGTATTAACAAGGCAGTGTCAGGACAGAGTTTGATAGAAGTGACGAACTACGCAGAGACGGATTAGGAGTTGTTTTTAGAAGGACCGATACATGTTTTTGAATTTAAAACCACACAGCATTTTGAACTGAACAATATACTCGTAGAAGGAGCAAGGAATAGCAAAAGAAGCGCTCTGTTTAACAAAATTAAAACCAGAGAAAACGCTATAGTCGAGTTCCCCGACTATCTGATACCCGTTACTCAGCTAGTGAAAGTGCGAAGGAGTCTTCGCACTGACAGTTTTTGGCGGTTTGTGGGCGATAGAGTGGGCGTGGCAAAAAATTTTTTGGCAAATCGATAGAAATTTATAAGACTAATACAAAAATGAAAAAATATCAAAACATTTTTCAATAGTGTGGGCGTAGCAGCTTTGGGCGGTTTGTGGGCGTTAGAGTGGGCGTGGCAAAAAGGCTTTTTGGCAAATCGATAGAAATTTATAAGACTAATACAAAAATGAAAAAATATCAAAACATTTTTCAATAGTGTGGGCGTGGCAGTTTTGGGCGGTTTGTGGGCGTTAGAGTGGGCAACATGAATCGACAAACTTGCGCTGCGTCTATGTCTCAGGAGTCAGTATGCTTAATCTCAAATTTCTACCTTTTGTAGTTCCTGAGATCTCGACGTTCATACGGACGGACAGACGGACAGACGGACGGACAGACGGACATGGCCAGATCGACTCGGCTATTGATCCTGATCAAGAATATATATACTTTATATGGTCGGAAACGCTTCCTTCTGCCTGTTACATACTTTTCAACGAATCTAGTATACCCTTTTACTCTACGAGTAACGGGTATAACAAGCGCGAGCACGAGGAGCTCAGAGAACTACATACAATTTGTTGGAAATACCCAAGGGTATTCCAAAAGGAAATTATTTTATCTAATGACGAAACAATCGACCTACAATTTTAAAAGATGATAAACAAGAGTGATCTCAAAGTCATACCACTATTCTGAAAAATTAACACGTGTTCTCGGTTGCAGAGTTGTAAAGTTTAGAAGTATAGTAAAAGAATTAAAACGCGCGAGTTACCGCACAGCATTCACACCCGGCGGTCCTCCGCCGAAACCCCTCAGCAACCAGAAGTCTAGACGGCACCCAGAAATAGTTTGTGTCGCCCCACATTAAACGTTAAATCTTAATACCAACTTACACTCGAAACGATACACTTAAAACGCTGAGACTTTGAATCGAGATGCTGTACCGATACAAGCATTAGGGCCACCCAAAACCTCTTGACACCCAGAATCACATCCGCTCCAAGAACCGAGGATAATGCAAATAATATTAATTATAATATGTAAGGTTCCGAGGCTGTATAGCACAGCCAACGGGATAGCTTCAGTATGTTAGGTGTTAGAGTGAGGAATGGACGATACCGTAGCATAGACTGTCCGCAATCGGTTGTGAAGCTGTATCGCACAGCTAAGCAACTGGCTTCAGGATGCAAGGTATTGGAAAAATAAAAGAAGGAAATTAAATACGATAAATTAAATAAGTAAATTAAATATAATAAAAAAAAATAAGGGAAATAAATTAAATAAAGAAATAAAATATATATTGTAACGAACTGATTTTCTTGGTCTGCTCGCTACAGAATACGTGCGACTAGCTCAGTCGATTTGTGCGTTCGTCCCGCCAAATTTATAATATAACGTGATCACCCGGTTACCAGTAAGGACACTTGCAGTTTTCGTTTCTTGGGTCTTTATTTGTACTTAGCTTTACAATGCAATCTGATCATACGGACGTCTCTGCTCTCCCGTCGTAGTACTAGATGACTTGTCCAGCGGCCTCGTTCCTCTTTCTCACCGCTCTCGTTGTCCTGAGTGGCGCGGACCTTCGTTGTTGGGCGCTCGTCACTTGGGCTAAGAATTGTTGTCGTACGCAGACTCACGGAAGCTAACGGCTGCGATTCCCCAAGGCAAACGCCTGTGAAACCGCACCACGCCAACCCCACGTCTGTTCGGACTGGTGGCGCCGGTACCACGCTTGCTTGGATCGCACGGACACACCAGGCTATCGCCTGGTTCAAGTACGCGGTCTCCTACACAGTCCACCGGGTCTACACCACAATCCCTGCTGCTTTCTTGTGCCCTCCTAGGTCTGGCTTCGCCTGTTGAATGTCTCCGGGCTACCCGTGCTTCGTCGTATCCGACCTCAGCTACCTGTGACTCAATTCGGAGACTTTCCTTGTCCCAAACGTCTTTACGTAGCGATCTTGCTCCTTGTTGACTACCACGGCTGTAGCTCTTCTGCTGACTTCGTTCTTCACTTGTATACTTGATCTCCTCGACTGTCCAGCTTCCAGCGTTCGGCCCGCTTTTATAGGCCTTCTCTAACGGTTCATCCCTCTGGTCTCCAGTCTCCGGATCCAAAGTCCACGGTTTTATCGTTGGCCCGGTCCAAAGTCCAGCTTGTCCCGTCTCCAAACTCTCCTTCTCCGCGCTCTGAGTCTCCGAACTCTCTTTCTCCAGTTCAGAGTCTCCAAACTCTCTTTCTCTCAGAGTCTCCGAACTCTCAGAGTCTCCAAACTCTCTTTCTCCCGATCCGCACTGCCGTTACTACGCGTTGACTTGTTGCGTAACTGGCAACGGCAGGCCAGTTATGCGATCACTATTCGCATTTGTGCGGAGTTTTAACTCCTCACATCTCCCCCATTCTTCGGGAAAATTTAAAATCCTGGATGGAGACAGTATTAACGCTGTGGCGGGTGGTCTTTTCAGTTAGTTATGTGCGACTTTTTTACGCCCGTGCAGAATGTTGTTCCCGCTACAGACTGTAGGGGCATTCTCACCGCGGCGGGTGGTCGTTTTTATACCCGTTACTCGTAGATTCGTTGAAAAGTATGTAACAGGCTGAAGGAAGCGGGTCCGACCACATAAAGAATATATATTCTTGATCAGGATCAATAGCCGAGTCGATCTGACCATGTCCGTCTGTCCGTCCGTCTGTCTGTCCGTCCGTATGAACGTCGAGATCTCAGGAACTATAAAAGCTAGAAAGTTGAGAATAAGTATACAGACTCCAGAGACATAGACGCAGCGCAAGTTTGTCGATTCATGTTGCCACGCCCACTCCAAAGCCCACAAACCGCCCAAAACTGCCACGCCCACACTTTTGAAAAATGTTTTGATAATTTTTCATTTTCTTATTAGTATTGTAAATTTCTATTGATCTGCAGAAAAACTTTTTGTTACGCCCACCCTAACGCCCGCAAACCGCCCAAAACTGCCACGCCCATACCTTTGAAAAATGTTGTGCATTTTTTTTCACATTTTTGTTCGTCTTGTAAATTTAACTCTCTATACCAAAAAACTTTTTGCCACGCCCACTCTAACGCCCACAAACCGCCAAAAACGGTCAGTGCTGTAATTTCTCTTCGCACTTTTACCAGCTGAGTAACGGTATCAGATAGTCGGGGAACTCGACTATAGCGTTCTCTCTTGTTTTCTCTGAAAATGCTGATATGGTACATATTTAATGTTTTAAAAACAAAAAATAAATAAATTTTAAAGAAAAAACATTTTTTTTTTAATTTTTCATCTATTTTTTACCTTTTTTTTACAAATAATTCATCTTATTCTACAGTATTTAATAAAACAGAACAATCTGGACCATAACTATAATTTACATATTTAGTTAATCATTATACATTCATTTAAATTCATTACAAAGTCAGGGATTGACAAGCCGCCAATACTGGAAAAAATGTGTGGGGACCACCCACTAAACTTCCACACCGTGCCTGCGTCCGTCGGTGATTGGCAAAGAGCCAACACCGCGAATGACACTTTTCGATAGTTAGCTAGATAGTTATATATAGTTATTAGACGAACTGGTAGACACAATTGTCCCAAGGGGCGTAAAAGCTTTCCATTGCGATTTGCACACGCTCGCAATGATACAGGATGAGATAGTCCGGAGGTTCCCAGCCATAAAGTTCTGGAATTGCAGGAACCGCGTCGTGGACGTACTCAGATTTGAAGAAAGAAGGGAAATCTTAACTGCTGGACACAATACGGCACACAGAGCAGCGCAAGAAAATGTGAAGCAGGTATCGGAATACTATTTCCCCAAATTGGCCAAGCTGGCCAACGAAATCGTGCAGAATGGCAGGACTTGTGCGAGGGCCAAGGAAATGTTGCACACAGACATTTTCTCTACTGACAAAAAGTTGTTCCTCACTTGCTTCGATAAGTTTCCTAAATTTGCCATCTTACAACGACAACGAACCGTCGTTGAAGTCGCACACGATCGTGTCCATGGTTTGTAACAACTTTGGTGTAGGCATTACTAACGTGGAGTGGCGTTGCCAAACTCTGTCTGTTTGGCGCGAATCGTTAAAATTCAAATACATAATACTAAAACAAGATAGAACGCTATAGTCGGCGTCCCCGACTATCTGATACCCGTTACTCAGCTGGTGAAAGTGCGAAGAGAAATTACAACACTGACCGTTTTTGGCGGTTTGTGGGCGTTAGAGTGAGGGTGGCAAAAAGTTTTTTGGTGTAGAGAGTTAAATTTACAAGACGAACAAAAATGTGAAAAAATTTCACAACATTTTTCAAAAGTATGGGCGTGGCAGTTTTGGGCAGTTTGCGGGCGTTAGGGTGGGCGTGGCAAAAAGTTTTTCTGCAGATCGATAGAAATTTACAATACTAATATTTTTTGTTTTTCCTTTGCTATTCCTCTCGGGAACTTAGTGCTTCTACGGGAGCCAATTTCTCGTATTTGTTTCGGTAATCGTTTTTTTTTTTTATACCCGTTACTTGTAGAGTAAAAGGGTATACTAGATTCGTTGAAAAGTATGTAACAGGCAGAAGGAAGCGTTTCCGACCATATAAAGTATATATATTCTTGATCAGGATCAATAGCCGAGTCGATCTGGCCATGTCCGTCTGTCCGTCCGTCTGTTCGTCCGTCTGTCCGTCCGTATGAACGTCGTGATCTCAGGAACTACAAAAACTAGAAAGTTCAGATTAAGCATACAGACTCCAGAGACATAGAAGCAGCGCAAGTTTGTCGATTCATGTTGCCACGCCCACTTTAACGCCCACAAACCGCCCAAAACTGCCACGCCCACATTTTTGAAAAATGTTTTGATATTGTTTCATTTTTGTATTAGTCTTGAAAATTTCTATCGATTTGCCAAAAAACTTTTTGCCACGCCCACTCTAACAACCACAAACCGCGCAAAGCTTGCACTCCCACATTTTTAAAAAACTGCCACGCCCACACTTTTGAAAAATGTTTTGATATTTTTTCATTTTCTTATTAGTATTGTAAATTTCTATTGATCTGCAGAAAAACTTTTTGCCACGCCCACCCTAACGCCCGCAAACCGCCCAAAACTACCTTTGAAAAATGTTGTGCATTTTTTTTCCCATTTTTGTTCGTCTTGTAATTTTAACTCTCTATACCAAAAAACTTTTTGCCACGCCCACTCTAACGCCCACAAACCGCCAAAAACGGTCAGTGTTGTAATTTCTCTTCGCACTTTTACCAGCTGAGTAACGGGTATCAGATAGTCGGGGAACCCGACTATAGCGTTCTATCTTGTTATTGTTTGTTCACTGTCACATCACATCACTGTCACTCTAATTTTTCAAATTTTTCCACATTTCCACATTCCATTTTTTTCTTTTTTTTGTTTTAATTTCATTTATCTGTATTATATATTCTTTTGGTTCGGGCGCCAGTTATGCAACCCATGGTTGCTAGGGGGTGTGACGAGCTCTTGTCACTGAATAGCTCACCTAGTGAGTGTAATCAACATCCTTGTTATTCTACAAATGGTGAAGGTGGCGATCCTCAGAAATAGACGAGACGATGGATTTCAACGTTATAAATTCGCTTTATTGTAATATTCTTAGAGATAACTCGATTTTATAATTGCTGGGTTGCTGTCGGCTCCGTTCTGGTGTCAGGAAAAGACTGACTTCTGCCGCTGGGCCTGGTTCGCACTAGAGCTACGGCTCCAGAGTCGTGGGAAGTGTTCGCGGCCGGTGCGGGGTGAGGGGCGACTCCGCAAAGCAGTTGGGTAAGCGGCCGTAATTTGAGCCATGCCAAGTCGGCGGTCGCTTATCCAACGTCCGGCGGTTCTGCCGCTCCGCAAAAACAATTGCAGATGCAGTAGTTTTTCGGCAGCGCGATCGCGACCAACAACAAGAAGTGTCGCTGGCTGGCGTAGCAGTCAGCGCGATTGTAGCTATGCGATTGTAGCTAGCGCATCGCAGCCGGCGGGCCATTGAATACACTGTTGCGTTGCTGGATGAGGGAGGGGGCGAAGTCAGCGTTTTGAAGTGGGCATAGCGGAGTTGAGTGAACGTCAAGCGACGTAAGAGGAGAAAGCGCGTATTAGGCAGGCCGGTGGAAGGGGGTAAGACAAAGGGAAAGGGAAAAGGGTTCATAACTTATATATATAAAAAAAAAGCAGCAGAAATAATATATATATATATATAAAAAAAAGCAGCGACAGGTTAACTGGCACCCATTGTTGCCGAATTACATTATGAACGTCAAAGTTATTCATGATGATTCATTACAGAACTCGATATCACACCCGGACACTCGATACACAAAGTTCGACATTTTAGACATATTGCTTATTAATAAATAATAAATAACATTAGAATAGTACACGGCGACTTGTCGCTTAAGCACAAACAACACATCCCTTATTAATCGAAAAGAAAAAACCAAAAATTAAATGTTATGAAGATATGGTATATAACGCCTTTGTTTCGGCCTTGGAAGGGTCGATTGGTTTCGACCATTAGAAAAATGGGAGTTCCGAATTTATCAAAGGCCTTGCAGGGATAAAAACTTAGTTAATGCACAAGAAACCGACCCGGAACCGAAAGCTTAGGGGTCATCGGACTCGCAAGACAACGGCACTAAGGATACTCCATATCGTAATCCAAGAATCCAAGATGGAACCAGGGTCAAACAACCCGAGATATGTAGTGGAACAATTACAACAACAACCATTATAGCAACAACGGTTACAACAACAACAATGGCAGGGTGCAGCTAGAAATTGAAGCACCAGCAAACACAGAAGGCAGTGGCCAATCAAGAACATCCGGGAATTCTAATAATTCCAACTATTCGGGGCAATCTAGGCAGTCGTACAATGCGAATAATTCAAAGCGATCATATAATCGAACAACACCTCGGACAGGAACGGCAATAGAGCTTTTGTCAGTGGACAACTCCACAACATTCAGGAGGATGATGCAAAATTTTATCGCAATCACCCTCGTACAATCCACAGGATATTTAGGCGAGAAGAGTCATTCGACTCTGCCTTATTTGTTGATTAAAATTACACCAGAAAAATCAGTAACATTATTAATTGATACAGGATCCACTTCTTCATTTATTCAACCCAAATTAACGCACCCACAATATGTAAGGAAATTAAAAGACCGGAAGGTATTAACAAGGCAGTGTCAGGACAGAGTTTGATAGAAGTGACGAACTACGCAGAGACGGATTAGGAGTTGTTTTTAGAAGGACCGATAAATGTTTTTGAATTTAAAACCACACAGCATTTTGAACTGAACAATATACTCGTAGAAGGAGCAAGGAATAGCAAAAGAAGCGCTCTGTTTAACAAAATTAAAACAAGCGCGAGCACGAGGAGCTCAGAGAACTACATACAATTTGTTGGAAATACCCAAGGATATTCCAAAAGGAAATTATTTTATCTAATGACGAAACAATCGACCTACAATTTTAAAAGATGATAAACAAGAGTGATCTCAAAGTCATACCACTATTCTGAAAAATTAACACGTGTTCTCGGTTGCAGAAGTTGGGGACTTTATTTTATGCCAAGTTGTAAAGTTTAGAAGTATAGTAAAAGAATTAAAACGCGCGAGTTACCGCACAGCATTCACACCCGGCGGTCCTCCGCCGAAACCCCTCGGCAACCAGAAGCCTAGACGGCACCCAGAAATAGTTTGTGTCGCCCCACATTAAACGTTAAATCTTAATACCAACTTACACTCGAAACGATACACTTAAAACGCTGAGACTTTGAATCGAGATGCTGTACCGATACAAGCATTAGGGCCACCCAAAACCTCTTGACACCCAGAATCACATCCGCTCCAAGAACCGAGGATAATGCAAATAATATTAATTATAATATGTAAGGTTCCGAGGCTGTATAGCACAGCCAACGGGATAGCTTCAGTATGTTAGGTGTTAGAGTGAGGAATGGACGATACCGTAGCATAGACTGTCCGCAATCGGTTGTGAAGCTGTATCGCACAGCTAAGCAACTGGCTTCAGGATGCAAGGTATTGGAAAAATAAAAGAAGGAAAATAAATACGATAAATTAAATAAGTAAATTAAATAGAATAAAAAAAAATAAGGGAAATAAATTAAATAAAGAAATAAAATATATATTGTAACGAACTGATTTTCTTGGTCTGCTCGCTACGGAATACGTGCGGCTAGCTCAGTCGATTTGTGCGTTCGTCCCGCCAAATTTATAATATAACGTGATCACCCGGTTACCAGTAAGGACACTTGCAGTTTTCGTTTCTTGGGTCTTTATTTGTACTTAGCTTTACAATGCAATCTGATCATACGGACGTCTCTGCTCTCCCGTCGTAGTACTAGATGACTTGTCCAGCGGCCTCGTTCCTCTTTCTCACCGCTCTCGTTGTCCTGAGTGGCGCGGACCTTCGTTGTTGGGCGCTCGTCACTTGGGCTAAGAATTGTTGTCGTACGCAGACTCACGGAAGCTAACGACTGCGATTCCCCAGGGCAAATGCCTGTGAAAACGCACCACGCCAACCCCACGTCTGTTCGGACTGGTGGCGCCGGTACCACGCTTGCTTGGATCGCACGGACACACCAGGCTATCGCCTGGTTCAAGTACGCGGTCTCCTACACCACAATCCCTGCTGCTTTCTTGTGCCCTCCTAGGTCTGGCTTCGCCTGTTGAATGTCTCCGGGCTACCCGTGCTTCGTCGTATCCGACCTCAGCTACCTGTGACTCAATTCGGAGACTTTCCTTGTCCCAAACGTTTTTACGTAGCGATCTTGCTCCTTGTTGACTACCACGGCTGTAGCTCTTCTGCTGACTTCGTTCTTCACTTGTATACTTGTTCTCCTCGACTGTCCAACTTCCAGCGTTCGGCCCGCTTTTATAGGCCTTCTCTAACGGTTCATCCCTCTGGTCTCCAGTCTCCGGATCCAAAGTCCACGGTTTTATCGTTGGCCCGGTCCAAAGTCCAGCTTGTCCCGTCTCCAAACTCTCCTTCTCCGGGCTCTGAGTCTCCGAACTCTCTTTCTCCAGTACAGAGTCTCCAAACTCTCTTTCTCTCAGAGTCTCCGAACTCTCAGAGTCTCCAAACTCTCTTTCTCCCGTTCCGCACTGCCGTTACTACGCGTTGACTTGTTGCGTAACTGGCAACGGCAGGCCAGTTATGCGATCACTATTCGCATTTGTGCGGAGTTTTAACTCCTCATATCTCCCCCATTCTTCGGGAAAATTTAAAATCCGGCCTTGCGGTTACCGCGGAACATTCTTGAGATCCCGTCGACGCTCACAGCTCCGTCTCGAGTTCCACAGCGCCGATCTCCTTTTAGTATATTCCTTGTTCCTAATTTCAAATTTTGCCGCCCATTCCTTTTTTTCTGTGACGCTTCTTCGTTCTTCGCACTTCTTCCCGCATTTTCGTCTTTTCGTCATCTAGTCACACCAGACGCCGTTGATCGATTGTTGCCGATAGATCCCGATAACTCCCGTTGGTGACCATCGGCCGATCGCCTTGTGATCGAGGCGCCTAAACTTTGATGACTATAAACAAAATTCTGGCGGTAAGTTGGGATGTTAACAAAACCGTTTCATCCTTGTTAATTCTTGACTTTCTTCCCTGCAGCCTCATTTGGCGTGCCTTGCGGTACTGCTGTACCGCCCCTCCCCTTTCCACGGGAGGTAGTTGCTGAGGCAGGTTTCTGGTTCGCTCGAGGTTCGTTTCCGTTGACTCTCGCCTTGGCCTGACGCTAGAACGGTTGTTGGATTTGTAATCTGCGCCCGTTGATTCTCGCCTTGGCCTGACGCTGTAATGGTTGTTGGACTGGCAGTCTGCATCCGTTGACTTTCGCCTCGGCCTGACGCTAGAACGGCTGCCGAACCTTGTCCGTTCTCAGGTGTTGGACCCACATCCGCGTTCTCGTCATCATTGTCCTCCCGCTCCTGCTGCTTTAGGTCGCTGACGTGTACCGTGCGTTCCTTTTTGTTCTTCCGGTGGCGAATCTTACATATCACTGGCGATATGAAATCCACAATTTGGTACGGCCCATCGAACCTCGGAGCTAGATTGGCCGCAAACCCTTCAGCCGCTTTTGATAAATGGTGCTCTTTGGCCCACACCACTTCAACAATCCTCGGCTTGCACTGTCTTCTCCGCAGGTTGTAATACCTCGCTTGGTCCTGGGATACCCTCTCCAAGTTCCTGCGCACAATCTCGAAGATCTCTTTCATCTTCTCAGCGTTCCTATCCGGTGACTCTGGTTGCCTTCCTGTACCTAGCGTTTCTCTGTCATAGAGTGCGTTCTGTAATCTTGGCTCGCGGCCCTGTGTCAAAAATGCCGGTGAGTAGCCTGTGGAATCTGACACACTGGAAATCACAGCCAGCATGATTTCGGGCAATCTTTCATCCCAATTCCTCTGTTTCTGTCCGGCAAACTGTGCTATCATTGTCTCACAGTGTGGTTGGCTCTCTCCGTCAGATTCTCCTGCGGGGTGTACGGTGCCGTAAACTGCTGCTTTGCCCCCATGTCGTTTAGGAACTTCTTGAAAGTCCGGATCGTAAACTGCACGCCCTTGTCCGTAATCACCACCTTCGGTACTCCAAATCGTGCGTCTATGCGTTCCCTGAACGCTTTCTGCAACGTTTCTGCCGTGGCTGTTCGCAAAAGCACCAATTCCGTCCACTTTCAAAACCTGTCGATCAGCACCAACAACATATTGATTCCATGCTTCGATGACCGCCTGCGGGGGAGTCGTGGTTTTCGCGCAAACAGTTTTCCTCAGCTGCCGCAGAACACATAGCTTCCAGGTCACTACATCTTCGTTTCCTGCTCTGTGCGGAATCTGCCTGTAAAGGGTGCTACCCTCCCATACGTAGTCTGTGAACTTTTGAGGGTTCGCTTTTCTTCTCTCGCATTTTCGTGATCCAGCTGCATTTTGACTCGGCCTCTGTGTCCTGCGTTCTTCTCAGCATTTGGGATTCAGCTGAAACCGACTCTGGCAGTGGCTGCCTCGATAATGCATCTGCTACCACGTTCAACTGGCCTTTCCTATATGCGACTTCGAAGTCGTACTGCTGCAGCTCCAACGCCCATCTGGCTATTCTTCCAGAAGGGCTTTCTATGATGTTCAGCCACTTCAGTGCCATATGATCCGTCACTACCTTAAAGGGGTAGCCCTCCAGGTATGGCTTTAGCTTCCGAATAGCCCACACAATTGCCAAGCACTCTTTCTCTGTTGTTGAGTAGTTCTTCTCGGCTCCGTTTAGGGTCCGGCTGGAGTATGAAATGACCATTTCGCCATCTTCTGTGTCCTGTGTGAGGATCGCGCCAATCCCGTAGTCACTGGCATCCGTTTGCAGGATGAACATTTTTCCGAAGTCGGGGCACGCCAAGACTGGGTCGGTAACCAAACTGGGCTTTACCTCCTCGAAGGCTTGCTGGTGGTCCTGTGACCAGGTCCACTTGGTACCCTTGCGGAGGAGATCATTGAGTGGCCTTACAATGCGCGCGAAGTCGGGCACGAAACGTCGGTACCAAGATGCGACACCAAGGTATTGCCTCAGCTCGCGGACTGATGACGGTGGTTCTAGCTGGGCTATGGCCGCTACCTTCTCTGGGTCCGTGCGTATCCCTAGGCTTGTGACGCGGTGCCCTAGGTACAGTAGTTCTTGCTTGAAGAACTGACATTTCTCCGGAATTATTCTCAGGTTCGCGCTCTTCAACCGACGGAACACTTCCCTGAGGTTTCCTTTG
The DNA here is from genome assembly GCF_016746235.2 of Drosophila teissieri. Lineage (NCBI taxonomy): Eukaryota > Metazoa > Arthropoda > Insecta > Diptera > Drosophilidae > Drosophila > Drosophila teissieri. Next base: position 25,161,487 of record NC_053029.1, on the reverse strand, counting down.
TGTTCCTCTAGGGTGCGACCAATCACGATGATGTCATCTTGATACGCAAATGCATGTGGCGACATTTCCGGTCCAATCACCTGATTCAGGGCCAGTTGAAATGTGGCCGACGCGGAGTGTAATCCAAACGGCATCACACTCCATTGGAACAGCCCTTTCCCTGGGACCGTGCAAGCCGTGAACCTCCGGCTTGACTCCTCCAACGGTATTTGCCAATACCCATCCTTGAGGCTCAGACTGCTTATGAAGCGCGCCACCCTGAGTTGGTCGTGGATGTAGTTTATCCGTGGCATCGGGTAGGCATCCTTTATGGATTTCGCGTTTATCTGCCTGAAAATCCCGTTTCATGGATTTCATGCCCGGCGCACCTGATCTCGGCCCCGACTTGCGTGAGGAAATTCCACCCCAGCACCAACGCATCCACCATTCCTGGTAATATCAGCAGGCTCATGGTGCGTCGCCTGTTGCCGAACTCCACTCCTATTTCGAGCTTTGCGTTGATTTCGCCGCACCTTCCATCTGCCAACCTATCCTGCCGTCGTATCCTTATATTCGCGCCACGGGCAGCCAGCTAGTCCGCCAGCTCTTCGCTTAGGAAGCTTGCTGTTGCCCCGGTGTCGATCGTAGCCTTGTACGTGTCACCACCGATCGTCACCGCTGCGGACAACTGCTGCTCCTCCTCAATTAATTTTCCAGTTAGTTTGGAGGGGCGGCACCCTGCGACCCCGGCTCGCCTCTCTGCGGCTGGGATCGCTGCCCATTTCTCGCTCTCTGGCAGCATTCCGTACTTCGGATTCCTATTTTTCCGCACATCCAGCAGAACAGCAGCCTCTGTTGTCGGCAGCCTCTTGCCCAATGGTCGTGTCCACCGCACCTGCGACAAGCTTCTTGCGGATTGGCAACATGGGTTGGGTTTTGACCCGAGTTGCCCCCAAGAGTCGTTCCCGTGTGTCTCTGGGTGGTAACTGGCGTCCTCCATAGGGTTGTGTTTTGTCGCCTAGACTGCACCGGGGTATATTGCGCCCACTGTTCCTGGGTCTGTGTACCCAAATCTCCTGAATCCTCACACCTTCTACACGTGACGTGTGTTGCAGCCGGGGCTTTGTTGCGGCTGAATTTATGCTCTTCCGCAAAGGCTTCCCGCTCCCTGTGCAATTCCTCGTACTCATCTGCCAGGATCATGAGTGCCTCTAGGTCGTCCACGTGGTAGGATCTCAACGCTATTCGGAGGTCTGGCGTGCAGTTCTCCTTAATGAGCTCCAGCGTTTCCTTTTTCCCATACCCGAGGGGTCTTATCAGGGTCTGCATCACGACCATGTAGTCCTTAAATGCTTCCCTAAACCCTTGCTTCCTTTGTTTCACCTTGTCCGCGAGTTTCGTAAAGTACCCCCTGGGCAGGAAATACGTTTGAAAGCTTTCTATAAATTCGGCCCAAGTTCTCCAGTGTTTGTTGCTTGATATGTACCATTTCAGAACCTTTCCCTGCATTAATACCGACATGGCCCGGGGAATCATGTTCAGGTCCAAACCGTACGTGTTTGCGGACCACTCCACCTGCTCCAGGAATTCGAGGGGTTTTTCTTCTCCGTCGAAGCGACAAGACCATTCTCTCACTTGTTTCGCTACTTTTGCGTAGTCCGGCTGGCTGGGCCTGGGTCTTTCTGGACTTGGCCTTCATTCCCTGCTCGTCTCTCTCCGTTGACCTTCTCGAAACATCTCCTCCATGTTCAGACTCGCGATTAAGTCTTCACCCTCGGGGTTCGTTAGCTTTACGCTTGGACCTGGTCTGTCTGGATATGCTGCCTCCAATTCTGTCCAGACTGCTGCGAGCTTTGGGTCGTTCTCTGCCTCTGCGTAGTACTCCGCTAGGGCTTTCCGCATGTCCTCTGTCCTTCCGGACAGCGATATGCGCAACCTCTGTGCGACATATGCGAAATCTTCCTTTTTGAGACGGAGATCCAACTTCTACCCATACTGCTTTATTTGTGTATACTACCGGGATAAACACGTTATTTGGGCGCCAGATGTAACGAACTGATTTGCTTGGTCTGCTCGCTACGGAATACGTGCGGCTAGCTCAGTAGATTTGTGCGTTCGTCCCACCAAATTTATAATATAACGTGATCACCCGGTTACCAGTAATGGCACTTGCAGTTTTCGATTCATGGGTCTTTATTCGTACTTAGCTTTACAATGCAATCTGATCATACGGACGTCTCTGCTCTCCCGTCGTAGTACTAGATGACTTGTCCAGCGGCCTCGTTCCTCTTTCTCACCGCTCTCGTCGTCCTGAGTGGCGCGGACCTTCGTTGTTGGGCGCTCGTCACTTGGGCTAAGAATTGTTGTCGTACGCAGACTCACGGAAGCTAACGGCTGCGATTCCCCAAGGCAAACGCCTGTGAAACCGCACCACGCCAACCCCACGTTTGTTCGGACTGGTGGCGCCGGTACCACGCTTGCTTGGATCGCACGGACACACCAGGCTATCGCCTGGTTCAAGTACGCGGTCTCCTACACAGTCCACCGGGTCTACACCACAATCCCTGCCGCTTTCTTGTGCCCTCCTAGGTCTGGCTTCACCTGTTGAATGTCTCCGGGCTACCCGTGCTTCGTCGTATCCGACCTCAGCTACCTGTGACTAAATTCGGAGACTTTCCTTGTCCCGAACGTCTTACCGTAGCGATCTTGCTCCTTGTTGACTACCACGGCTGTAGCTCTTCTGCTGACTTCGTTCTTCACTTGTTCACTTGTATACTTGTTCTCCTCGACTGTCCAACTTCCAGCGCTCGGCCCGCTTTTATAGGCCTTCTCTAACGTCTCTGGTCTCCAGTCTCCGGATCCAAAGTCCACGGTTTTATCGTTGGCCCGGTCCAAAGTCCGGCTTGTACCGTTACTCTTCCTCAAACCTTCTGACTTCAGGCTCAGAGTCTCCAAACTCTCATTCTCCGGGCTCTGAGTCTCCGAACTCTCTTTCTCCAGTTCAGAGTCTCCAAACTCTCTTTCTCTCAGAGTCTCCGAACTCTCAGAGTCTCCAAACTCTCTTTCTCTCAGAGTCTCCGAACTCTCAGAGTCTCCAAACTCTCTTTCTCCCGTTCCGCACTGCCGTTACCATTATAGCAACAACGGTTACAACAATGGCAGGGGGCAGCCAGAAATTGAAGCACCAGCAAACGCAGAAGGCAGTGGCCAATCAAGAATGTCCGGGAATTCGATTAATTCCAACTATTCGGGGCAATCTAGGCAGTCGTACAATGCGAATAATTCAAAGCGATCATATAATCGAACAACACCTCCGACAGGAACGGCAATAGAGCTTCGGTCAGTGGACAACTCCACAACATTCAGGAGGATGAGGCAAATTTTTTCGCAATCAGCCTCGAACAATCCACAGGATATTTAGGGGCGAGAAGAGTCATTCGACACTGCCTTTTTTGTTGATTAAAATTACACCAGAAAAATCAGTAAAATTATTAATTGATACAGGATCCACTTCTTCATTTATTCAACCCGAATTAACGCACCCACAATATGTAAGTAAATTAAAAGACCCAATAGGCATTAGGACCATCAAGCAGGCGCATGAGGTTGAGTGGGAGGCATTTTAACCAATGCTCGCAGACTTAGGAGGAGTTGGTAAGATAAGTATGCTTCTCTTTAAATTTCATCAGTTTTTCGAAGGATTGTTCGGAATAGATATGCTAAAACAGCTGAAGGCGATTATTGACATACAGAAGGGATGATTTAACGTAGCAAATATGAAACAGAAAATGAATATTGCGGTATATGGACCATCAGAACTGTATACAATAAAAGCCGAGTCAAAAAGGGTTATATCTGTTCCGGTGACATAATAAAAGATAACGTCGAGATTTCGGAAGGTATTTACAAGGCAGTGTCAGGACACAGTTTGATAGAAGTGACGAACTACGCGGAGACGGATCAGGAGAAGGTTTTTAGAAGGACCGATAAATGTTGTTGAATTTAAAACCACACAGCATTTTGAACTGAACAATATACTCGTAGAAGGAGCAAGGAATAGCAAAATTAGCGCTCTGTTTAACAAAATTAAAACAAGCACTTGAACAAAGAGGAGCTCAGAAAACTACATACAATTTGTTGGAAATGCCCAAGGGTATTCCAAAAGGATGGAGACAACTTGTCTTTTACAAACGCTGACAAGCATAAGAACTAGACCAGAATATTATAAGACATAGCCATTCACCATTCGGTTTACAGAAGCCATTTTTAAATTACAGTTGGACAAGACGGAATTCCTGAGGGCAGAGGTAGAATATTTAGGGTATGTAGTGACCCCACAGGGAATCAAACCGAATCCGGGGAAGATCGAAGCAATCAAAAAATGTACTATCCCGAAGACTATGAAGCAGATAAAATCCTTCCTAGCGTAATTATGTTATTACAAGAAGTTTATTAGTTTATTTATTATTAATAGCAAAACCGCTGACGAAGCAACTTAAAGGGAAAAAGACGGAAAAAGATGAGAAGTAAACAGAAGCATTTGCGGTGTGCAAAACCCTTCTATGCAATGATCCAATCTTAGAATTTCCTGATTTTGAAAAGACATTTATCCTGGCCACGGATGCCAGTAATTATGCCATTGGAGGGAATTCTGGGTACGGACAGACCAATGGCCTATCAACATCCGAATGTTTGCTATCATTTGGTCAATAAAGCATTTTAGGCATCCGCGGGGGATGACTTGCAGTTGGGATTTCTAAATTCGGAGAAACCGTTAAACGAATATAACATCCAGGTGGTTATAGAAAGGGGGAGAATATCTAAAGTAGTAAAGCAAGTTCCATTTAGGGATTAAATGCGGATAACTTGGACAGAGAATAACTTTGATGATAACTTTGATGATCGACACAGGTACCGTAATAAAAGAGAGGCCAGAAAAGTCAACCAAACGAATTCATTGTTTTCGTAAGGCAAACTTTCAGAGGTTAAATCTTTTTATATCTGGCTTTAATTGGTCCGATCTATATTCTTGCAACATAATGGCCGATGCCATAGATATTTTTATACCCGTTACTCGTAGAGTAAAAGGGTATACTAGATTCGTTGAAAAGTATGTAACAGGCAGAAGGAAGCGTTTCCGACCATATAAAGTATATATATTCTTGATCAGGATCAATAGCCGAGTCGATCTGGCCATGTCCGTCTGTCCGTCCGTCTGTCCGTCCGTCTGTCCGTCTGTCCGTCTGTCTGTCCGTATGAACGTCGAGATCTCAGGAACTACAAAAGGTAGAAAGTTGAGATTAAGCATACTGACTCCTGAGACATAGACGCAGCGCAAGTTTGTCGATTCATGTTGCCACGCCCACTCTAACGCCCACAAACCGCGCAAAACTGCCACGCCCACACTTTTGAAAAATGTTTCGATATTTTTTCATTTTTGTATTAGTCTTATAAATTTCTAACGATTTGCCAAACAACTTTTTGCCACGCCCACTCTAACGCCCACAATCCGCCCAAACCTGCTACGCCCACACTTTTGAAAAATGTTTTGATATTTTTTCATTTTTGTATTAGTCTTCTAAATTTCTATCGATGTGCCAAAAAACTTTTTGCCACGCCCACTCTAGCGCCCACAAACCGCCAAACACTGTCAGTGCTGAAGACTCCTTCGCACTTTCACTAGCTGAGTAACGGGTATCAGATAGTCGGGGAACTCGACTATAGCGTTCTCTCTTGTTTATACTGCGATTAAATCATTTTTCAACTCTTGTGTTCCGATGTACTATCCGTCTACTTCTAACAAACCTCCTTGGTTTAATTAAGAGTTGACACATCTAAGAAATGTTAAGTCCAGACTTTATATAAAATTTAAAAATACCGGTTCTCAATCTATATTTTCTAAATATGTAAGTGCTTGGTTAAATTTTACCGTGCTTAATGCTCAGTGTTATAAGAATTATTTAAACCGTTGTAAGTTCCAGTTCGCACAGGATCCCAAACAGTTTTATAATTTCGTTAACACTAAGCGCAAAACAACTAGTTACCCTTCCTCGCTATTTTTTGAAAATACTTCGGTAACATCGGATCAGGCAATAGCCGATCTATTTGCCAAGTTTTTTCAAACCACATATTCTACGTTACCTCATTCCGAACGACCTTACTCTTATGCGGTATCAAAGTCAAATTTAATATTCTGTCCCACTTTAAACGAAAGCTCACTGCTTTATGATCTTCAGCGAGTTAAGCCTGTCTATTCGCCAGGTCCCGACGGAATTCCTGGCTGTGTGCTTAGATTCTGTGCGGAAGCCTTGTGCAAACCTCTACTAAAACTGTTTAACTTATCTCTAGAATCTACACAGTTCCCCCAAATATGAAAGGAGTCCTTTGTGATCCCTCTCCATAAAAAAGGTAGCAAATCGGATGCAAGCAATTACAGAGGAATCTCCAAATTGTCTGCTATCCCTAAGCTTTTTGAAAACGTTATCACTCCTCATTTGCAGCACCTTTGTAGGTCAATTATTTCACCATGTCAGCATGGTTTCATAACACGCAGATCAACAACTACTAACCTTCTGGAGCTAACCTCCTTCGTAGTACAGGGTTTCAAAAATAATCTTCAAACAGATGTAATTTATACGGATTTTAGTAAAGCATTCGACTCTGTTAATCATTCACTTTTGATAAAAAAACTTGATTTATTAGGTTTCCCTGTTGATCTCCTAAATTGGATTCTAAGTTATCTGAATGGCAGAACGCAACGGGTCCTCTTTAAAAATTCTCTTTCTTGTATTCTCCGAGTCACATCCGGCGTAAAAATGATGTAAAATTATGCTTGCAATATAAGGACATTTCTCGCCATTTGGACTTACAATCCGATCTAGATTGCTTTCAAACATGGTGCCGTGATAACGTATTAAACTTAAATGGCTCTAAGTGTAAAGTTATGACCTTTTGTCGTGCCAACTCAATGCACGCAACTTACACTTTAAGTGGGTGCCCTTTGGATAGAATAACACATGTTGATGATCTTGGTGTTCTTCTGGACCCTAAACTTAAATTTTCAGACCATATTTCGTCTATAGTCAATAAGGCCAGGGGTGTGCTTGGTTTTATAAAACGGTGGTCAAAGGAATTTGATGATCCTTACATGACCAAAACCTTATTTATTTCTCTAGTCCGTCCGATCCTCGAGTATGGATCACCTGTTTGGAGTCCACAATATGAAGTTTACTCGGACCGCATTGAATCGGTTCAAAAGAACTTCTTACTTTTTGCCTTACGGCGCCTTAATTGGGATGCAAACCGTAGATTACCTCCTTATTCGAGTAGATTAATGTAAATTAACTTACCCTCCTTAGCTAACCGTAGAACGATGCTTGGAACAGTCTTTATTTTTAACCTTATTCGTGGTGAAGTGGATAGTCCCGACTTGGTTGGTCGGCTAAACTTCACTGTTCCAAGCAGATTTACTAGAAATTACGTACCTCTAATTTTAAATCATTGTAGATCTAACTATGAGTTGCATGATCCCTACAGAGTATTATGTTCTGACTATAATAGATTCTATCCTATTATCTCTAATTCTGACTCTCTGCCGTTTTTAAAGCGATCAATACTAACGTACTTAACGAATTCTTAGATATTACTACTAGCATACATATATTTCCTCGTCCTTTACTGTCTTCTATATCGCGTCTATCTTCCCGCGATTCGAGCCGTACGATACACGGCAGCGCCCCTCGGTCGGTTGGGCGGGAGGTATGGCCGTGGGACTCGCGCGTAAAAAAAAAAAAAAAAAACAATTGCCCAGAACAGTGGCATTCCTGATTCCAGAGGAGTTGGTCTTAACCATCCAAGAGCAAATATTTTGCTCATAGTTATTATACAGGGCGATAAGATGTAAAATCTTATTAACAGATATAATAGAAAAAAGTCCACAAGAAGAAGTCGTTCAAGAATATCACTTCAAAAGCAACCACAGGGGTATATTAGAGACGTTAGCACATATAAAAAGGAAGGTCTTTTTCCTTTGTATGAAACAGACGATAATGCAAACAATTAACAATTGTGATAGTTGTCTAACTTAGAAATACGATAGAAGACCCCATAAAATCAAAGTCAGCATAACAGAAACTGCAGAAAGACCCATGGAGATAATGCATATTGATTTATACTTTGTCAATAAGAAAAATATTTTCACAATTATCGACAAATTTTCAAGATATGCATGGGAAGTAACTATTCCTACCAAGGAAAGAATTAACATTGTTAAAGCACTGAAAAACTTTATGGATTTATTCGGAATACCCAAAGAGGTAATTTGCGATGGAGTCGAGTTCTCGTCGAACCTCTTTAAGGAATTTTCTAGGCAAAACGAATTTGAGCTGTCGTCGAGTATCTCCACGGTCAAAAGACTGCACTCCACGATAACGGAAATATACCGGTTAATTATGGTAACCAAGAAAGCAAAGAAGATAGACCTCAGGCATGAGGAGTAACTGTACCCAAAAATAAAAGAGTGGGTAGAGAATCAAAAATTTAGGAGATTTTTGGCAGCTAACACAGATAGACAAGAACCGGATACGATACAGGTAGGAAACACTATATTTATAAAAGAGAACAGGAGAGATAAACTCACTCCTAGGTTCTCGAAACACAAAGTGTTGGAGGATAATATCCTAACCATAATAACAACTAAACCTCAAAAATTCACAACGCAATGATCAGTAGAATTAATAAACCGAACGAATAATATTAATTACAGCCGTTGCCGAGGAGAGCAGGGAATAAACCCAAATACAGCTGGGAGCGGCAAAGGTAAACCAAGAGCAAATTTTGTCCATATCATGTGTGTTGGAGCGCTGCAGCTTTAAATAATAGATTAATATGAAAATAAAGATACTTATTGAATTACATTGTTACACATACAATACATAGAAATAACATAACATGTAAAACGAACAACTCTAATTCTCTGTTAACGCTGGTCTTTGCTTCGGCTGTTTAATCTGCTGCAAAGAGGCCAAAGAGAGTAACTACACTCCTGCCCTCCTTATACAACACCCCAAAAATATTAGTTTCGACCCACGTAGGTTGAACAAAATGAATGATGCAAAATGAAAGCTTTACCATTTCTGCTTAAAATGAGATCTTATTAACTCTGATTGCATCTTTCGTTTTCAATCAGCAAATTCATGTAGGTGGTGTAATAGGGATTCTGGATTGAACAAAAAAAATTAAAAGGCGATGATTTTTTAAAAACATCTAAAACTCGCGCCAATAAAAAACATCGATATCTAAAGTTGTACCCCTGTCACCCTTCCAGTGCAGCGAAGTCACGGAAAAGGAACTTTTAGGGCGAATTTAGAACCTACAGGATTCTAAGAAGCTATAAAGGGTCTGATCGCTAACCACGCGTCCTCTTTTTCCAAATTGGCATAGCGGCGTTATAACGTCTTCATTAAGTGGTGACCACACATGGTTCATACACGTGGATTATACAAGTTCCTAATCTGTTTAATTTAATTGAAACGCGGGTACAGAGATACACCCTAACCAAGACACGACAACAGTAATTTACTCCCAATACAGAAATTATTATTTGCGGCAGAATAGGTATGTGACAGTAAAGAAAAACAAAGAAAAGAAATAAATGTAAATCTTTTGGCAGCAAATCTTTTGATGAAAACACGGCAGTGCACGTATAACGGACTAGTTGCGTATACAACTAGTCATACGTCACAGCGTCCGGGGTGATTAGATGCGTATAGCAGTTCTCCGCAGTAAAAGGTGACGTTACACTTGAAGAAATAGTCGCCAGAGTGGATGTCGTACCTTTTCTGCATCGCCAAGCTGTACAAAAAAACCAAACGCAAACGAAACGTAGTTCAAAAACAAAAGAAAAAAAAAACAAATGAAAAGAACAAGCTTAAAGCTCCTTTATAGTTAAAACAAACAGAAAACCTTTACAGTTTTATCCGATGATTTCTCATCCAGGTCATGAAATATCTTTATAATTTCTTTTAGTACCAATTAAGCAAATATCATGTAGAAGCAGTATATATTAGTAAACCTACTTTAATGCGGAATTTTAAAATCATATTAAAGTACACTTAAATTATCAACATGTAGAGCTAATGCGAAACTTATTAAGGGGTGTAATTGCATAGGAAATTTAAGTCACAACCATATTTTTAGTTTAAGAGCTGAGTTATGAATATTCGACAATGAAGAAAACAATAAATTCAATGAATTTACTGCATTTTTCTTATGAAAAATATATATATATATTTTTTTTTTTTGCGCGAGACCCACGGCCACACCTCCCGCCTAACCGACCGCGGGAAGATAGACGCGATACAGAAGACAGTAAAGGACGAGGAAATATATATATACTAGTAAGATCTAAGAATTTGTTAAAAACGTTAGTATTGATCGCGTTATGAACGGCAGAGAGTCAGAATTAGAGATAATAGGATAGAATCTATTATAGTCAGAACATATTACTCTGTAGGGATCATGCAACTCATAGCTCATAGAATCTGGAGAGATTAGATATGTTTAGCCGACCAAGTCGGGACTATCAACTTCATCACTAATAAGATGGAAAATAAAGATTGTTCCAAGCATCGTTTTATGGTTATTAGGGAGGATAAGTTAATTAACATTAGTCTACTGGAATAAGGAGGTAATCTAAGGTTTGCATCCCACTTAAGGCATTACGAGAAATGTCCTAATACTGCAGGCATAATTCTACATCGTCAGCGTACATAAGTACACGCAAATGCTTTATTACTAAGGGAAGGTCGTTAATAAATAAGGTAAAAAGGAGCGAACTTAGGTGGCTCTCTTGTGGTACACCGAACTTAGAATCCAATTTACGAGATAAACAGGGAAACCTAATAAATAAAGTTTCCTTACTAAAAGTGAATGATAAACAGAGTCAAGTGCTTTACTAAAATCCGTATAGATGACATCTGTTTGAAGATTATTTTTGAAGACTTAGTATAAAGTCTTTAGTATAAAGTCTGGACTTAACATTTCTTAGATGTGTCAACTCTTTATTAAACCAAGGAGGTTTGTTAGAGATGGACGGATAGTACATTGGAACACAAGAGTTAAATAATGATTTCATTGCAGTATACAAAATATTTATGGCATCCGCTATCATGTTGCAAGAATAAAGATCGGACCAATTAAAGCCAGATATAAAATTATTTTGCCTCAGAAAGTTTGCTTACGAAAACAATGAATTCGTTTGGTTGACTTATCTGGCCTCTCTTTTATTACGGTACCTGTCTCAATTGTCACCTCGAAAGTTGGATGATATGAATCTTCTGGTTGACTAACAGGTGCTACTCTAGTCAGAAACACACTTTCAGGACTTGTAACAGAGCATAGATCTAATAATCGACCGAGAGAATTTCGCATATAATTAACTTGCGACAACGATATGTCGAGCAAGCCGTCAATAAAGTCATGCTTTGCTATAGGCAGAAGAATATTTGACTGTTCTTCTGTGGACCACGTAGTGCCTGATATATTAAAGTCACTTAGAACAACCAGTTGGTCCCTATCGGACAGTCTATTTGAAACGGATTCGATAGCGGACAAATGGTTTATATATTCAGGAAATTCAGAAGACGGCGGAGCCGTCAGAGCTATCAGAAAATGACAGCTTTACGCATATGAAGTCTACGTTACGGAACTCGTCAAAAAGTACCTCCTCTGAAGTGAGGTATACCAAAAGCAATTAGGACTCCACCTCCCCGCCTGGAGGGACGATCATGCCTGTATATTGTGTACATACCTGGGAAATCTTCAGAGTAAGTATCTCAGAGTAAGTCTCTGTTAACAGAATAATATGGGATGCAAAGGAAAGGCTATCTGAATACAATTTAGTTCGCTTACTACACAAGCCTCTTATATTTCGATAACAGATAGTGAGACTAGATTTTAGTCTTTTGAAGAGAAAGAAGTAGAAGGGCAGTGATCTAGCAACGTGTGTTCCCACGGGCCCGTTTTTTCTATTTTTAAGTTAAGCTTCGAACTCTTTCACCGCTATACTATCCGGCCAAAAATCACCAGAACATATTGTCGAAAATAGCTCATTAGGGACAGTTTTCTTGAAAGATGAAATCCATCAGATGACGTTTGATCAGGGGAAAGCCGAAATACGAAAATTTGTTTCTGAAGTGCCAACTTGTGCCAGTAGCCCGGACTATTATTCCTTTCTGGTGGTAAACTATTCGGGACAGGTGGAATCACCGGTTAAGAAACCAGTGCGGACAAAACGGAATCTGTAGCAATCCCAGGCTGGGCTCCCTCCACAACGGATTGATCGGATTGCTCCGAATCTTTTTTAGCTGCCGATCTAAGCAACATTTTAGGGTTTGCTGCGATCGTCAACTGATCAGCAGTGGAGTTCTGTTGATTACTTGCCGGAGGTTGCGGGGCATTCCCCATAGGCAGTCTACCACCAGCGGCTTTCTTGCACTTTGGAGATTCCTCTAATAGCTTAAGGCTATTAAATTGTGAATCTAGCGCAGAAAGAAGATAATCAGCTCGACGCTGATTAGTTATCATTATCTGCTGATCAGTTCTTTCAAGCCACCTTTAGTTAGGCGCATAACAATTTCATTTCATTCGCAACTCCTAAGCAAGTATCACAACAGTATTTTAGATTTGGGCCTTTAGCTAGGTCATCAATTGTTCCGCAGTGAAAACCAGCGCACTGAGTGTGCACCATTCTATCACATAGCCAACAGGTAATTTTTGTCTGCTGAGGCTTTATTACCTGACCGCATTTGTTTTATAAAAAGACAACATTGGTTACCATATTTAAATGGATTTTAAAAGTTTTTTGGCAAATCAATAAAAATTTACAAGACTAATACAAAAATGAAAAAATAAAAACTAAATAAAATTGTGGGCGTGGCAGCTTTTGGCGGTTTGTGGGCGTTAGAGTGGGTGTGGCAAAAAACTTTTAGGCAAATCGATGGAAATTTACAAGACTAATACAACAATGAAAATATAAAAACATTTTTCAAAAGTGTGGGCGTGCCAGTTTTGGGCGGTTTGTGGGCGTTAGAGTGGGCGTGGTAAAATGATGTCTCTATGTCTCTGGAGTTTGTATGCTTAATCTTAACTTTCTAGTTTTTGTAGTTCCTGAGATCTCGACGTTCATACGAACAGACGGACATGGCCATATCGACTCGGCTATTGATCCTGATCAAGAATATATATACTTTATATGGTCGGAAACGCTTCTTCTGCCTGTTACATACTTTTCAACGAATCTAGTATACCCTTTTACTCTACGAGTAACTGGTATAACAACACAGAGTAAACAAAACACAAAGACAGAAAGAGAACAGATTGAATTAATTTATTTAAATAATGCACAATTCACAAGTTTCAGTTGCGGAGCGAACGGATCCTTAACTAGTACAGTGTACGAAATTGAATTATTCAAGAAATTATTAAAAACCACCGCTGGATTTGGCAAAAAAAAAAATAAATCAGAGCGCAGAAAAAAAACACGACCGTTCGCTTTGAAGCTAGAAGACTTAATATTTCCCTAAAGGTTAGGTTAGGTTAGGTCGGAAGGTCCTCACGGGGCCGCGCACAGGCCAATATGGCCAATAGCGATGCCAGAACCGGAGCGCCTAGGTAGTTTATCCTTGCCCTTGTTAGGGCCGGACACTTGCTAATGAGATGCTCCAAGGTTTCGATTGCCTCGAATTCATCACATGTCCGGCATTCCGTTGTCGATAATGCCCAGTTTGACTGTGCCAGTGCCGCAGCTAGGCAATGACCTGTAAGAATTCCTACTAACAGTCTGCAGTCTTTCCTTGGAAGATGCAGCACGTAGTGACTGAGTTTTGCGTTGCGCTCTTTGCACATGATTTTTGAAATTTTGCAGGTGGTGGAAGTTCTCCTCCATCGGCTTTGGCTCGTGTGTCGGCCCGTCTTTCCAGTTCCCTTTGGATCGTTCTAAGGGAGACAGGAACGTTTTCTGATCTCTCATTCGCCAGTCCAACGCCTTTCTTTGCAAGTTTGTCTGCCGACTCATTACCTTCGATGCCCTGGTGGCTTGGAACCCAGTAGATCCACACTGACGTGATCGTGCTAAGGATATCTATTGCCTTCCTGCTTGCCAGTACACTTTTGGAACTGACCGCTGACGATCTACGAATAAGTTGACCGCTTCATGTGGGCGGTCAATGCTCTGCGCAAGCTCTGCCGCTTTCCCTATGGCGAATACTTCCGCCTGGAATATGCTGCATTGGCTTGGTTGCTTATACGACAGCCTCATTTCAGGGTCTGTACAGTATATTCCCTGAAAGTAGTGGAACAAAAAAATTAGAGTACGGGAGTCTTCGTATTGGGCATTAGAAGTCTCATGGTAGGGTGGGTACAGAGACATACTGCAATCAACATCATAGCAGTACTTCGATGAATAGAAGGATATAAGTTCAGTATTGAGAGTTGTGTTTTCTTTCGTCTTCAACATCATAGCAGTACTTCGATGAATAGAAGAATATAAGTTCGGTATTAAGAGATGTTTTTCCTTTCGTCTTCTTTATTGAGTTTCTAAATCCAGCCCCCTAATTTTTGATTTTAGTTGTGTGGTTTGGTTGATTGTTTTGATTCTTGATTTCTTTTGAATGATAATTACTAATAGGCGAGGAAAGATTAAGCGTTTGGACATATCAAAGAACTTCCCCGGCTAATTTGCTAGCAAATGTAAAAGGAATCCACCCGACGTGCCTATTAACCATATGAATCTATCTCCTGAGTCAATTGTATGTTACAGGAAACATTATATATATAATTATATTTGGCGGCCAACGTTGGGCCACGGATTCCAAATTCAAGAAAGGAAAAAAAAATAATATCCAGAAATGTACTGTCTTGCTTGATTGGAAATTACTTTTGAAATAGAGTGGCTGTTTAAGGTCCAGTAAGTGATAACAAATATCAGTACTAAACTGATTGGAAACTGGTTGAAAGAAGCAATAGAGGTGCTAGTCCTGACTAACCAGGTCGAGATGTTCTAAATAGTATTTGCTGGAATTTGGCAAGACCAATATTCTTGCTCCTTAATTATTTGATACTAGGGGAATATAGACTTAGAAAAAAAACAATAGGAAATAATGGCTAAGTTTTTTCGAAGGAATTTCTGCAGCAGAAATTATGTAATTTTTGGTAAAGCAAAAAAAAATCCACAATAGAACCTGAGAAAGAGCTATATCAATGCTCTTATGTTGATAGAGGCTATATTTTATATAACGAACTTTTATAGTTATGTTGCATTTGTGAGAAACATTTATGGGATCTCCCAAAGAGAATACAGGGGACTGCTGGTAATCACCTCTTCCACGAAAGTTGCATAACCCACTAGGTAAGTAGCCAACTGCACACAGAAGGACACAGAATCAGTAGCATGGAAGTTCCAATTCTGCACGAGGATCAAGTCGCTGGGGGTAATACAACCTGACAAAGTAGCCCAAATCATGCATAGTTGGGTTATTAAATTTGATGGCTCTACTAAGGGAATAACAGTTGATGAGTTTCGTTACAGGATTTGAACTCTTACCGAGGATGGTTTGGATAATGATTTTTATGCAATGTGCTAAAATTTGCACGTATTGCTAGGGGGAAAGACTAGGGTATTGTATTAACGATATCGCAAAGATAATAAATCTAGTATGGAGTGAAATAAGTCAAGCTTTAGAACTACAGTGTACTAATTATCGAAATGATTTTGATATTTTAGAAGCTAGGTTAGATTAGGTTTTACCGGCTGTCGGTTATCCGACGCTCTTAGACCATTAGAGGTCCATTGTGATACCGTGTGTGTTTTCCCCTTTGACCCGTCGAGGTTCGTGTGAAGTTAGCAGTTTCCCCAGCGCTGGTGAATTTTTGTATCCGATATGGATCGGTGTCGGATAGGTCGGACGTGTCTATCAGGAATCTGCTTCCTAGTTGAGCAAGTCTTTTCGCTTGCAGTGCTGGGCAGTGGCATAGTAGATGCTCTACCGTTTCTTCCATTTCCCCGTCCCTACAGCTACGGCAAAAACCATTATACGGGGCATTTAGTCTTCTGGCATGGATGCCTATCAACCAATGCCCTGTGATGACTCTCATAGCAGTGCTGAGGTTTGCTCTGGTCAGCCTTAAGAGTTTTGACGTTCTTTTTGGGTTTATTTTTGGCCATATTTGGCGTGTTAGGCGACAGTGTGTTGTATTATCCCATATTGTCTGTTTGTTTCGGTTTAGGTTTTCCCTAAGTAGTAGTTTACATGTGGCTAAAGGCATACTCATACCCTCCATCTCTTGTATGAGTGGCGCGGAAGTGCCTTCTCGATGGAGTTGCCTTCTATGTCCCTGTGTCCGGGTACCCATATAAGGCTGATTACAAATTGTTGTGTCATCTCGTGTAAAGATGATCGGCAATTTGATACTGTTTTTGAGTGGCTTGAGATTGAGCCAATCGATTTGATAGCTGCTTGGCTATTACTGAAAATGTTTACGTGTGAGCTTTCCGGTTTTAGTGCTTTCAAATGCTTTAGGGCCTCCCTTATTGCTGCTACTTCCGCTTGGAAGACGCTGCAATGATCGTCCGTATAGAAGCATATTGCATTCTGGGGGCCAGGTGTCTGTGAGTTCCACTCGTCCCTTTCTGGGATAACGGTGTTTGTATGTACTCCGTTGGAGTACAGTCTGTCCTGGTGGGGACTATTTGAGTGTGTTTTAGGATACATGAGTGACCCGCTTCTTGTGGGTTCCACTGTTTGGTATCTCTAAACCTGATTGCTGCTACTGTGGCCTGTTCCATGCCAGCTAGTTCTGGGCTTGGGAGGTTGAGTTTGGCATTTAGGGCTTCGTTTGGGGTGGTGCGTAAAGCACTGCTGATGCAGAGTGCCACGGCTCTTCGCATCTTTGCTAGCATTTTTACGCTGGATTTCTTTTTCAGGGTCGGCCACCGTACCACGACCTCATACAGTAGTATTGGTCTGACGATGGCCGTATATATCCAGTTTACTATATAGGGTGTCATGCCCCACTTGAGCCTTATTGCTTTCTTGCACGTGAAGAGTGCTATTGAAGCTTTTTTGTATCTGATTGTGAGGTTCCAGTTTAGTTTCCTGTCAAGTATTACGCCCAGGTACCTTGCGCTGCTACTGAAGGAAAGTCTTTGATTGTTGAGGATAGGTGGGACTAAGTCTGGTATATTATACTTCCTAGTGAAGAGAACCAGCTCAGTCTTTGAGGGTTTAATTTCTAATCCCATATTTTTGGTCCAGCTTGACAAAACACTGAGTTTTTTGCTCATGAGATCGCATAGCGTTTGGGGGTATTTGCCTGTGATGATGATAGCAACGTCGTCCGCATAGGCTAATACCCTGCAGCCCCCCCTTCCATGTCGCATGATATCGAGTAGACTGCTATGTTCCATAGTGGGGAGAGGACGCCTCCTTGCGGAGTGCCTCTGCTGACGTGCCTAGTGAGGGTTGGTTTATGAGTCCCACCAAGTGGCGGTCCACCCCAAGGTCTGTCAGGGCTCCGGTAATCGCCGTTAATCCTTCTATATCCAGATGCAGGCCGATGATTCTTTCAAGGGTCTTTAGTAGGAAGGGTGACAGACTAATTGGACTGAAATCCTTCGGGTTCGTGTGTGATGGTTTCCCTGCTTTGGGGATGAAGACACGATTGCGGAAGGTGTCCAAGAAGTAGGGACCTTTTAAAAGTGTCTAGAAGCCAGTTTATGGCTATATTTTCCGCATGTTGGATTTGTGCGGGTATGATTTTGTCTGGACCTGCAGATTTGTATGGTTTAAAACTGTGTATGGCCCAATGGAGGACCTTTGGGTCTAAGCACACTTCGATACTTGCCAGTGTGGCGTTTGTATGTTGGGAGGTGAGAGCGTTTTTGCTGTTTCCCGGGAAGTGAGTGTCTAGAAGTATCTCGAGAGATTCCTCAATCGTGGTGGTCCGGGAGCCATCTGCTCTTTTAAGGTAGCCTTGGGTTGTGGCCGATTGGGAGAGTATTTTTCTAAGTCTGGCTGCTTCAGTTGTATTTTCAATATCTGAGCAGAAAGAATGCCACGAGGATCGCTTTGCTTTCTTGATGGTTTTTTTGTAATTTGCAAGGGCTTTCTTGTAGGCGGTCCACAGGGCCTCCCCATTTCTTGCCTTGGCCCTGTTAAAAAGGGTTCTGCAGTCCATTCGGAGGGGAGATAGTTCTGCTGACCACCAGGGAGGTTTTCTATTTCTTTTGGGCTTGCTATTGGGGTAGGCCTTTTTTAGTGCATAGTTGCAGGTTTCTGTGAGAATTGAGACTAGTTCGTTTAGACTAGAAATTGTTTGCGGGTATGGAGGGGGATCCATTGGGATATTTTCCCTTAAAATATTTTTGTATTTTTGCCAGTCTGTTTTCCTTGGGTTTGAGAAAACTGCTGGTTTTGAGAGGTTGGTTGTGAGGGTCGTTTCTGTATACCTGTGGTCCGAGAAAGATTGCTTATCTAGCACCCTCCAGTGAGTTACTTTCTCTAATAGTGGTTTAGAGACGAGAGTTAGGTCTATTACACCTTTTCGGTTCTTAATGATAAAGGTGGGGTCATTACCTTTATTGCATATGAAGAGATTTGAACTAAAGATAATGTTGAAAAGAGACTCACCGCGGTCGTTTGTGTGTGTGCTTTCCCATTGTGTGTGGTGGGCGTTTGTATCACAGCCTACTAGGAGGCCTATGTTTTGCTTTTCGCTGTCTTGTACCAGTCTTCCTACCAGCTCATCAGGCGGTTCTTGCCTTGCCATGTACGATGACAGCACTCGGAACGGAGATGGCTGACTCTCCACGGTGGCTGCCGCGTTGTCTGCATCGCTGTAATTATGGAGCAGAAAAATGCTAAGGTGCTTTTTGGCTAGTATGCAGGCTCTTATTTTACCTTCGCTGGGAGCTGTTAGAAGCTTATATTCCTTAGTCCCTAATCCTGAAACCTTTCCTTCCACTATCCAAGGTTCCTGGATTAGGACTATGTCGACTCCATCTTCAGCCAGATGGAGTTGAAGAGCAGCAGAAGCTGCCTTACTGTGGTGGAGGTTTATCTGCAGAAGCCTCACGGACATCTGCTGTGGGCATCTCCACCACGGTAGTGTCGGCTCCCTCCTCGTCCGATGTGTCTTGGTCCGTCATTGGACCCATATTTTCGAGGCTGCGGAGGATTGAAGCATCGGTCGAGTAGCCGTCCTCGGCTTCCGATGCCTTGATCGCAGAGGCAATCTCCGCGATCACTCCTCCACCGCCTTCCTGATCCTCCTTGGCGGAGTCCGATTTATAGACCTTTATGGTCACTGAGCTAAACCCAAAGTTTAGCTCCCCGTGAGAGGCCTCAATGGGAGCTAGGGACTCCTTGTTTAGGATGAGGATGGCCTGGTTTGTTTGCCCTTCCATCTCGTCGACCTTCACCACTCGCCAGTCCGAGGTGAAAAGGTGGGGGTTGCATCGCTGCAGTATGGTGAGGATCTGGTCCGGCGCCTTGATGGATGCCGGGATCCAGATCCTTGCACGGGGTCGGCACGGGGTCGGCAAGCTCCGCAGAGCGCTCGTCGTCACAGACGATCACCTTGATGCTGCTTTGGAACCATCCCACGTTTTTGCTGACATGAGGGGGGCCAGGTTCTTTGGGCAGAATTTCGAAGCATTTTATGGCTAGGGCTGCTTCCACCCACTTCCACTTATTACGTGGAATCCTGCCACTCGGGTCGTTTCTGTCGACCACGCCCAGGAGACTGCGGTTTTTCGCGATCTCCGCAAAAGATCGCCCTGGCTGTACGCGTTGCCGCTTTGCCGAGGGGTCGGAGGGAACGTCCTAGGAGCGCTCCCTCTTAGGTAGAGGTCGCATTTTGACCTCTGTGGGCTTGGGTGGCCTGGGGGCTTCCTTGCCGAATACGGATCTTGCCCATTCCACCTTTTTCAACCATTCCGCAGAAGGAGCCGTTTTCGAACTCTCCTGGCTGCGTAGGATTTGCCCTGCAGATCGTTTCTCTGCGTAGGTGTATTTGCCGTTACCGATTGCCACTGAGTGCTTGCCGTCCTTGGCTGCGCCTGAAGGGGGCATCATGGCACTAGGGCCTGGAGATGTTCCCATGGCGGCGGCTTTGGGCGGCTTGCACTCAGTCGCCTCAGACTTAAGGTGGGGTTCACCCGAACCCGATCCTGTGGTGGTGGCCAGGCAGGTGGGCTCACTCGCCAACTTCGCTGCCTTGAAGTTTGTACGGCCGTTTGAGTAGGTTTTTTGGGAGATCCTAACTCCTTTTTATTTATGTTTATCGACTCCATGTTATTCCCACGAGTTGCGGAGAAAAGGAGGGTCCACCCGGGCGGAGATCCGCGACGCCCGGGTAAGGCTTCTTAGAACAGGGGGTCGCCAAGTACCCTGAGCTTTCCGTTTGAGACTGAGCTATTTTGTGACCCGGGCCCTCAGCCAGGCTGACTCTCGGCACGGGTCGAGTGACACCTTAGTCCGGGCCGGGACGCCCGGCTACCATTTGCCAGCATCCTCTGGCAGGGACATAACCTTACCAGGGGACCTGTTTCCAGCCTTGTCCATCAGCCGACTGATGGCCATTTTAGAAGATAAACGAGGCAGAAAACAAGAAGACGAGTCAGTCGTTTGAGTCCTTTTATGATGCTATCATGGCCACGGCATCCCAAATGTCAAAGCCGATAGAAGATGTGGATGGTATGGAGTGAAATAAGTCAAGCTTTAAAACTACAGTATACTAATTATAGAAATGATTTTGATATTTTAGAAGATATACGAGGCAGAAAATAAGAAGACGAATGAATCGTTTGAGTCCTCTTATGATGCTATCATGGCCATGGCTTCCCAAACGTCAAAGCCGATAGAAGATGCTCAGTTAGTAGAAATGGTAACCCGGAATCTGTTATTTGAGATCAGACAGGAAATGTTGTAACTTACGAAAGTTAGTTCAAATGCGTGAAAATTTATTACAAGAAAATGATGCAAAACGTATTGGGAAACGCTTTCGGGAGCAATACTTCCGCCTCGAAACAAGATAACTGAAATATGTAAAGAGACCGGTGGCAGTGAAAACAAGAGAGAACGCTATAGTCGAGTTCCCCGACTATCTGATACCCGTCCTCAGCTAGTGGAAGTGCGAAGGAGAGTCTTCAGCACTGACAGTTTTTGGCGGTTTGTGGGCGTGGCAAAAAGTTTTTTGGCAAATCGATAGAAATTTACAAGACTAATACAAAAATGAAAAAATATCAAAACATTTTTCAAAAGTGTGGGCGTGTCATCTTTGGGCGGTTTGTGGGCGTGGCAAAAAATTTTTGGCAAATCGATAGAAATTTACAAGACTAATATAAAATTGAAAAAATATCAAAACATTTTTCAAAAGTGTGGGTGTAGCAGTTTTGGGCGGCTTGTGGGCGTTAGAGTGGGCGTGGCAACATGAATCGACAAACTTGCGCTGCATCCATGTCTCTGGAGTCTGTATTCTTAATCTCAACTGTCTACCTTTTGTAGGAAGTTCTTCCTTCTGCCTGTTACATACTTTTCAGCGAATCTAGTATACCCTTTTACTCTACGAGTAACGGGTATAAAAAAGAATTGAGGGGCGAAGCAATCCAAAAAGTGAAAAGTGAAACTGCGATCAGGATGGGCATGGCTGGGATATGTGCCTAGAAGAGCGAAAAGTTTTTTTGTATGGGTGTGGGGTAAATAATACTTACGAGACCAAATGTCCAATTTGTAGTGCGGGAAAAGCGGAAAACCTGGCGGTGTGACGAGTTGAATGGTCCGAAAATAATAATCGCGAAAGCAGCTAAAATCCGTACTAAATTATTTCAGAAAGAACCACTTTTAATAGCACAAACCGAATAGACGGAAAAAAAATTGAAGGAAATCTGAATGAAAGAAAACATCCAGAAAATATGTTTCATACAAAATGCAATCCTTTAACTGCACATTTATAAAATTCGATAACAAATTTTTGGTACTGAGGTGTCGGAAATTAACCTTTACCAAACATTGACGGTATTTTATCCCGACCACTTTACCAGTTTGTGGTAATGTCATTTGTCCTTTGTAATGCTTTTCAAACGATGTGTCGCTTAATGGATGAAGTTATTCCTCCTGACTTGAAATTTAGCTGTTTCGGATACCTCGATGATTTGTGTGTAGTCTCCTCAAACTTTAAATCGCATCTTGCAGTTTTACTTCGTCTGGGGGAACAATTTCGTAAGGCACATTTAACCCTTAATCTAAACAAAGGTAACTTTTGTGTGACTGAGATTAAATATTTGGAATATGTTATCGGTTAAGGTCGTGTTGCAACAGACCCATCCAAGGTGGAATCTATTTTAGCGTGGCCAGTACCCAAATTAGTAAAGCAAATGCGTGGATTTCTTGGTTTAGCAGGGTGGTACAGAAGATTTATAGAGGACTTTGCAGTTATTACAGCGCCTATCACGGATTTGTTGAAAAGTAAAACCCAATTCAGTTGAACAGAGGAAGCTCAGCACGCTTTTGATAAACTGAAAGTGGCGTTAACTTCAGCTCCGGTGCTTCGCAATCCAGATTTCGCTCAGAAATTTTACTTGCATTGCGATGCAAGTGACTATGGGATAGTGGTGGTATTAGTTCAAATGTCGCAGGATGGCGTAGAGCAGCCAATTGCATTCACGTCAAGGAAACTTAATTCAGCGCAAAAAATTATTGTGTCTGGTAGCGCGAATGCTCAACAGTATTACTAGGGATAGTTATTTGGAAATGCTGATCAGCCAACAGGACAGCCACAAGGCAATATTGAAAAAATTATCTTTAACTTGCAACAAAGCATGACCGAATTCATGACATTTATGAGAACAACCATGGAACATCTTATGCGTAATCAGGATCTATTGATACAGATGCTGGTATCGCAGCAGTCAAAATAAACAATGGCTCCCTTACGTATAACTCTTTGGAATGCCAACGGCTATTCGCGACACAAGCTTGAAATGGCTCAATTTCTCCAAGACCAACATTCGATGTAATGTTCCTTTCTGAAACACATCTTACAAACAAGTACAAGTTTTAAATAAATGGTTATATATTCTACGGCATCAACCACCCTGATGGTAAAGCACATGGAGTCACTGGAGTCCTGATTAGAAACCGCATAAAACATACTTTCCGCAACGACTTTGCGACAAACTACTTACAGGCAACATCTTTAAATATACAGCTAGGTAACGGACAAATAACACTTGCTGCTGAATACTGCCCACCTCGCTTTACGATATCCGGAAACCAATTTTTGGATTTTTTTGGATTGGACTTGCTAAAATATAAGAAATTCGTAAGTTCGCACATTGAACTGAACCCAAGAATGATCAATAAGGCTGACATAGAAAGCACCACTAAACTTTTGGAGTCTGCCCTTGTTGCAGCAGCCCATGCCTCAACCCCAGAAAAACAAACTGTTCAGTATATGCAACGTAAGACAAATGTTCAAATTGAGCAGCTTGTCTTGGAAAAGCGCCGCCTACGACGAGAATGGCAATCTTATAGATCGCCATTTGCAAAACAAAGGCTCAAAAACGCAACTCGTAGATTAAGAAAGGAGCTTATCAACGAGCAGGAGGGCGCAAAACGCCGCTACATAGAGCAATTATCACCTTTTAGCACAAAATACCCCTTATGGAGAGCACACCCATCACTAAGCCCCCCGGTATAATCCGTTGTGCCAATAAGAAATTCTACAGGTGAATGGGTCCGCAGCGATAAATATATATATTTATAGCCAAGCAATGGAAAAATATCGCAACAAACTACGTGCCCATCCGAACAGGCTTGTGAGAGACTTAACACGGCTATCTAGCCGAACCCGACTTCGTCGTAATGATATGCCAACCCAACGCTAATTATTAGGGCCATACAAACTTATATCAAATGCAATAGTGACTGTTAGTTAAGTACTTTTTAAGATTTGTAAACTTATTGTTAGTCTCATAATGAGAAGCTTCAATAAACAAAGCAACGCATAAAAAAAAAAAAAAATTGGTTACATCCTCTAAAGAATTGTACGGCTAAAGTCATGAAAGAGTATTTGCGAAATCATATATTTCAAATTTATGGAGTTCCGGAAATATTAATCTAAAACTCGCGCTAATACAAAACATCGATATTTTGAGTTGTACCCCTGACACCCTGCCAGTGTCAAACAATCTGCAGAGAAGTAACGGGAAAGAAGCTTTTAGGGCGAGTTAAGAATTCTATGAAGCTATAAAAGCTCTGATCACTAACCACGCGTCCTCTTTTTTCACACATGTGGTGGCCACACATGGCTCACACACGTGATGTGAGGAGTCTTAAAACTCCCCACAAATCCGGGAGCACGGGAGCGGCCTAGCAACAGCGAAGACGGCTGGCATGCGATAGGAGTCAAGGGCGGCCGATCAAACGGTGAATAATGGACCTTGGACCCCGGCAAAGGGCACAGAGGTCGATCGGTAACGGTGAGGACTGTTGACGACCACAAAGAGGACGCACCGTGAACTAACGGGACATGAGTTGGACTTTGCACCCGAGCGGGCCGTGCGCAAAAGAGGAAATAGCGGGATCCCCGCGGCCTGTAAAGAGACGGCGCAGGCCCAGCTCGGGACAATCACCGAAAGTACGCGGAGAGCTAGACAGTCAGCCAGTGAGAATACGCGGAGAGCTATACAGTCAATCAGTGGAATTACGCGGAGAGCTACACAGTTAGTCAGTGAAAGTACGCGGAGATCCATAAAGTCAATCAGTTAGAATACACGAAGAGCTATACGGTCAGTCAGTGAAAGTACGCGGAGCGATACCCGGTATAAGTGAACAAGTGCTTGTTGAGGCGGACACCCAAGGAGGATCTCTACAAGTGAAGGACAAGCGAGAGCGACAACGCACATCCGGAGCCGAGGACCGTAGGAGTCCCTTTGTCAAGCCATACCGACTAAAAGCGATTCTAATTGGAAACTCTGTCTTCTCTTTGGTCGGGCAATCGCACGAATTAAAAATTTGGTCGGACGAACAAACAAACTCTCTGATCTAGCCGTTGCAATCCGTAGCGAGCAGAAACTAAGAAATCAATTTGATACATCTGGCGCCCAACCGTGATTGTCCTGGCCAAAAGAACAGAGGAGAAGATGGGGAAGTCGTGGCTATATAGCCTGAAGAAGGACGACTTTCGTCGTTGGAGTTCCTGGAAATGGTGGAGTGGTCAGCAATGACATATGACCTGGACATCAACCAGATCAAACGAACGATGCCAGAACTGCTGAAGACCAGGGCCCTAAAGTGGTTCATCGCCAACAATAGGTTCTGGGAGACGTGGACAGATTTCATTCAGAGCTTCCAGGAATTCTTCCTGTCTAGAGGCTTCATGACAAATCTGCAGACCAGGTCAGGCGACCCTTGGGGATGTCCCTGAAAAAGACACTGCAAAGAATACAAAGGAGTCGAGATTAAGGCCACGATGAACACCGGAGCCACGGCTAGTTTTATTATCGAAGAGTTAGACAGGTTGCGGGAGGCGGGACAGGTCGTACCACGTGGAGAGAAGAGCAGATGGCTGATGAGCGGTATGAAAAGGTCACATCGCTGGTCGAGGTGGTAATAGGACTTGGAGAGTGGACCGTACGAATGCAACTGCGCTGGAGTGCGCGGGACTGAGCGTAACAATACCAGTGGCGGTGCACAAAATCACAATGAAAGACGATCAACCGGTCAAACAGCGTTCTTAGCCGAAGAACCGGAAGATGCAGGTAAAGACGCCAAGGTCGACGAATTGCTACAAAAAGGATGCATCGAGCCGTCTAGGAGCCCTTACTGCTCACTAATAGTGATGGTGAAAAAGAAGACCGGTCAATAAAGGTTGTGTGGATTTTCGCCAAATAAACGCAAGGTCCGTGAGGAACGCTTAGTCAATGCAAATCAATACATCGACCAATAAAAAATACATAACAGGTACTGAAGATATACTCAGATGCTGGCCAATAAATATGCAATTCATCATTCGCACGTTCATGGGACCAATATAGGATCGAGATGAGCCACGCATTCCATATCAGACGATATCATACGATCGACGAGCTCAGGCCATGGCATTGAAGGGTTCTGAAGCAAGGCCAAATAAAGTAATGGATATGATTTTTAGGAGTTCATATTGATACGCTATAAGATTGAAGATCATACAATTAAGCAAAAGTGAAGCTCGAACTATTTATGATTGTATATTTTTTTTATTGATATTATAGTAACTCAAGAATGTTGTCTGTAAATAGGAAGCCAATCGGTGCCAAACTCACAAAGATATAGCTTTGTAAGTAGGCGGGTCTCGAACGACTACCTGAGCTGTAATCCCTGAGCGGGGAAGACAGCAACAAAAACTTTAAACACGTTTTTCTCAAATCGATGTTTTTTGAGTCGGTGCACTCTGTATCTCAAAATCTATTCAACCGATCGTTCTCAAATTTTTTACAGTATTTCCTTACATAATTTATGAGGTAACCCTGTCGAGATTTTTTCGTTTTTGATTTTAATTTTTTTATTATTAACAACAATAGTCATGAATTTTGGCCAAAAATCGGTATTTTCACTTTCAAGTCTTGTAAAAAGTTCAAAAATTTAAAAAAAATGGAAAAACTCGACAGGGATACCTAGGGGGACATAAAAATTGATGGAAAACCTTGGGTTATTTCAAATCAGATCATCCAGTGCTGAGGTATGACGTGCACCGCAAAATGTATTTTTTCGGAGGCGCCTGCGAAGAATTGCTGCCATTCGGTCAATTTTCAATATTTTTCAACAAATATTTCACAGAATATAGTTCAATTACTACTCTTTAATGTACCGGCAAGCCGGCAGTGGACAGACGCCCATCAAGAAGCATTCAAAACCAGGCTGGTCGCCAACCCAATATCCGATTTCGCAAAAACATTCATGTTGCAGACGGACGCCAGCGACTATGGGCTGGGCGCTATCCTCACACAGTAGTCCGGGCTATATCCTTCTCCAGCACTACGCTGAAAGGACCAGAAAGGAACTACGCTGCAACAGAAAATGAATGTTTAGCGATAGTGTGGGCCATCAGAAAGTTAAGACCGTACCTGGAGGGTTACCACTTCAAAGTGAGAACAGCATCGAGAGCTCGTCCGGAAGGATGGCAAGGAGCTCCAACAGTACGATTTCGAAATCTCGTATAGGAGGGGCCAACTGAACGTTGTCGCGGACGCCCTGTCGAGACAGCCGCTGAAGGAAACGAGCCGCAGAACAACAGCGAGGAAAAAGGGGCACCCGGACGTGCAGCAGGGATCTAGATGGACGAAAGAGATGCGGAGAAAAGTGTAAATTCCCGAAAATTCCCAGGCTACCTAGAGGAGGCCGTCCGGTTGTACAGAAACATTCCGCACAGGGCAAGGAAAGAAGGCAGGAGAGGCAGCTCGTCATGGCCGAGAACCACAACGTGCCGACGGCAGGACACCTGGGAAGTCGGAATACGATTGCATGGCCAGGTCCCACTGTCCAAGAATGCACCGGGACATAAGAAGTACGTGCAGAACTGTGAAAGTTTTATGAAGTATAAGCCTAACCAGCTGCAGGTGCCTAACCAGATACGGGGTGCCTAAGGTCATGATCACGAACTACGGAGTGCAATTCACAAGCAGGGCGTTCAGGAGGTTTCTGGGGGTGCGAGTGGGGAGCTCACGGCTCCATTACTCCGCAAGAAAACCCGACGGAAAGGGAACAGGACCCTGAAAACAATGATCGCGCAGTTCACAGGTGCCGATCAGAGGACGTGGGACGAGAACTGGCCGGAGCTGCAGATGGCAGTGAACCCGAGTGTGACGGAGACCACCGGATACTCGCCGGCATTTATAACGCAGGGAAGGGAACCAAGGCTGCCGAACGCGTTGTTTGACGAACAGCCGGCTGGGACTGACAGGTGTACACAGACGCCGGCAGATAACGCTGAAATCTCCGAAAAAGGCCGTGGAAACCCAAGGTGGGGGACACAGTATGGGCCAACGAGCACCATCATTCAAAGGCAGCCGAAGGCTTCGAAGCAAAATTGGCCGTTCAGGATAAAGAAGTTCACGTCACCAGTGATTTGTATCTTGAAGCACGCGGCAACCAAAGAGACTAAAACGGCTCATACTAGCGACTGGAAGCCGGGAAGCGCGGGCGGGCCAGAGGACACCGAGTGCTAGAAACAATAACAGAAACAACAACATGGAGTAGGGATCCCGATTCCTGCCTCCAGCATCTGGGGTCACCCCTGGTGTCGCGATCCCCATCCCCGGTGAATGAAGATCCGGAGAAGGTGCCCGACGTTGAACTGTCGGTGCGTCACCCTCTCAGTAAGGAGAACGACGGGGGTGAGACGGTCATAACGGAGGTGTCTTCGGACGAGGAGGAGGCTGTCCGGGAGGCTAGTGTTCGCCGAGCGGAGGCTAGGGAGGCTCCGACACCTCCAAAGTTGCCGCGGCAAGACTCGAGCCCCGAGGCACGACCGCTGGGTCATATTTTTCGTGCTGGACGGCCAGTGGTACCGCCTCAAGGTGCGTCGTGGACCTAACCGAACAGAATTGATTGGGACAGAGGAGGGTGTTGAGTACTGCATAGCTCATATTAAGGCACGCGGGCCGCCAAAACGACGCGAGGCTGCCAGGGGCGCGAGAACGAGATGGAGCACTTGCTGCCGCAAGTTGGCCTCCGGGGCGCTCGGGTCCAGGGCCAGTTACCCCGGAGCATGAAAGGGCATCCATAGAGATGGTGGAGCTGAAAGCCAAAAGAGAGGATGAGTTAATATGGAAATTGAGCTGCAACACCAGAACCACGTGTGGAGAAAATCAGGATGGGGGCGCTACGATAAAAGCGGTTGATCGATAGGGAACAAAAAAATACTGGATACACATTGATCTTCAACACGCAGTCACACTATTGGAAGCAATCGGTGCGACTTGGCAATATCGATATGAACGCCTTTCGCCAATATTGATAACTTGATCGTGTTGATAATCGGTGGAGTTGACAAAAGGTGATTAGAAGGCGGGAAGTTCAAATACAGAGTTGGTGACGAGAAGCAGACGGCATATGAAGAAAGCTGGAGAAGGGCGCAAGGATCGAGATACCGAGACGAGATGCTGAACGACAGGGTCTACTAGGCTGAGCCTGCCGGGAGTCAGAAGCGGTGTATTTCGAGGATCAAGATGCCACGTCGAGATCAGGCTGAGATCAGGAAGGGTATGGATAACAGAAGGAGGCGGGAGAAGGGCGCAAGAAGGGCGGATTTTTAGGATGCCAACTCAAGACGCTAAACGACGGCGTCTAATAGACTGAGACTGCCAGGCCGAGAACGAAGGGCGCACGATCGACGAGAGGAGAAGCGAGGAAGCTACCTATGCGAGGAGACATCGAAGCGGAGGACCGCCAACAACATATTTTTAAAAAATCTTTCGAAGGAAGGGGGAGATGTGAGGAGTCTTAAAACTCCCCACAAGTCCGTGTGCAGGGGAGCGGCCTAGCAACAGCGGCATCACTCAAGGGCGGCCAGGTCAAACGGTAAATAATGGACCTTGGACCCCGGCAAGGCGGAGAGACCGTGAACTTACGGTATGGACCTTGGACCCGGCCAAGGGCAGAGAGGTCGAACGGTAACGGTGTTGACTCTAGACGAGCACAAAGAGGACGCACCGTGATCTAACGGGACATGAGTTGGACTTTGCACCCGAGCGGGCCGTGCGCAAAGGGGAAATAGAGGGATCCCCGCGGCCTATAAAGGGACGGCACAGGCGCAGCTCGGGACAGTCAATCACTGAAAGTACGCGGAGAGCTAGACAGTCAATCAGTGGAATTACGCGAAGAGCTAGACAGTCAGTCAGTGAAAGTACGCGGAGCGATACCCGGAATAAGTGAACAACAAGTGAACGTCGAGGCGGACACCTAAGGAGGATCTCTACAAGTGAAGGACAAGCGATCACAAGGACCTGGCTTGGTCAGAAGGGAGAGTGGAGTCATTTGTCGGTAAAGGTGGTTCGGGGAAGAGCGCTAACTTGACTCGCGGACGATACACCCTGCCCTCAGAATATCCTAAGCCCCAGTACAGCCGGCACGGGTACGCCGTTGAGAGCGACGCGGGACGACGACGCGCCTCCGAAGGC
The DNA here is from genome assembly GCF_016746235.2 of Drosophila teissieri. NCBI lineage: Eukaryota > Metazoa > Arthropoda > Insecta > Diptera > Drosophilidae > Drosophila > Drosophila teissieri. The sequence goes on along the minus strand of NC_053029.1, from coordinate 25,131,291 downwards.
GAGGACCGTAGGAGTCCCATTGAATAAAATCGATTCTAATCGGAAACTCTGTCTTCTTTGGTCGGGCAATCACAGAAATTATAAATTTGGTGGGACGAACAAAAAAAAATTTTCTGAGCTAGCCATTGCAATCCGCAACGAGCAGAAACTAAGAAATCAGTTCGTTACACTGGATTATACAAGTTCCTAATCTGGTTAATCTAATTCAAACGCGGTTACAGAGATACACCCTAACCATGACACGACAACAGTAATTAACTCCCAATAAAGAAATTATTATTTTCGCCAGCATAGGTATGTGAACGGTAAAGAAAAACAAAGAAAAGAAATAAATGTAAGTCTTTCGGCAGCATAGATGACAAAACGGCAGTGCACGTATAACGAACTAGCTGCGTATACAAATAGTTATACGTCACAGCGTCCGGGGATTATAGCAGTTCTCCGCAGTAAATGGTGACGTTACACTTAAAGAAATAGTCGCCAGAGTGGATGTCGTACCTTCTCTGCATCGCCCAGCCGGTAAAGTTACCCTCGAAAAAATAGTCGCCACAGTGGACGTCGTACGGTCGCTGCATCGCCAAGCTGTACAAAAAGCTGTCCACCCGACGTGCATATTCACTATATGAATCTATCTACTGATATTGTATGTTACAGTGGTAGGTTACTGTAGAGTAACATTCCCTACGATGAGAAATTTCTTCTTTTGTTGCCTCGAGACGAAACTTTCGTCAAGATATTTTTACGCACTCTGCACATTAAAAACTGTCACGCAGGCCCAAAAGTATTGATTGCACGTTTGAGGCAGCATATTTGGTTAATTAAACGCACGACAAATGTGCTTAGCAGTTGCTCGCAACTGCGTGCTTTGTTTCAAGTATAAGCCAAAATTATTAGGCCCACTTGCCTGCATACCGTTTGAGAGAAGGTCGCCCAGTAAAAGCTTATGTCGCTGTGTTTTCTTTTTCACATCAAAGGCAGTTCATCTTAAATTCGTAGTTGAATGAATTTAAAAGGCTTCCGGGCAGACGAGGACTGCCGAAGAAGATACAGCGACAATGCGAACAATTTCCTAGGAGCCAGTAATGTCCTGAAGGATCTGCAAACAGAGATGCAAAAGGAGAAGGAGAAGCAGAAGGAGGAGCTTCAGGACTAAGAGGAGTGGGAGTGGATATTCATTCCACCCAGAGCACCACACTTCGGAGGGCTGTGGGAGGCGGCAGTCAAGGCCGCGAAGCATCGGCTGGTCAGAGAGGCCGGCAACGCCAACCTCACACAATCTCTGTTAGTGTGTTGTGCCTACACTACTGTACGTTACGGCCTTGTCGGCGAGAGGCTGTGGCGGCACTAGTTTTTTTATATTAAGCCTAAAACTATAAGTGCGCTCACCACTCTTTCCTAATAAAAAATAATGCTAAAAATGCCCATTGAAAAATGGGCTTTAGCTCCCTGGCTTATTATAAGGAACGTCCCGCGTACTAGATAAAAAACATATCGCAACAAAAGGTTGGAAATCAAATCAAAGTCAGAGAGCCAAATAAGAGGAAAATAATAGTGTGGGTTGGGGCCAAGAGTAATAGTGAATTCTGGACTCCGAGTAGGTACTCCTTACAGTAGACTCGTTGATAAAAAAATGCATACAAACGTGCATTGTGATGTGCATACATATCGAATAAACACTCTATCAAATTAGAACCTTGAGAACAATCACATTGTAGCACTTTGCAACAATGTTTATGCAAGACTTTGTTAGAATGCTATTCACGGGCCAGGATATATACTCAGCCAGCCCAGGATCCTTCACAGGAATATTTATTCGTGAGACAGGCGGGCTAAAATGGGGCCTGCTGGCCAGGGTTTTAATATAAGGATCGGGAAGATTGTAGGAGATGAGATGCCGCTGGGGCGTTGCGAAGATGTTGTCGCACCCAGGAAAACGGCTGCGGTACGCAGGGCCTTTCCCGAATGGGGCGAAGGTTCTTTATTTATAGTTAAACTCCTAGAATTAATTCTTGACTAGTTTCCCTACACACACACACACACGCTCGTTTCCCACCAGGGGGTCGGCCCTAGGCCCGGCTCACTCTATTTTTTACTCCTCCGGCCAGCCATGCCCTTCATGGGTCTTTCATATTTCTCTTATTCTAGGTTATAGACTACCCTTAATCCCAAACCTATTCTAATAACAACTAAGCCTACCAATTAATCCTAATCCCTAACTCTACCAATTTAAACCAACCAACTAATCCTACCAATTAAACCTACCAATTAAACCTACCAACTAAAACTTTCAACTAAACCTACCAATTAAATCTACCAATATGGTGAGGGGCCCAAAAGGGGTCCTCACACCCCATCCCTTCCTCGGGTATGGTGTGCGACTCTTACGGGATATGCTCACGGAGTATCGCTGGCCTCCCTCCTCCTCCAGTAAGCGAAGGCTCCTCCCCCGGGCGCGGAGGATTCTTGCCGCTATCCGCTCGGCTAGTGCGGCGGGAATCCCCTCCTCCGGAGTGACCCAACCGTCCGGAGCCGGTACCAGCTGTTCTTGGTCCAGGTAATCGTCGGCCACTTCCTCCTCGGGAACTAGATCCTCCTCGAGGTGATACTCGCGGGGGGTGATCGGCGCTCATTCACCAGGATCCCGGCCATTCGGTGTTGGCGGTGAAATGTTGATCCGGAAACGCCAGCGCCACTCGTCGGTGGCGGGCAGTGGCTTCACCCTAGCCACCGGGCGGTTTGATTGAGGACTCGGCGCACCGGCGGGCCAGTATGCGGGTCCGGGCGGCTCCTGAACGGGGTTCGAGAGAGACGGGTCCGTATGCGGCAGCGCGCGCCAAGTCTCGTGCCCTTGCGGCGTCCGAGGTCGTTGGACCTTCGGGGGTGATTGGCTGGTTGCCACCGGGGGTCCGCTGATCGACGGTGCGCAGAGGGGTGACGGCCCCGTCTCCTTCCAGGGTGGGTTGGCTGGCGCGAGGGGGCGTCTGCATGACCACCTGCAGCCCTCGTCCGGGGGTCGGTGGCAGGGTGGTTGGCCGCTTCGGGGTCCGCGGGCCCTCGTCGTCGGAGATGATGGTCGCGCCCACCGTCGTCCGGACCGGCTCCATCTCATCGTCCGAAATATCTTCGTAAACGGGGCGTGGTGGCGTCACCTCGGCCCGGACCCTGCCGAAACCGGGTGTCGGTCGGCACCTCCTCCTCCTCCCGGATCGCTTCCAGGTTGTCTCCCAGCCCGATTACCTCCACCATGAGGGGCTGAGCAAGAGGAAGCTGCTGTCCCCTGTCGGGAGTATCTCGAGTGGGGTTATCGGGGCTGCGGCTGTGAGGATCGCCATCGTGGGTCATTCGGTTTGGCCATATTTATTTATTTTTGTATTTATTTTTATTTAATCGAAGTGAGGAACCCACCGCCGTGATCGGACCGCCCTCGGCGATCGAGTAGTTGAATGATCGATAAGTTATCGATCGGCTATCGCTCCGACCCCGATCGTTCGTGTTCCCTGGTACGGTCACACTCAAAAGCTGGTTGTTGTGACTGGATGTCAGCGGTAGTCTATCGATAGTGTTGAGACGAACGGTGGCGGCGCGGGGCGCCCATGATTCCGGTAGCTCCTGGCCGATGATTGTTGGGAGGAGTCCGATGTGGCGGTCCCTGGCTTGAAGGGAAACCTGGTTAGTGTTCTTTCCCCCAATGGGGGTGGGGACGTTGGCTGAGCGCGCCCAGCATCAAGTGGCCCCCATGACACTGTGGTACCTTCGACCAGTGCTCGAGCGCCGTGGTCATCCTAGTCCTCGATTGTGACGGCCTCCTCCTGTTCCACCGGTTGGGTTTCGTCGCTGACCTGCTGGTAGGTCGCGGGCGACTTGAAAAATGCTGTGGAGCTGCCGACTCTTCTTCCTAGGGGGCACCAAGGCCGTTCCTCCTCACGGCGGTACCTCATCGTAGAGCGCGTTGGGCAAGCGTGGCTCTCGTCCTTGAACAAGGAAGGCGGGGCCCGTTCCGTGGGATTCTGTCGAGGCGTGAATGGCGCGGTGTGCTGTAATTCCATTCCCATAGACTTGCAGAAAGCCTGGAATCCGCGGCTCGTGAATTGCGCACCGTTGTCGCAAACTAAGGTCTTCGGAACACCGAATCGGCTGAGTATCCGTTCCCGAAATGCTCGTTCCAGATAGAGGACAGTGGCCCGGCGCATGGGGATAAGTTCGACCCATTTGCTGAAGGAGTCAAGGAACACTAGGAGGACGTTCCTTGTTTCGAACGGGGGAGGTGTCCCACAAAATCGGCGCAGAGTATTTGGAAAGGCTCGTCTACCTGTCGGGTGAACATTCTCCCGGCTGGCTTCTCCTGGCTTATCTTATACCTTTGGCAGCTGCGGCACCGCCGTACGTAGAGCTCTACCTCTCGGAACAGTCCGGGCCAGTAGTAATTTGGGCCACCCGCGTACACGTTTTGCGTACGCCCAGGTGCCTAGCCGTGGAGTGTCATGGCATTCTTCCAATACTCGTCCTCGAAGGTTGGTGCCCACGCACAACTTCCACGGGGTGTAGTATTCCTCCTCCGGGCGGAGTCCTATGCGTCGGTACAGGTGGCCGTTTTCTTCCCGAAAGTCTGGATACTTCGTCGGTTCCTGGTGGATTTTCCGCCGCATCTTGATAATACACTTACAGGAGTGTACCTGTGCTTGGCGTACCGTGGCCAGCGGTTGGAGTGACAACGCCTTGGCGACCAGATTCTGCGCCCCGCGTCGGCACTTGACGTCATATTGAGACTGCTGCAACTCTAGGGCCCACCGAGCGATCCGGCCCGTGGGGTTGTTAATAGAATTTAGCCACTTGAGCGAGTGGTGGTCAGTGATCACCTCGCATTTTGCGGACTGCCCAAACTATGGCCAGGCATTCCTTCTCGGTGACGGAGTAGTTCCCTTCGGCGGTATTTAGCCGGCGGCTGGCGTATGCGATGACACGTTCCTGTCCCTCTATGGTTTGGGTGAGTACGGCACCAATGCCGTAGTCACTGGCATCCGTCTGCAATGTAAATGTCTCTTCGAAGTCGGGACATGCGAGCACCGGTGCTTTGGTGAGTAGATCCTTTAAGGCTTGTTCCTGTCTTGTCGTCCATTCCCACTTCCGATCGAAGTGCCCGGCCTGTCCACAGTTCCGGCAGGAGGATAGTGCGACTATGGCCCGCCTGGCTGGGGTTCCCTGACCTGGATTTCCACTCGGGTCACAGCTGACGGTGCATGTCCTTCATTTCCCCGATTCCGTGGGATATGGTTGCCCGAAGAACTCTCTGTCTCCGCTCGGCCAGTGGAGTAGCCTCGGATGGCTTGACCTTCGCGGCTGCGCACATCTTCAAAATGTACCACGAGTTGAGTCAGCTCGGCCAAAGTCCGGAAGTCCTGTCGTGGTGTAAACATCTCATATTTCGGCAGCATATTTTCATATATGCGTTCATATATATGTATCGGGGTGGCAGAAAGAATTCTAGGAATTCCCGGCGGACTTCGGTCCAAGACTTTCCTTGTAATCCGCTGGTGCGGAACCAGTTTTCGGCTCGGCCGGTCAGGTACAACACATCTTCAAAACATTGTGACACTTTGTCATAAAAAAAATAACGTTCAAGTACCCAAAAGACCACCAACAATTACACAAGTGTTCCAGCGCTCAAGTAATATGATCTAACGCTTATACATAAGCCGATCGCGGAGCGTGTGAATGCTGAGCATGCACTTAGCAGTTCAAGTGGTATATGTAGTGGTATATGTATATGGATCTATATGTATATAATAATAAGTACTATATATACGGGACAGCTCAGCCCAAGTTGAGCGCATAAGAAACATTCGAATAAAGTAACTCTAAATGAGCAGACGTTCTGATTCTAAAACACTGAACCTTCTTTGGGATCCTTGCGAACATCATATAGCGACCGTGACAGGACGTCAGGACCTCAGGACCTCAGGACGTCTGGACCTCAGGACGTCAGGACCTCAGGACGTCAGGACCTCAGGACGTCAGGACCTCAGTACATCAGGACATGAGACTAAGTCTCGCCTCCGCCTGACAACAAATGCCTTGCCACCCTGCCAACCAAATCACCAATAAAATTTGTGCAAAAATAATAACAACAACACGCAACAATTGATGGCAGAGAAGGCCCAATTCTTAAACGCGCAGCCCACGATACAAAGGGACTTGCCAACGTTAGAAGAAGCTCTGCAGCAAAACTCTGCAGATGGACCACGCCTACTCAAAATAGCTGAGTACCGGGCAAGGCAGGAAAGGAAGGAACCAAAGAAGCACAAACGCTCCGATAAATAAATATCGGCGTACGTAATAATGGCGTACGGCCTTTCTTTTTGCGAAGTCATTCCATGCGTAACCGCATCGATCACTTCGAGCCTGTTGCGTACACCCTTTTCGGGAGATCGTAAGACTTTAAAGATTCAAAACCGGAATCTAAAAACAGGGGAAGGGGTACCATCACCCCGTTGACTCAGTTGGATTGCGACAAAGAAAATGCAAGTCGACAATAAACAAGTCTCCGATGACCCGGTCAGCGGCCGCAATAGATTGCAGAAAGTAAAGAAAATCAACACCAGTTCCGGGCACACTTCACCGAAGGGGGTATTGACTACCCAAAATAGGGGAAAGTGAGAAATATGATTTCTAGGTGGGAACACTTGGCATAGAAGACCAATAGATCAGAAAAAAGCTCTATGTCGGTATAAAAAGACCATGGCTCACCGATGAAAAGGCGGAGAGGGAGTCAGTACCCGGGTAAACACCCGTCGTCCGTCGGTACCCGGGGAAAGCATCCGCAGTCAATACCCAGAGGTAGTCATCTCAGGATGGGCGGCAAGGAGTCTAATAAGGCCTCCGACAACACAGCAAATGTGATAAACACCGTGGAGGTTGTCGACCACAAACAGGAAATAGAAGGAGTACAACATACCCTGGAATTCATCGCTGCTATACTGATCTTCCTGGCTCTGTTAAAGATCGTAAAAGTGTACAAGAGATCCGTACAGCGGAGGAGGGAACATCACCATGTCCTGGACAGAATTGTCTCCGGAGTCCCGCAAAGTGCTTAATTAAAAAAAAAAAACGGCAAAACAATTATATGATCAAGTGAACCGGTGCAGGTCGTTAATGTGAACATCAGCAAAAACCAAACAACAGCAAGTGCTCGCTCCAGTAACCTAAGAGCCGAATAGCAGCCAAAGCGTCCTACAAAAGAACAGAAACCCCAACTCATTCATACGTTTATATATATGCATACTCCGCTTAGTGTATTTTCTTTTTTTTGTGTTTGTGTATATATTATTATTGTTCGGTTACAATAAATTGGAGCACGAAATTATATGTATGTATAACTCCATCACTATATATATATATATATTAAAGTGGGGTCAGTTTGACGGAACCCTGTTCCCAAGTTTTTTTATCTTCATATATATACATATATTCCCGTGCTCATTTTATTTTTACACCATTAGTACATATAAATATATTTGTGTCAGGTTTAAAGAAAAATATCTTATAGTCAGCCGCTTCCAGGCAATTTATTTCATTAATAGGAGTTAAATATTTTGTGTTCCATATTGTTTTTAAATTAATAAAAATTACTTTTCAGCGACGAGTATCCGCCTTGTTTTTGTTATGCAAAAACAAGAGCCCTCAGAGCGACGTTTGTAGTCGTGAATAGCCAACAATTTTTGTTGACGTGCGCACCTTGCTTGGTGATGAATTCGATACTCCTCGCTAAAAACAGTTATAGCCAACTTATCATAAATTGTGTATGCTAGCTTTTTAATTCTTGTTTGTATTATATGGCACTAGCCAACAATCTATTACTCAATAAAATTATGCTATTATTGTAACTACAACAAAATGAGTAGGTAAACATTTCCAGAAGGGGTGCTGACGCGCGAAGTGGAGTAGGTCAAAAACGATGACATAACGTTTGACGGACAACCTTGACAAAAGGGGACTCGGCCTGAGTCCTTTCCCAGGACACAGGCACGAATACACCGACGTAACAAATTTCTGCTTACAATTTATGTTAAGCATAACAAAATCATCAAAAAACGTTATATGAATAGGGCAAATCGTTTAAACCAAATTAAAAAAAAAAATTGAGTAGAAGAAAGCTTCATAAAAACTTTTTTTTTACGACAAGAATGGATCGGAGCGAAATAGCGATACAAATGGACGAATTTTGCTACAGGTTTGATGAGTCTTATAAATGTATCAATAGAGATGCAGTAATAAAATTCGAAACTTTGAAAAATCATATAGAGATAGTTGTAGGAGAATATAATAATATAGTTACATTAGTAAATAAATATGCAAATAGACTCACATCTGAACATAATAACAAATGTTTGAGGGTTATAAAATCCCTAAACACAAGATTAAATAATATCAGAAAAAGAAGGCATATTCTGATAAATGTACCAGAAAGTCTAAGTCAATTGGTTGAATTCAACCCAGACCAGTTCAAAGAACTAGACGAATTTGTACAATCAAGCGGCGCTGAGTCCGATAGTGACATTGAAACACTAGAAGGAAGCGACCGAATTGAATTTTAATCCGAAACAATAACAATTTCTGAAATGGCACAGACAGTGACAGACTTTATCAGGCTAGCCACATCTCTGATACCAGAGTTTGATGGTAAACCAGAAAATCTACACAGTTTTTTGGATGCTCTAGGTCTACTAGACAGCTTAAAGAGCACACATGAAACGCGATAAGCCTAATAAAAACTAAACTTAAAGGCCATGTAAGAAACCTTATAAGTAATGAGCAGGCAATTGCTGCTATCATTACACAACTGTCAAGTGCAGTAAAAGGAGAATCGGTAGAAGTGATATCTGCCAAGCTTCTCAATCTACAACAGAGAAATAAAACGGCTAGCCAATACACCCAAGAGGTGGAGAAACTGACAGAGGCCCTTGAAGGTGCCTATATCAGTGAAGGTCTCAGACAGTCTTTAGCGAATAAATACAGCACTACAACAGCTGTAAAAGCAATGACACAGAATTGCTCCATTGATAAGGTAAAACTTATCATGCAAGCAGGCACATTCACAAACCGGTCAGAGTAACACTGTACTCTATTATCGACGAGGTGCAAATAATAATAATAGAGGAGGCCGAGGTTATAATTGTGGAAGAAATAACTACCACAACAATTACAACCGAGGCAGCAATAATAACAACAATAATAACTTTAATAACCGTGGAGGTAGAAGAGGCCAAAACCAAGGGAGAGGCCGCGGAAACTACTACCAGGGTAATAATAATAATAATAGCAATGTGAGAATCGCGCAAAGTACGTCGGAAAACTCACAGAACCCTTTAGGAAACAGCCAATAAATGTTAAAGTTATAGTCTTAATATATTCGTAACTTTTCATAATAATTCAACTGAAAATAAACTAACATTTCTCATTGATACTGGTGCAGATATCTCACTTCTAAAGGTAAATTCTGATAACTTCCAAATTCGAACAGAAACAAGAAAGAACGCTATAGTCGAGTTCCCCGACTATTTGATACCCGTTACAAGTAAAAGCTAGTAAAAGTGCGAAAGAGTCTTCAGCACTGACAGTTTTTAGGCAAATCGATAGAAATTTATTAAAATATGAAAACATTTCTCAAAACTGTGGGCGTGGCAGTTTTGGGCGGTTTGTGGGCGTTAGAGTGGGCGTGGCAACATGAATCGACAAACTTGCGCTGCGTCTATGTCTCTGGAGTCTGTATGCTTAGTCTCAACTTCCTACCTTTTGTAGTTCCTGAGATCTCGACGTTCATACGGACAGACAGACGGACAGACGGACGGACAGACGGACATGGCCAGATCGACTCGGCTATTGATCCTGATCAAGAATATATATACTTTATATGGTCGGAAGTGCTTCCTTCTGCCTGTTACATACTTTTCAACGAATCTAGTATACCCTTTTACTCTACGAGTAACGGGTATATAAATAATAAACATCGAAGGCATAGGCCAAGGTGTGATAAAGTCTCGAGGAACAACCTCAATAGAACTCCAATCAACAAAATATATTATTCCACATGAATTTCACTTGGTAGACCCAAATTTTGCAATACCATGTGATGGAATAATAGGTATTGATTTTATAAAGAAATTCAATTGTCAACTAGATTTCAAACCAAGTGAAGACTGGTTTATAATTAGACCCCAACATTTAAATTATATATATGTTCACAGCATATATGTTCCGATAACATATAGCGCTGGCAACAATACAGTTCTTCTGCCAGCCAGATCACAAGTTATTCGGAAAATCGACATTAATGCTGTAAATGATTACATATTTGTTCCTAATCAGGAAATACACAATGGGATTTATGTTGCAAATATAATAGCAGCATCCAAACATTTATACATTCGACTTCTAAATACAACTAATTTCGACCAATTGGTCAAAGTAAACAAAATCCAATATGAAAATTTAAAAGATTATGACATTCATAATACCAACACTGAAAATAGAAGCGAACAAGTACTTTCAAAACTAAAGAAAAATTTTCCAGACCAATTTAAAAATCAATTAACTGAGTTATGCACAAAGTATAGTGATGTGTTCGGACTGGAAACCGAACCAATATCAACAAACAACTTTTATAAACAAACTTTAAGACTTAAAGATGATGAACCCATTTATATAAAAAACTACAGAAGCCCGCAAGCCATATTGAAGAAATTCAAAAACAAGTAGGGAAATTAATTAGCGACAAAATCGTCGAACCGTCTGTATCCGAGTATAACAGCCCACTCCTGTTAGTTCCGAATAAATCATTACCAAATTCACAAGAGAAGAAATGGCGATTAGGAATTGACTATCGTCTAATAAATAAAAAACTACTTTCTGACAAATTTCCACTCCCTAGAAGTGACATTCCTAGGTCACAAATGCACAGACAAAGGAGTATTGCCAGATGACAAGAAATATTACGTCATCAAAAATTATCCTGTCCCTCATGATGCGGACAGCGCAAGACGATTTGTAGCATTCTGCAACTATTATCGTCGATTTATAAGGAACTTCGCCGACTATTCACGGCACATAACTATATTATGTAAAAAGAATCTCCCTTTTGAATGGTCAAGCGAATGCCAGAACGCATTCGAATACCTTAAAGAAAATCTTATGCACCCCACATTATTACAATATCCTGATTTTCGCAAAGAATTTTGCATTATAACGGATGCTAGTAAACATGCTTGCGGAGCAGTTCTAACTCAGAACCGTAACGGGATTCAGCTCCCAATAGCTTATGCATCAAGCAATAAGAGTACAACGGAACAAGAACTAGCGGCAATTCATTGGGCAATTACCCATTTTAGACCATATATTTATGGCAAACATTTCACCATTATAACGGACCACAGACCTTTAACGTACCTAATTTCTATGACTAATCCCAGTTATAAATTAACTCGTATGCGGTTAAAGCTTGAAGAATACGACTTCACTGTAGAATACCTAAAGGGGAAAGATAATTTTGTAGCAGACGCACTCTCGCGTATAAATATAACAGAACTCAAAGACATGCAACATAAAGTCCTGAAAGTCACTACCAGGCAACAAAGTAGACAAGATAAAAACTGTACAGTAACAAATAAGGAATAACTGCCTAGGCAAAGTATCCAAAATTTATCTAAGCCCAACGTAAACGAAGTCATAACAAATGATGAAGTACGAAAAGTAGTGACCTTGCGAATAACTGTATCTATTTGTTTACTCAAACGAGGAAATAAAGTTATTGCAAGAATTGATGTTGACGATTTATATACCAATGCAATTTTTGATTTAGGTCAGTTCTTCCAAAGGCTTGAAATGCCAGGCATTACAAAAACGCTAGCGAAAATAAAAAGACACTACTCGTATTATTGGAAAAATATGACTCGTCATATAAAAGAGTACATACGTAGATGTCATAAATGCGAAATGTGGAAAACAACGACACATACAAAGACCCTAATGACCCACACAGAAACCCCAACAAATGCTTTTGATATAGTGATAGTGGACACAGTAGGTTCACTACCGAAATCAGAATATGGCAACGAATACATCGTCACACTTATATGTGATTTAACGAAGTATCTAGTAACCATACCGGTTGCAAACAAAAGCGCAAATACTGTCGCAAAAGCTATATTCGCGACGCTCCCTCGGATTTCCCTCGTGTCCCGGGGACGCGCTGCGTGGTACTGCCAAGGTGTGGCTGGTACTCGGTGTGCGGCGACAGTGACGGTTTAGTTTCCCCCGACGGCGAGTTACCGTACTTGGCTTCCATTTCGCCGAGGCGCGTCTGGGTGGAGTCGGAGAGCCCAGATTGTCGTACGAACGCGTAAAGTCGGGCACGTTGTTCCTCGACAGTACCGTTTGTGTCTAAACCCAGTTCAAGGAGGATAGCTTCGAGCTCGTGTTTTTTTGCAATATGATATCCACGTGACTTCCATGTCACTGTCCACGTTGCTTCGCCTTTCTACGAGAGTTGGGGTCGCGGCACAATTCGTCCGTGATTGGATTTTTTTTTTCTCACTTGTACCCCCGTTCGGGGGCTGACGGCAAAATGATCGAGGGCAAGGTCGGCTGGCCTCGTGGTCACCGAATGTTATTCGAGAATGTCTAGGAATGTCCTCCTTAGCTGCTGGTCGACGATGTTGCTCGGCGGGGAGCTGGTCAGCGGTTGTCCCGATATTGATCGGTGACGAATTTAAATGCGGGCTCTGCCGGTCCCCGGCTTCCTTCCCCAGGAAAGAAACGGCGTGCGTGAGAGGGATGAGAGAACTATGCTGGTTGATAGCGGCAATGCCGACTGCGGCGTCGTGCTGCCTTCGTATTCTGAGCTATGTCTTGCCCTTGTTTCATGGGGGCTATGCGATTTTTCCCCGTCTGTGTCCGTGAGGCTTATGCAGCCGTGTGCCCCGCAAAATCTTCGTCCCTAACCTACAATTTTCTGTCCCTCTTCTTTTAGTTGTGGGGCCTTAATCCACGATGGGTGTTAAAAGTCCTTTTTATCCTGCCTGGTCACTGTTCGGGAGAGTTGGGGAAAGGCAGGATTGAAATTGTCTGATTTTGGTCTCATAAATTCACAATCTGTCCTTTATTTATAGATTAACTCCTATAATTAATTCGCGACTAGTTTCCCTACACACACACACACGCTCGTTTCCCCACCAGGAGGTCGGCCCGAGGCCCGGCTCACCCCATTTTTTACTCCTCCGGGCTGTCGGCCAGCCTAACCGGCTGCCGATCTCAGGTGTCCTTCGTCCTGTTCCTCGTGGCCACTAGTGTCTACAAAAATGTTGAGTCCCGTGGACATCTGCTCAGCTCGGCGATCAAAATTCAACTCTCCAATCGGCAAGCAGCGTTTCGTCCAGTAGCTCGTCTCTGCCGCCGATCGCTCTGCCCGCACAAGCGTTGCCGCCTTCGGCAACGGGCTTCGGCTTGCCGATCGTGGCTCGGCTGGGTGCGTCGCTTCGGCTCTGCCTCGGCTGGTTGCGTTGCTTCGGCTCTGCTAATAATGCCATGCATTGCGCTGCTTCGGCTCTGCCGCTGTTGGCTCTGTTGATAATACTATGTGTTGCGTCGGGTGGCTCTGCCGCAGTGGGCGCTGCCGATGTTGTTGTTGTGCGGGGTTTGCTGATGTTGCGGGCCTGATGATGCGATGTTGCTGGGCCCGTGTTGCGGGCCTGTTGCTGTGGCGCGGGCGCGCGGGTGGGTGTGTGTGTTTGGGGGTTCCTATTTTAGGTCTTTCTTATTTCTCTTATTCTAGCTTATCGCAAACCTATTCTAATAACAACTAACGCTACCAATTAATCCTAATCGCTAACTCTACCAATTTAAACCTACCAACTAAACCTACCAATTAAAACTACCAAATAAACCTACCAATTAAATCTACCAATATGGTATGTTATGGTATGGTATATGGTATGTTAAGAAAACTTATTCAACAAACAATTAAAAAAATGAATTAAATAAAAGTTGTTTTAATACATGACAACATTTAATGTTTCGCTATTAATACATGGCGACCGTGACATGGTCATTTAAACCTGTAAAACAATTAAAAAAAAAGTGAAAAAAGTGACCATAAAAAAAAAAAACATTGATATTTTTTTTTTACATGCTATCAAAGTGTAAAATACACGGCAAATATTTTGAATGTTAAAGTGTTTGAAAACAAAAATACAAACACAAAAATTAAACCTATGCGCTGACCGGCTCCCGTTCCGCCTGAGCCCATAGACCCCGGACAACAGCAGCAGCAAACTGCAGGACTCTGCTCCTATCGAGCACAGGGATGCACCTACTCTAAATGAGTCACTAGAGGTGTATCCAAACTCACAATAGCTGAGTACAGGGCAAGAAGGCACCCACAACAGAAGATAAACAAGAAAAGAAGCGGCAAAAGGATCAAGCTGCTCCAACAAAGAAGGCTAATGAAGGACCTTATAAAGACGGCAACTACAGCGGAAGATAAAAACAAACAAACCCAAACTCTGGAAGCGATTGAAGCCAAATTTTGCAGTGGTGCGCAGTAACGCAGTTCAGGCTGTATTTAATACCAATGCCCCAATCAGCCTTAATATTAAAAATAAAAACCTGAAGCCGATGCGTGAAAACGCTGCTTGAAAAATACTAATCTCTGTTAGGCTTTTACTGAAAACATGTGTATGGTATTGAATTATATAGAGCAAACCATTGTAAACCATACACATGCCCTTTAACCAACTTTTTCTTGTACAGACATACATGTAGAAAAAAAAATGATAGCAAACAATTTTAATAACAGTTAATCGTTCAATTAACAAATATGGGTTGGTTCGGATCTGACGACAGTCATACCAAAGACAACACGGCTAATGTCGTGAATAACGTAAAAATTGTAGATCATACAGAAGAGATTCAAGCACTGTGGGTTTTACTCTTAGTTTTGAGAATTGCCAGTGTGTCCTAGTTCCTTCTGATGTTATACATAAAACATAACAAATTATTAAAAAGGAGATATATGAGACGGGCAAACGATATAAACAGGGCTTGAAAAAAAATCATAAGCTATACAGAAGAAAAAAAAATATATATATACATATTATCATGAAAAACCCTATAAATACAGCGTATAATGAGGTTTTAGGAAAAGAAAGTACATACATGACGGTTACAGAATTTGAATACAAATGCATGGACACTTACGATCTATGGTTTAGCCCATTGATACAATTTGACACGAAAGAAAAGTCGACTATTTTGTCAACGCTACCTACCATATGTGCAAATAAAAGAAGAAATAAAAGACTTCGAGCTTATCGAAAAAGGTCCAGTCTGGTATGTGCGCTTACATAAATAATTATAATTGTGTGACATGATGAGTGACAAATAAGGAACAGAAATTTTAATGTAAGGAATGTGTATATAAATATATACAAACAGATTATAAATATATGAAATAGTAAGTAATGGAACGAGTTATGTAAAAACAAACCTAAAATAAGAAGTGCATTTTAAAAATCGCATAAATGTTTGTCACAAAACAGACCTATTCAGGGAGCGACAATAAAGAAACATGCGACTATTCTGGTAAATTCTTTTAATGAAGCTGAATACTAGTGTATGATAACAAGGAAAGACTAAATCCAGATCATTGGTCTTAAGTATCGAAAGTTCTTATAAAACTTAGATGGAACTTGTTATCTATGAAATGGAAACTTGGTTTGGATATATCAATACCAACCATTTTAAATTCACCAATAAAAATAGAATCAGATGAAGAACCTGAAACAGAAGAAACAGAATTAACAAAATACTCTTACAAGCCAGAAACAAAAATAGAAGAAGAAGATTTGAACAAATTAACAATTTCAGCTATATTAATTGACTGAGTCAGATATAGACGACATAGAAACAAAATCTGTCATCATGGTAGACGAAGCAGCTGCCCAGAGGGCATACATAAAAGACATTTCAACGGCGATATTTAACGGCGTAGATTTATCACGGCAATCAAGTTGATTAACCTGACTAATGGACCACATAAAGCTATTGTCATTGAAGTGATAAAGTCAAAAATTATCGGATCGACACTCTATAGGATCCAAAATGAAGTTACAATTGATGCAATTATCAGGAAACTAGAAGAAGTGGTCGTAGGACAAACAACGGACGTAGTAAGAGCAAAAATGGCAACTGTTCACCAAAAGGGTAAAACAGCCACACAATTTACAAATGCAATTGAAAACAAAAGAGAACGCTATAGTCGAGTTCCCCGACTATCTGATACCCGTTACGCAGATGGTGAAAGTGCGCAGGAGAGTCTTCAACACTGCCAGTTTTTGGCGGTTTGTGGGCGTTAGAGTGGGCGTGGCAAAAAGTTTTTTGACAAATCGATAGAAATTTACAAGACTAATATAAAAATGAAAAAATATCAAAACATTTTTCAAAAGTGTGGGCGTGGCAGCTTTGGGCGGTTTGTGGGCGTTAGAGTGGGCGTGGCAAAAAGTTTTTTGGCAAATCGATAGAAATTTACAAGACAAATACAAAAATTAAAAAATATCAAAAGCTTTTTCAAAAGTGTGGGCGTGGCAGTTTTAGGCGGTTTGTGGGCGTTAGAGTGGCCGTGGCAACATAAATCGACAAACTTGCGCTGCGTTTATGTCTCTGGAGTCTGTATGCTTATTCTCAACTTTCTAGCTTTTATAGTTCCTGAGATCTCGACGTTCATACGGACGGACAGACAGACGGACAGACAGACGGACGGACAGACGGACATGGCCAAATCGACTCGGCTATTGATCCTGATCAAGAATATATGTACTTTATGTGGTCGGAAACGCTTCCTTCTGCCTGTTACATACTTTTCGACGAATCTAGTATACCCTTTTACTCTACGAGTAACGGGTATAATTAGAGCAAGTCTCTTGAATCTTCATATATAGATTAAGGATAGCAACCAGAACATGCTATCAAATTTAGCACAAAGGAAGCAATCAATACAATGACAAAGAATTGCGATCACGGAAAACTAAAAACTAAAGGAACATTTAAGACAGTGGATGAAGCTAAAAGTAAATACATCCATTGCAGCACTGAGATGACAGGAAGTGCAAGTTTCGTTTTGTTTTCCAAGAGAGGACAAGGAAGTTACAACAGAGGTAACTACCGAGGACGAGGAAATGGTCGAGGTGGTAATTATAGAAATAAGTATAACCACAATAATGGCCAACACAACAACTGTAATAATAATAACAATGGCAATGACAGAGGACGTGGACGATATAGAGGAAATATCCACCAGAATAGAGGTGGTGGTAAATATAACAACCAAAACCGCAATTCCTCAAATTAAAGCCAAAATGGTAATGTCAGACATGCACAAGGCACATCGAAAAACCAGCAGGCTCCCTTGAGAAATCAACAACAGTGAAACAAAAGGTTCATACAATCAATCTTAATCTAAATATTTTCATAAAAGTACAAAAAGAGCACACTGGTAGGAGCACATAGGTACTTACATTTCTAGTAGACACAGGCGACGATATATAGGTCATTAAAGAAAATTCAGATCAACTTTTTAATGTTGATCATAATAATATAACATAAATTACAGGAATTGGAAAGGGTTCGATAAATTCAATAGGTTTAACATTTCTCGAGATGAGAACCGGGAACTATACAGTACCGCACAATTTTCATGTTGTGGACGACAATTTTCCGATCCCTGGTGACGGAATAGTTGGAATCGACTTCATAAAAACATTCAATTGCCAATTAGATTTTACTACAGAAAGTGATTTTTTCATTCTAAGACCAAATAATATTAAACAATCAATACAAATACCAATTTTTCATAATATTGATAACACTGAGATAACCATACCATCTCGTTGTGATGATATCAGAGAAATTAACGTAAGTTCGGTGGACAACCAAATTCTAATACCTAATCAGGAAATAGAAGATGGTGTATTTGTGGGAAATTCGATATCAGATTCAAAAAACACATACATCCGAATACTAAACACAACTAACAGAAATAGAATTTTAAACGTTGCAAAACACATTTCGAACCATTGAATAACTACAAAATAGCAGACCTAAACGACTCCATATGAGTCGAATCAATTTTAGGCAGATTAAAGAAAAACTTTCCATCTGCACATAAGAAAATCTTGACTGAATTGTGTTCACAATATACTGCAATTTTTTGGATTTGGATCACTACAAATAATTTTTACAAAAAAAAAGATAAGATTGAGAGATGATGAACCAAGCTATATTAAGAACTATAGAACACAACAATCCGAAATATCGAAACCAGTAACTAAATTAATAGAAGACAAGATAGTGGAACCAGCTGTATCTGAATATAATAGCCCATTATTACTAGTTACAAAGAAATCCTTACCGGATTCAAAAGAAAAAAAATGGCGTTTAGTGATAGACTATCGTCAAATTAATAAAAAGGTGTTTGCTGACAAGTTACCCTTGCCAAGAATAGATGACATACGTGATCAATTTGTAACTATTATAGACGTGTTATAAAAAATTTTGCAGATTTTTCCCGTCACATAAAAAAATTATGTAAGAAAGATGTAAATTTCGCATGGACAGCTGATTGTCAGCATGCCTTTGAACACCTTAAAAAGGCATTAATGAATCCAACTTTGCTAAAATACCCTGACTTTAGCAAAGAGCTCTGTATCATAACTGATGTTAGCAAAGAGGCATGTGGAGCGGTATTGATCCAGAACTATAATGGTCTCCACTTGCAAGTAGCTTAAGCATCCCGTAGCTTCACTAAAGGTGAGAGCAACAAATCAACCACAGAGCAAGAGTTGTCAGCAATACATTAGGCAATAAATCATTTTAAACCATATATATATGGTAGACACTTCACTGTCAAAACAGATCACAGACCATTAACCTAACTGTTCTCGATGGTTAATCAAAGTTCAAAACTGACCAGAATGAGGCTTGATTTAGAGGAATATGAATTTACTGTGGAATATCTTAAGGGAAAAGACAATTATGGAATTATGGAATAACCATCTACCAACTAAAAAATATATCCAAGCAAGTACTTGAAGTCACTACAAGAAATCAAAGTAGACAGAAATCTTGTGCAGGAAAAGTAAAATGAAAATGATAAAGTAGAATTGCTTAAGCAAACTACTCAAGAAGCTTCTAAGGTCAAAGTATACGGAGTCATCAATAATGACGAAGTAAGCAAATTAGTGACATTCCATCTAAATAATATGATATGTTTTTTTTAAACATGGAAGAAAAATTACTGCAAGATACAATGTTGAAGATTTGTATATTAATGGAACTCTCGACTTAGGTCAATTTTTCCAAAGGCTTGAAAAGCAGGCCGGTATGCAAAAGATCAATCAACTTAAAATGGCACCGTGAAACAAAAAATTTGTTTGATAACATTTCAAAAGATACATTTAAGAAAATGGGCAATGAAACATTAAAACTAGTAAGAGTGGCGCTACTCAACCCGGTGAATACAAAGAAAGAAAAACACACCATGACGATCCAACATAAGAAGGACACGCAGGCATTACAAAAACCCTGGTCAGGATCAAAAGACATTACCTTTGGAAAGGTATGACTCGGGATATTACAGAGTACATACGGTCAAAAATGCCAAAAAGCTAAAATTATAAAACACTCAAAAACTCCATTATCAATTACAGAGACACCAATAAGCGCATTTGACAGAGTCATAGTGGACACGTTAGGTCCACTACCACTGTTATACTTATATGCGACTTGACAAAATATTTGGTAACCATTCCAATCACAAATAAAAGCGCAAAAACAGTAGCAAAAGCAATATTTGAATCTTTTGGACTAAAGTTCGGTCCAATGAAGACGTTGATTTCGGTCATAGAACTTTTAATGAATACATCCGGTCATACATATCGGTTGATAGGACTGACTCGGACGTATGTATGAAATAATTCGAATTTTGTTTTAATACTACACCCTCTGGCACATAATTATTGTCCATATAAGTGGATTTTTGGTAAAACATGCAATTTACCAAAGCATTTTAATAGCACAGATAGAGTAGAAACCATTTATAATATGGAAGACTATACTAAGGAAAGTAAATATTGGTTAGAAGTAGCATATAGCAGAGCAAGGATTATGCTCGAAGAACAGAAGAAAAATAATAAGGAATTATATGACTTAAAATTGAACGATATAAGTATATATAAAAAAACTAAACCGGACATAAGTTAGATTTCAAATATTCTCGACCATATATGGTAGTAAAGATAGAAGAAAGGGATAATATAGTAATCTCAAATGATAAGAAAAAACAACAAACGGTACATAACGGTATTATTAAACGTTTTATTAATTCCTATAAACGAAGAACTAGAGCCTTTGGATTTTATTGATATTTATTGGCAATAAATATTTCTTTTAGTTGAACAGAACAAATAAAAGCTTTTATCATGTTATTGCCTTCTATTATAATTTCTCTATTGATAAAATTTTGGTTTTGGATAGTCTTAGGAAGGTTCCAAATTGTAATTATATTAGGCTCTACATATTATATTTTATTCCAAAATCAGAATGTGTTTTACTGTATCTACATTGTGTTGGGACCTGGTTTAGTATACCAGTTATACATTTATTTATAACCAGGCTTTGAGAACTTGCCGTGTAAGTTAGATTATTGTGTGAAAAATATTTGTCATGTATTGTTTGTTTTAGTTAGTATGTTACTTTTTATACCCGTTACTCGTAGAGTAAAAGGGTATACTAGATTCGTTGAAAAGTATGTAACAGGCAGAAGGAAGCGATTCCGACCATATAAAGTATATATATTCTTGATCAGGGTCAATAGCCGAGTCGATCTGACCATGTCCGTCTGTCCGTCCGTCTGTCTGTCTGTCTGTCTGTCCGTCCGTATGAACGTCGAGATCTCAGGAACTATTAAAGGTAGAAAGTTGAGAATAAGCATACAGACTCCAGAGACATAGACGCAGCGCAAGTTTGTCGATTCATGTTGCCACGCCCCCCTAACGCCCACAAACCGCCCAAAACTGCCACGCCAACACTTTTGAAAAATGTTTTAATATTTTTTCATTTTTGTATTAGTCTATGTAAATTTTTATCGATTTGCTAAAAAACTTTTTGCCACGCCCACTCTAACGCCCACAAACCGTCAAAAACTGTCAGTGATGAAGACTCTTCTTCACACTTCCACTAGCTGAGTAACGGGTATCAGATAGTCGGGGAACTCGACTATAGCGTTCTCTTTTGTTTCATCTGGGTATGGGATTATTTCAAAAACTGGTGTTTTGATTATGTCTCTTGGAATGTGGGATATTATCAGAATTTCGAATCAGATTTAAGCCAAACTGAAGTTTTGATATTAAGAAGTTTTTCAGAATTGACGTGGATTAACGAATCGTGTTTTAAAAATTTTGGGTTAAAGATACCTAATCGTGTCAATTGCAAGCCACGTGGTTGAGTTCGCTTATTTGTACATTCAATTTAGAGATGTCGGCTATTTGTTGTTGTAATTCTTCTTTATCTCCTTGATCTAAAGTACCGAATAAGTATTTGTAAATCATTCCTATGAAGTTAACAAGACCGCGTTTACTGCGTTTTACAATTCTTATATTGCTCTTTTTAGTTTTTCTACTAGATACTGAATTTGTGGTAAGTGATTAAAAGGTTGAGTTTGATTATCATTTGTCTTGAATTTCCTGGCTTTTTGAATGGATTAGTTGTTTTTGATCTAACTAGAGGGGATTCTCTAAAGTTGGTGTCTATGAGGCGAATGTGTTTTACTGTATCTACATTGTGTTGCGACCTGGTTTAGTATACCAGTTATACATTTATTTATAACCAAGCTTTGAGAACTTGCCGTGTAAGTTTGATTATTGTGTGAAAAATATTTGTCATGTATTGTTTCGGTTAGTATGTTACTTGTTTCATCTGGGTATGGGATAATTTCAAAAACTGTTGTTTTGATTAAGTCTCTTGGAATGTGGGATATTATCAGAATTTCGTTAGTATCAGATTTAAGCCAAACTGAAGTTTTTCAGAATTGACGTGGATTAACGAATCGTGTTTTAAAAGTTTTGGGTGAGTTTCTCTATACCAGGGTGTAATAATTCTTTATGTGTTTTAAGAATGAATTCCTTGAATGTATGTTTGAATGTCTATTAGTTTACTACTGGTTTTCATGGTTTTAGTGAAACTGTCGGGACTTATGAGTTGAGTATACGCATTTTGAAAAATTTGAAAGTCGATTTCGTTAGGGAAGTAAATAACACTTTTTTTAGTGCAGAAGTATTCTTTAATTAATTCTTTATCAGTCATTTCTTTATAACTGATTTTTATTCTGATTTTATGGAAATATTTTATTATCTGGACGTCGTCAAAATCGTATTTTATGAATTCGAATTGTCTGTTATAATAATTAAGAGGTCTTTCTGTTATTGAGATGTGACTTTTGTTGTCTTCTTGTGCACTTTGCACAGTAGCTGCTGTGGGAAAGGAAACTGGGTCATCTTCTCCTAGGACGTTTTCCTGAATTTGGATTCTAGATAGAGCGTCAGCGACGTGGTTTTCTTTACCGGGTAGATATTGAATATTATAATCGTATTCGTTAAGTTTTATCTTCCATCTCTGTAATTTCATATTGGAGTCTTTTGTGTTACTTAACTATACAAGTGGAACTTTCTACCGAATAGGTAGGACCTGAAATATTTTGTTGCCATACTATGGCTAATAGTTCTTTTTCTATTGCCGAATAGTTAAGTTTGTGTTCATTTAAATACAGAACCTAATACAGAACCTATGGCTATATTACTCGCATCTGTTGTCAGCGAAAATTTCTTTTCGAAGTTAGGGTATATTAAGATTGGATCGGACTTGATGAGTACTTTTAGTTTTTCGAAGGCGGACATATAATCATTATCTTTTGTGTTAATTACTGCTCCTTTTTTTAGTTTGGGGGTCATAGGTTTTGCTATTTTTGCAAAATTGGGAATGAACTTACGGTAAAATCCGCATAGTCCAAGGAAAGATTTTATTCCTTTTGTGGTTTTAGGAATAGGGAAATTAACAATTGCCTTTATTTTGTTAGGGGTTTGTTTTATACCGTCTGTCGAGATAATGTGACCGAGAATTTCTGTTTCCTTCTTCAGAAATTCACATTTATCGAGTTGCAATTTTAGATTAGCTGGTCGTAGCTTATTAAATACCCTTCTTAATGACATTATATGTTTCTCCAATGAAGTGGAATAAATGATATCATCTTCTAAAATATTGTTCATGCAGCATTGAAATGTAGCTGGTGCATTTTTCAGACCAAAGGGCATACGAGTATATTCATAATGTCCATGTTTTGTTGAGAATGCTGTTTTGGGTATTGATTGTTGGTCCATTTGGATTTGATGGAAACCTTTAGCTAGATCAATGGTTGTGAAGTATTGACAGCGTCCAAGCTTGTCTAATATTTCATTCATTACGGGAATAGGGAATTTGTCGTCAATGGTTATCTCGTTGAGACTACGATAGTCTATGACTTATCAAAATTTTGGTTTACCAGAAGCATCTATTTTCTTTGGGACGATCCGAATTGGAGAACAATAGGGTGATTTGGATTTCCTAATCATTTTTTGTTCTATCATTTCGTTAATTTGTTTGTTGACTTCTTGATCAAACGCTTGGAGGTAGTTATATGGTTTTTATAGATAGGGTCTTCGTGTTTTGTATGAATAGAATGTTTGATCGTACTTGTGAAAGTCAAATTTTAACTTTCTTTGTACTGAATACATTGTATTCAAGCAGAACGTGATAAAGTTGTTCCCTTTATTCTGTATTCAGATGTTCTAATCTGAATACGTTAGGTTCTCTTAACTCGTCGTTTAAGGCGTAGTTAGAGGATGTTACTAAGAGGGTTTTTCTCAGATTTTGAAGGCTTGGGATACTCATAGGTAATCTTGGTCTCTTCGGAATTAGACGGTCTGGGGCACTCATTGGTGTTCTTTGACTCATTCGGTTTTAAGTGGGTTTTCCGCTTAATTTTCAGGAGGGTTTTCTCCTTTTTTGGGGTTTGTAGAGGGGTTTCCTCTGGGTTTGATTACTTGGGGCACTCATTGGTAACCTTGGACTCATCTGCTTGGATGTGGTCATACCACATTTCGAATGTATAGCCATTTATAGTGACTGTTTGTGTTGAATAATCAATTTGAGTGTTAGTTGGCTCTAACTAATTTCTGCCTAACAGTAAATCATATTTTTCTGAAAAATTGTGAATATAGAATGTTTAATTAGTGGGACAAAGTTTGCTTGACTGCAATGAAACGCTTAGGTTCAATGTTCTAACGCCATTTATAGTGTGGACTTTTACTTTAGAAGGTTTGATTGTGAGTTCACTTGCCAACCTCGGATTCATTTCGGCGGGTCTTGAGTAAGTGTTTTGGATCTGTGTGGGGTTTGTTAATGGAATAAAGGGGGAAACGAGTCGTTGGTTGGGATGGGTGTTTTTAGTTTGGTTTATGTATGTATGTTTATGTGAATTTGGGTTAAATCCTGGCTTAGTATCGGATGTTTTTGAGACTGGGTCTTCGTAGAGACCTTCTTGTTGGGCGGTTTGTCTTAAGTTTTGGACTGTTGAAATTTCATGCCTCGCTAGGGTCATAAACAGCCTATCAGGAAGTGATCGTTAAATTGTATTTTTTATAGTGGTTGCCATTGCTTGTGTATAAACTGTAGTATTGGTTCTGTCATTTTCAAATGCTAACTTATTTATGATTACATTTGATTTATCTTCTACGTGTTCACAAAATAGACGTAAGTTACCTTTGAAAGGTGTGCGATACAATCTTCCAAATAGTTCCTCCAGGGGTGTCTCGGTCTTAAATTCCGTGATTAAGGCGTCCCTTAGAGTTGTCCAATCATTATGCCTTCCGAATTGGGAAACTTTTTCTGCATCTCCGGTAATCTGAAGTTCAATGGCTCCAAATATGATCGCCTTCTGTCGAACGTCGTTTGAAGGGTATAGGTTCAACAGGTATTCCATTCGCCTGATGAACGAGCTGAGTTTTGATGGGTCTCCAGTAAATGGTGGTACTTTGCGTATTTGTCGAAGTAATTGAGAAAGATTTTCCGCTGGTAGCGCCATTTAAGTTAGTTTCTGGTCTGGTTTTGGTTGCTTTACACAATAGTAGCGGTCGCACTTTTGATTTTCAGTGGGCTACTGTTTTTATTCACAGACTGAGATTTATGTCTTAAGTGAACTGCACTGTTTTAACTTTTTGTTAACTGTATGCGGTAGGTTTGACTATTGTGTGTCAACCACCGATCATACGTAGTTCTTGTGAGTTATTTTGGGTTTTTGTTTTTACACTTTTATCAATCGTATACAGTAGGTTTGACTATTGAGTGTCAACCACCGAGTCAACCACGTAGTTCTTTTGCGGGTTAAAAAAGTTAATTGTATTACGATTTTATGTTCACTTTAGCGCCGATTCGCGTGGTTCAATCTTTAAAGATACGCTTGGTCGTACAAGGATCTTTTGTCACAAGATTGATATTTCGTAAACAACTCGCACAATATTTTCTTTTTATCCTACCGACTGCGCCATTTACGAATTCAGACCAATCGTTTAATAAAAAAAATAACACGGTTGGTTTATTATGTATTATTAAACGTGTTATTAATTCCAATAAAGGAAGAACTAGAGCCTTTGGATTATCACTAGGTTGGATAATGGATTTCGAAGTTGAAATGGTCTTAGCGAAGCGATCGCAATTGATAGCGTACTCAGAACTGAACTGCCTTATGGGGACATGTTTGCGTTTATATAGGCAGATTGGGATAGCTTAAGAGCGAAGTTTAAGATAATTAAGTTATAAATGTTTATTCTACTTTGAAGAGAGAAGCTCTTGAAAAATAGGAGAGAGAATCCTGTAACGATTGCGTGGGCGGAAGTTTTTGTTATTTCAGTTGGCCTCGCCAAGTGATCGAATGTTTAGGGGACGACCTTGGCTCGATCGAATGTTTAGGGGACGACGTTGGCTCGCCACAGAGTCTAGACTTTGGAATATGATGCTGTGCGTAATGCTTAATCGAAGGGCTCTCGATCTTTGATTACATTTTGTACTTAGACATTAATGTGTACGTGTGAGTCATCTTTGTTCTGTTGAACGAAAAAAATTTAAAAAAAAATATATATATATTAAAATTTGAACTTAAAAACCTATAAACATGTATGTTTGTACACAATGTTTCCTTACATTTTCTTAAAATTAAAATTAAAATACAAAAAAAAAATTTTAATAAAAAAATGATATTCCTTAAAATAAAAAAAAAAACTTAACAAAAAAAAATTCTTTAATTATTAATTATAAAATCACTTCATAAAATTACGTTATTTTCCAAAAGAAGGGAGATGTGCATACATATCGAATAAACACTATCAAATTAAAACCTTGAGAATAATCACATTGTAGCACTTTGCAACAATGATTATGTAAGACTTTTCAATTCCCATATCTCAATTGCTCAGTAATCTGACCACACAATAATGATAATATTAGGACCAGAAGTGCAGATTCGGCATAATTAACATGCGCGACTGCTCGATCTTTATGTGCACATGACTCTCTCAAACAGCGGCGCTCTCGCAGCCTAAGTTAAGTACATAAGAACAAAGCAACGTCTCTGCCGACGGCTTCTGTGCTGGCGCAGACGGATTGCTTTTGGCTAGCTTGGACTCTTGAAGACCAAGTACAAGTCAGTCTCAATCTGAATCTCTGTTTGAATACCCGAACATGCTATTGTATTGAGTTTTTAGATTAAAAATTTATTAAAAATATATTTCAAAGAAATTGTACAGATAAACAAGTTCAGGAAAGAATCTTGAAACAAATACAGATATGGGATATATTACCGTTGGTTTCTAGGACCACAAACAATATTTATTCGGATAAACAAAAAAATTTGTCGGAGCCCCAAAATGTTTGCAGCGCAATTAAAGAAAATATAGAAATTATTGGCATTTTATCTTAAAGGCAGGACCTAATTTCGTATGTATTTGGGAAGTTTAAGTTAAAACCGTGAAACATGTGAGCAGGCTAATTGGGAAAAATAGTTCAACAGATAAAAAGATGCCAACACTTTTATGTCAAATATACAGGATAGATAAATTCATGACCGTTCCATACTACCATATGGACTGTGATTTTACCAAAAATAATACCGATTATAAAGTCATACCTTTATTCTGAGATTATTATTATTATTATTGAGAAATTAACGCATAATTAAAATTATGCGGAATTTTGGATTAGCTATAGCAGCTGAGGGCCTTAAGCTAAGTTATATACATTTTTTTGGGTTTGGTTATATTATATGTACAAGTGAGGTTCTTATTTTACGGTTAATAACTATGTAATAATTTTTTAAAGCTAATTTATTTATGTGTAGCGTTGATATTTATGGATATGATTTTTTCCTTTTTTTTTTTTGCTTATATTGTATGGTAAAGTTTTGTATTTTTTAAGAATTGTATTGCTTGGTGAATGTTTTCAAATGAGGTGATTTCTCTAATTGTTTGTTTCAAGAAGTTCGATCTGTTTTGCTGAAGGTCATTGCAGTTGAGTAATATATGTTGTAATGTTATGTTGGTGTTGCAGGTTGTGCAGATTGGTGGTGGAGTTTTATTGAGTATGTGGCTGTGGGTTAGATTGGTGTGTCCTAGTCTTATTCTTGTGAATTTTATTGAGTCTGATCGTGAGATGTTTTTCGTCGGGGTGCTGTCGTGGCTAATATTTTTGTAGTGGATTGATGAGTTGTTAAATATTGAAGTTTTAAAGGTTTCAGTGTTTAGTTTGATGTGTTTCAAGATGTCTGATGTGTTGAAGTTTTTTTGGGTAATCAAAGGGAAGTTATGTGCGTTTTTTTGCTGTTTCGTCCGCGAGCTCGTTTCCTGGAATCCCGCAGTGTCCCGGGACCCATAGAATTAAGATTTTATTTCTCTTGTATTTGTTTAGGATATTTCTGATGGCGGTGGTGTGGTAGTTTTCGCTTTTAATGTTTTCAATTTCTCTTAGGGCTGATAGGGAATCTGTGCAGATTGCAAATTTTCCTCGTTGTTTGCTTGCGTGGTTGCATGCTGTCAGAATTGCTGCTATTTTGGCTGTATATATGGAGGAGTATTGTGGGAGTATACGGTGGTAAATAATTTCTGTTTCCGTGGTACGCTATATGAGACTCCGCTAGCTGACTTGGATCCATCTGTGTAAAGAAAGTGTCTGCCTGCTAGTGTGTTTTTTAATTCCTTGAACTTTTGTTGGTATATTAATGGTGCCGTTTCTGCTTTGGATGAGGTGTGTAGTGCGGTGTTAGTGCTTGTATTACTGCACAGCCAGTGTTGGGTTTTTTCTTTCCTGCTTGTTTCGGGTGATACATAAATATTTACTTTTTTTAATTGTTCTATTGTATTGTGTAGTGAAGACGGGACTTTTGGTATTCTTTTGGAATTTTTAATTTTGTTGTAAATTTTTTCAATTGGTGAGAACTTGGAGTTTATTATGATTTTGATGTTTTTTTGTGTTGCATATGTTGTTCTATGTTCTATTGGCAGTATGTTAACTTCATGCAATAGGTTGTTAATTGGGGTGGTGCGAAAGGCATTGAAGGCGATTCTTATTGCTGAGTGGTAAATCGTTCTTAGTTTGCTCAGGGTTGATTTTAGAGCATTTATGTCGTTGAGAAGTGCGTCTAGGTTGAGGTTGTTTTGTTTTTTCCCAAGATTGTAAATTATTGTGAAGTCGTCGGCGTAAGCAGTGAAATCCATTTGTTTGTGCGTAGCTAGTATTTTGTTTAATTGGTTAATAAGGGGGATCTTTGCGGTATTAAATTGTGTAGTGGTTAAGGGTTTGAGTAGGATTTGTTGGAAAGGACTGTTATTTTTCTATTGGTAAGGAAGTATGTTATGTAGTTGGAGATCCTTGGGCCTATTTTCCAGGCTATGAGTTCGTCAATGATGCTGTGGATGCCTACTCTGTCAAACGCTTTGGCGAAATCTAGTGAGATGATCGACGCGTGGCTTTTCTTTGATAGGGATCCAGTTATCTGATAATCTAGCATAGCTAGAGAATCAGGAACCGATTTTCCCTTTCTGAATCCCATTTGCCGGTTATCTAGAAGCTTGCTATTTGAAGCAAGCCACCATAGCCGTTTTCCTATTATTTTATCAAGGACTTTGGATATGCATGGATTGAGTGAAATGGGTCGGTAGGAGTTAATGGTGGTTTTGTCCGTGTTCGGTTTGGGTATGACGCTGCTTACTTTAAGATGCTGAGGTATATATGAGCTAAGGATGTTGTTGAAAAGTTTTAGCAGTCTTTTATGTAGGTTTGTGGATAGGTTTTTAAGCATAGGATAGCTTATACGGTCTCGGCCTGGAGTTTTTCCTTTAAGTTTGTTAAGTGCAGCAAAGAGTTCTGTAAGAGATATGTCCTGTTCGATGCTAAGCGCTGTAGGGGATGGGACGTGTGTGTGAGGGATTGGATTTGATTTCCTTTGTATGAATGTTGTGTGGAAGTTGCTGTCAAGCGATGCTTAAGACCAGTGAGTGCAGAGGTTGTTGGCTATTTCATTTTTGCCCATAATGCTTTGTGTTGTGTCATTGGGATCGGTAAGGCAGTGGATGTGGTGCCTAGTTTTCAGGCCGCAGAAATGGTTTATTTTAGTCCATATTTTTCCAATGGGTGAACTTGAGCTAATTTCGGTTGTGAAGCTTTCCATTGCTGATTTTTTTCTTATTTTTATTTCTCGTTAGAGTTTGGCGTTGGCTTTTTTGTAGGATAATACGTTTGTCATATTAGTGTTTCTGTTGAGATTTTTCCATGCTGTTTGCTTTTCATTTCTTAATTGTTGGAGGGTTTGGTCCCACCATGGAACGTTCCGCTGTCTTCTAGACTGGTGTGATTGGGGGATGGATTCATTGGCGGATTGAATTATTATTCTTGTAATAATAGCGAGTTCTTTATTAACATTGGAGCTTGGGGGCTTTTCAGTAGACAGCTTATCCGCAATTTCCTGGAATAGGGGCCAGTTTGCTTTCTTAAGGTTAAATCTTGGTCGTTTGATTGGGTTGTTCATGTTATGTTCTTCGAATAGGTCTATGTGAATTGGGTAATGGTCGCTGCCTGAAAGCGAGCTGTCCGTATACCATTTTGAGTTCAGGTTAATAGGGGGTGATGCAATGGAAAGGTCTACATATGTGTGTGAATGTATGATGTGTGGTAAAGTGGGTTTCTGAGCCGTTGAGTTTTGGTTGATAAATTTAGATAATGTGTTTCCTCTTTGGTTGTTGGTTTGTGAGCCCCAGCTCCTGTGCCAGCTATTAAAATCTCCAGTTATTAGTAGGGGTGGTTGTAAGTTGTCGTATATATTTCTGAGGTTTTGTATTGTAAAAGGTTTGTTGGGTGGGATGTAAGATGATGTTATGGTGAACTTGAATTTGGAATGAATTGTTACTGCTATTGTGTCGAAGTCAAAGGCGCTTATTTGATCTTGTAAAGAGTTATGGACGAGGAGAGCAACTCCTCCAAAACTGTTTGTGGCGGTGTTTTCATGATAGATAGTGTAGTCTATTGGAATAGGTATGTTTTGAGTAGAGTGTAAGTGTGTTTCTTGTATGGATATTATCTTAGGGTTGTGTTTTTTTATAATAATTTGCAATTGGTTGTAGTTGTTAATGTAACCGTTCATGTTCCACTGTATTACTTTAAGTATTTTTTTTTTAAATTGGGATTTTAATTAATTTAGGAAATAGAGACAGTTTACTTGTTTTAATGTATAATTGCATTATATTTATACCCGTTACTCGTAGAGTAAAAGGGTATACTAGATTCGTTGAAAAGTATGTAACAGGCAGAAGGAAGCGTTTCCGACCATATAAAGTATATATATTCTTGATCAGGATCAGTAGCCGAGTCGATCTGGCCATGTCCGTCTGTCCGTCCGTCTGTCCGTCCGTCTGTCCGTCTGTCCGTATGAACGTCGAGATCTCAGGAACTACGAAAGCTAGAAAGTTGAGATTAAAAATACGGACTCCAGAGACATAGACGCAGCGCAAGTTTGTTGATTCATGTTGCCACGCCCACTCTAACGCCCACAAACCGCATAAAACTGCCACGCCCACACTTTTGAAAAATCATTTGATATTTTTTCATTTTTGTATTAGTCTTGTAAATTTCTATCGATTTGCCAAAAAACTTTTTGCCACGCCCACTCTAACGCCCACAAACCGCCCAAAACTGCCACGCCCACACTTTTGAAAAATGTTTTGATATTTTTTCATTTTTGTATTAGATTTGTAAATTTCTATCGATTTGCCAAAAAACTTTTTGTCACGCCCACTCGAACGCCCTCAAACCGAAAAAAACTGTCAGTGTTGAAGACTCTCCTTCGTACTTGGGCGTGGCAAAAAGTGTTTTGGCAAATCAACAGAAATTTACAAAACTTAAAAAACTCGCCTATTGATTTGGGTTTGGTTATGGGTTTGTCAAGTAGTCAAGATTAGATTTGTTATCTATAGCGATAACTAGTGGAGTTCCAGGTAATTGATCTGGCAGCCCTACCACTTTGGTCTAGGATAAGTAATTACACATTTCCTAACGCGATATCACCCGAAATGCAACTCTGCTGCTGTTAAAAGCTTACCGCCTTTATTGTCGAAGTCAGATCGGTTTCTTGTTAGACTGATCTGAATTAAGAAAGACGTATAACGTAATGCTTGCGAATTTAATTAAAACCGCGTGTTAATCTAAGTCACGTGCAAATCATGAAGTTCATCTGGAGCACCGATTCAGACAGAATCTGGTGATTCTTATTTTCAACTGAATCAGGTATGTTGATTCTGTGCAGTTTGGGATCAGCCTTCTAATTAAGGATACCATTGAAATTCAAAACTGGGCACGAGCCAAGTCCTCGGTTGCATCTAGCGCGTCACGCGCGCACCCCACGCGGCCACGACTTCAACAGGCGCAACTAGGAGACCCCCTGGCCTTACGAACTCCGCATTCCACGTGAGGATCATCAGCGGACGCCGCATTCCACGAGCGGATCGCCTACGGACTCCGCATTCCACGTGCGGATCATCATCGGACGCCGCATTCCACGTGCGGATCGCCTACGCACTCCGCATTTCACGTGCGGATCATCATCGGACGCCGCATTGCGGATCGCCAACGGACTTCGCATTCCAAGTGCGGATCATCAGCGGACGGAATCTCAATACAGCGTGCTGATCGTTTCAGCACCCCTGCAAACTTTGTGAGCGACATGTGATCAACTGAACAAAGCTCTGTTTCGTTTCAAAAAGATTAAAATGTTTAAATTCATTTAAATTCTGTAGCATTCGGTTTAAAGTTAAAAGTAGCCGAAGATTGATGTAGCCTTTAAACTTAACGTGTACATATTGTTGGACCTCGAGTCTGTAGAGAGCATTTGTTCAAAAAATCATAATTAACGCATAAATCGATCTAACATCGATCGTCATCAGGCCTGCTGTTCGTTACAGGTTAGATAATTTAGCTGGACACCTTCTTCTGATAGTTAAATTGCATTGCATAAAAACTCGCAAAGCTTTAGCTCAACGGAATGG
Organism: Drosophila teissieri; assembly: GCF_016746235.2. Lineage (NCBI taxonomy): Eukaryota > Metazoa > Arthropoda > Insecta > Diptera > Drosophilidae > Drosophila > Drosophila teissieri. Next base: position 25,098,577 of record NC_053029.1, on the reverse strand, counting down.
GATCTAATCGGAGTCACATAACGGTTTTACAAAATCTCTTAGCGATAATGGTATATAAAATGGAATGCGCTAAAATTAACCTGACTGACGACTGGCGATCGGTGACATGGATATTCCGATTAGAATTGGATCAGGTCATCTTTCTTTACGTGGTTTTACTATGCCATCTTCCGCCCTGTGCTGGTTTTCGTGAGAAGCGCGGCGTCAACCTAGGCGGCCAAATAAATTCCAACGGCGATCCGCTTGTCGCTTATGGCTCCGCGGCTGAGGTACTCCCAACGTCGATCCTAAAAGTCTCCTTAATGAATGGAATCGATCTTCCAACACCTGGTGCTGCCCAAAATCACAAGTGCTTGGCGTCGGCAAGATGTCTGTTGCTATCAAAATCTTCGGATAGCACTGAAATTTTTTTTTTTACGTTCTAACCTCGTGAGGTATCTCTCTAAAGATGGGCTACGGATTGTTTTATTGCGTTGACGCAAATAGAGGCCTGCCTAGAGTCGATTAATATGTCACGAAAGTTCCTTAATGAATACAAAGAGTCCATCCGTAGGGCACTGGGAACTGTGTCATGAAGAGGCCGGCTATGCCGGATGTATGGATGTGAGGGTCCTTTTGAAGCCACTCCCTCTCTAACATAAACAGAATAAAACAAGAGAGTACGCTATGGTCGAGTTCCCCGATTATTAGATCCCCTTACTCAGCTAGTGGAAGTCCGAGCAAGAAATCTTCAGATTTTTCTGGCATATTGATGGAAATTGGGATCAAAAAGAATTAAATGAAAAAAATTAATAATGTTTTAAAGTGTGGTCGTGGCAGTCTATAGAATCTGTATGCTTAATCTCAACCTTCTAGGGTTTATAGTTCCTTAGATATTGACGGATACAGACGGTCAGAGACGGACAGGGTGAGCTCGACTCGGCTATTGATCCTGATCAAGAATATATATACAAGAATATATATACTTTATATGGTCGGAAACGCTGCCTCTTACCTGTTACATACTTTTACTTTAGGAGAAACTGGTATAATTAATTGTGCCTGAACTGTATATAAACATCGTACAGTCCACACTGTTACACAACCATAGCCGTCGCTTGATCGGAAAATGCTCGGGATGTGTTTCGGCAGCATAAATTTTTGTACACCTTCTTGTGACAAATGAATCGTTGCGGGACCCTCAATACGATCCCATTGTGTCTATGTGGTCTGTCGAAAGTTATGTCATGGTTCTTTAACTTTTCTACCAACTCCTTCGTATACGTTTACCTTTGCATTATTATCTCTTTTTGTTCACAATATACGAGTTAAACGTTTTTTTTATATTGATAAAAACTGGCAAAACAAAAGAGAGAACGGCGGCTTGTGGGCGGAGTGGTTGAAGCGCATAGCTTTTGTTTTCGATATGTTTATCTCGAGCCCTACGCTGCTGGCTATCCTGACTAGATCGTCACTTTTCCTCTGTATGTCGCCGAGTCTGTGCGATATGATGCAGATGTCGTCTGCGTAGTCCAAGTCCTCAAGGTGTCTGGTGAGGTTCCACGAAATTCCGCGCTTGGAAGAGCATACTTCGCTCATTAACTCGTCGACTACGATGTTGAAGAGGAGTGATGACAGCGGGCATCCTTGCCGAATTCCGGTGCTCGTCTGGAAAGGTGCACTAGTTTTTCCATTGTGCCGTACCACCAGGTTGGCATCGTCATACATCGATTTGATGATGGCGATGAGGTTTGCAGGTACTCCTTTTCTTGCAAGTGCTCGCAATATTGCTGCTCTTTCAACTGAGTCGAATGCCTTCTTGAAGTCGATGAACAGGAGGTAAAGCGGGGCTCTCCATTCCACAGCTTGCTCGGTTATTATGCGTAGTGTATTTGCCTGGTCTACGCAACTCCTGTGTGGTCTGAAGCCTGCCTGTTCGTCTCGGATTGTTGTCTCAATTTTTTCCTGGAGGCGTTCGTTCAGAAGTGTAGCTAAGATCTTATAGCTGGTGTTGAGCAGTGTTATCCCTCTCCAGTTGTTGCAGTCACTAAGGTCGCCTTTTTTGGGAAGCTTCACAATGATTCCGCTTTTCCAGGAGTCTGGCACTGTCTCGCCTTCCCATATGCGTGAGAAGTGTGGATGCAGTGTTTCAGCCATCAGTTGGGTGTCAACTTGAAGCAATTCGGCTGGTATGTTGTCTTCGCCAGCTGCCCTGTTGTGCTTCAGCTTCTTTATTGCATTCACGATTTCTCTTACATTCGGGGGTGCAGAGGGTATCCTGCTACTCCCACTTGGCGGCACAACACTCCTGTAGTCTATGGCCACGTTTGGTGATGTGGTGTGGCTAATTCCCATGAAGTGTTGGCGCCATCTTCGGATTTGTGCGTCATCATTGGATAAGAGGTTACCTTCTAGATCTCTGACTGGTTTGTTCTGTCTGTGATAGGTTCCTGTGATCCGTGAAATCTGCTGGTATAGCGTGCGCATGTTGTTCTCGCCGGCTGCTCGTTCAGTGTCTGCCGCGCGTCTTTCCAGCTGTGCTCTTTTGTCCTTTCTGGCCGACCTTTTCACCGCCCTGCATAGTCCGCGATACTCCTCACGGTACTGGACGTCATTTTCGTCTTCAGAGTAGAGTCGCTAAGGAGGTGCAGGTTCAGTGGGGGCGCTCGCCGGTGTTGACTGTTGCCAGTGTTCCTTGAGTGGTTGCGGTTGAGCTTTATTGAAAGTTCTCCAATGACCAACTCTGTCTATGGCTGCTCCCCTTTTGTTCCGTACGTCCATTTGCGAGTGTCTCCATTTCCTGCTAATGCATATGTGGTCGATCTGGTTGCGCGTATTACCACTTGGAGATGTCCAAGGGTATTTGTGGACATCTTTGTGTGGGAATATTGTGCCACCGATGAACAGTTGAAATAGCTGGCAGAGTTCCTTGCCGTAGCTTGTTGAAGGTTGCTGTAAGGGCAGTATAGAAGTCGTCCTTGGTGTCGTCGTTTGCGTCTTCCGTCGGGGCATAGCATTGAGTGATGTTTATGTATCTAGCTCTACATCTGAACCTGGCGGTCATGATTCTATCAGAAATGGGTTCCCAGGAAACCAGTGCCTTCTTTATGCGCTTGGACACAAAAATTCCCACTTTATATCTGCTGCCGTCACTGTTGCCACTGTGTAGGACTAGATTGCTATCTGATGTTGTTGTTTCCCCACTGCCAGTCCACCTCATCTCGCTGATTCCAGCTATTGCAATGTGGAGTTTCTCCATCTCCTCTCTGCTAACCTAGATGGTTCTCTTAGAGTTCTAACGTTCCATTGTCCAATTCGTGTCCGTTTTGAAATGCCTATGGTCGTCATCGAATTTGGGGAGCCGTTTATGTTTAAATTTCTCGTATTAGTTTCAGTAATCGTTATAAGTTTTTCGACCGATCTGGTGATTGGCCAGATGCGGCTTATCCCAGTGGTGGGGCTGCCACCTGTCGCCATCGGGGAGTGGTGTCTACGGTGTTGTGTTGTTATTCGTAGAAAAGCGAACAGTCTGGTAACGCGATCGCCCTGCTGGGTGTTGTTTGCTGTTCGCAGAAAAACACAGGGTGCGCTTGGTACTATGTGGGTGCCCCCGTTTTTCTCCCATGTAGTGAGGAAGAATACTTTCTAAAAGTTAGAAAAGCATTTCAGAGAGGAAGTTTTTTTTGTATGGCCATGCTCTCGTCATGGGTAGTTGCACTATCCACTACACCACGAGGATATAGATATTCACAATTCCAATAAAAAAATGAAAAAGCTGGGCAGTGGCAGCTTTCGGTGAGTACGAGTAACAGATATAAGCATTGTGGAAATTTAACAAGTTTACGTTGTAAACTCTTTCAGTTAAGCCATATATCTTTTTAAAATTGTTAGTAAACAGTCGCTTTATTTTATGTTTTTGTTCGATTAGTGATAAAGCAGCATAATCAACAGCAGAATGTTTAGTCCCTAGATCGACCTATGTATGTATTTCAATGTAAATTTTTTCTTTATTTAAATTTGTTTTTTTTATTTTTAGTAGAAGATTGTACATGCTCTTAGTATCCATCCACTACACCACGAGGATATAGATATTCACAATTCCAATAAAAAATGAAAAAGCTGGCAGTGGCAGCTTTCGGTGAGTACGAGTAACGGATATAAGCATTGTGGAAAATTAACAAGTTTACGTTGTAAACTCTTTCAGTTAAGCCATATATCTTTTTAAAATTGTTAGTAAACAGTCGCTTTATTTTATGTTTTTGTTCGATTAGTGATAAAGCAGCATAATCAACAGCAGAATGTTTAGTCCCTAGATCGACCTATGTATGTAGTGAATATTTCTCAGCCATGTACAGATTTTTCTCGTTTACTGTCTACCTTTACAACCTCCAAATTGTACGGCCTGTGACGACCTATAAATGTGTAAACTCAGCCCGATATTAAACGATGAAACTAAGCTTGTAATTAGAAAATTGTGCCTAAGCAACTTACAACTTTGTTTTTATTTTTGCACATGTAATGTTTCAGATCTTGCCAGAGGCAGTCAAGCAGCCTTAATATTACACCTTTCTCCGTTAGGTCCATTACCTATAATCCGGTATGTTAAATAGAGCAGAAATCTATATATATTAATTTTACCTCTCACCTAGAGTGCACTCTTAACATTTGCGTCAAAAAACATTTGTAAAAGCTCCCTTAAAGTCTCTGACCTTTGTTTAATTAACGAAACAAAGATGACCTCTAGCATGCCATCTGAATTCACGGAAGATACGGTAAGTAATGTTATAAAGCCTTTGATTTGTTAATAAAACAAGAGATAATGCTATAGTCGAGAATGCTATAGTCACTAATTTCAACATTTTCTGGAATATCGGTACAATTTTGAGTAAGAATTAAACCAAAATAAAATTTAAAACTTTCCAAAAGATTGGGCGTTGCGAAACGTTCCTTTGCAAATCGATAGAAATTTCGAAGACCAATAGAAAAATGAAAAATATCTAAACCTTTTCTTAAAAGTGTGGGCGTGGCAGTATTGGACGGTTTTTGGGCGAGGCCAAAAGTCTTATTGCAAATTGATAGAAATTTACAAGACTCTCCTTAAACGAATTAACCGAGTTATGCACCGAATATTGCGACATTTGTTGTCTCAAAACATAAACACATTGTCTAATAATTTTTTTTAAGCAAAAGTTGAGATTGAATGATAAAATGTATAAGTTAATTTAACGCCGCTACGGCGAGCATGGGATATACGACAGCAACGGCATTCTGCAATGTAAGCATTATGCCGGATGTCGTTACGTAGCCGGCAAACACTGCTTATTTGCGTGGCCGCTACGAATATGAAATCGAAAGAATGTGTTTCTTTTTTCATTTTAGCTCTTAATTTAAGTTTTTGTATTCGTGTTTTCAGTTCTTTTTTACCCTTGTAAGCAGCACCACCTACTCTGTTCAATAAAGAGACATTTAAAAGTTACTCCGTCGAATGTTTATTCTGAAGCCACCGTCTTACAGAAATTGACGTGAAAAACTACAGACATAACTGTTAAACATAACATACCAGGAAACTGATTAATTGGCCCAACTAGTGGTATTTGACAGCGCATTAGTCATTACCCACGAACTAAAAAATCACAATTAACTACAAGTGAATCAAGCTCAGCCACGTCAACAGGGATGTAGTGACAAACACCAAGTGCTAACAACAAAAACAAGTGCTTGTGACCACTGTTGCTTACAACAGAACAATCCGACAAGTGGCTGCTGCTGACCTACGTGGCGACACAGCGACAACGTCATTAACCTCGCCTCTTGAGTACAGTTGGCTGAGGTTTAATTTCACGTTACACCGAGACAACGCAGCGCACAACAGCAGATACCAACTACAGAGCAGAGCACCCCACTTAAAAAAATGTGAGTGGACACTTTTCTTTACACTGTTCTTAGACCTGCGAATTAAAAATAAGTATAAAAATACAGTTTTTGCAAGTGTCTTTATCAGAATGGAATTAAACAGTAAAAAGTTTTAACACGCACAACGACTCGTGAAAGTAGAGGTGGATTAGGTTGACAAAAAATATTTAACTATTGGCAGGAAGAATAAATAAAAAAAAAAAACATTTGTCGAATAATTATTAAACGCAGCGTATCAAATGCACGCGCTCACAATTTTTTCCCGTCTGCCTTTGTCTCGTTCGTTTTGTTTTGTCGTTCAACGCAATACGATCCGTGGAATTTTGCAACCTTGTTGCCTCCGTTCTTAAGCGTTGTGTTCGAGGTTTTTTTGTTTATATTAGAAGCATATGAATTCACCCTTCCGTCGCTATAGAACCCCCCGCCGTCGGTCTAGTGATTCGGACTCTGATTGCGATAATCACATTCGCGTTCCAGCGCCAAGACCAGTTGAAATTCGTATTACAGGCAGCTCTCACCGCTGCCTTAGCTGAGCAAGCCACTGCAAATAAGGCCTTGCTTGACAAAGTCAAGTCAATGTCTCAGTCGCTGGCGGCAGCGCATATTACGTCGCCAGAGGTGCAAGCCTATGCACCCATAGAAATAAGAAATGATTTCCGCTGCGATGAGCCATTGGATGCCGTCAAATGCTTGCAGGCGCACATGAGTCGTATGTTTCATGGAGACAGGCGGCTCTCGCAGCCTACCGTATTTTTAGGACGTACGACGGCAGCTCACGCCATTATCAGGCGGTTATAATGCCCAAGACGGTATTCGAAGTCAGGTCGTTTCTGGGCCTCGCGAACTAGTATAGATGTTTCATTAAAGACCTCGCTGCTATAGCAAGGCCCATTTCGAATATATAAAAGGGCAAAAATGGAACAGTTAGTAGGCATAGATCCATTCAGGTGCGTTTCTCTGAGTCCCAGCGAGAGGCGTTCCAAAAGCTGCACATTATATTGGCATCAGAAGACGTCATGCTCAGCTACCCTGATTATAAGAAGCCATTTGATTTAACGAAAGATGCTTCGGCCTACGGTATAGGTAAAGAGGGCCGTCCAAGAGGGCCGCCCGATAACAATGATTTCAAGAACACTTAAAGACAGTAAAACCAACTACGCGACTATCGAGCGGGAGTTATTGGACATCATTTGGGCCTGGCTAAACTGCGGCATTACTTGTATGGAGTGAAAGATATAAATAGGCGAGTTCAATGTTCGAATATTTTACAAGCCCGGTAAAGAGAACCTGGTAGCGGACGTCTTCTCCAGACACACAGTGGCGCCTTAAATTCTTTAGGGTTACAAAAATCATAACTCTTGAACCAGTTGCGATATTTTCATAATTTTGTTTTTAATGAAAGGTAATTTTAGTACCTTTCGATTAATAGGTCAAACTATTTTGTGTGATAAATAGTAGATTTTATACTCGAAAATTATTTTTTTTTTAAGGCAGTATTCTCAATTTTTATCCAATTTCGACATATACTTTTCATTTGTTATATCCGTTACTCGTAGAATGAAAGGGTATACTAGATTCGTTGAAAAGTATGTAACAGGCAGAAGGAAGCGTTTCCGACCACGTAAAGTAATATATATTCTTCATCAGGATCAATAGCCGAGTCGATTTGTCTGTCCGTCTGTCTGTCCGTCCGTATGAACGTCGAGATCTCAGGAACTATAAAAGCTAGAAAGTTGCGAATAAGCATACAGACTCCAGAGACATAGACGCAGCGCAAGTTTGTCGATTCATGTTGCCACGCCCACTCTAACGTCCACAAACCGCCTAAAACTGCCACGCCCACACTTTTGAAAAAGGATTTGATATTTTTTAATTTTTGTATTAGTGTTGTAAATTTCTATCGATTTGCCAAAAAACTTTTTGCCACGCCCACTCTAACGCCCACAAACCGCCAAAAACTGTCAGTGTTGAAGACTCCCCTGCGCACTTTCACCATCTGAGTAACGGGTATCAGATAGTCGGGGAACTCGACTATAGCGTTCTCTCTTGTTTTCTCTGAAAATGCTAATATGGTACATATTTAATGTTTTAAAAACAAACAATAAATAAATTTTAAAGAAAAAACATTTTTTTTTTAATTTTTCATCTATTTCTACCTTTTTTTTACAAATAATTCATCTTATTCTACAATATTTAATAAAACAGAACAATCTGGACCATAACTATAATTTACATATTTAGTTAATCATTATACATTCATTTAAAATCATTACAAAGTCAGGGACTGACAAGCCGCCAATACTGGAAAAAATGTGTGGGGACCACCCACTAAACTTCCACACCGTGCCTGCGTCCGTCGGTGATTGGCAAAGAGCCAACACCGCGAATGACACTTTTCGATAGTTAGCTAGATAGTTATATATAGTTATTAGCGAACTGGTAGACACAATCGTCCCAAGGGGCGTAAAAGCTTTCCATTGCGATTTGCACACGCTCGCAATGATACAGGATGAGATAGTCCGGAGGTTCCCAGCCATAAAGTTCTGGAATTGCAGGAACCGCGTCGTGGACGTACTCAGATTTGGAGAAAGAAGGAAAATCTTAACTGCAGGACACAATATGGCACACAGAGCAGCGCAAGAAAATGTGAAGCAGGTATCGGAATACTATTTCCCCAAATTGGCCAAGCTGGCCAACGAAATCGTGCAGAATGGCAGGACTTGTGCGAGGGCCAAGGAAATGTTGCACACAGACATTTTCTCTACTGACAAAAAGTTGTTCCTCACTTGCTTTTCCTAAATTTGCCATCTTACAACCTATCGCCTCCACAACTATGTAAGACCTGAAGCCAGCGCTGCTTCAGCTCATGAACTTTTTTTCCAAGGGCAAAGTCCATTTATTGCGACAACGAACCGTCGTTGAAGTCGCACACGATCGTGTCCATGGTTTGTAACAACTTTGGTGTAGGCATTACTAACGTGGAGTGGCGTTGCCAGACTCTGTCTGTTTGGCGCGAATCGTTAAAATTCAAATACATAATACTAAAACAAGATAGAACGCTATAGTCGGCGTCCCCGACTATCTGATACCCGTTACTCAGCTGGTGAAAGTGCGAAGAGAAATTACAACACTGGCCGTTTTTGGCGGTTTGTGGGCGTTAGAGTGAGCGTGGCAAAAAGTATTTTGGTGTAGAGAGTTAAATTTACAAGACGAACAAAAATGTGAAAAAATTTCACAACATTTTTCAAAAGTATGGGCGCGGCAGTTTTGGGCGGTTTGCGGGCGTTAAAGTGGGCGTGGCAAAACGTTTTTCTGCAGATCAATATAAATTGGCAATACTAATAAGAAAATTAAAAAATATCAAAACTTTCTCAAAAGTGTGGGCGTTAGGGTGGGCGTGGCAAAAAGTTTTTCTGCAGATCGATAGAAATTTACAATACTAATTTTTTTTGTTTTTCCTTTGCTATTCCTCTCGGGAACTTAGTGCTTCTACGGGAGCCAATTTCTCGTATTTGTTTCGGTAATCGTTTTTTTTTTATACCCGTTACTCGTAGAGTAAAAGGGTATACTAGATTCGTTGAAAAGTATGTAACAGGCAGAAGGAAGCGTTTCCGACCATATAAAGTATATATATTCTTGATCAGGATCAATAGCCGAGTCGATCTGGCCATGTCCGTCTGTCCGTCTGTTCGTCCGTCTGTCCGTCCGTATGAACGTCGAGATCTCAGGAACTATAAAAACTAGAAAGTTCAGATTAAGCATACAGACTCCAGAGACATAGAAGCAGCGCAAGTTTGTCAATTCATGTTGCCACGCCCACTTTAACGCCCACAAACCGCCCAAAACTGCCACGCCCACATTTTTGAAAAATGTTTTTATATTGTTTCATTTTTGTATTAGTCTTGAAAATTTCTATCGATTTGCCAAAAAACTTTTTGCCACGCCCACTTTAACGACCGCAAACCGCGCAAAGCTTGCACTCCCACATTTTTAAAAAATGTTTTGATATTTTTTCATTTCATTAGTTTTGTAAATTTCTATCGATTTGCCAAAAAACTTTTTGCCACGTTCACTTTAACGCCCACAAACAGCCCAAATCTGTCACGCCCACACTTTTGAAAAATGTTTTGATATTTTTTCATTTTTGAATTAGTCTTAAAAATTTCTATTGATTTGCCAAAAAGATTTTTGCCACGCCCACTCTAACGCCCACAAACCACCAACTGTCAGTGTTGAAATATCTCCTTCGCACTTCCACTAGCTGAGTAACAGGTATCAGATAGTCGGGGTACTCGACTATAGCGTTCTCTCTTGTTTTATTTAAGTTTTTTGACCGATTTGGTGATTGGCCAGATGCGGCTTATCCCAGTGGTGGGGCTGCCACCTAACGTCATCAGGGAGTGGCGTCTACGGTGATGACGTTGCTAGTCGTAGAAAAGCGAACAGTCTGGTAACGCGTCAGGCCCTGCTGGGTGTTGTTGCTGTTCGCAGAACACAGGGTGCGCTTGGTAACTATGTGGGGGGACATCGCTTTACGCCATATAGCGTGGAGAGGGGGTGAGGCGGTGGGGCAAGAGGAAGTTGCCGAAGATTGTTGCATTAGGCATTTTGGATGGAATATTACTTTCTAAAAACTAGAAAAGTAATTTTTTGGGAGGAACGATTGTGTGGCAGGTAGTTGCGCTATCCACTACACTACGAGGCCCCAACACTAATAGGGAATTGAAAAAATATCAAAACATTTCAAAAGTGTGGGCGTGGCAGTATTGGGCGGTTTGTAGGCGTTAGAGTGGGCGTGGCAACATGAATCGACAAACTTGCGCTGCGTCTATGTCTCTGGAGTCTGTATGCTTTTTCTCAACTTTCTAGCTTTTATAGTTCCTGAGATCTCGACGTTCATACGGACGGACAGACGGACGGACAGACGGACATGGCCAGATCGACTCGGCTATTGATCCTGATCAAGAATATATATACTTTATATGGTCGGAAACGCTTCCTTCTGCCTGTTACATACTTTTCAACGAATCTAGTATACCCTTTTATGATACCTAAGCCCGAAAAGGATCACACGATATCGTTATCATACAGACGAATAAGTTTATTATCATGCCTGTCGAAATTGTTCGAAAAATGCCTGCCAACGCGTATAATACCACATATGGAAGCACACAACATTTTCCCAGTCCGTCAATTTGGCTTCAGAGGGAAACACGGAACTATCGAGCAAGTCAACAGAATAGCATCAGAGATTCGCACAGCCTTCGAGCGTAGAGAATTTTGCAGCGTGATATTCCTCGATGTATCTCAACCATTCGACCGCGTCTGGCTCGAAGGTACTTATGCATAAAATTAAAACACACTTGCCTGGGTACACTCATAAACTCCTTGAATCTTACCTCTACAACTTCGCACTGAGGTGCAATACAACCATATCCGACAACTACCCTATCGAAGCTGGAGTTCCACAAGGCAGCAAACAGGCTCAAGCTCTATACGTCCTCGACACAGCGGGTATTCCCACGAGTGACCGAATAACAACATCCACCTTTGCTGACGACACTGCGATCCTTAGCCGCTCCAGATGCCCAGTCGGTGCAGCAACAAAACTCGCCCAAAAAACGCAAAAAACGTTCCCCCAGTTTTGGGGGAACGCGAGCAGAACCGACATAGACACTGTGAGGAGTCTTAAAACTCCCCACAAATCCGGGTGCAGGAGATCGGCAGAGCAACGGAGAAGACAGCTGGAATGCGGGAGGAGTCAAGGGCGGTCAGGTCGAACGGTGTGGACTTTGAACAAGCACAAAGAGGACGTACCGTGAACTAACAGGACATGAGTTGGACCTTGTACCCGAGCGAGCCGTGCGCATTAAGGGAAATAGCGGGAACCCCGCGGCCTATAAAAGGGCTGGCGCAGCTCGGGTCAGTCAGTCAGTTGAACACGCGTAGGTCATATGTGCCAGGGCAGAGTACGGGCGCGAGTCGCTCAGTCCGGACATGGGCGTGCGACCAGACGGTCGGAGCAGATTCAGAAAGTGTGGTCAGTCAATGAGAAAGTGCGCGGAGAACTATACAGTGAAGCGGTCAGTGAAAGTACGCGGAGGTCCACAGCGGAATAGTGAACAGTTGAAGTACGCAGAGAAAAGACCCGGGACAAGTGAAAGTACAAGTGAGCGTCAAAGCAGGCAGCCGAAGAGGATCTCCGCAAGCAAGGACAAGCGAAGGACAAGCAAATACCAGGACCTAGCGTGTTCAGAAACGGACTGTGGAGTCTTTGGTCGCAAAGGTGGTTCGGGGAGGAGCGCTAGCTTATCTCACGGACGTTACACCCTGCCCCATAACATCCTAAGCCCCGGTCGAGCCCGCTGGTGGTCCTTTGGCAAGGGCGACGAGTGCCTGGCATACGCAAGAAGGGACGGTGTCGTCTTTGGTCGGCAAAGGTGTTTCTGGGAGGAGCGCTAGCTTATCTCACGGACGATACACCCTGTCACCATAACATCCTAAGCCCCAGTCGAGCCGGCACGGATACACCGTCGAGAGCGACGCGGGACCAGCGAGGAAGGACGTCGAAGGAGCGACGACGTGCATCCGAAGGCGAGGATCACAGGATTCTCTTTATCAAGCGTCACTGAATAAAGGTGGTTTAAATCAAAAACTCTGTCTTTTGGTTTTTGGTCGGGCAATCACACAAATCATAAATTTGGTGGGACGAACAAACAAACTCTCGTGAGATCGATAGGGAACGAAATACTGGAATTTACATTGATTTTCGATACGCAGTCACACTATTGGCAGCAATCGGCACGACATGACAATCCATATGAACAGGAAATGGCAACGCCAGTCGCCGATATCAATAACTCGATCCTGCAATCGGCACGACGTGACAATATCGATCGGAACAGGAGGTGGCAACGCCGGTCGCCATTATAGATAACTCGATCGTGATAAGGAAAATAGCGGGATCCCCGCGGCCTATAAAAAGGCGGCGCAGGCGCAGCTCGGGACAGTCAGTCAGTTGAACACGTGCAAGCGCAGAGTACGGGCGCGAGTCGCTCAGTCCGGACATGGGCGTGCGACCAGACGGTCGGAGCAGATTCAGAAATTGCGGACAGTCAATGAGAAAGTGCGCGGAGGGTTATACAGTCAGACAGACGATCAGGAGAGTACGCGGAGTGCCATACAGGCAGACAGTCAAAGAGGAAGTGCGCGGGGAGCCATACAGCTAGACAGTCAACGAGAAAGTGCGCGGAGAACAATACAGTAGAGCGGTCAGTGAAAGTACGCGGATGTCGACAGCGAAATAGTGAACAGTTGAAGTACGCAGAACAAAGTCCCGGAACAAGTGAAAGTACAATTGAGCGTCGAAGCGGGCATCCAAGGAGATTCTCCGCAAGTAAGGACAAGCAACACCAGGACCTAGCGTTGTCAGAAACGGACTGTGGAGTCATTGGTCGCAAAGGGGGTTTGGGGAGGAGCGCTAGCTTATCTCACGGACGATACACCCAGCCCCATAACATCCTAAGCCCCGGTCGAGCCCGCAGGTGGTCCTTTGGCAAGGGCGATGAGTGCCTGGCATACGCAAGAAGGGACGGTGGAGTCAGTGGTCGGCAAAGGTGGTTCGGGGAGGTGCGCTAGCTTATCTCACGGACGATACACCATCTCCCCATAACATCCTAAGCCCCAGTCGAGCCGGCACGGATCCGCCATCGAGAGCGACGCAGGACGACGAAAAAAGGACGGCAAAGGAACGACGACGCGCATCCGAAGGCGAGGATCACAGAATTCTCTGTATCAAGCGTCACTGAATAAAGGTGGTTTAAATCAGAAACTCTGTCTTCTTTTTGGTAGGGCAATCACAGAAATCATTAATTTGGTGGGACGAACAAACAAACTCTCTGAGCTAGCCGTTGCAATCCGTAGCGAGCTGAAACTAAGAAATCAGTTCGTTACAAAGTTGTAAGAAAATTACTATTTTCCCCGTCAGTCACGAAGGAGCTATGCTACGTTTAGATGATGGCGTTATCGCAGAGTGCAAAAACGAGATCTGCACCCTCAAAGCTTGCACCGCATTAACCAGCGCCACCTTCTGCCAGCTATCATCAGGCAGCTCATGCGCTAGAGAACTTCATGCAGGCGGCGAAGTGTACTGCGAAATGCAACCCAGCAGCCTGGATCCCATCACCTCTTTAGATAAGGGGATCGTCATCATCAACGACAGGGCCGCCACGGTGCAAGAGGACAACGGCTCTGCATGGTACGCACCTTGTTACCTTTGCCCGACATGCCGCTATTAACGGAACCCTGTACGTCAACCAGAACGGGGTCCAGAACAGAGTACCGGGGGTAGCAAAATTCCCTCTGCTGCATTTCACCTCCCTCCAAAGCGTGCTCAGTCTTCCGTACCTTCATCGCCTGAATTAACGTAGTGCCCAGAAGGCCAGGAGATCCGCCAGACGATTGGACGTGGCGATCGCTGAGTTAAGGTCGACCGAGGACGGCTTCCACCTTAAGGGGGGTAGTTAACTTAAGTTAACGCCGCTACGGCGAGCATGGGAAATACGACACCAACGGCATTCTGCAATGTAAGCATAATGCCGGATGTCGTTACGTAGCCGGCAAACACTGCTTATCTGCGTGGCCGCTACGAATATGAAACCGCAACAATGTGTTTCGTTTTCATTTTAGCTCTTAATTTGAATACTTGTATTCGTGTATTCAGTTCTTTTCTACCCTCGTAAGCAGCAGCACCTGCAGTGTTCAATAAAGAGACATTTAAAAGTTACTCCGTCGAATGTTTATTGTGAAGCCACTGGCTTACAGAAATTTACGTAAAATACTCCTACATAACTGTTAAACATAACATACCAAGAAACTGCTTAATTTATACATTAAGTACTACAGAATGCCAGCAAGTCTAAAGCAATAATTTTAAAGGTTAGTGACAAATTAATAATATATATAGTAACAAATCCGTTCTACACCCACAACTTCCCAACCACATTACACTATTGTAAAAACTCACACACATTAATGTCTAAATACAAATTGTAATCAAAGATCGAGAGCCCTTCGATTAAGCTTGGTTGTTATTTACGTTATTACGTTCACAGCGTTGTGTTCCAAAGTCTAGACTCTGTGGTGAGCCAACGTCCTCTAAACATTCGATCACTTGGCGAGCCACCTAAAATAACAAAAACTTCAGCCCACGCAATCGTCTCAGAATTCTCCAATTACTCCTATTTTTCGGGATCTCCTCGCTCCACGGGAAAATAGATGTTTATAGCTTAATTCCCTTAAACTTCGCTCTTTGACTATCCCAATCCGCCTATAAAAACGCAAACGTCTCCATGAGTTAGTTCAGTACTGAGTTCGCTATCAATGCAATAGCCCTGCTAAGCCAACTTCAATTTCGAAGTCTATTATCCAACCTAGTGATAATTCAAAGGCTCTAGTTCTTGCTATATTGGAAGCAAGAAAAACGATTAAAAATACATTTAAAACCAACTGTGTTCTTTTTTTTATTAAACCCTCGGTCTGAATTCCTTAATGGCGCAGTTAATAGGATAAAAAGATAAAATTTTGCGACTCGTTTACAAATATTAATCTAGTGATAAAAGATCCTTGTACGGCCAAGCGTATCTTTTCAGATTGAACCACGCGAATCGGCGCTAAAGTGGACATAAATATTAATATAATTAACTCTATTTATCCGCAAAAGAACTACGTATAATCGGTAATCGGTACGTATACCTGTATTCAGTGGTAACACCCAAGAGCTCAGTGACTTTATCCGAAGGATCGAGTTCATACTTCAACTTTACCCATCAAACGACACCAGACAAATTGTCCGCGCAATTGAGATGCAACTTGCAGGAGTTGCTCAACGAATATCCCAGTTAATGCCCGATAGGTTATTTATGACTCTTGCTAGACATAACATTACGACAGTATCTAAACTCAAACAAATAGCACAACAAGAAGGTGTATACGAAATAACTTGCAATGACCGAACAAATTCCCAAAATAACTCCAACTCTAACACATCACCACCCCAAACCTCCAAGAATAAAGGAAACTATCAAAATGTTGTGAACAATGCAATGCATAATACAAATAAATCAAATCCAGAAGTTAGCGAATGAATTCAAACATAAGCTAAATCAAGGTAGAGCCCAGAATCTTTTAAATTATCAACAACAAAGTAGTAATGCACTAAACCCTCCCATCAAACGGCAGAGAGAGGGTGCTAGGGGCCAATACAAGATGGAGTCAGAAAGCGATTCAGAGAAGGAGGTAACCCATTCCTAAAAATTAAAATGAATAATATTATACTTAAATGCCTAGTAGACACTGGTTCGTCTATTATTATTAATATTATGAAACGAAATTTCTTTAATTTCCTAAACCTTCTAAAGTAAAAGTCCACACTATTAATGGCACTCTATCATTGAACCAAAGCGTTTCATTGTATTCAAGCAAACTTTGTCCCATTAAACGAACATTCTATATTCACAACTTGTCAGAAAAATTTGACTTACTATTAGGCAGAAACTATTTATAGCCAACCAACACACAACTTAATTATTCAACACAAATTGTCAACATAAATGGCTATCCATTCAAAATGTGGTACGATCACATGCAAATAGATGAGTCCAAGGCTACCATTGAGTGCCCCAGGTCATTTTACCCAAAGGAAACCCCTCTACATACCCCAAAAAAGAAGCCAACCTTCCGGAAAACTTAGCGGAAACCCCACTTAAAACCAGATGAGTCAAAGGTTACTAATGAGTGCCCCAAACCATCTAATTCAGAAGAGTCGAAGACTATGAGTGTCTCAAGTCTTCTAAATCTGAGGAAAACCCTCTTATTACCCCTTACATAAAATAAGCCCTTCTAGTAACATCTTCTAACTAACTAACAGACGACGACTTAAGAGAATCTAACGTATTCAGATTTTTTTTGTTTTAATTCCTTTCCATTCCTCTCGGGAACTTAGGGCTTCTACGAGAGCCTTTACAAGTACTGTTAAACACTCTATTCATACAAAACAAGAAGACCCTATCTATTAAAAACCATATAAATACCCCCAAGCGTTTGATCAAGAAGTTAACATGCACAAAAAGAACAAAAAATAAATACGCAATCTAACTAGTTGGCAATAGAAAAATATCTATTAGCTATAGTAAGGGAAACAAAATATTTCAGGTCCTACCTATTCGGTAGAAAGTTCGACATATTAAGCGATCATAGGCCACTTGTATGGCTAAGTAACATAAAAAATCCTAATATGAAATTACAGAGATGAAAGGTACATTTTAGCGAATCAT
Organism: Drosophila teissieri; assembly: GCF_016746235.2. NCBI lineage: Eukaryota > Metazoa > Arthropoda > Insecta > Diptera > Drosophilidae > Drosophila > Drosophila teissieri. The sequence goes on along the minus strand of NC_053029.1, from coordinate 25,081,352 downwards.
ATCGCTGATGCTTTATCCAAACTCAAGAAAACTGCCTAGGAGATAATCACCCAGTTTCCCTCCCACTGCATCTACTGTGCATAGTGCACCAGAAGACAATCAAAACTACAGTTCAATAACAGAAAGACCACTTAATTATTATAACAGACAATTACAATTCATAAAAAAATTGTGACGACGTCCAGATAATAATATATTTCCATAAAACTAGAATAAAGATGACTGATACCCTTGCTAAGGATCTAATTAAAAAAAACTTCTGCACTAAGAAAAGTGTTATTTAATTAATTATAAATTAATGTTAATAATTATTAAAACAGACAATTTGAATTCATTAACAACAATTTTGACGACGTCCAGATATTAATATTGTTGGAGTTTATACTATTAGCAGTGGTTACCCGCTGAGCACATCTCGTCGGCTACTCAAAGAATGAAGAAGGGAAAAATGTGCATTCATAGATGTAAAGCTGCTTCTCTATCTCTCTCTCTCTCCAACCAGATCAGTCGTCCTCTTTTGCCCTTCGCAGAGTAATGGGTCTTTTGCTATTGCCCATTTATGAAGCAATATCCCCGTTTTCTATCCACCGTTTCTATCTATCTTTATTCCAATAAAGTATCGAATGTCTAACAAGTCAGTCATTTTGAACTTGTTCATCAAGTATGATTTAAATCTAGTCATTGTTTCAAGTCTTTCAGTGGGAATCACCAAATCACAAACATATGACAATACATATATATGTTTCCTTTATCAATTATATATATGCAACGATCAACGCCTAGATTTATAAAACCAATTTCTTTAAGCACCTCCTCAAGAACTTCAAACCAGCATCTGGCTGCTTGTTTAAGACCATATATAGATTTATTTAATTTGCAGACTGTATTTCTGCCAACAATTAACCCTTGTGGAACTGTCATATAAATCTTCTCCTTTAGTATTCCATTTAAAAATGCTGTTTTACATCCATATGATGTACCTTGGTTGGAGAGGGCATATACAACGAAACATAAAGCGAAAGATTTATCATCTTGATGTTAAATTTCTTCCAAGCTAGTTGGAATATCATTGAAGCATTTTATCATCTGAATGATTTGATTCATCACCAGTGTTGACAAGTGGATTGGCATTTGTTGAAAATATCGATACATTATCAAATGATTCAAAAGCTACACTGATCGGTTTAACAGCTGAACCAATGAACCAGTTCTGTTCATTTTCGTTCTTTACTGTGTGTAGACCGGCGAATGCGTGCAGATCGAAAATATAAAGAAACAGAGAGCTGTTATATTATGAATAGGTTATGGGCCCAGACACATATCATTCAGTAATTGAAAGCTCTGTTGAAATAAATTCTTGGAAATTGTTGCAAATTACAATTATTAATACAATTGAACAAAATTGGAAAAACCTAAATTATCTGAAAATTATTCGATGTAAAATAATAAAAATATTTAAATATAAAACAATTTCACAACCAAACGGAAGGTTTCTAAAGAAAAAAAAAATAAGAAAAAATGTGACCAGCAAATTCTAAGGAAGTGTGCAAAATTCCGTAGAAATTCAAAATTTACAGAAACTAGCGGAATATATAAGCGTCTTTAAGTGAGAAGTGAAAAATTAAGAAAAAATATTAAACCCTTTGATGGAGAGAAGTATTCAATCTGGAAGTTTCGTGTAAGGGCACTTTTAGAAGAGAATGACTTGTTAAAAGTCATTGATCAGGAACCAGTTGAAATAAAAGAAGGGTTTAAAAAGAAGCAAAGAAATGCAAAAAGTATTATGATTGAATATTTAAGTGATGGGTTCCTTGTGTTTGCTAATGGTGAAAATACTGCTAGGCCGATTTTTAAGAATTTGGATGCAATATATGAGCGTAAAAGCAGTTATTGCCATTAAAACTAAAAGGGGGAAACTAAATTGGTAGATCACTTTAACTTCTTTGACGATCTCATAACAGAGCTAGTAGCTGCAGGAGCTAAGCTGGATGAGATGGAAACCATTTCACATTTGCTTTTAACTCTCCCAAATATTTATGATAGGGTCATTACGGCCATTGAGACTTTGTCTAAAAATAATTTAACACTTCCATTCGTAAAAACACGACTTCTTGATCAAGGAATTAAAATAAAGAGCATGAGCGAAGACACAAGTCATAAAGTTTTGCAGGCTATAGAACATAAAGCTTATAAAGAAAAAAAATTAATTAGTTTTTAAAAATTCTAGGAAACCTTTTAAGAATCAGTTTAAAGTGAAACAATAATGTTTTCCCTGTGGTAAATTAGGCCATGTAAAAAGGGACTGTTTTCTGTTTAAAAGGCAGACTGGAAATAAAACAAATGAGAATCCTGGAAAAGAAAAACATGCTCAAATAGCAACAACATCAAAGCAAGATCGTGCTTTTATGCTGAGTTCAAAGAAAAATTACTTGAAAAAAAAAGTGTTAGTATTTATCCTAGATTCAGGGGCTTCAGATCACCTTATAAAAGACATCGCTTTATACGCTGACTATGTGAATTTGGAAACTCCAGTGGAACCACGGGAGTGGTTCAACTGAGTAGCTGTGGAAATGAAATCACGCTGGAAAATGTTTTGTTCACGAAAGACATTCCACACAACCTACTATCCATCAAAAAGATGCAAGACTTTGGAATGACGAATATTTGGAATATTTGATTTGGATGATTTGAGTATCTGTGTATCTGTGTATCTTTTTATTGACCAATTTACACATTACTTTGTGACATATTTGATAACATACAAGTCTGACGTATTCTTTGTTTTAAAAGACTTCATTGCTAAGAGCAAAGCTCATTTCAACTCTAAAGTTGTAAACCTTTATATTGACAATGGCAGGGAATATCTATCTAATGAGATGCGTGAGTTTTGTACAGAAAAATGCATCAGCTTTCATTTAACGGTTCCTCACACGGCACACCACCACCACCATTTTGTTTCAGAGCGCATGATAAGAACCATAACTGAAAAACTCGATCGATGGTTAATGGTGCTAAACTTAGTAAAAGTTTTTGGGGTGAAGCTGTTGAACATAAAACTCACTCTGTGTTTCAACTTTATGGTGTTGAGGAAAGTGATTCCAATTCTGAAAAAGCATATGAAAAAATAAATAAAAACAAATTTATGATTTGTGTGATTGCCCGACCAAGAAGAAAACAGAGTTTCAGATTTCAATCACCTTTATTCAGTGACGCTTGATAAAGAGAATCCTGTGATCCTCGACTTCGGATGCGCGTCGTCGCTCCTCCTTCTTCGTCCTTCTTCGCTCGTCCTGCGTCGCTCTCGTATCCGTGCCGGCTCGACTGGGGCTTAGGATGTTATGGTGGCAGGGTGTATCGTCCGTGAGATAAGCTAGCGCTCCTCCCCGAACCACCTTTGCCGACCACTGACTCCATCGTCCCTTCTTGCGTATGCCAGGCACTCATCGCCCTTGCCAAAGGACCACCTGCGGGCTCGACCGGGGCTTAGGATGTTATGGGGCAGGGTGTATCGTCCGTGAGATAAGCTAGCGCTCCTCCCCGAACCACCTTTGCGACCACTGACTCCACCGTCCCTTTCTGACCACGCTAGGTCCTGGTGTTTGCTTGTCCTTCGCTTGTCCTTGCTTGCGGAGATCCTCTTTGGATGCTCGCTTCGACGCACTTGTACTTTCACTTGTTCGCTTCACTGTACTCCGCGTACTTTTCCTGATCGACTGTCTGCCCGTATGGCACTCCGCGTGCTCTCCTGATCGACTGTCCCACACTTCCTGAATCTGCTCCGACCGTCTGGTCGTACGCCCATGTCGGGACTGAGCGACTCGCGCCCGTTCTCTGCGCTTGCACATATGAGCTACGCGTTCAACTGACTGACTGCGCCTGCGCCGCCCTTTTATAGGCCGCGGGGATCCCGCTATTTCCCTTTTTGCGCACGGCTCGCACGGGTACAAGGTCCAACTCATGTCCCGTTAGTTCACGGTGTGTCCTCCTTGTCCTCGAGTCCAAGGTCCAGCGCGGTACCGTTAGTTCACGGTCTCTCCGCTTTGCCGGGGTCCAAGGTCCATTATTTCCCGTTTGACCTGACCGCCCTTGACTCCTCTCGCATTCCTGCCGTCTTCTCTGTTGCTATGCCGATCTCCTGGACCCGGATTTTTGGGGAGTTTTAAGACTTCTCACAAGGTTAGAAAAATGTTTAATGAATGCCCAAACATATTTAAATGATATTACCAATTCTTTTGAAGAAATTAAATTCCATAGATATAAGGCTCTTTGGGAAGAAGCCATTCAAGATGAGTTAAGATTTAATTTTGAAAATGAAACTTGATGCTTGGTGCAAAGGCCTGATAACAAAAACGTAGTAGATTGCTAGTGGTTATTTACAATAAAACAAAATGAATTTGGAAAAATATAAAGCCAGGCTTGTTGCGCGTGGATCCACGCAAGAATATTTGACTGATCATGAAGAAACATTTGCACCAGTGGCACGAATTTCAAGTTTTCTTCTAGCATTTGTAAATCAACATAAATTAAAAGTTCATCATATGGATGTAAAAATTGCATTCTTAAATGGAATCTTAAAAGATGATATTTAAATAAGAGTTCCACAGGGTTTGACACATGATAAGAACACAGTTTGTAAGCTTATTAAAGCTATTTATGGTCTGAAACAGGCTGCTAGGTGTTGGTTCGAAGTTTTCGAAAATGTACTCAAGGAAGTTGGTTTTGGAAATCTAGGAGTTTATCGTTGTATGTATATTTTAAATAAAGGAGAAATTTCTAAAAACATACTTATTATTATATGTAGATGATATAATAATTGCTACAAATTGCTCTAGTACAATGTCAGAGCTTAAGTCTTACTTAAAGAATAAATTTAGAATGACGGATTTATTTGAAATCCGATATTTCATTGGTATTAAATTCGATAGAAATAACGATCAACTATGTAAGTCAGTCATCTTATATTAATGTTTAAAGAAGCAGAATATATGGCCCTATTTGAAGGCGTTTCAGAAGCATTATGTCTTAAGTCATTAATGAATGAAATGAAGATAGACTTGGATTTACCAATAGACATTTATGAAGATAATCAGGGTTGTATTAGCATTGGGAATAATCCAACATGTCATAAGAGAACAAAGCACATAGATATTAAATATCATTTTTCCCGAGAACAAAATGAAAAGAAACTAATTTCTGTAAAGAATATTTCCACAGACCCACAACTGGCATATATATTTACGAAACCTCTACCAACGGCAAGGTTCCTAACTTTGAGAGATAAACTCGGACTTGCAAAATAAATACTAGCACCTTATATTTTTATATACATATATATATATAACTACTCCTGATATAATTTAAATATCAATTTATTCATTTTGAAATTAGCATATCATATAATTATGAATCATTGCATGGATGCATTTTTATGAATATTATATTATATTATTATATTTATTGATCTGATTTGGTTTTACTGGGTTTGCCAAATCCTATGTAGCAAATGCTGGATAATAATAATTGTTAACCCCAGAATGCACAAGCTCGTTGAGTAGGATAAATATTGTATTTAAAAGATATTAATAAATCAATGTAACTTTTGAGGAGGCGTGTTGAAAATATCGATACATTATTGAATGATTCAAAAGCTACACTGATCGGTTTAACAGCTGAACCAATGAACCAGTACTGTTCACTTTTATTCTTTACTGTGTGTAGACCGGCGAATGCACGAAAATATAAAGAAACAGAAAATTAAAGATATTATTATTTGAAACTAAACTAAATTTAGTGTTTTAATTATTGAATGGTGAAGGCTTCCATGACTGCTGCTTTGCTTTTATATTAGCAATAGCATTCTAAGGATTTGTGGATTTTTCACTAGGCTGTATATCTGATTTTGAACTATCAGATTTTTCATTACCTGTTTTCAATGTAAAATTTTGTTTTTTATTTTCTTCTCCCATGGAGAGAAAAACCACTTAAGGTTCATCATGTGGACAAGACTCTTCAACCAGTTCCACTCTATCAAGCTGGAACTCGGAATCTACCGATTGCTCAACGTTTTTGTTCTGCAACACATTACTTAGGCATCTGTTAATTAAATGGGTATCTATTAAAACAGTCTTACCCCGAAAACATTTACTTAACTTAGCCTCACTAATCATAGAACGATCCTTTTTGGTATCGTTTTAATCATGCGTTCAGATACACCATTCAATTGTGGAGTGTAAGGAATCGTCAAATGATAGCTGATGCCTTTTCCTACGCAATATTCGCGCATCTCATTAGATAGGTATTCTCTACTATTATCTACATATATATAGATTGACGACTTATAAGTTGAAATGGCCTTTGCAATAAAGTCTTTAACTACAGAAAATACTTTAGACGTATAGGTTATTAAATAAGTCACACAGCAAAGTGTAAATTGATCAATGAAAACAAGATAAAACGCTATAGTCGGGTTCCCCGACTATATGATACCCGTTATTCAGCTGGTGAATGTGCGAAGAGAAGTTACAACACTGACCGTTTTTGGCGGTTTGTGGGCGTGACAAAAAGATTTTTGTATATAGAGTTAAATTTACAAGACGAACAGAAATGTGAAAAAATTTCACAACATTTTTCAAAAGTATGGGCGTGGTAGTTTTGGGCGGTTTGTGGGCGTTAGGGTGGGCGTGGCAAAAAGTTTTTCTGCAGATCGATAGAAATTTACAATTCTAATAAGAAAATCAAAAAATATCAAAACATTTTTCTAAAGTGTGGGCGTGGCAGTTTTGGGCGGTTTGTGGGCGTTAGAGTGGGCGTGGCAACATGAGTCGACAAACTTGCGCTTGACTCTTTGGAGTCTTATTCTCAACTTTCTAGCTTTTATAGTTCCTGAGATCTCGACGTTCTTACGGACGAACGGACAGACGGACATGGTCAGATCGACTCGGCTATTGATCCTGATCAAGAATATATATACTTTACTAGTTGGCCCTGTGCGCTTCGCCGCATGCAGTCTTAAAATTCAGTGAAAAATTCCTAGAATTTGTTACATGAAAGTCATTTATTTTATTTGAAAATTGTTATTTTCAATCCAAAACATTTGGATAAACTATATTTTTCGTTTGTCCATTTGGAGCGAATACAAATAAAGAGTTTAGAATGCCAACTCTTGAACAGGCTACGTATAGCTGCCCATGAGAAAAACACGGCTCTTCCAAATTCAACCCGCATACTTGAAGCGTTTGTCCTTATTGATGGACATGACAAATGGGAATTGCAGTCGCTTAAATTCAAACGGCATGTCTGTTGGTATCAACGGAATACGCGGTATTTTGGTGCATTTAAATTCCGTAGTAAAATAATTGATGAGCCGATTTTTAAGTTAAAAAAATGCGTTGGCATACCAGGCGGTTTTAGGGAATTTAAAAATTCAACTGGATAATTCACTGCATCATCTTCTTTCATTGCGCTATCAAAAGATTTATATGATGTCAGTGCGCCTGGCACGTCGAATGACGGTTTTCTTCTGAAAACCTGCGTAATTGTTGATGCTTTAGTCTTCTTGCTTTATTGCGTTCGGCTAGTGTATCTTCTAATTGATGAAGAAGAAGGAGGATGAGGATGAGGAAGTCGAAGAAGGTGGAAGTGGTGAGTTTAACCTCAAATGCACGGTACACATAATTAACACAGTTCAACTTACCACCTCAAAAACAAATGCCTGCTGTTACAATTTATTTATGAACCAAATAAAGTTTGTCTCATAAATTAAATAAAACGAAATGAGCATAGAAGAATGACATCCTATGTTTTAAAAATGGCGCTGCATGTAAATAACGGTTTTCCCGCTTTTCATTTGACTTTTTCCAGAATTTAACTATCCTATCTCTCAAGTTGGATCGAACTGCACATGGTGTGCGAATTTTATTGTAATCGGTTGAGTGGTTTAGGAGTCCATTGAGGACAAACATTGTGACACGAGATTTATATATATTAAGATATGGTCGGGAACGCTTCCTTCTCCCTGTTACATACTTTTTAACGAATCTAGTATACCCTTTTACTCTACGAGTAACGGGTATAATTACATAGTAATTCTTATTGTCAATTGTAGAAGGTGTTATTGGACCGCAAACGTCCGAATGAACTACAAAAAAGGGTCGCTTTATATGTTCTTTATTCTTGAATTTTTTAAATTTGAGTCTGCATTTCATTTATGGAGGCGTCACATAGCTAATTACTTTAACAAATGTGTATTCTCAAACAAATGGTTGCGTTTAATATCTAAGAGCTTGACAATACTTTTATGTCCTAATCTTTCATGACACAAGTTATACTATGCACTACTTAAATTGTTTGAAATATACGCTTTACGTTTCATTTCGAATTTAACAATTGTTATATTATACTCACTTTGGCCCTTAAAAACTAATTTGTCATTTTTGGTGACCTTTACACCATTTGGATTAAAGTCGATAGTCATCCCGGTATCTTGCATCTTTTTGACTGATATAAGATTATGTGGAATGTCTTAGCTGAATAGTACATCTTCCATCATCATGAATGCAAAACCAGACCCTGACTGTGATGGTATTGCAACTTGTGCCTGTTTATTTGTATCTTTTTGATAGAGTCCTCAAGGGGAAGCAGACACAGCTTGTTCACTGCCCGCCTTATTACTCCAGACGCGGTCCTCAATTCTGCAACTCGAGCGATGCCGTCTCTGCCAGGAATCAACTGCATGACTCTCGCCAAAGGCCATCTCATTGGAGGAAGATTCTTGTCCTTAACAAGAACGACGTTGTCCACGGCTACGCCAGGCTTTTGGGTGCGCCACTTGGAGCGCTGCTGGAGCAACGTCAAGTATTTTTCCTTTCATCGCGACCAAAGGATTTGCTGAAGAAAGGAGATGCGCTGCCAAGAGTCAAGCCGATTATAGTTAAGGCCCGTTACATCTGACTCGTCAAGTGACTCCCATCTGAAATGGGAACTAAAGGTCTGGAGTTAATAACTACCAAGATGTGGCACACCAGCGTCCTCAGCTCGTCGAAGGTCAGAACCGCCGTACCCACAGCGCGGTAGAAATGATGTTTGGCTGTTTTCACCGCCGCTTCCCAAAGTCCACCGTCCAACCGTGGAGGGATGAACCGCCAGTCAATCGTCTCCGAAAGGCAAAAATTCTGAACGGAGCCTTGATGCTCGCTGCTGAGAAATAACTTTCGAAGTTCCAGAAGTTCATTCTTGGCGCCGACAAAGTTGGTGGCGTTGTCTGACCAAATTTGGTTCGGCTTCCGCCGGGTGCATATGAACCTCTTGAGTCCGCACAGAAACGCAACTGTAGAGAGATCCTTGATCAGCTCCAGGTGCACTGCCTTGGTTGCAAAGCATATAAATACGCAGACGTAGCATTTAACCGCAGGCTGGTTGCGAGTATCCGACATGTGAAAGTAGGGTCCACAGAAGTCTATACCAGCTACCTCAAAAGCGTGAGATCCCTCCAAGCGCTCCTTGAGAAGGTCCGCCATTATGTGCTCTATCAGTCGCGGCTTAATCCGAAAACATCTGATGCATCTGTTCACGGCCTTGGTAACCGTCTTCCTCCCCCCAATAGGCCAATATTGGGATCGAATTGCACCCAGAAGAGCTCGAGGTCCGGCATGAAGATTGCTTTCATGGTAATGAGAAATAATTGCCAGAGTCACCGGATGGGACCTTGGAAGGATTTTCGGGTGGCGGCCATCAAAGTCCAATGACGAATTCCGGAGGCGACCGCCAACTCTAAGAAGTCCAAATTGATCCAGGAACGGCGAAAGCGAGGATATGGGACTAGACGAGGAAACTCTTCCCAGCGTTTTTAGGGATTGCATGTCCTCCCATAACTGCGCGCGCTGCACCAAACGCAGCATAATCTGAGTACCCTCTTGAATGTGTGCGACTGTGAGCCCAGGATGACGAATTCCATTACAAAATTTTTAAATGTATGCAAACACTCGTTGCAGTGAGTGGTAAGAATTTGCAAATTTTGAGCTAGCAATTCCATCCACGTACGGCGACTTTACGATGAACACACTTCGACGAAGTTCAAGTACCGGTTTCTCAGGGCAAACAGCTGGTGGCCAATTTCTTTCAGGCTCCATTAGATAGGCGGGTCCATGCGCCCAGAGTGACGACTAGCTAAGCTCAGACGGGAGGGATCCTCTGGATAAGATGTCAGCCGGATTTAACGCTGTTGGAACATAACGCCAAGCCGTGGCATCTGTCAGCTCCTGAATGGCAGCAACCCTGTTTGCCACAAATATGTTGAACCTGGCGGGCTCATCTCGGATCCAGGAAAGTGCCACCATCGAGTCGCACCAACAATAGTAGCGTCCTTTGAATACTTTCAAACCAACTATTTCCCTCATGATTTTAGCCAGAAGATCCGCACCACAAAGCTCCAGCTCAAAGACGCCCACTTTGCCAAATTGATTGTAAAGGTGTGTATAAGAATAGACAAAAAAATTTGCATCGTATCTTAAATAGTTTAAGATTTTAATTTATGCCAAAAAAACAGGTCGAATTCCCCATAGTGCAAGGGTATCAGTAATTTCTTTAAACCACTTTAACGTGGGCATCTTTGCCAAATTGATTGTAAAGATGTGTATAAGAATAGACAACAAAATTATCATTGTATCTTAAATAGTTTACGCCCACATACGCTCAATTCAAGGAATTCATTATCAAAACACAACGAATTATTAAACCCTGGTATAGAAAAACTCTTTAGTTCAAAGAACTTTTTGATTACCAAAAACTAAGCTAAAGAGCTATTTTACGTATATTCAACGACAAAGACTCCGCTTTCATGTGCATTGCACTCAAACTCTGGATAGATTCAGAAGGAGTGACTCAAGTAAAAATGGAATTTCTGACATTGAGAGATTTTATAAAACTGTTAATGAAAAATTAAGAATAATATCAAACGAAAATGAACCTGAAAACAAGTTTACAAAATTCGAGAAAATACTTTACATATACAATCAAAAAACACAACACAACTGGTCGAACCCCAGCGGACATCTTAATTTTTGCAGGAATCCCTGATACCTTTGACACTCAACTAAATAAAGTAAACAAATTTGACAAACTCAATGAAAATAGACAAGATTTCAACGTAGACACCAACTTCAGAGAACTCCCTCTAGTTAGATAAAAACGACTAACCCATTCAAAAAGACAGGAAATTTAAGACAAATGGATGATAAACATTTCTGGGAAACAAAAAGAGGTAGAAAGATAATACACTATAAATTTAAGTTTAAAAAGAAAAAGAAAATTAATAAAACTAAATATAATAACGATAATTCCAGGCCTGCTTCCGAGCATGATGGTCATGTTATGCCTCCTATCGACAATAAACACCCCTAGAAGTAACCCCTATCCAGACCAAAAATGGCTACCGAATCTTTCAAGCCGGATCAATAAATTTACCAAAAAGCCACGAATATCATTACTTATGAAGAACTTATCGAACAAAGTCAACCTTTTAAAAACATACCACAAATTCAGTATCTAGTAGAAAAAATTAACAGAGAAATGAACGGTATAAGAATTGTAAAACGTAGTAAACGCGTCTTGTTAACTTTACGGGAACAATTTACAAATACTTATTCGGTACTTTAGATCAAGAAGATAAAGAATAATTACAACAACAAATAGCCGACATCTCTAAAATAATGTAAAAATAGGCGAACTCAACCAAGGAATAGAAGTCTTTAATCAAGGAATCGAATTGACTAATCAGTTAAATAATAACTTTGAAGCTTTTAATCATTTTCATCCTACAACAATTCACCGAATACATAGAAGACATAGAGCTTTGTTTGCAACTGACACGCTTAGGTATCTTCAATCCAAAACTTTTAAATTAAATTAATTCACGTCAATTCTGAAAAACTTTGTAATATCAAAACATCTGCTTGGCTTAAATTTGATACAAACGAAATATCCCACAATCCAAGAGAAATAATCAAAACACCAGTTTTCGAAATAATACCATACCCAGACGAAACATACTAACCGAAACAATACATGACAAATATTTTTCACACAATAATCGAACTTCAACGGCAAGTTCCAAAGCTTTGTTATAAATAAATGTATAACCGGTATTCTAAACCAGGTCCCAACACAATGTAGATAAAATAAAACAAATTCTGATTAAAATAAAAAAATTGTAGGGCCTAATATTTATATTAAAACTTGGAACCTTTCCAAGACTATCCTAAACCAAAATTGTATCAATAGAGAAACTATAATAGAAGGCAATAACATGATAAAAGCATTTAACTGTTCTGTTCAATTAAAAGAATTATTAATTACCAATACAATGTTAGACTATACTCAAACTAAACAATAATGTAATAAAACTTGAACCACTCGAGCACATTCAGACAAAATAAATAATCGAACAACACAATCAGACGAATGTCTTTCAAATGATAACACTTACAACATTAATCACAATAGTTATATATGTAGTATTGTACTCTATCTATAAATATAAAACAACACCCCAAAAGTTAATTGTAAAATTAAAAATCAAACCCTAAAAAACGAAAATATTATAAGTCCAGAAACAGACAATATTGTACCCTTAGCAAAAACTCTGTATTGTACCCTAATCTAAACGCCTGAGGACAGGCTTTTCCCTTAAAGATGGGGAAGTAACATATCCATTCTACACCCACAACTCCTAACAAAACCACACACACTATTGTAACAACTCACACACACACATTAATGTCTCAAAATACAAAATACAAATACAAAATGTAATCAAAGATCGAGAGCCCATCGATTAACCTTGGTTGTTACTTACGCACAGCGTCATGTTCCAAATTCTAGGCTCTGTGGCGAGCCAACGTGACGTCGTCTTTGTGCACCCCCACCACGTCCCAGATGACGCTGTCGAAGCCCACGAATCCGCCTTGCCGTTGAAGTCGGGCCCCTTCAAGGACTGGATGATGGCACCCATCGTTAGGATCGACACCGACATGCCACGCTAGAGGAGGATAACTCAAATTTTGAGATGCCTTGCGAAAGATTTTAGAATTTTAAAGGACTCACACGCCTCAAGTCCAGATCAAAGCCCACTGAGATGGTGGTTCAAAAATGTTAGGCATTACATTTTCTAAATCGTATGCCCGTTACTCAAACTGAAAAATGTTCGTAGACTCGTATGCATTTGAGAATAGATGTTTATAACTTAATTCTTTTAAACTTGCTCTTTAGCTATCCCAATTTGCCTATATAAACTCAAACAAGTCTCCATGAGTCAGTTCAGTACTGAATACTTCAATTTCGAAGTCCATTATGCAACCTAGTGTTAATTCAAAGGCTCTAGTTCTTTCTTTCCAATTCCAATTAAGGAAGACTTAGAGCCTTTGGATTATCACTTCAAACGTTTAATTATATATACAAAAAACAACTGTGTTATATTTTTTATTAAATATATATCAGAATATAATAGCCCACTTCTCTTGGTACCCAAGATATCACTGCCTAATTTGTCGGAAAAGCGATGACTATCGCCAAATCAACAAGAAACTGCTGGCAAAAGAATTTCCTCTTCCAAGCATAGATGATATTCTTGATCAATTAGGACGTGCAATCGTGTCTACCCCTGATTTGTGGATTTCATTAAATCGAATTAGATGAATGGTCAAGTAATATAACATCATTCTCAACTTTAAGAGGTGCGTGTCGGTACACGCGATTACCATTTGGTTCAAAAATAGCACCCAATTCCTTCCCAGGAAGGATGACCCTCGCATTCACAGGCTTACAATCTTCGAAATTATTTCTTTTTATGGATGATTTAGTGGTCATCGGTTGTTCTGAAAAGCATATGCTTGAGAATTTAACCGACGCCTTCAAATTACGTAGACTCCAAATCTGAAACTGCATCCAGAAAAATTCACTTTATTTATGGGCTGTTTGTGGGCGTTAGAGTGGGCGTGGCAAAAAGTTTTTTGGCAAATCGATTGAAATTTACAAGACTTATAAAAAAATGAAAAAAATCAAAACATTTTTCAAAAAGCATTTTTTTTGCAAATTAAAAGACGATTTTTATGGCAGCGAGTTCAAGCGATTTTATTTATTTTTCTTCGAGAAATTTTGAAGCGATGTGCAAGCTTGGGGTACGAAACAAGAAAATTGATGCAGAGTGACTTATTTGCAGAGCGAATTAAATATTAGAACAGTAATACATTTTTGTATATATCATACTAATATTTGTATACCCGTTACCTGTAGAGTAGAAGGGTATACTAGATTCGATGAAAAGTATTTAACAGGCAGAAGGAAGCTTTTCGAGTTCGAGTTCCCCGACTATCTGATACCCGTTACTCAGATAGTGGAAGGAGAGTCTTCAACACTGACAGTTTTTGCGGTTTGTGGGCGTGGCAAAAAGTTTTTTGGCAAATCGATAGAATTTTTTTAAGACTAATACAAAAATGAAAAAATATCCAAACATTTTTCAAAAGTGTGGGCGTGGCAGCTTTGGGCGGTTTGTGGGCGTTGGAGTGGGCGTGGCAAGAAGTTTTTTGGCAACCGATAGAAATTAAGGAGACTAACACAAAAATGAAAAAATATCTAAACATTTTTCAAAAGTGTGGGCGTGGCAGCTTTGGGCGGTTTGTGGGCGTTAAAGTGGGCGTGGCAAGAAGTTTTTTGGCAAACCGATAGAAATTAAGGAGACTAACACAAAAATGAAAAAATATGCAAACATTTTTCAAAAGTGTGGGCGTGGCAGTTTTAGGCGGATTGTGGGCGTTAGAGTGGACGTGGCAACAGGAATCGATAAACTTGCGCTGCTTCTATGTCTCTGGAGTCTGCTTGTTGAATCTCAACTTTCTAGCTTTTATAGTTCCTGAGATCTCGACGTTCATACGGTCGGATAGACGGACGGACAGACACAGATCGACTCGGCTATTGATCCTGATTAAGAATATATATACTTTATATGGTCGGAAACGCTTCCTTCTGCCGGTTACATACTTTTCAACGAATCTAGTTATACCCTTTTACTCTACGAGTAACGGGTATAAATATATATTCTTGATCAGGATCAAGAGCTGCTTCGATCTAGCCATGTCCGTCTATCTGCACGTATGCACGCCATATACTAACAACTATAAAAGCTGAAAGTTTTATATTATGCATCAAGATTCTAGTTTGTTTCATAACTTCGCCACACCCACTCTAACGCCTAAAAATCGACCGCAACTGCCACTCCCACACTCTTAAAAAAATTTTTTTTTTTGTTCATTTTATGTATATTCTCTGTGAAAGTTCTAAAATAAATGCATGCGTGACAAATGAAACCAAATCGCGAGGAACAGCAGATTCAAAAGGAAACCTAAAGAATCTTAAAGAAGGGCCATTACCGAGGGCAATTCAATGTGAGCACGAAAAATAAACAACGCGAATCAAGCAAAAATCAATTTAAAAAGGAAGCTCTATATATAGACGAGAATGGTAAATGGACAAAGTTATATGTGCCTAGGCAGTGGGTGATTGACACACATCGACAAGGTATCAACATAGCAAAACGCACAATGCTCTAGCGGAAATGCTCACAAAAAAGGGCGTTGCGGATAGAAAATGGGATCAAGTTTCAAAACAAAGAGTTCGACCATTTTATAAGAAGAACAACAAAACGGCATAGCTGAAATAATGCTTCGCCCACAGATAAAGATGGTCAGTTGTATGGTAACCCGTCAGGAGCACTGCCTTTGTTTTGGGCTTAGGCGATATTTACTGTATGCCACATCTGGAACAGGTGCCCGAAAAGAACTTTCTCGCTATCACCTCTTGGACATTAAAAATTCCCACAGTGTTGGTTATGCGTACATTTTGAACAAAAACTTTTTCAGTGGTAGAAATCAAAAACAATGGTAAATGAAGGTCCAAGTGTTTAAGAACTGTAAAATGATATTTGCAGCCACGTTAGGTAATCCATCGACACTTAAGGAAGCCAAAGGTTACGAAAATGGAATCTATAAACAACACATAGAATGTGAAAGAACGTTAAGTAAATCCTTCCAAACAAAAAAATAATTCAGGGAACTGTGCTCCGTCAAACTTACCTTGTGCAATGAGATTTAATTTTACATTGATCTTCGAAATCAAAAAATAAATACATGTAGGAGAGATATATGCGAAATTTTAGTATTTGAAAGGTCAATTGATCCCATTAGGTATGGAATATAACATCAGCACACGAAAGGTCCAATGTTCGATGACTCTGGCGCACAAATCGGCCTGTATTTCATCGATGGCGTGGCGTATGTTGACTTTGCGGCTTGTTGGCATAGACCTGTGACTTAAGAAAACCCCACAAGAAAAAATCCTGCGGGGTCAAATCCTCCTCGCGAGATGACCATGTCCTCCGGACATCGTTTTTGAAAAAATACTGACCAATTACGCCTCTTAACCAAAATCCGCCCCAAACTGTCTTTTTCTGCGGATGCATTGCCACTTGGTGAACCTCGTGTTGATTCGTCTCGTCCCAAATATGGCAATTTTGCTTGTTGACATAGCCATTCATCAAAAAATGCGCCTCATCGCTTAAGATGAATTTTTTGCAAAATCGGCGCCAACTTCTAACTGCTGTAATGCCCAGTCAGTGGACACACGGCGCTGTCTATGGTCATTAACCCTAAGCACTTGGGTCAGAATCGGCTTATTGTTTACTGACCCGGTTGACTCGAATTGGTCCACTAATCGACGGATAGTCGGCGAAGTACGCGGAACGTTGCTCGAACTGAAGACCCATTTTCATAAAACAATTTTATGATTTGCACGCGCTGCTTGACATTGTAACCTTCCATGATGGTTTGGGAGGACGGAATGAATATAACACACTGTATTTGACATCTGTCACTAAAACAACATGGCCGCAATGAGATTTCAAAGTTCGAGCGTCCCTATTTGATAACCCTATATATAAGTTAATTACTTTGCGGTTAGCAAGGTAAAAAAAATAATAAAATAAATTGGAGTTCAGTTAAGAACGACTTTATTTGTATAAATCCAATTTGCAACTAAATTACCCTAAGCTGTCCCTAGCAAGCTGTGAGTCTTTGGCTGTGAGCTGCGCTGCCCTTGGTGGCAGAGGATCGTCGTCGGCTCCGTAGCTTTCCAATAGGCCACGACATCGGCTGATGTTTTGCTGGTCAAATCAGTGCAGTCTTCTTGGAATCACTTGCATTGGTGGAAGCGGAAGTTGTTACCAATCAGATTCTTCGAACTCTACTTGGCAGCTCGGCGTGTGCAGGAAATTATCGAATTCTGCTTGGCAGCTCGGCGTGTGCAGGAAATTATGCAGACGCTGAGCTTGCAGATTGAAGCTTGCTTATTGGGGTTCATTGTTCTGGATTTAAAAATTTTTGTTGTTAACTCTTCCCCCTCCAATTTATGCTTGTCCTCAAGCTGTCTCTAAAAGTATGGAATGTCATTGAACTGAGGTAGCTGGTACTGTGCCTCAGTCGAAGATTGCTCGCGGGTTGTAGGTGCGAGAATCGCGGTGACTTTCGCTTCCATTCCAGGCGTGGGACCTAGTTGCAGGGTTATGCTCTTCTTCCGTTGGCTATAGATGTGCAAACCCAGGATGAGAACCAGCACAATCCCAAAGAGCGTTAACAAAGTAATGCTGTTAACCGTTGAATGTGTTCTTATGTTCATCAGCTGTCCAGTGTTGTTTATGTGCAATGCTTCCAATGCTTCAAGAGATAGAACCTTAAGTCTTTCTTTTTCTTCGGCCGTAAACTGCACAAGGGGTGCTCCGGGGGTCGAGACTGTGGGTTCCAAGTTGCTGAACTGCTGGTTGTCGATAATTATCGAGTCATTTGATAGTTGAACCAGATAGGTGCCCTCTAGGTGAAGTTCTGTGTTGTTCCATGTTGCGTTTCCATCGTAGTCGTTTAGTAGGATGATTCCATCGTCGACTTCTTCTATTTTGGGTACATGGTCGGCATTGCTAAAACTACACAGCGATTTCTGTCCCTGAACTAGCTTTGGTATACATTTTGAATTACTTATATTAACAATTTTTTTCTTATCGCATATTTTTATATATTCTACGGTTTTACAAGTTTGGGGAATGCCATAGGTAATGATTTTGTAAACAAAGATTTCTTGTTTCTTTAAGTGTATGAATGAATTGTTTTTTACTATGGGTTTTATAATAAGGTCTTGGTATTGTATTTCTTCTAAGTTTGGAACTTTTACAATATACAGAAGTGTTGTTTTATTATGTAGAATTGACACATCGGAAAACTCCATTATTTCTTCCATTGATAGGGTTGGCATATTATTTCTTTTAAAAATTTTCTCGATCTCAATTAGCTCATCTTCATTTAATACAAGTGTGTTAACTACGTTTAATCGTGCCCATTGAATGGCATATTTAATGTTAATAATTTCTTCTTTTAAAAGGCGAATCTGGTTGTGCAAACTAATAGCCGTCTCGATACTTACTGAACTGCTTTTTTGAATAGAATTGCTGAGAGCATTAGATACTGAAGTTTGTTTATTTATTCTTCCTTCTAACTGACCTGTTGGTTATTATTGTCAATAAGTTTATCTAAGTTCTGCTCTATCATAACCAGGTCATCATGATCTGGGCTACCCGCTATGTACTTCCATCCTGACCCTAGCCAATTTAAGGACCTAGTTTTTCGAGTTTTGGGAAAGGCTGTGATTGTTCGGAATATGTGAGTAGTTGTGTTTATCTCATGGTGAAGGGTAGCGTATAATGGACTGCGTATAAGGCTATTTTCCGTATGTTCATGTAAAATATCTAAAGCGGTTTGGATTTGGTCGAGGTTAATGAGGTGTATTAGTTTAGTTGTTGAGGTTTGTAGTTTTCCGATCCCCTTGTTCATTGTCAGTATCTGTGCGTTCGTATAGTTTGTAAGGTTCATCGTTCCACTGACATCGTTCGTAATCCATAGTAATATTCTGAAAAATTTTAGATTTTGATATGGCTTTTATGTACCGTTTTTCCCGATTCTGTTGTTACTGTAGTGTGCTTGTTTTCCTTAACTATTTCTTTCCTATATCTTGGGGAAAGCTTTGAACCTAATCTAGTGTTTATTTTTACGAATATTTCTTCTCCTGGCTGATAGTTTAGTATTTCGTTTTTTTTCTTATTGTGGTTTGTTCGGTCAATTTCCTGTTTATTTTTAAGTCTTTCAATATTGTCTTGTCTGGCTGTCTCGTATTGGTCCGGGTCTGTTGTTACTCTCCTACCGAAGAATACTTCTAATGGTCGTTTCTTTGTAACCGAATGAAAACTGTAATTGTACTCGTAAACTGCCCTTTCTAAAAGTTCTTTAAAATTTCTCTCAGTGCCCTCTTTCTTGAGGCATCTCATTATCTCTGAGAGTGTTGAATGGAATCGTTCTACCTGACCGTTAACGGTACTTTTGTATGGTGGGGCAGTATAGACTTCTATCTGTAGCTGCTCCAACATGAACTTAATTGATTGGGAATTGAAAGCTTTTTCGTTGTCCATAACGATATGTTTTGGTACTCCGAAATAAAATATAATGTCACGCAAAGGGGTTCTGATATCTTCTATTGCTTTTGAATTTATAATTCGTGCTTGCGCTAATTTAGAAAACTTATCTATTGCAGTGAGTACTAAGTGTCGTTCTGTAGAATAAATGTCAATGTGCAATATGTGACCGGGATATTCTGGAATAGGAGTTTCTTGAATTTCCGGATTTGGGGGGTGTCTGTCATATTTAGCTTCTTTGCTAAGTTTACATTGCTTAACTAAATGTATAATTATACCCGTTACTCGTAGAGTAAAAGGGTATACTACATTCGTTGAAAAGTATGTAACAGGCAGAAAGAAGCGTTTCCGACCACATAAAGTATATATATTCTTGATCAGGATCAATAGCCGAGTCGATTTGGCCATGTCCGTCTGTCCGTCCGTCTGTTTGTCCGTCTGTCTGTCCGTCTGTCTGTCCGTCCGTATGAACGTCGAGATCTCAGGAACTATAAAAACTAGAAAGTTGAGAATAAGCATACAAACTCCAGAGACATAGACGCAGCGCAAGTTTGTCGATTCATGTTGCCACGCCCACTCTAACGCCCACAAACCGCCTAAAACTGCCACGCCCACACTTTTGAAAAAGGTTTTGATATTTTTTAATTTTTGTATTTGTCTTGTAAATTTCTATCGATTTGCCAAAAAACTTTTTGCCACGCCCACTCTAACGCCCACAAACCGCCTAAAGCTGCCACGCCCACACTTTTGAAAAATGTTTTGATATTTTTCAGTTTAATATTAGTCTAGTAAATTTCTATCGATTTGTCAAAAAACTTTTTGCCACGCCCACTCTAACGCCCACAAACCGCCAAAAACTGTCAGTGTTGAAGACTCTCCTGCACACTTTCACCATCTGAGTAACGGGTATCAGATAGTCGGGGAACTCGACTATAGCGTTCTCTCTTGTTTTTTTCTTCATTCTTGGAAAATAATAGGTTTCTGCTAGTTGCTTTTGATTTTCTAGAGCGTTTCGATGTGCTCTCCTATGTATTTGAAGAATTCTTTCTTCCTGTTCAGTTTCGTCTGTCAAGTCTTCTACCCTGAATTGGGTGAATCGAGTTTTGATTCCTTTAAAGTGACTTCTGTAGGTTGTTTGTATTTTTCCCATAATGTCTTCAGTCGTGTGAATGCCGTTAATTACGGAAGGGTTGAGGTGTTTTTTTAGGTCTGTTATTATATCGTCCGTGGTGTATTCGAGTCTGTATATTTCATGTCTATGGAAAGTAGGAAATGGGATGGTGAACTTGTAGTCATATTTATTTGATTTATAAAAGAATATTTGATTTTTGAAAACATTTATTGGGGCTTCGACGCTAGGGATTAGGTCATGGCTAGAACTTTCGGCGCTATGTTGTGTAGAGGCAACAGAGTTAATCTGCTCTAAAGGTATTCTTGAGAGCGCGTCTGCAACAACATTTTCTATTCCTGGTTTATAAAATATTTCATAATCATATTCCTCCAAATAAGCTTTCCATCTCTTGATTCTGGCGTTTCCATTCCAGCTACTCAGAGAATGTGTTAAAGGTTGATGATCTGTAAAGATCTTAACCTTTGCTTTACAGTATTGGTAATTTTTGAGGGCCTTGAGTGCCCAAATTATGGCTCACATTTCTTTTTCGTTCGCCGCGTAGTTCTCTTCGGCTTTGGAAAGTGTTCTAGAAAGAAATGATAAAGGGTGGTTGTCTTGCGATAGAACTGCGCCGATCGCGAAATTTGAAGCATCAGTAGTTAAATGGAACTCCTTATTGAAATCTGGGTAACGGAGAACTATTTCTTTTGACACTAAGTTACTTTTAAGCTTCTTGAAAGATTCTAGAGCTTCTTTGTCTAATGAAATTATTTTTTTGGATGACATTCTTTTGGACACGTGTCCATCTTCCCCTCTTAAAAGTGAAGTTAGGGGTTTTGCTAATTTCGCATAATTTTGTATAAATCTTCTATAATAGCCGGAAAGGCCTAGGAAGGATCTTAGATCCCTCAAAGTTTTAGGGCAGGGATAATTTGCTATCGCTGCCACTTTACTCGGGTTTGTTTCTATTTCCCTATCGGAGACAACAAATCCAAGGAATTCGACTTTGTTTTTCATGAACTCACATTTGTCTAGCTGACATTTCATGTTGGCGTTCTGTAAAGTTTGAAAAATTTTAGCCAAGTTCTCAATATGCGTATCATCATCTTTGCTAAATATGATGATATCGTCTATGTAAATAAAACATATTTTTCCAATATGTTCACGAAGTATGTCATCTAATGCACGTTGGAAAATTGAGGGCGCATTCTTAAGACCAAATGGGAGTCGTGTAAACTCATATTTTCCGTTGTTTACGGAGAAGGCGGTCTTTTCTGTCACTATTTTTTAACGAGATTTGATGGAAACCACTTTTCAGATCTAAAACGGAGAATACTTTATTGTCCCCTAATTGGGTAAGAACTTCATTTATCTCAGGAATAGGGTATTTATCTGCAATGGTTATTTTATTGAGTTTGCGATAATCAATAACCATGCGATATTTTTTTTCGCCTGAAGCGTCTGCCTTTTTGGGTACAATCCACACTGGTGAATTGTACGGAGACCTAGAAGGTCGAATTATACCATCTTCTAAAAGTTCTTTTATCTGTTTGTTTACTTCATCTTTCAGTGTCATTGGATACTGATAGAATTTTGAGTAAATAGGATTATCGGACGAGGTTCGGATCGTTGCCTTTACGTTAGTTGTGTAGGTCAGTTTTTGGTTTGGGTCTGCGAACAAGTCTGGAAACGACTTGAGTAGTTCGCTTAGCTTGGTTTTTTGTTTGTCGGACAAGTGGGATGTTCTCGGAATAATTGTGTTGACTGCTTCGAATGTTTTTTCTTTTATGGGGATCGAGAGACCGTTCTTTAATATCATAATATTTTTGCTGATTTTTATTACTGCCCCTAATTCTTTTGAACTATCATTGCCCAAAATGGCATCGAAAGATTTTAATGTGGGCAACAGAAAAAATTTTACTTCAACATCCTGAATATTAAAAAGGTTTGCTACCTTATGATGCGTAATTACTGTGCTGCCGCCTACTGAGACCGCATTGAAAGGTGATTTATTCTGTATAGGGTTATTGACGAATTTAGGTTGGATATAATTTCGGTTTGAACCGGTGTCTATAAGTATTCTAATAAATTTGCCATTCCTCATCTTGCATAGAAAGTATGGAAGAGAGGAATTTTTTATTCTAAAAAATTTAACCCAGCGTTGTCGTAGTAGTCGTAAGTGTTATTGTCAGCATCCGCTTCATCTATCTGATCTATGTAGTCGTCCAAGTTGTCGTTTAAGGTAGTTGTGGTCCTCGTACTCTGCCATAGCTTGTTCGTAGTCCGTCGTGGTTAATGGAGTCTCCGTGGAACGCGTTTCGTTTTCTTCTGTTGTAGTCTGTATGTTAAAGTTCCTTTGACGCTTCATCCCATCTGGTATTGGGCCAGGTGGTCTTTTACCTAGTTCAAAGCGAGGTCTGTTCATGTAGTTCACCATTCTTGTCTGTACACTGAGATCCACATCCATAGGTTCTGGACGAGGCAGTGGTTTTGGGGCCTGTGGCCTATTCTGAAAAGGTCGAGGTGCAGCTACTGGCTGTGCAAGCTGGTAAGCGAAGTTTTTTCGTGGTAAAGCGGTCGGTAGTTGCTGTCCGAATTGATAATATCGAGTTCGGGGGGGTGGAATTGGTGGTTGTCTATTGATAAATAAATTTCTGCGAGGAGCAGGTGAAGGCTTTGAAGACTGATTCCTAAACTGTCTTGTCTGTCCTATGTTTGCTGCATGTTTTGCCCTGAAGTTCTGATTTTCTAACTTGAGGCAAAGGTGTAATGCCGAGGGTAAGTCTACTGGTTCTTTAATTCCCAATAGACGAGGCAAATCGCCTTGTAATCCTCGTACGAAGGTGTCTAGAGCCTTATCTCTGTACATTTTCGTCATTAACAGTTCTGCTTCTCTCCCTAATCCCATACAACCGATCTTGTTTAGGATTAGGGATAGGTGTTTATAAACCATTTGATGGAACTCTTCCACAGATTGGTTGGCACCCTGTATAAACATCGTCATTTGGTATTCTAATGTGTAAATGTCGCGCTTGTCAGCATAATGCAGAGTTAGACATTTCGAAATCGCTAACCAGTTCAGAGGAGTATTGTAAGATTCTAATGCCATATCGGCGGGTCCTACAATTTTATTACGTATGGTATGTAAAATACGATAGTATTTCGGGGTACCCTGGAAAGCACTGTATGCTTCTAAGATACGGTCTACTCCTTTCTTCCAAGAACTAAATTCGGACGGATCACCTGAAAAGTCCCGGATAGATTTAACTATATCCGGTACTCGGTCTAAATCGCCTAAGTTCCCTGCATGCTCTGGGGCAATTACCTGGTCTGTTACGTTTGCGTATTCTTCCGAAGAATTGAGGCATCTCAAGAAACTTGGTAATTGCTGTGCTAAGATTTCGCTAATTGTGGCTGCTAATGCAGCTCTGTCTACATTTTCAACCATGATTCTATTGTGTTCTAATTCTTCCTGTTGTCTGACGCGTTGTCTAGTCGCTTCGGCAGGTTGTTCGCGTTAGCCATAAAACAAAAAGTAAAACCGAACTAAGAATGGGTCGAGTTTTAAAAAAGATCAAGGGAGCAAATGATGGAGCTTATCTCTAATTATGTTTGAATTGGGTTAGTAAGACCTTGTGTTTTTACTTGAAAATAATATGTTTTTGTGTCTTGAAAATAATATGTTTTTGTATTTTTTTTTAAATTTTATAACCAGTGGCTGGTTTTTCCTTGTACTTTAGAGGGTCCCTTGGGAATCGTAAAGTTGGAATTAGTTATATCACTTTTGTGATCTTTTTGTTTGTTTTATCGTTTTACGGTTTTTCATTGATCACTTAAATTTATATGTTTCTTTGTTCAATTTGTTTGTTAGTTTTGAGTTTTTTTAAAATTTGGTTGGTTAAGCTTACAGTACTATGGGTATTCTTATTGATGTGGCTCATCCCTCCGACGATCCGGCTTTCATCCTTTTTATCTAACGAAGACTACTTGGGATCCAGCGATGCGTACAGGGTTGAGGGGTGGTCTGTGGCCCTGCCTTCAGTCCTTGGAGTCCACCGATGGGCAAATGAACAAGTTAAGTTCGATATGCCAGAGTGAATTTGAACGAACGAAAGATGTTATTTTTCCGTGAGTTGCGCGTTCTTGTCACTCGCGATTAGGCCGGTTGCCGCAAATGTTATTGCGAGCCGCGAACTTACAAAACGTTTTGTTGTATCGTACGCGCACCGGTCCCTGTTCGGGCGCCAGTTAATTACTTTGCGGTTAGCAAGGTAAAAAAAATAATAAAATAAATTGGAGTTCAGTTAAGAACGACTTTATTTGTATAAATCCAATTTGCAACTAAATTACCCTAAGCTGTCCCTAGCAAGCTGTGAGTCTTTGGCTGTGAGCTGCGCTGCCCTTGGTGGCAGAGGATCGGCGTCGGCTCCGTAGCTTTCCAATAGGCCACGACATCGGCTGATGTTTTGCTGGTCAAATCAGTGCAGTCTTCTTGGAATCACTTGCATTGGTGGGAGCGGAAGTTGTTACCAATCAGATTCTTCGAACTCTACTTGGCAGCTCGGCGTGTGCAGGAAATTATCGAATTCTGCTTGGCAGCTCGGCGTGTGCAGGAAATTATGCAGACGCTGAGCTTGCAGATTGAAGCTTGCTTATTGGGGTTCATTGTTCTGGATTTAAACATTTTTGTTGTTAACTTAATTACTTTGTTAAGTTAATTACTTTGTGGTTAGCAAGGTAAAAAAATAATAAAATAAATTGGAGTTCAGTTAAGAACGACTTTATTTGTATAAATCCAATTTGCAACTAAATTACCGTAAGCTGTCCCTAGCAAGCTGTGAGTCTTTGGCTGTGAGCTTCGCTGCCCTTGGTGGCAGAGGATCGGCGTCGGCTCCGTAGCTTTCCAATAGGCCACGACATCGGCTGGTGTTTTGCTGGTCAAATCAGTGCAGTCTTCTTGGAATCACTTGCATTGGTGGGAGCGGAAGTTGTTACCAATCAGATTCTTCGAACTCTACTTGGCAGCTCGGCGTGTGCAGGAAATTATCGAATGCTGCTTGGCAGCTCGGCGTGTGCAGAAAATTATGCAGACGCTGAGCTTGCAGATTGAAGCTTGCTTATTGGGGTTCATTGTTCTGGATTTAAACATTTTTGTTGTTAACTTATATAATATAAATAGGATATATATATATGGTCGTATGTATGTTCACTGCGGCAGCGGGGCAGCTATGATGGTCACGCCCTCGCTGTGCTAGGAATACTAACACAAAGTGTATTTTTTTGCGTGCGAGTCCCACAGCAAAGTGCTCCCGCCCAATGGCTGTTAGTTCTGGTTCGATTTTTGGATCTTGAAATCGATCTCCGGTTAATATCCTGATAAGTCGGTGAACGTCACTGATTGGAAGATCCCTATTATTAGAAGATCCCTATTTATATGTCACAAAAAATTTATATGTTGATAGGAGCAAAATCATTTTTAGAATTCTTAGCTGTTGGTCAAATTAATCAAGGTCCTGCCTATCCAACATTGGAAGAGACCTTTCTTGGTTAGGTTGTCATGGGCAAATACAAGTTTCAGTTGTAGTGAAGAACCATTAGAATCGATTGACAGCCCATTACAGAAATTTTGGTCATCGAAGGAAATGACCATTAAGACCATTAAACCATTACAGGAAGACTACTCAGGTATTGCCAACAAGTCGGTTTGAAGTTAGGCTGCCGTTTAAGTTCGATCCAAATGGGTTGGGAAACTCATTCGAGGTTGCAAAGTGGCAGTTTTTGTCGCTTGAGCGAAGTTTGTCTCGAGATCCTAGCATGCAGCCCATGTACTGGGAATTCATGGAAGAATATCTCGCTCTAGGTCATATGTAGCCTACAGACAACAAAATCCCTTCCACTCCACATTATGTCATTCCCCATCAATGCGTCTTAAACTCCCAGAATACGTCAACAAAGTTACGCCTCGTGTTCGAAGTTACCTGCAAAATATCGTTTCAGGTGGCCTTAAATGACATCCTGATGGGCCGATGGTTCAAAAAGAGTTGTACTCTACTCTACCCCGCTTCCGGCTGCACAGGTATGCCCTAACTGCCGATGTAAAATAGGTGTATCGTCGAGTGATGGTTAATGAAACGGATGGGAAGTTTCAACTAATAGTGTGGAGCAGAGACCCCACTGAATCCTTGAGATCGTTTTAGGAACGACAGGGAGTCAGAATAGTTAGATCTACAGTGATTTAAAATTAGGGTTGCGTCATTTGTAGTAAATCTGCTTGGAACAGTGAAGTTTAGCCGACTAACCAAGATTATCAACTTCACCACGAAAAATATTGAAAATAAAGACTGTTCCAAGCATCGTTCTACGGATAGCTAGGGAGGGTAAGTTAATTAACATTATTCTACTAGAATAAGGAGGTAATCTAAGGTTTGCATCCCAATTAAGGTGCCGTAAGGCGAAAAGTAAGAAGTTCTTTTGAACCGATTCAATGCGGTCCGAGAATACTTCGTATTTTGGACTCCAAACAGCTGATCCATACTCAAGGATCGGACGGACTAGAGATATGAATAAGGTTTTGGTCATGTAAGGATCATCAAATTCCTTTGACCACCGTTTTATAAAACCAAGCACACCCCCGAACTTATTGACAATATACGAGATATGGTCTGAAAATTTAAGTTTAGGGTCCAGAAGAACACCAAGATCATTAACATGTGTTAATCTGTCCAAAGAGCACCCACTTAGAGTGTAAATCGCGTGTATTGAGTAACCCATGCTGACATGGTAATGTAATTGACCTACAAAGGTGCTGCAAATGATAAGTAATAACGTTTTCAAAATGCTTAGGGATAGCAGACAATTTGAAGATTCCTCTGTAATTGTTTGCATCCGATTTGCTACCTTTTTATGGAGAGGGATCACAAAGTATCCTTCCATATATGGGGGAACTCTGAAGATTCCAGAGTTAAGTTAAAAAGTTTCAGTATAGGCTTGCACAAGCCTTCCGCACAGAATCTAAGCACACAGCCAGATCATCGCTGAAGATCATAAAGCAGTGAGGGACAAAATATTAAATTCGAATTGGATACCGCGTAAGAGTAAGACTGCTCGGAATGAGGTAAGGTAAAATATGTGGTTTGAAAATACTTGGCAATTAGATCGGCTATTGCCTGGTCCGATGTTACCGTAGTATTTTCAAAAAATAGCGTGGAAGGGTAAGCGGTTGTTTTGCGCTTAGTGTTAAGGAAATTATAAAACTGTTTGGAATCCTGTGCGAACTGGAACTAACAACGGTTTAAATAATTCTTATAACACTGAGCATTAGGCACGGTAAAATTTAACCGAGAAATTACACATTTAGAAAATATAGAGTGAGAACCGGTATTTTTAAATTTTGTATAAAGTCTGGACTTAACATTTCTTAGATGTGTCAACTCTTTATTAAACCAAGGAGGCTTGATAGAGATGGACGGATAGTACATCGAAACACAAGAGTTAAAAAATGATTTAATTGCAGTATAAAAAATATTTATGGCATCGGCCACTATGTTGCAAGAATAAACATCGGACCAATTAAGCCAGATATAAAATTATTTAGCCTAAGAAAGTTTGCCTTACGAAAACAATGAATTCGTTTGGTTGACTTATCTGGCCTTTCTTTCATTACGGTACCTGTGTCGATTGTCACCTCGAATGTTGGATGATATGGATCTTCTGGTTGATTAAGAGGTGCTACTCTAGTCAGAAACACACTTTCAGGACTTGTAACAGAGCATAGATCTAATAATCTACCGAGAGAATTTCGAATATAATTAACTTGGGACAACGATATGTCGAGCAAGCCGTCAGTAAAGTCATGCTTTGCTATAGGCAGAAGAATGTTCTTGGACCACGTAGTGCCTGGTATATTAAAGTCACCTAGAACAACCAGTTGGTCCCTATCGGACAGTCTATCAGGAAATTCAACAACGGCGAAATGTAAGAGCACGTAAAATAAACAAAGCTACCAGAA
This sequence comes from Drosophila teissieri, assembly GCF_016746235.2. Classification (NCBI taxonomy): domain Eukaryota; kingdom Metazoa; phylum Arthropoda; class Insecta; order Diptera; family Drosophilidae; genus Drosophila; species Drosophila teissieri. Next base: position 25,052,678 of record NC_053029.1, on the reverse strand, counting down.
AATGACAGCTTTACGCATACGAATTATACGTTACGGAACTCGTCAAAAAGTACCTCCTCTGACGGGAGGATAGACCTAACAGCAATTAGAACTCCACATCGCCGCCTAGAGGGACATACATACCTAGGAAAACTTCAGAGTTAAGTATCTCCGGTTTCAACCAAGTCTCTGTAAACACAATAATATGGGATGCAAAGGAAAGGCTATCTGAATACAAATTAGTTAGCTTACTACACATTACATTTTGATAACAGATAGTGAGACTAGATTTTAGTTTTTTGAAGAGAAAGAAATTGAAGTAGAAGAAGAAGAGGAGGATGGAAAAGTGACCTGGCCACGTGTGGGAAGTTTAATTCCCACTGGCCCTTTTTTCCAATTTGTAATCTTAGCTTCGAACTCTTTCACCACCATACTATCCGGCCAAAAATCATCAGAACGTATGGTCGAGAACAGCTCAATAGGGACACTTATCCTGAAAGAAAGCGTAAGAAAAGTTAACTTTTTCTAATTTTATGTTGTCGGCTTTTATTTTGTCTTGTATATAAGAAAATACATTAGATGATGTTTGATCAGGGTAAAGCCGAGATACGAAAATTTGTTTCTTTAGTAAAACCACCGAGAGGGGTTTTGGCACTGCAGGTTGTAGTTCTGAAGTGCCAACTTGTGCCGGTAGTCCGGACTCAATATTCCTTTGTGGTGGTAAACTATTCGGGACAGGTGGAATCACCGGTTCACTTGCCGGAGGTTGTGTGGCATTCCATTTAGGCAGTCTTCCACCAGCGGCTTTCTTGCGCTTTGGAGATTCCTCTAATAGCTTAATGCTATTAAATTGTGAATCTAGCGCGGAAAGAAGATAATCAGCTCGACGAAAACTATCTCTAGCCACGCCAAAACTGCTGACCAGTCCTTTCAAGCCACCTTTAGTTTGGCGCATAAACAATTTCTTTTCAGCAGTTTTCTAGGAGTTCTAGGCAAGTATCACAACAGTATTTTAGATTTGGGCCTTTATCTAGGTCATGTTCGGCCGTTAAAACCAGCGCACTTAGTGTGCACCAGGTCATTTTTGACTGCTCAGGCTTTATTATCTGACGGCATTTGTTTTATAAGCAGACAACATTGGTTTCCATATTTAATTGGATTCTGACGACTGTACCAAAACACAAAATCAAAACTTGTAAGGGAGCTGTGAAATGTACCGTAAGAGCGCAGTCTGCATGCCTAAAACTTTGGATTTTGTGTGGGAGAGCGACAGAGCGGGTACACAGTGCAGTTTAAGTACAAAAACAACACCATACAGCACTACGGACATCGCAAGAGAGAGTAAACAAAACACAAAGACAAAAAGGGAACAGATTGAATTAATTTAATTAAATAATGCATTTGGAATTGACAAATTGGTTTTCAAAATTACCTGAGGTCACTGCATCTGAGAGCACAGTAAAGTTAATACCTATCTCGGATTCAGAGTTAGCTATTGCCTTAGAGTATCGTAGTTGCCTAGCGAAAATGGCACTTCTGTCATGGGTCTCCGATCGACAAAGGGATCAGTGACATCGAAGCTGTTTGACCGAGGGTGTCTTATTAAGTCCCTTTGTGATTAAAGGAAAGAAACTCCTGCAGGAACTTTGGCTTAATAAGCTCGATTGGGATGAGTCGATTCTGATGCATTTGGAAACCGCTTGGAATATGCTAGATATCACTCTGTCTGAACTGGATGAGATATCTATTCCTCGGTTCGTGCATACCGACGCATCCATGAGAGCTTAGGTCTATATTCGCAGCAAAACTGCCGAAGATTATAATTTATCATTGTTGACTTCAATGTCGAAAGTAGTGCCGCTCAAGACCAAAACGCTCATAAGGCTTGACTTATGTGCCGCTAACCTTCTCATAGATCTCTGCTATAGAAACAAACCCTCACTAGATTTGATCTCATCCATCTTTGTTGTCGACAAGGTCGCGGAGATTCAAGAAAGGTCAGGAGAAGCTACATGGCGGCATGTTCTCAAGCAGAACCCAGCACTTATCGTTTCCAGAGGTCCTGACGTCGACGAAATTGGGCAGTCAATCTGGTTCACTAGACCACTATTCCTGAGGAACGAAAAGGAAAACTGGCCGAAAAATTAGCATTTCGAGCTGGATGATGAAGTCTTGCGTCAGGAAGTAATGAAGTCTGCGGTCGGGCTGACCGCCGCTGTGCAAACTTCGAAAATACCGGATGTCATCGAGGGATTCTCGTCACACCTGCTAGGTGTTCCCTTATATGCTTATTTTTGTGCAAAGACAAGAGTACAGCTTTCGAAGAAACTCTGTCACCGACGAATATAATAAAGCTTTTCAAAAAATTATCGATATAGATCAAAAGCATCAAATAGAAATTGAAAAAAGTTCGTAGAGGCTTCAATGTTGGACCCAGTCTTCAGCGATTGAACCCATTTTTTCATGAGGACACGGGCACTTGTAACTTTTCGTTGTTGCGAGTTTGGAGGCGACAAGCTAACTCTCCTATATCATACGATGCCAAGTTTCCCTTGATGACGAAAGGTCCGGCATCTTCACAATTCAAACCTTTATGGCGGCCCTCGAGCACTTTTGGGCATCCTACGACAGCGTATTTGGAACGTAAACGCTCAGGATATGTTGCGTTGATTTTTGCGGCATTGTCTATACGACATAGAAAATTTGAGGAAGGCCTTCTATCAAGTTCTACGTTGCCTTATTTGTTTGTTTTGCGTCCAAGGTGGTTCACTTAGAGATTGTGTAAGTACTAAGTACTAACTCTTTTTAATTGGCTTTCCAAGTGCCACCAAGTGATTGGTTATTTTTTAAATAAACTAATTAAAAGTTTTAAGTGCTACATAAGATTGCATCGGCTGGGAACAGAAGTTTAGCCAGCTTACCAAGTCGGGACTATCAACTTCACCAAGAATAAGATTAAAAACAAAAGAGAACACTATAGTCGAGTTCCCCGACTATCTGCTACCCGTTACTTAGCTTGTGGAAGTGCGAAGAGAAATTTCAACAATGACCGTTTTTGGCGGTTTGTGGGTGTTAGAGTGGGCGTGGCAAAAAGATTTTTGCCAAATCGAGGAAAATTTACAAGACTAACAAAAATGTATAAAAAAATTCGAAACATTTATATCGATTTTTCAAAAGTGAGGGCGTGGCAGTTTTGGTCGTTTTGTGGGCGTTAGGGTAGGCGTGTGCCAGTTTTAAGCGGTGTGACTATGTCACTGTTGTCTGCATGCTTTCTAGCTTTAATAGTTTCTGAGATCTCGACCAAACGGACATGGCCAGATCGACTCTGCTATTGATCCTGATCAAGAATATATATTCTTTATATGGTTGGAAAAACTTCCTTCTGTCTGTTTCATACTTTTCAACGAATCTAGTATACCCTTTTACTCTACGAGTAACGGGTATAATAAAGACTATTTCCAGAATCGTAGGGAAGGTTAATTAATTAATATTAGTCTACTGGAATAAGGTGATAATATAAGGTTTGTATCCTAATTTAAGGCAAACAGTAAAAATATTTTTTGAGTGAATTTCAAACATGATTTGGACATGTAAGGTTCATCAAATTCTCTTGACCCCCTCTTTATAAAACCAAGGACACCCCTAGCTTAATTGATAATAAAAGAAATATGGTCTGAAAATTTAAGTTTAGGGTTCAGAAAAACACCACTAGAGTAAATGTGAAGTCGTACGGTCAATCACCCCCGACCCAATCAAAAACCACGACTTACCAACAACAAGCGAGAGAGCGCGGTCTTGCTCTCCATCAACCTTTAAAGAGACCGTTGAAATGCCCGAGCAAGAGCAAGCTAAAAATCTTTGCTTATCAACTGGCCCTGTCACACCTGCTCTGACGATGACTGCAAGTTCTGCTGAGCAAGCACCAAAAACAAATTCACTGTGTGCTGCACCCTCAGCAAAAAAAAAGTTCCTCGAACATACAGAATGGTATAGATACATACAAATAATGCGAAAACTAAATAAAACTCGTAAACAAAATAATGGACCTTATTGGGAAAAACAGTTTCCCCATAATTCCCCTGACTAAGGCCAACATTCATGAAACAAAAGTGCAAGTCATAACGGAAGTAAACATCAGAGCGCTTACCAAATACCCTAACGATGCCAAGAAAAACTTTTATACGTACCAGCTAAAAAGCAGCAAGGGACTACAAATAGTTATTAAAGGCCTTGAGCCTGAAATAAATCCTGAGGAAATATCAGGAGCCCTAATAGAACAAGGTTTTAAGCCGAAATCAGTTATCAACATGTTTAGCAAAGATAAAAATCCACAACCTCTTTTCAAGGTCGAACTCGAACCAGACTCTTGGGCATTGAAGAAAAACGAGAGTCACCCCATTTATAAGCTGCAATATCTCTTGACCCCCTCTTTATTGAGCATTGAAGAAAAACGAGAGTCACCCCATTTATAAGCTGCAATATCTCTTACACCGTAGAATCTCTGTTGAAGAGCCGCATAAGCGCAAAGGACCCGCACAGTGTGCAAATTGCCAAGAATATGGTCATACAAAAACTTATTGTACCCTTCGCACTGTATGTGTAGCTTGTGGTGAGCTTCACAACTCTGTTAACTGTCCATCAAACAAAGCTGACCCCGGCATGAAAAAGTGTAGTGCGGAGGTAACCACACTGCAAACTACAGAGGTTGCTCTGTATATAAGGATCTAAATAATGGGCTACACCAAAAACTGACTATGATGCGTGGGCAAAGCACGCCGAGCACAATTATACCCTCAAAACATACACATGATGTCCACTTAAACAGTCTGACCAACAGGAACGTTACATTTGCAAGTGCGCTTAAATCAGGTCTTTCATCTACAAATCCCACAACTCCATTTCCACTCGCTGAACAAAACAAGGTAAATGCTGATCAGCCAACAGGACAGCCACAAGGCAATATGGAAAAAATTATCTTTAACTTGCAACAAAGCATGACCGAATTCATGACATTTATGAGAACAACCATGGAACATCTTATGCGTAATCAGGATCTATTGATACAGATGCTGGTATCGCAGCAGTCAAAATAAACAATGGCTCCATTACGTATAACTTTATGGAATGCCAACGACGATTCGCGACACAAGCTGGAAATGGCTCAATTTCTCCAAGACAAACATATCGATATAATGCTCCTTTCTGAAACACATCTTACAAACAAGTACACGTTTTAAATAAATGGTTATATATTCTACGGCACCAACCACCCTGATGGTAAAGCACATGGAGGAACTGGAGTCCTGATTAGAAACCGCATAAAACATACTTTCCGCAACGATTGGCGACAAACTACTTACAGGCAACATCTTTAAATATACAGCTGGGTAACGGACAAATAAGACTTGCTGTATACTGCCCACCACGCTTTACGATATCCGAAAACCAATTTTTGGATTTTTCCAACACACTAGGGGATCGCTTCATAGCTGCTGGTGACTACAATGCTAAGCATACGCACTGGGGATCTCGTCTTGTAACCCATACGGAAAAACAATTGTACAATACAATTATTAATGTAAGCAACAAGCTTAGTTGCACCTCTCCGGGCTCACCTACATATTTATACAACGGACCCCAGAAAGATACCAGACTTGATTGACTTTGCTGTTACAAGAAACATCTCATATAATCATATAACCGCCGAATCCCTCCCAGACCTATCTTCTGATCACTCGCCGGTGCTCCTTAATTATCTTCAATGTCCGGATCTGAAAAATTCACCGGGAAAGGATCATACAGTTCCATCATCATACAGACCTATAAGTTTACTACCATGTATGTCAAAACACTTCGAAAAATGTCTGCTGACCTTTGTTATACCCTATCTGCGAACTTTTAACAAAATACCAGAACATCAATTCGGTTTTCAGGAGAAACTCGGAACAATCGAACATGTCAATCGAATCACATCTGAAATTCAAACTGCTTTCGAAAAGAGAGAGTACTGCACTGCCATTTTTCTCGACGTGGCCCAAGCATTTGACAGAGTCTGGTTAGATGGCCTAATGCATAAAATTAAGTCAACACTCTTTGAATGCACCCATAAGCTTTTAAAGTCGTACCTGCACAATAGAGTGTTCTCAGTTTGATGCGGCACTGTTACGTCTGAAGACCACATCATAGAAGCTGGAGTTCCTCAAGGCAGCGTACGTGGCCCAACACTATATCTACTATAAACAGCCGATATACCAACATCGAGGCAGCTAACAATATCTACATATGCCGATGACACTGCAATCCTGAGCCGCTCTAAATGCCCACGGCAAGCTACTGCACAACTTGCTCTCTACCTGTCACATATTGAGAAATGGCTTTCTGACTGGCTGAAAAGTCAATGAACAGAAATGTAAACGCGTAACTTTTACCCTCAACAGACAAGATTGCCCTTCGCTCACGTTACGTATCTAGGTATTCATCTTGACAGACGACTCACTTGGCGTAGAAACCTCGAGGCAAAAAGAACACACCTCAAACTAAAAGCCAATAGCCTACATTGGTTTCTTAGTATACGCTCTCCCCTAAGACTAGTATATAAGGTCTTACTCTACAACTCCGTCCTAAATCCGACCTGGACCTATGGCTCCCAGCTATGGGGGAACGCCAGTAACAGCAGCGTAGAAATCATCCAACGAGCCCAATCGAAAATCCTGTTCGAAGTGATAACTTACAGAGGGGTTTATTCATACTTCCGGTCAGAGATGAAATAGACAATAAATGGAAAAATATCGCAACAAACTACGTGCCCATCCGAACAGGCTTGCGAGAGACTTAACACGGCTATCTAGCCGAACCCGACTTCGTCGTAATGATATGCCAACCCAACGTTAATTATGAGGGCCATACAAACTCATATCAGTTGCAATAGTGACTTTTATTTAAGTACTTTATAAGATTTGTAAACTTATTGTTAGTCTCATAATGAGAAGCTTCAATAAACAAAGCAACGCATAAAAAAAAAAAACAATTATGGTGAAGAATAAGTAAAAAGCTAAGATAAAAATAACGGGTATAAATATGAAAATAAACACCCGTGGCAATTAAACCTCCCTTACGTGACCAGACCACTGCACCACTGCATCATCCACCTCTTCTACTTCTTCCTCAAAAACATCTAGTTTCTATTGAAATGAACTAATTGTCAATTAGGCTGTCCGACAGTTACAGTTGTAGGGTGATTTTAATATACCTGGCACTTCGTGGTCCACAGAAGAAAAATCTAATGTCCTGGCTGGCTGGACTTATCGTTGTCACAAGTTAATTATATTCGAAACTTTCTTGGTCGATTATTGGTTCTATGTCTTGTAACAAGTCCTGAAAGGGAATTTCTGACCAGAGTATCGCCGACTTTTGAGGTGACAATCGACACATCATTAAATCAATCACCTAAGAAATGTGAAGTCCAGACTTTACACAAAATTTATTGATAACGGTTCTCAGTCTATTCTAAATGTTTCCAAAACTATTTAAACTCTTTTTAGTTCCATTTCATTTTCCGATACGAAACGGTTTTATAATTTTTTTAATCAATGCGCAAACTTCCTGGCTATTTTTTGAAAATACTACAGTAACATCGGTTCAGGCAATAGCCGATCTATTTGCACTTACTCTTGAAAGTCAAATATAAAAGTCACACTCTAAATGAAAGCTCACTGCTTTGCGAATTTCAGCGTGTTAAGCGTGTCTATTCGACGAAATTCCTGGTTCTGTGCGTAAGCATTGTGCAAGTTTCTACAGAAACTGTTTACCATATCTCTGGAAATTTCACAGTTTCCCCATATACGAGAGGGGTACTTTGTGATCTCTCACCATAAAAAAGGTAACAAATTAGATGCAAGCAATTACAGAGGAATCTCTAAATTGTCGGCAATCTCTAAGCTTTTTGAAAATGCTATCACTCCTCATTTGCATCCCCTTTGTAGGTTAATTATATCACCATGTCAGTACGGTTTTTTAAACGCACAACAACCACTAACCTTTCGCAAACTTCCTTCGTAATACAGGGTTTTAAAATTAATCTTCCAACAGAAGAACTTTAGTAAAGCATTTGAATCTGTTAATCATTTTGGTTAGAAATCTTGATTTATTAGGTCCCTGTTGATCTTCTAAATTGGATTTTAAGTTATCTGCACGGTAGGACGCAACGGGTCCTCTTTGATAATTCTCTTTTTTGTATTATCCGCGGCACATTCAGCGTATCACAACGCGACCATTTTGGTCCGTTCCTCTTTACCCTTTTTATTAGAGACCTTGGTGTTCGTCTGAACCGTAAACTTAAATTTTCAGATAATATTTCCCCAATTGTCAATAAGGCCAGAGGTATGCTTGGTTTTATATATAGGTGGTCAAAGGAATTTGATGAGCCTTACATGACCAAAACCTTATTCATTTCGCGGAGTTGTCTCGGACCGTTTTTAATTGGTTCCAAAAGGCTTCTAAATGTTAGCCCTACTGCTCCTAAATTGGATTGCAAACCTTATATTACCTACCTATTCTAGTAAGCTAATGGTAACTAATTTACTTTCCATAACTAACCGTAAAACGATTTTTGGAACAGTCTTTATTTGTAAGCTTATTCGTGGGTAAATTGATAGTCCCGACTTGGTTAGTCTGCTAAACTTATTTGTTCCAAGTAGATTCACTAGAGATTACGTACCCCTAATTTTAAATCAATGTAGATCTAACTATAAGTTGCATGGCCTCTACAGAATATTATTTTTTGACAATAATAGACGTTAGCCCATTGTCTCTAAATCTGACTCTCTGCCGCTCTTTATGCGATCTAACTAACTTTTTTAACAAATAAATAAATCATAGATCTGGTTGGTTGGCAGTGCGGTGTGGCAGTGGGACTCGCGCAAAAAACATTCACTATTAAACAATTTAATAAATAATCTAACTACATGTTCCCACAAAGGCACCAAATTCAAGTAATCTTTAACATATCAATAAATATGCATATAAAATAAAATAATGCAAATGATATTTTAAATGTTATGGTGTGGAATGCCGCCTATGCAGTAAAGCAAATGCCGGCTCTCATGTATGGAAACTCCATCTAGGAAAAATATGCTTCGACAAATATTATGTAAATCTAAATATATATAACAAAAAACATATTTTACTATTAAATCTGCCATCTTATACAGAAAGTTTATAACTACACAGTATGGCAAAAGTTTCAACTGTATATTAACATAACATAACATTAAGAAAATCTCAAAAGTAAGTTTCTTCCCCCACTTTTCCTTGCAAATTTCCAATGTAAATAATTTCTAGGGCAACAAATTGTTTAATAATCCAGTTAAAAAGCGCATCAATGCTAAACTTTGTAAAAAAAAAATATTGTGAGTAGCTGGAATATAAAGGTATACTAGACCATATAACCAGTTTGTCTGATACTTCTAAATATTTATCATCAAATGTTCCGACCACCCATTATCTTTCGAGAAAATGGAGGACAGAGTAAGGTGCATATCCTTGAAGTGAAATCTCACCTTCACCCTAAGGACCATTATTATGACTGCTTGTGCCCGCAGGTACATCCCCGACTGCAATAGGAAATCAGATAAGCAGTACGTTTTTGTAATTAAGCAATATGGTAACAAAATTGAGTTCGATTGTGAGTCTTGGAGATCTTTATTATAAATTGGTATCTTTTTTGTGCTGGTTTTCCATATTACGACAACAAGTTATTTATCTTTATAACAAACATATATACATACATATTCCTTAGTGTGTATCCTTACAAAAGCAGATATTCAACTGTCTGATTTAGAGGGTTCCTCGTTCAAAAAGAAATAAATGATACATGGCAAATTAATTTAGTAGAAATGATTCCATTTAGTAAAGAAAATAAAGGATATACGAGTATATATTTACTGACCGTTATAAACACGTTTATAAAGTATAAAGTATACAGATTTGTAGGCAGTTTTAAAGTGCTTCATTGTTTCCACTGTAACTCCTTCATCTGCATGCTTTTTGTATGTACCATATAATAAACTTTTTTGGTGATTGATTTAATGAAAAAAAATATATTTTCCTTTTTATAATCTTTATTTGAATAAGTTTCACCAGAGGTCAGTTAAGAACTAATTTACAAATGTATTTGTTTAGCTATTGAGCTTTTTCAATAGCTGTTGCGAATAATAAATAGCCGAAGAAAGTTTGTTTATTTTCCGATACTGTTTATTTTGCGAATTGCTTACGGCAGCTAGGGCCGACCAAGAGCTATATCGAATGCACAGGTTGAGTCTTTGCAAAAAACGAAGAAGTGACAATTGGCGGGACAGACAGCCGAATGCAGCGCCCAAACTTAACGTAGGTAGATAACAAAGAGAACAAGGAATGAGCGCGGTACAGATAAATGCGTGCGAGAACAGCGGTTTGCACTATGGGCATCGCAACTGCTACCACTGACTACTTCGGCTTACAATATTAAGAGTATGAGATTAGTCTACTGCACAGTTTTGGCGGCTGCATGACCCAACATCCTCCCCCCGTTGGAAGCTTCCAACAGAGTCATCAACGGGAAGCAGACACAGCTTGTTCACTGCCCGCCTTATTACTCCAGACGCGGTCCTCAATTCTGCAACTCGAGCGACGCCGTCTCTGCCAGGAATCAACTGCATGACTCTCGCCAAAGGCCATCTCATTGGGGGTAGATTCTCGTCCTTAACAAGAACGACGTTGTCCACGGCTACGCCAGGCTTTGGGGTGCGCCACTTGGAGCGCTGCTGGAGCAACGTCAAGTACTCTTCCTTCCATCGCGACCAAAAGACTTGCTGAAGAAAGGAGATGCGCTGCCAAGAGTCAAGCCGATTATAGTTTAGGCCCGTTATATCTGGCTCGTCAAACGACGAAGGCGGACCACCATTGAGAAAATGCGCCGGAGTGAGGACGTCCAGATCGGCAGGATTCTCTGAAATGGTAACTAAAGGTCTGGAGTTAATAACTGCCGAGATGTGGCACCCCAGCGTCCTCAGCTCGTCGAAGGTCAGAACCGCCGTACCCACAGCGCGGTAGAAATGATGTTTGGCTGTTTTCACCGCCGCTTCCCAAAGTCCACCGAAATGGGGCGACCGTGGAGGGATGAACCGCCAGTCGATCGTCTCCGAAAGGCAAAAATTCTGAACGGAGCCTTGATGCTCGCTGCTGAGAAATAACCTTCGAAGTTCCAGAAGTTCATTCTTGGCGCCGACAAAGTTGGTGGCGTTGTCTGACTAAATTTGGTTCGGCTTCCGCCGGGTGCATATGAACCTCTTGAGTCCGCACAGAAACGCAACTGTCGAGAGATCCTTGATCAGCTCCAGGTGCACTGCCTTGGTTGCTAAGCATATAAATACGCAGACGTAGCATTTAACCGCAGGCTGGTTGCGAGTCCACAGAAGTCTATACCAGCTACCTCAAAAGCGTGAGATCCCTCCAAGCGCTCCTTGAGAAGGTCCGCTATTATGTGCACTATCAGTCGCGGCTTAATCCGAAAACATCTGATGCATCTGTTCACGGCCTTGGTAACTGTCTTCCTCCCCCCAATAGGCCAATATTGGGATCGAAATGCACCCAGAAGAGCTCGAGGTCCGGCATGAAGATTGCTTTCATGGTAATGAGAAATAATTGCCAGAGTCACCGGATGGGACCTTGGAAGGATTTTCGGGTGGCGGCCATCAAAGTCCAATGACGAATTCTGGAGGCGACCGCCAACTCTAAGAAGTCCAAATCGATCCAGGAACGGCGAAAGCGAGGATATGGGACTAGACGAGGAAACTCTTCCCAGCGTTTTTAGGGACTGCATGTCCTCCCATAACTGCGTGCGCTGCACCAACCGCAGCATCATCTGAGTACCCTCTTGAATGTGTGCGACTGTGAGCCCAGGATGACGAATTCCATTACAAAATTTGTAAATATATGCAAACACTCGTTGCAGTGAGGGGTAAGAATTTGCAAATTTGGAGCTAGCAATTACATCCACGTACGACGACTTTATGATGAACACACTTCGACGAAGTTCGAGCACCGGTTTGTCAGGACAAACAGCTGTTGGCCAATCTCTTTCAGGCTCCGTAAGATAGGCGGGTCCATGCGCCCAGAGTGACGATACGCTAAGCTCAGACGGCAGGGATCCTCTGGATAAGATGTCAGCCGGATTTAACGCTGTTGGAACATAACGCCAAACCGTGACATCTGTCAGCTCCTGAATGGCAGCAACCCTATTTGCCACAAATATGTTGAACCTGGAGGGCTCATCTCGGATCCAGGAAAGTGCCACCGTCGAGTCGCACCAACAATAGTAGCGTTCTTTAAATACTTTCAAGCCAACTATTTCCCTCATGATTTTAGCCAGAAGATCCGCACCACAAAGCTCCAGCTTTGGTACTATTATGGTCTTCAACAGAGCTATGCGCGACTTCGAACAAAGCAAATGGCTAAAACTTTGATTCCCTTTAGAAACCACATAAACGCAGGCTCCATAGGCATCAATGCTCGCATCACAAAAACCATGCACCTCAAGACCAGACTCTGCGCTAAACACGAACCGAGGGAAACTAACATGACTTATTATTTCAAAACTGCGACATATATCAAGCCATTTCGTGTTATGAGTTTCCGGGAGACTTTCATCGCAGGACAGCTTTTCCTTGCAGAGCTGCTGCAAAAAGATTTTACACCTTGTGATTACAGGACCGACCCGGCCAAGAGGATCGTAAAATTTAGCAATCGCAGACAAAACAGAGCGCCTGCAGGGTCTCAATGCCGACTGAAAGGCACGAAAACAATAGCTGGTCGGAGGCGGGATCCCAAGCGAGACCTAAAGTTTTGGTGAAATCGTTACCATCTTCAAACTGCATGAACGAATCCTTGTCCTCGGCGGGCACACCCTCCAGCACAAGCGGAATGTTAGAGCTAACATGCCAGACGTCTGCTGCATTATGCATTTTACATCGCATCGGTACTTTTTACATATGTCTCCTGTAACGGCAACTGGGTGTGAGCGAAATCGAATTAGGATGTGAAATAGCTTGGGCTGGATGACCGGGCCAGCCATTAACACATCGTTAAGCGAGTAACCAGTGGAAGTGGCAGCTGATCCGTCAACGCGAAGTTTGATGGTAGTGCTATCCTCCTTCATGACGCAGTGATGTGGTAAAAAATATCGGCACGAGCTGACCTCGGAGGCAGGCACAGGCGACATATGTTCCAGATGACGATATTCCTTCATAAACACCGCATATTTAACCCTCAAGCCAGGGTGCTTTGTAAGCTTCCTTTCCAGCGACAAGAATCTCCGCAAAGCCTGAGGATAGGAATCTCCTAAAGAATGCAAATGGAGTTTTAGCGGCAAACGTACCGAGTAATCGCCAGCTGGCAATCGGGTGTAATTTATTTAACAAAGTGGGCCTCGCCATCTAGCTCCTCCTTAGTGGCTTGAACGATTGGGCCGGCACGATTTTCTACCTTCCAAAAGCGCTGCAGAAGTGAATCAAGTTCAACATCAATGCTGTTTTCCTTGATGGCTGAAGAAAGAACGCGTGAAGCTATTAAGGCGCTACCGCAAGGGCGCGCGCAGCCTCCAGACACAACCCAGCCCAGACGAGTTTTTTGAAGCAGTGGCAGTCCTGGCAACAACTTTATCTGACCTACGCACAGCAGCTCATAAAACAGGCTAGATCCTATTAACAGGTCAACACGCTGAGCTTTATGAAATTCCGGATCGGCGAGCTGCAGGTTTTCTGGAATCTTCCAGTCCCCAATGTCCACATTAAAACTTGGCTGGCGATCCGTGATATTGGGAGCGATAACTGCTGTTATGCTCGTTGAGAAATCCGAAGTGACAGACCGCATCGCAATTCCTACCGAGAATCCATCAGTCGCGAAATTGGAATCCCCGATTCCAGTGACGGAGCCGGACGACCTCGACCTCTTAAGTTGCAGTTGATTTGCAAACCGAGAGGTGACCAAGTGCAGTTGACAGCCAGAATCTAACAACGCCCTGCAGGGAACGAACAGTCCCGACCGATTCTGCACTAGAACGGTTGCAGTGGCTAGCAGCACAAGGTCACTACCGAGATCCTGGGCAATTAGAGTAGAAGAAGTCGAAAGCGGGGCAGAAGGCTCAGTGTGGGAGCTTGAAGACACAGGAACATGTGGCTGCGAGGAAGGCTGACCATCTAGATGGAGCAGCGTATGATGCCTAATTTCACAGGTGCGGCACCGGCTCGAGCTGCATTGCCGTAGCTGATGACCTGCCTTTAGGCAATTTAGGCAAAGTGCGCTAAGTCTCTAAATTGCGGGCAATAATATATGGCATGCTCTGCACTATGGCAAAGCATGCAACCAAGAGAATTTTGGGTGGTAGCAACTAGCGTCGAACGATTTCTGCCCACCTGAACGCCTGGCGCATAGGTTGCCATGGCGCAATCCACGGCCTCCAAAGTACTACATCGCTGCTCCAGGAATGCAGCCATCGATTCCCACGACAGAATAAGGTTGACAAAGACCAGATCCTCCAAGCGCTCCTCCCACTTAGCTTGGCTCGCCGCATCCAGCTTTGGCAGCAGCACTTGCACTATGATGCAGCCAGCGATTTGCTCAGTGGTGCCCAAACCCTTCAACGCACGAATGTGAGCGTTAAACTTGTCCGACAATTCCCGAAGCGATGCCACTGAACCATTCCGTACTACCTTTAGACACAGAATCTCGGTGATGTGCGCCAGAAAAACGAGACGCCGATTATCAAACCTTTTTTGAAGCAACTCTAAAGCCGCTTCGTAATTTCCGTTTGAGATCTCCAATGATCGAATAGTTTCCAGCGCCGAATCCCTCAAACATGACCGCAGATGCTGAAATTTCTCAATGTTGGAGAGGTCCGGATGGCTGTCGATTTTGCTCGTGAACATGGCGTAAAAATCCGCCCAGTTTGCGTAGCCTCCGCCAAACGTTGGCAGCTGCACAGGCGGCAACGGCCTCGGCCGCGGCTGCGTCTGATGACCACTACACTGGTGGGATACAACACCTTCCGCAAGCGTTGAGTGCGGCGCGAAATGCACATTGCATTTGGCTATTTCCGCGCGCACACTAGCCTTGAATTCTACGATGAATTCATTGAAACTCTCGCTCATTTCACTGCCAATTTCGTCGAAATCGAATTCCTCCAGTTCTGTATGCAGAACATTGAAGGCACTTTGCAGCTCATCAATCTGCTCCAGCCTCACCGTAAGAGTGGGTTCGTCGTAACCGCTTAGCGTCTCATTAGACAGCGACGTTTGTAGCCTCTGCAACCTGCTGAAGAACGCATTGGCTTTGCGCTTTAAAAAGGTCACCCTGTTTTTGTCACTTTCAGCGGGCATAGCAACAAATCGATTTAAATTCGGTTCAGCGGGAAGATGAGCACAAAATAAATGCCGAAAATGCAAGCGGAGTCAATGCACGTAACGGGGCGGGCTGCACTTGATATATGTAGCAATGTATGTATGTATATATGTTATGCTAGCTCGCTTAAACACAGCCACTATCACCGAAATCACCACCCACTTGTCCAACCGATTGCGATTTAATATATTTATATTTATTTATAAACGGGATAAGTGCATTAATTAATGCATGCAAATTAACACGATCACATAGGGGTCAACAATGTTTAGCCATTGAGCTTTTTCAATAGCTGGTGCGAATAATAAATAGCCGAAGAAAGTTTGTTTATTTTCCGATACTGTTTATTTTGCGAATTGTTTACGGCAGCTAGGGCCGACCAAGAGCTATATCGAATGCACAGGTTGAGTCTTTGCCGAAAAACGAAGAAGTGACAATTGGCGGGACAGAAAGCCGAATGCAGCGCCCAAGCTTAACGTAGGTAGATAACAAAGAGAACAAGGAATGAGCGCGGTACAGATAAATACGTGCGAGAACAGCGGTTTGCACTATGGGCATCGCAACTGCTACCACTGACTACTTCGGCTTACAATATTAAGAGTATGAGATTAGTCTACAGCACAGTTTTGGCGGCTGCATGACCCAATAGTATTCTTTCGGCCCAGCAAACCTTTTACAGAGGATTAACATAAGCCTTTTAAGTTCTACTTAGCTTTATATGTCAAGCTTACCGGATCATTAAGTTCGTTACCGTTATGCGGTTCGTATCTTGGGGGAATGTTATTTATGAGGCTTTTGAAGAGTGACGCTTTCCAAAAGATCGGCTTTAGCTTTTTTATATGAAGAGTGAATATGTCGTATGAAGAATGAATATGTCACTATATATACTTAGGTTAAACTTGATGGTTCTGTATTCTATTATACAATGCTTTATAATTCCAACAATATTTTATTTGACACTGCTAATAAAACTCTTTTAAATCAATCATATTTTTTAATGGACTATCAATTCAATATGATTTCACTAGAAATGACGTCTCAAATAAAGCAATATGATAGTAGCATTCTTTTTAACTTCTCTGAACGACGCATTTTTATAAATATCGGTTAACATATGTTGGCGTTCTCTGGATGCTTGATACTTTTCACCGCGAGTAGGGAATTTGATTTTTTTTGGTAGGGTTAGATATTTCCTTATCCTCTTACATCCTCAATATTTTTAAAGACTTAGCTGTTGTCATAGTGTGGTTTTGCATTGGATAGTGTTGAATGCATTTCGGAGTCTAGATTAGAGCATAAGTCACATCTAATTTTTGAATTTAACATCAAACACTCGCAGGCTTCGAGTAAAGAATCAAACTCACTAATTTCGATGCATTGGTTGCACAAATCACAAGCCAATAATGATTAAATTTTAAATGGTTCATATATATTTTATATTTATGTAAGTTTTACTTGTAGTTCGTACTTGATAATTCGTTATTAAAATATTTCACAGTAAATGGATTGAGTCCACATAAACAGTTATAACGGTTAGACGTGATACCCCAAATAAGTTCGAACGAAATTATATTATAAGAATGCAGTGCTGAGGTATTATAAGAACTGATCCTGAGCAATTTAAGAGATCCATTTTTAGACACGAGGATTACATTGATTGATATCTACAGGGGGTGTATGCTCTCAGAATCCACCTGATTGGTTCTTGCATTAAGGAGCCTTCACAGACTGCAGACTGCAATGGTGATGTCAGAAAAGGAGTGCGAGCTATGGCCTCAGCTAAACGTAGGTAGGTGTCTACACTACCCGCCGCTCCCGAATATTCCCACTGCTACCAGAAAACAGGCCAAAACCGTGGAAGGGCATATTTTTAAATTCAGAATATATTTCCACTACTACCCGAAAACAGGTCAGGACCGTAGATTCGGTATATGCTATGGAAATCCCTCAAAAAAAACCTTTGGTGACATTGGAAAGCATTTTTAAAGCATTTTCACGATTCTGAATTAAAAAACACTGGTTATATGGTCTTGTATACGTATATATAAAAAAGTTATCTAATCATAAAACCGTTAAAAAAGGTCGTATATTCCAGCTACTATTATATAAGTCATAAGCTTAAGTGTTATTAAACAATGTAATGAGCAAAATAAAGCAAATTTTTACATACACACCCTTTTTAAGATCATAAGACTTTAAAGATTCCGACATAAGCAGCCAACTGTGAGCAGCAGTCAGGAAACGGCAACCTTTGCATTGCCGCTGTCTACTGGCCTAGCTTTACTATCTCTGAAGGTCAATTCATGGACTTCTACAACACACTAGGGGGTCACTTCATAGCTGCAGGAGCTGCAAAAATACGAATTGGGGATTACGCCTTTTAAGGAAAGGCAATCGTATAATGCACTTCTCATTATAGCCCCACATATTGGCCTGCAGATCCCAGATCTCATTGATTTCGCGGTGACAAGAAACATCCCACGCGATCTAATAAGCGCCATGTCCCTACCGGATCTCTCATATGACCACTTGCCTTTGTTGATAGCCCTTTTTCAAATCCCAGAAATTACGGACCACCCCCTAAAGGCCGACGTCGCACAACATTAACTGGATGAAATACAGAAAGTATGTAAAAAGTTTCCACATTGAGCTTACTCCTTAACTAAATATAGAAGTGGACAAACCAGCAGATCGCCATGCTCAAAGCATCGTTTTAATAAAGCCACCTGCAAACTAAACCGGGCTCTGAAGCATGATGCTGAAAATGCACAGCTAAAATATATTGAAAAACTCTCGCCAACTAATACATAGCATGTGGAGGGCTCACCCAAATCTAAGCTCTCCGATCGAAACCGTCACCCCGATAAGAAATTGTTCAGGTTGTTGGGCCCGCAGCGATAAAGACAAAGCCAAAACATTTGTCTACATCTCAGGGGCGTCTTTCAGCCGAACCCCTCAGCAATTGTTTATGTTCTTCCTCAAATCTACTCCGATATGGAATCTACGCCAACGTCATTTCGGCTGAATTAGATTACAAAAGTCAGTTGGGGAGCTAAAACCAAAAAAGGCTCCAGGCGGTGACCTAATAACTACAAAATGATAATGGAATTTCCACACTGTGCTGTTAAGATCATCTGTAAACTCTTCAATGGCAACTACCTAAGTAAATGAAACAAATCAACCATTTTAATGATGCCGAAGCCCGGAAAAGATCTCACGATTCCGTCATTCTACAGTCCAATAAGTTTATTATCATGCCTGTCCATACTATTCGAAAAATGACTTCTAATGCGCCTAATACCATATATGGAAGCTCTCAACATTATCCTAGCCCATCAATTTGGGTTTAGAGAAAAACACGGAACTATCGATCAAGTTATCAGAGATTCGCACAGCCTTCGAGCATAGAGAATATTGCAGCGCGATATTCCTCGATGTATCTCAAGCGGTCGACCGCGTTTGGCTCGAAGGACTTATGCATAAAATTAAAACACACTTGCCTGGGTACACTCATAAACTCTTTTAATTTTACGGATATTTCCAAAAGTGTCCTACTATATTTATTATTCCATTGTTCATTATAATGTGTAAAAATCTTCTGTCTGATAATATAGTTAAGGTGATTACATTTGTGTTGGGGAATCTTGTAATTTTCATATTTAATTTTTTTATGTGGAATGGATTTGAGGAATGCGTTATTCACTGCTGCAGTGAATGATTTGGCCATGAGGTCAGTTTCAGTTATTGAAACTTCAGAATTATAGCATAAACAATCTATGTCCAGTAATGTGTCACTAACCGTTCCTTTAAACATTATCCAATTGGCTTTGCTGATAATTGGTGTAGATTTCTCAATAAGCAAGAAATTAATGGAATATTTTAACACAATTGGTAAGTGATCGGAGGAGAGATTGATAGAAACTATTGGGTTAGTAATCCGTTCGGGAGATTTGGTGAGACAAAGGTCTATCGTAGAGGCTTTTGCTTTGTGGCAAAACGGAAGATATGTGGCTTGGTTTGGGAATAATATATTTAATTTTCCTTGGTCTGAAATGTCATTAAGAATGTTACCCCAACAGTTAGCTCGAGTGTAGTTCCAGGCCCTATGACGAGAATTAAAATCACCACAGGTTATAAAATTACCCTCTATTCTTGAAATTTTTAGTAAGTCAGACTTATATTGACTTTTAAAATGTTTTCGATTATTAGAATTATTGCATGAATTTAATAAGCAGTTTGCTGTGGTACCAGGAAAGTACATAGCGTATATTTGTACCCGTTACTCGTAGAGTAAAAGGGTATACTAGATTCGTTGAAAAGTATGTAACAGGAAGAAGGAAGCGTTTCCGACCATATAAAGTATATATATTCTTGATCAGGATCAGTAGCCGAGTCGATTTGGCCATGTCCGTCTGTCCGTCCGTCTGTCCGTCCGTATGAACGTTGAGATCTCAGGAACTACAAAAGCTAGAATGTTGAGATTAAGCATACAGACTCCAGAGACATAGACGCAGCGCAAGTTTGTCGATTCATGTTGCCACGCCCACTCTAACGCCCACAAACCGCCCAAAACTGCCACGTCCACACTTTTAAAAAATGTTTCGATATTTTTTCATTTTTGTATTAGTCTTGCAAATTTCTAACGATTTGCAAAAAAACTTTTTGCCACGCCCACTCTAACGCCCACAAACCGCATAAAACTGCCACGCCCACACTTTAAAAAAATGTTTTAATATTTTTTCATTTTTGTATTAGTCTTGTAAATTTTTATCGATTTGCTAAAAAACTTTTTGCCACGCCCTTTCTAACGCCCACAAACCGTCAAAAACTGTCAGTGATGAAGACTCTTCTTCACACTTCCACTAGCTGAGTAACGGGTATCAGATAGTCGGTGAACTCGACTATACTCGTAGCGTTCTCTCTTGTTTTAATTTTCCATTTATGATAATACTTTTCGAGTGTATATAAATAATATATAAGAATTTAATATAAGAATATAAATATAAGAATAATATAAGAATTATTAATACTATTGTATTGAAGGCCGGTGGTAAATGGCTGCATCGTCAGCAAATAAGGAAAGCTTACAATCAGATACTTGAGGTATATCATGCGTATATATGTTGAATAATATTGGCCCTAAGACTGAACCCTGCGGAACTCCAGCCAAAATATGTCGTTGGGTGGAATGGGCACTATTAATATCAATATAAAATGAACGGTACTTGAGAAAGTTTTTTATTATATGTATAAGATATAAAGGCGCATCAATAGTTATTAGTTTGTACACTAATCCCTCGTGCCAAACAGTGTCAAATGCAGCTTCAATGTCAAGTGTAACCAACCCCACTGATTGTTTGTTTTCTAAGTAATCTTTTATGAAATTCTTGAGTTTTGAACAAGGACTTGTGCAGTTAAGTCCAGATCTAAATCCATATTGTACAGAGGGTAACACACTGTGTGAGTCCAAATAGTCAACCAATCGTACTTTTATTAGTTTTTCGAGTTTGTCGATTAGCCACATAGCAAGCTAACCGGTCTGTAACTATCAGGTCTACTAGCCGGTTTTCCTGGTTTGGCAATAGGTACTACCCTGGCGACTTTCCATTCATCAGGAAAATGACCAGTGCGAAAACAGAGATTAAATAGTTTGGTCAGGAAACTAATTGCAAGAACTGGGAGATTTTTAAGACACATATTTCGTATGCCGTCATTACCCTGGGTTTTCCTAGTCACTAGTCCTTTAATAATGTTAACAACTTCAGCGTTATTAACATTTGAGCTATGTGGTATGGGAATGTTATTATTTTCAATGGCCTGTAAAGCCGAGTTAACAAGGTTGATCGTTTCTGTATTAGAGTAACTATAAGTTAGCTTATGCTTCTCTTCAAAGGTGTCAGCCAACTGTCACAAAACTTGTGTCTGCAAAGTTAAGGCAGGGTAAAAATTGCTTTCGCCTTTTTAGTGTTTTTGTTGTGTTCCAAAAAACATTTGTTTAGTTTTTGAAGTTTATTATTCCATTGTTCATTATAATGTGTAAAAATCTTCTGTCTGATAATATAGTTAAGGTGATTACATTTGGCTTTAAGTAATGGCAACCTTGTTCTAGTCCATTTCCTCAGGATTAAATTTCTAACTTTAAACAGCTCTGAAATGTGTTGGGGAATCTTGTAATTTTCATATTTAATTTTTGTATGTGGAATGGATTTGAGGAATGCGTTATTCACTGCTGCAGTTTCAGTTTCAGTTATTGAAACTTCAGAATTATAGCATAAACAATCTATGTCCAGTAATGTGTCACTAACCGTTCCTTTAAACATTCTCCAATTGGTTTTGCTGATAATTGGTGTAGATTTCTCAATAAGCAAGAAATTAATGGAGTATTTTAACACAGTTGGTAAGTGATCGGAGGAGATTTTGATAGAAACTATTGGGTTAGTAATCCGTTTGGGAGATTTGGTGAGACAAAGGTCTATCGTAGAGGCTTTTGCTTTGTGGCAAAACGGAAGATATGTGGCTTGGTTTGGGAATAATATATTTAATTTTCCTTAGTCTGAAATGTCATTAAGAATGTTACCCCAACAGTTAAAATCACCACAGGTTATAAAATTACCCTCTATTCTTGAAATTTTTAGTAAGTCAGACTTATATTGACTTTTAAAATGTTTTCGATCATTAGAATTATTGCATGAATTTAATAAGCAGTTTGCTGTGGTACCAGGAAAGTACATAGCGTATATTTTTAAGCTATTGTTATAAGAGTTAGATGTAATTTTAATACCAACATTTTTAATAAGATGAGTTTTTAAGTTTGGAATTTGGTCGTGTTCAATTTTATTGCTCACGATTATGGCAACACCACCGCCTCTACTTTTTGTTCTATCATTTCTATACACGGTATAGTTAGGTATATTGAATCGATCATCTTGAGTAAGCCATGTTTCACCTAATGCAGCCACGTCAATATTATTATCATCCAAAAACTTTACAAATTCTACTCGCTTATGTTTAACGGAACGGGCATTCCATGCCATAACATTCAAAATATCATTATTAGTATTATTTGTTAGCATATACATATTTGATTGCTATTTTTGAGATAACTTGAAATTGTTCTCCTTTATTGGAGCATGTACTAAGGTTATTTATTAAATCTATTAATAGTGAATTAATTTCGTCTGGTGAAAAAAGCTCTGGTTTATTTGGTGAATCGCTTGGTGGTGTAGATGATTTGACATGTGCATCTCTAAAGCTGCCATATATCGATTGTGAGACTCGCTTACTTTGAGTAGGTGAAGAGCGCGCTTCTAGGGTTCGCATCATTAGGAGCTTTGCTATTGCTCTGTACAGTTTTAAGTAATTCGATGTTGCTTCTCCTCATTCGCATAGCCGAGCGCTTTGAGATCATGTTGAGATAATATAAACGGCATGGACAAGTCTTATCTGTAGACGCGTGCTCTCCCTTATAGTTCGCACATTTTTTGTTGCTCATGTTTGTACATGTAACGGTTGTGTGGGCTCCGGCACAGTGGACACAAGAAGTTTTAACAGAACAATTGCTTGATCCATGACCAAATAATTGACAGTTTTAGCATTGAGTAATTTTATTTTCAGATTTTACCTTGTGATCTCATCGTACTTTCATATGGTTAATATATTTGTAGTTGTTACGTAGTTGTTGTACTGCTACACTTTTATTTACAAAGTAAACAATGTAGAGTAACAGATCGTAATCCGATTTAGTTTTCTTTTAAACTATTTTGACATCAATGCATTGCAGTCCTAGATCAGTTAGCAAGGTCTTCACACTGTCTGTTGGAAGCCTTTACAATCCAGATAGGACGGCCTTGTAAGGTTTCGTAGCTTTTGTATCATAGGTAAAGAACTCCAACTTAAGTTCCTTGAGTTTTGTTGAAAGATGCACGAAATTGTCCATGCTTTCCACAAATATTTTAATACCAATGGAAATTGTTTGTAAAAAATACTTTTCAATTCGCATCGCCATTCGACAGTTTGAGCTTCTTAATTATGAGTAACAAAAGGAATAAGTAAAACAGAGAACTGATAAGAACTTCGCAGCGAAAGCGGGTAAACGATTACCGAATTAGTTATTGAGACAACCGTTCACGACAAGAGCTTGTCAAAGACTGACGGTATCTTTTATAAATTCAATTTGTCTTGCAAAATAGTTTATGGGATTTTCTGTAATTTCAATGTAGGTTTCGTTGCGTTCTGATGAACTGTGTATTGTTGCTGCTGTTGAAATATTTTCTTCAATTTTGACGCGAGATAAAGCGTGATTAAGTTTACCTTCTAAATATTTGATTTTGAAATTATATTCACTAAGTCTAATTCGCCAACGTTGTAGTTTTATGTTAGGTTTTTTAATATTATTTAGCCAAACAAGGGGTTTGTGATCGCTCAAAATCTCAAAGGGGACTCCTTATAAATATGGGCGGAAATACTTGGTTGCCTAAACGATTGTTAGTAGTTCTTTTTCAATAGTGCTATAATTTTGTTCATGATCATTTAATGTTCTGCTTGCAAAGCTTACTGGCTTATTGTCTTGCGATAACACGGCTCCTATGGCGAAATTGCTAGCGTCAGTAGTGACTTGAAATGTTTTTGTGAAATCAGGGCAAATCAAAATTGGGTCGTTCATTATGAGTGTTTTCAATTTTTCAAATGATTTATTGTATTCTTCGTTTTTTGTGTCTATTTTAGCTCCTTTTTTTAGAAATATTGCCAGAGGTTTTGCAATCTTTGCAACGTCTGGAATGAACTTACGGTAGTATCCGCAAAAGCCTAAGAAAGATTTGATTTCTTTTGGTGTCTTTGGGAGAGGACATTTTTCGATTTCTTTAATTTTCTCTTAATTAGGTCTGCCTTCTGGACTTATAATATGACCTAAGAAATTTGTTTGCTTTTTTAAAAATTCGCATTTGTCCAATTGGAGTTTAAGATTGGCCTCTTTAAGTTTCTCAAAAACCTTCCTCAGTAGGTGTTCGTTCAGAGATGTTGAATAGATGATCACATCATCTAAATAAACAAGGCAATGCTTATTTATGAGGTCTTTTAGGACGTACTTCATGCACCGTTGGAAGGTTGCAGAAGCATTTTTTAAGCCAAATGCCATGTGAGTGTACTCATAGTGACCATGTTTGGTCGAAAACGCCGTTTTTGGTATAGACTTAGGGTCCATTTCGATTTGATGAAAGCCTTTTGCTAAGTCAATTGTAGTAAAACACTGGCATTTTCCTAATTTGACTCGTCCATGGTAGGAATCGGAAATTTATCATTTATTGTTATTTCATTTAGATTTCGATAGTCCACGACCAACCTGAATTTCGGTTTGCCAGAGGCAAACCTCACTATTTAAATGTTCTAGTCTGTATGTGTGTTCTGAGTCTATGTTGTTGTCCATGGCATAGTGTATTTCTGATGTAAAGTTGTTTTCATGTAAGAGTGCATTAAAGTTTTTCGAAGAGTTCTCATCACATGGATCTAGTTCTTTGTGAATGAATGTTCTTTGGTTAATTATTGTTTCCTTCCGAGAGTAGTCTATTAAACCGTTATTCTCCATTAGTATTTTTCTTCCTAACAGAATATCATAATAAGGTGAAAATGAATGAATATAGAATTTTTGCGTTTGTTGAAGAAGACCATTGCCTGGAAGGTTTACATATTTATTTAATTTAGAATAGCCTGTCATACTTCGGACAGTTATTTGCTTATCTTTAACTTGAAGGTTCCAAAAGTTGGAGCTCATCAAGTTTATCGAAGAGCCAGTATCAACTATGCATCTTTATCTGTGGTTATTAAACATGATCTCTATGGTCATGATCAGGCTGGTAATGGAAAATTTTCAGCTTGTTGATATTGCTGATCTGTAAACAATTCTGTTTGAGTATTCTGTAATTGATCTTCGTGGAACTGTTCGTCGTTATAAATGTAGTGTTCAGTTTCGTTTGTCTGCATACGCGATTGTTCACTGCTTTCTCTAAAACGCTTATTTGGCACTCTTGGTTGTTGGGGGGCTGATAGTAGTTTCGGGTGTCGTTTTGACGGTCATGAAGTAAGTCTGTTCTGAATCCGTTGTATAAATTTCTGAACTGATTAAGTTGCTGTTTGCTGTCTGGTCGGAGGAATTTGTCTAAAAGGGGTTTGATTGTTTACGTTAGTGTTTTGGGTCTGTGTGGGATTTGATGGAATAAAGGGGCGAATGAATCGTTGGTTGGGGTAAGTGTTTTTGATTTGATTAATGTTTGTATGTTTATAGGTGTTAGGTGAATTTGAGTTAAGTCTTGGTTGACTAAGGGATGTTTTTGAAATTGGGTCTTCGTATAGACCTTCTTGTTGGGCGGTTTGCCTTAATTTTTGAACGGTTGAAATGTCATACCTCCCTAAGGTCATGAATAACCTATCGGGGAGTGAGCGTTGAATGGTTTTTTTTATAGTGGTTGCCATTGCTTGTGTATAAACCACTATATTATTTCGGTCATTCTCTAATGCTAATTTATTTATAATAACAGTTTACTTATCTTCAAATTGTTCACAGAATAGACGTAAGTTACCCTTAAAAGGTGTGCGATACAATCTTCCTAGTAGTTCAAAAGGTATTTGATACGTCTGATGAACGAGCTGAGATTTTATGGGTCTCCAGAGAATTGCGGTACTTGGCGTATTTGCCGAAGTAATTGAGACAGATTTTCCGCTGGTAACGCCATTTTAGTTTTATTTATAGGTTAGTTTCTGTTATTGTTCACAGACTGCTGTAGTATGTCGAGACTTATGCCTTAAGTGAACCATACTGTTTTAACTTTTTGTTGTTTTATACAATAGTAGCGGTCGCACTTTGGATTTTAGTGGGCTACTGTTTTGTTCACAGACTGCTACAGTATGTCTAGACTTATGTCTTAGTGAAGTGCACTGTGCGCATTTTAATTGTATTACACCCTCAAGGAACGGGCCACAAAATTAGGTCTTTAAATAAACTCCGATCGCACAGGTTCTTCTGCGGATACCGATTTCAGTCACTTTAAACGAACCGAAATCACTTTGTTGCGGCCAATTCGCGGGTACAATCAGAAAAGGTTACTTGGTCGTACAAGTTTCCTCTTTTCACTAGATTGTCAAAAGATAACGAGTTTACTAGGACTTTTTTTTCAGTATCCTACCGACTTCGCCAATAAACTTTTTTGCTGATTGATTTAATGAAAAAAAAATATATTTTCCTTTTTATAATCTTTATTTGAATACGTTTCACCAGAGGTCAGAGGACTTTGAGCAGCAGTCAGGAAACGGCAACCTTTGCATTGCCGCTGTCTACTGGCCTAGCTTTACTATCTCTGAAGGTCAATTCATGGACTTCTACAACACACTAGGGGGTCACTTCATAGCTGCAGGAGCTGCAAAAATACGAATTGGGGTTACGCCTTTCAAGGAAAGGCAATCGTATAATGCACTTCTCATTATAGCCCCACATATTGGCCTGCAGATCCCAGATCTCATCGATTTCGCGGTGACAAGAAACATCCCACGCGATCTAATAAGCGCCATGACCCTACCGGATCTCTCATATGACCACTTGCCTTTGTTGATAGCCCTTTTTCAAATCCCAGAAATTACGGACCACCCCCTAAAGGCCGACGTCGCACAACACTAACTGGATGAAATACAGAAAGTTTGTAAGTTTCCACATTGAGCTTACTCCTTAACTAAATATAGAAGTGGACAAACCAGCAGATCGCCATGCTCAAAGCATCGTTTTAATAAAGCCACCTGCAAACTAAACCGGGCTCTGAAGCATGATGCTGAAAATGCACAGCTAAAATATATTGAAAAACTCTCGCCAACTAATACATAGCATGTGGAGGGCTCACCCAAATCTAAGCTCTCCGATCGAAACCGTCACCCCGATAAGAAATTGTTCAGGTTGTTGGGCCCGCAGCGATAAAGACAAAGCCAAAACATTTGTCTACATCTCAGGGGCGTCTTTCAGCCGAACCCCTCAGCAATTGTTTATGTTCTTCCTCAAATCTACTCCGATATGGAATCTACGCCAACGTCATTTCGGCTGAATTAGATTACAAAAGTCAGTTGGGGAGCTAAAACCAAAAAAGGCTCCAGGCGGTGACCTAATAACTACAAAATGATAATGGAATTTCCACACTGTGCTGTTAAGATCATCTGTAAACTCTTCAATGGCAACTACCTAAGTAAATGAAACAAATCAACCATTTTAATGATGCCGAAGCCCGGAAAAGATCTCACGATTCCGTCGGTCTACAGTCCAATAAGTTTATTATCATGCCTGTCCATACTATTCGAAAAATGACTTCTAATGCGCCTAATACCATATATGGAAGCTCTCAACATTATCCTAGCCCATCAATTTGGGTTTAGAGAAAAACACGGAACTATCGATCAAGTTATCAGAGATTCGCACAGCCTTCGAGCGTAGAGAATATTGCAGCGCGATATTCCTCGATGTATCTCAAGCGGTCGACCGCGTTTGGCTCGAAGGACTTATGCATAAAATTAAAACACACTTGCCTGTGTACACTCATAAACTCTTTTAATTTTACGGATATTTCCACGAGTGTCCTACTAACGATTTTGTTACGTACACCCTTTTTGTAAGATTGTAAGACTTTGAAGATTCACAACAAGAATCTAAAACAGGGGAAGGTGAACTATCATCGCGTTGAGTCAGACGGATTGCGACAAAGAAAATGCAAGTCGACAATAAACGAGTGTCCGATGTCCAGTTCAGCGGCCGCAATAGGTCGCAGAAAAAAAAAACATACTCCAGTTACGAGAACAGTTCCCCGAGGGGGTATTGACTCCCGAAATAGGGAAAATTTAGAAATATGACTCCTAGGTGGGAACACTTGGCATAGAAGACCGATAAGCCGGTATAAAAAGACCGTGGCCCACCGATAAAATAGAGAATACCTGGGTGAATACCAGTGGGTCAATACCTGGGTGAATACCCGGGAGGACTTGAAGTGAATACCCGAAAGTCAATACTCCGGAAGACTCTAAGGGAAGACCCGAAAGTGAATATCCGGGAAGACTAGAACTGACTATCCGAAAGCCAATACTCGAGAATCAGTAGTCGGGACTTAATTTCCGAGAGTCCTTTTATTTCGAGGCTTTATCTCGCGATTCAAGTGAAGACTGCCTTAAAGCAAAGGATGGAAAAGTGCCGAGAGGAGCGAGGACTCCATCAATTCCCAGGACAGGACATAGTCTGGGAGGATACAGGACCAATACTAGGAACACGATTAAAAAAAAAACTACAATCCTACAGAAGTCTCAAGATGGGTGGCAAGGAGTCTAAAGCCTCCGACAACACCGCCAATGTGATCAACACCATGGAAGTCGTCGACCACAAAAAAGAGATATTAGGTGCGCAGCATACCCTGGAGTTCATCGCCGTCACATTAATGTTGCTACTACTATAGAAGCAAATAAGGATTTACAAAAGATCAGTGCAGCGGCGACGCGATCACCACCACACTCTAGAACGGATCGTATCTAGTATTCCGCAACACCAATCGTGCATAGCGCGGGAAACGGAATTCGCTCAACAGATCTGAACAGTGTAGCGGGCAAAAACAATCCGTCAATGAAAACTACCAAGCATAACATAAAAGCCGGCCAAAAAACTAAAAAATGAATAAGTAAAGCGGTGTGTTTATACCCGTTACTCGTAGAGTAAAAGGGTATACTAGATTCGTTGAAAAGTATGTAACAGGCAGAAGGAAGCGTTTCCGACCATATAAAGTATATATATTCTTGATCAGGATCAGTAGCCGAGTCGATCTGGCCATGTTCGTCTGTCCGTCTGTCCGTCTGTCCGTCCGTCCGTCTGTCCGTTTGTCCGTCCGTCTGTCCGTATGAACGTCGAGATCTCAGGAACTACGAAAGCTAGAAAGTTGAGATTAAACATACGGACTCCAGGGACATAGACGCAGCGCAAGTTTGTCGATTCATGTTGCCACGCCCACTCTAACGCCCACAAACCGCCTAAAACTGCCACGTCCACACTTTTGAAAATTGTTTTGATATTTTTGTATTAGTGTTGTAAATTTCTAACGATTTGCAAAAAAAACTTTTTGTCACGCCCACTCTAACGCCCACAAACCGCCCAAAGCTGCCACGGCCACACAATTTTTTAAAAATGTTTCGATATTTTTTCATTTTTGTATTAGTCTTGTAAATTTCTAACGATTTGCCAAAAAACTTTTTGCCACGCCCACTGTAACGCCCACAAACCGCCCAAAGCTGCCACGCCCACACTTTTGAAAAATAATTTGATATTTTTTCATTTTTGTATTAGTCTTGTAATATTCTATCGATTTGCCAAAAAACTTTTTGCCACGCCCACTCTAACGCCCGCAAACCGACAAAAACTGTCAGTGTTGAAGATTCTCCTTCGCACTTCCACTAGCTGAGTAACGGGTATCAGATAGTCGGGGAACTCGACTATAGCGTTCTCTCTTGTTTTTTTATGTGGATATCAGCAAAGACAAAAATAAAAGCAGTGATTTTTCCAAACCAGTGCACAATTCAAGTAGCAGCTGAAGCGTGTAACCGAAAACATTCATACAAACATACATATAGTGACATATCCATAAGTCCCTAAGACTTAAGCACATGCCTACAAAACACACATACAAAATGTACACCCAAACACACCCTACACTACTCTGGATGTACTCAACAGATACCAGATAAGAATAAGTTTGTCATATGATCCTCATGAGTGGAAAAACCCAAACTCCTGATAAGTCACCCACTGGTAGACTAAACATCCGTTGCCTAATTTAAACATTCCTTGCTTAAGCCCTTGCACCATCGTCACGTTCCCACGTTCAAAGCTCGGACTCGCAATCCCGAAAAACAGAAGTATTAGATTGCAATAAACAAAATTATAAGAATCTAAGAGCACTTGTATCCAAGAGCAAATGCACTTGAATCCAAGAGAAATGCAAAGACAATCAAAGTCAGCAACTCAAAAGCTCTCTCTCTTCATTTGATCAAATCCCTAAAGTCTAAAGTCCATATTAGAAAAGCTCGACACCGAGGCTTGAACGTCAATCAAATCAGAGTAATTATCAGAGTTCAGTTTGAGGCCTAATAATAATAGGTCGGTGTTCTTCTCACGAAATAATATTGTAATAATTCATTAAAATAAAATTATATTTTTTTTTTATTATGAGTATTGCGATTATTTAATTATATACATATAAACAAAATTATTAGAATCTAAGAGCACTTGTATCCAAAAGCGAATTCACTTGAATTTAAGAGAAATGCAAAGACAATTAAAGTCAGCAACTCAAAAGCTTTCTCTCTTCATTTAATCAGATCCCTAAAGTCTCAAGTCCATATTAGAAAAGCTCGAAGTCGCAGTCGGTAGGAACTGTTAAATAAAGAGTCCTTTTTGTACGGTACTGATCCATTGAAGGATACGCTGTACAACTAGCTATCCAGGATCGGCGAATTAAAACAGTGATTCTAAAATTATTTTGAGATCCGCAAAAGAAACTACGTGAAAGTAGTATTAAAGAAAAATCCCGTGTGGTCAGTAACATCTGCAAAACAGTTTAAAAGAAAATCCCGTGCGGTCGGAAACAAAATTAATTAAAATTTTTAATTCCGTAATCTAAAACCAAATTTAAAATAAACTCCGTATATACAGAAACCTATACAAATACACCATGGCAGTTCAATAACAGTCGGACAGCCACCAAAATCAATTATTTAATCAAATTAAAGAACTGAATTACTACGATAGCACACCAGGCAAGCTGTCTGTGTTTGTCGAGCAGCTACTTAACTTATACCCTACCCAAGATGCCAGGCAGGCACAT
Source organism: Drosophila teissieri (assembly GCF_016746235.2). NCBI lineage: Eukaryota > Metazoa > Arthropoda > Insecta > Diptera > Drosophilidae > Drosophila > Drosophila teissieri. The sequence continues at coordinate 25,021,383 of NC_053029.1, read as the reverse complement.
GTTATCTACGGAGCAGTAAAACGCTTACTAGTGGATGCAGCATTGGAGGTGGTGACCCAAGAAAGAGTAAATACATGGCTGGATACAAAGACGGCCTTGGCGATGGCATTCAAGGACCACAGGCCCTACATAACACTTATAAGACAACTGGAGAATACAAGTTAATTTATTTGTTTATTAATGAAAATAAAAAATAAATTTTACAAATTTATTTTTGCAACTTTATTGATTGGATTCAAAGTTAAGACTCAATTGAAGTTCTACTCTAGTTCCCTAATCTGGCCTTTTGTGAATCAGTATTTGGTGTAGCGGTAGCAGCGATGGTAGCAGCGCTGGTGCAGCGACGGTGGCAGCGACGAATCAAAGTTTCACAACAGTTTGTCAGTTGTGCAGTCGGCTGTACTTGGTTAATTGCAGTTCTGCTGATGACTTCTTAAAAAAATTTGGCTATTTCCTGTTGTTGTCAATATTTCGTAGGAACTGTTTTGCAACTGCAGTTCAATGCTCTGTTAATATTTTGTTATGATTTAGTTTATGTATGGTTGGCGCGTTAGTTATGTATGGTTGAAATAATGCAGACGCTGACCCAAGCTTTTCTTTATGAGCTTTTGGTAAAGCGTGTTGTTAACTCCTCCCCGTCTATTTTGAGCTTTTCCTCAAGCGACGTTCATTAGAAGAATAGTATGGTGTTGAGATTAACTCTGTTGGTGGTTTTCAGGGGTTCGGAAGATGCCACTTGTAGAATAATCTTCTCTTGCTTTCGTTTGCAACAGTATAAAAACCCTGCGACGATTGTGAACCTAGCGAAGAGAAGGGTGACGTAGCATTTGTTGTAATTGCTATCTGTTTCCAATTCTGCCAAACGTTTGGTCTTCTTAATATGTAAACTTTCCAGAGCGTTGAGAGATAGTATTTTGATTCGTTCTTTCTCTGTAGGGGTTATTTGGATCATGGGCCTTGATGATTGTATGGGCTTCGTCTCAACGTTGTTGAACTTTTTTCCGTTGATGGTGAGTGTCTCGTTGAAGAAGTTGATGACGTATGTTCCTTCCAGTTTCTGCATTTTGTTGTTCCACTCTAGTGGGCCATTGTAGTTGTTAACGAGTAACGGGTATAACCATTATAAGACCGCTGCTTATTTCCTCTATTGTTTCGATGTGGTCTGCATTGCTGAATTCACATAACCCTTTCTCTCCTATCAGAAGCTTAGGTAGACAAGTACTATTGCTAATGTTTACAATATTATTCTTGTTACAAATTTTAATCTTATGATAAGTTTTACATTTATTTTTTATGCCAAACATACATATGTCCGTTGTTAAAAAATATTTCTTGAAATTTTATGTTTACAATTGTGTTCTTTTAATAATGGGCTTGATAAGTGTGTTTTCGTATATAGTTATACCCGTTACTCGTAGAGTAAAAGGGTATACTAGATTCGTTGAAAAGTATGTAACAGGCAGAAGGAAGCGTTTCCGACCATATAAAGTATATATATTCTTGATCAGGATCAGTAGCCGAGTCGATCTGGCCATGTCCGTCTGTCCGTCCGTCTGTCTGTCCGTCTGTCCGTCTGTCCGTCTGTCCGTATGAACGTCGAGATCTCAGGAACTACAAAAGGTAGAAAGTTGAGATTAAGAATACAGACTCCAGGGACATAGACGCAGCGCAAGTTTGTCGATTTAAGTTGCCACGCCCACTCTAACGCCCACAAACCGCAAAAAACTGCCACGCCCACACTTTTGAAAAAGGTTTTAATATTTTTTCATTTTTGTATTAGTCTTGTACATTTCTATCGATTTGCCAAACAACTTTTTGCCACGCCCACTCTAACGCCCACAAACCGCCCAAAACTGCCACGCCCACACTTTTGAAAAATGTTTTGATATTTTTTCATTTTTGTATTAGTCTTGTAAATTTCTAACGATTTGCCAAAAAACTTTTTGCAACGCCCACTCTTGCGCCCACAAACCGACGAAAACTGTCAGTGCTGAAGACTCTCCTTCGCACTTCCACTAGCTGAGTAACGGGTATCAGATAGTCGGGGAACTCGACTATAGCATTCTCTCTTGTTTTTTCTAAATTTCGGAATTTAATTATATATAAAATTGTTGTTTTGTTATTTAATATAGTTACATCTTAAAATTCTAGCATTTCTTCTATGGATAGTAATGGCATATTGCTTTCTTGGAATATTTTATCAATTTCAATTATTTCTTTTTCATTTAATAATAATGTATTTATTACATTTAGCTTAGCCCATTGAATGGCGTATTTAACATTTATGTTTTCTTCTTTGACGAGCCTGATTTGATTTTGCAAGTTAAGTCGTTTAAGTTTAAGTTTTTAACGTTAAGTCGTTAAGTTGCAATTAAGTCGTCGTGGCCTGGAGTACCGGCAATGTACTTTCATGCGGTTCCTATTAAATTGATTGTTCTAGTGTTTTTATTATGTAGTGTGGGGAATAATGTTTGGAGAATAGAGAATGTTTGAACTAATTCGTGTTTTATAGTGTTATTGTATAGTGTAACTGTTAGAATGTTTTAGTTCGTTATCTACGTATGAAGCTAAGGTATTTAAAGTGTTTGTAATGTGGTTTATATTTTTAACATGAATTATTCTTGTGGTGGATGTTTGAATTTTCCCTAATCCTTTATTTATTACTGCAGTCTGTACGTCGGTTTAGTTGGTAATGTCTAGAAGTCCATGCGCTATTGTTATGGTGCATATCATTAATGTCCTAAAAGAGTAAAATAAATTTAGTTATTTCGGATGCTACTTTTGTGTATTTCTTTCCTGTTTCTGTAACAACTGTAGTATTCTTGTTAACTTTAACTATTTCTTTTTTATATCTTGCTGATAATTTAGAACCAAGTCCTGTGTTTATCTTAACATAAGTTTCGTCACCTACGTTGTAGTTTTTTAATGCGTTACGTTTCTGGTTATGGTATGCTAGGTCCTTTTTCTGTTTGTCTATTAGTCTGTCTATGTTGTCAAGTCTGGTTTGTTCGTAGGCTTCGGGGTTAGTTGATACTGTTCTACCAAAGAACACTTGAAGTGGTCTTTTCTTTGTTACAGAATGAATAGTGTAGTTATATTCGTACTCCACTCTTTCTAGTAATTCTGGAAAGTTTCTGTGGGTTCCATCTTTCTTGATACATCTCATTATTTCAGAGAGTGTCGAATGGAATCTTTCGACCTGGAAGTTTACAGTGCTTTTGTGGGGTGGTACTTGAAAAATATCTATATTGAGTTGGTCTTTGAGCATAAAAGTTATGGAATGTGAATTTAAAGACTTTTCGTTGTCCATGACAATATATTTCGGGACGCCATAGTAGAAAATAATCTCTCTTAGAGGGTTTCATATGTCTTCTATTGCTTTGGACTTTATTATTTTGGCCTGCGCTAATTTAGAGAACTTGTCTATGGCTGTTAGAACTAATTTCTTTTCTGTAGAATAGATATCGATGTGGATAATTTGTCCGGGGTATTCCGGAATAGGAGTTTGCCCTAAAACGGGGTTAGTCGGATGCAAACTTTGCATTGTTTTACCAAATTTTCTATTTTTTTCTTCATTTGGGGAAAGTAAAATTTTTCAGACAAAATCGAATTATATTTTCCGTAGCATTTTTATGGGCTCTATAGTGGATTTTAAGTATCTCCTCTTCTTGCTCTGATTTATTAGTGAAGTCGGTAACTTTACTTTGAGTAAAGCGAATTTTAACTTCACTAAAGTTATCTGGGTATATAGATTGTATTTTCCTAATGATATCTTCAGAAGTTAGTATTCCGTCATGTCATGTCATGTCTATGAAACATAGGGAAAGGTATGCTAAATTTGTAGTCGTTGTTGTTTGCTTTATGAATGAAGATTTGATTTTTAAAAGCGTTAATGGGTACTTCTATACTAGGGATGAGGTTATGGCTTGAACTCTCGTCGCTATGTTGAGTGGATACTGAGTTTATCTGACCTAAATTTTAAATGCGAGACAATGCATCTGCTACTACATTGCCTTTTCCTGGTTTGTAGAGTAACTCGTAGTCTTATTCTTCTAAGTGAGATTTCCATCTTTTAATTCTAGCGTTGTTATTCCAACTACTCAATGAGTGTGTAAGCGGTTGGTGATCAGTGAATATTTTCACTTTGGCTTTACCGTATAGATAGTTACGTAACGCTTTCAGGGCCCATATAATGGCCAACATCTCTTTCTCATTAGCTGCATAATTTTCTTCAGCCTTGGAGAGGGTTCGTGAGATGAATGAGATAGGTTGACTGTTCTGTGAGAGAACTGCACCAATGGCATAGTTTGATGCATCGGTGGTGAGGTGGAATTTTTTTGTAAAATCGGAGTAAGTATCACATCTTGTGATATTAATGAATTTTTTAGTTTCTTAAATGCGTTTATGGTTTCTTGGTTGAAGCTGATTGCTTTAGTTAATGCTGCTTTCTTGCTTACGTGTCCATCTTTACCTCTTAACAGTATGGTGAGTGGTTTAGCAAATTTTGCGTAATCCCTTATAAATCTCCTATCCTGATAAGCCTAAAAATGATCTGAGTTCTCTTATTGTCCTTGGGGTAGGAAAATTAGCTATTGCCGAGACTTTGTCAGGGTTGATTTCAATACCTTTATCGGATATTACGAAACCTAGGAATTAAACTTTACTCTTGATAAACTCGCATTTATCAAGTTGACATTTAATATTGGCTCTATATAGGGTATCGAATATGATATTCAAGTTTTCAAGATGAGATTTTTCATCTTGGCTAAAAACAATTATATCATCAATATAGATATAACAAATAATCCCTATATGTTCACGTAGTATATCGTCTAGTGCTCCTTGGAAATTGGATGGAGCATTTTTAAGACCGAAGGGAAGGCGTGTGAAGTCATACTTGGCATTATTTATAGAGAAAGCGGTTTTCTCTATATCTGAGGACTTTAGTTTTATTTGATGAAATCCGCTTTTTAAGTCAAGAACGGAAAAAAAATTTGTTGCACTTCATTTATCTCGGGGATAGGGTATTTATCAGCTATTGTTACTTTGTTTAATTTTCTATAATCTATTACCATTCGGTATTTCTTTTTGTTTATTAATGTTTCTGTTTATTAACCTCGTCTTTTAGATACATGGGATATTGGTAGAATTTAGAATATACAGGTGTTTCTTTGTTCGTGCGTATTTCTGCTGTCTGTCACGTTAGTAGTGTACGTCAATTTTTCGTCTGGTTTTGAGAATAAGTTGGGAACATTTTTAAGTACATTTTCTAAATTATTTTTTTGTTGATCGGACAAATACAGACCATTTTGGCAAATATTGTTAATTGAGTCATATTTTTTTTCTTAATAATAATTACTTTTACGTTGTCCTTAATGATCATATAGTTCGAATGTGTGTGAATTACTGCTTTAAGTTCTTTTAAAGTGTCGTCGCCAAGAATGGCATGGAAAGATTTTAATGTCGGCAAAATAAAAAATTTAATACGTACATCTCGGATATTAAACAGATGTGCCATTTTATAGTGTGTAATTTTAACGTTACCTCCAACTGTTATTAACTAAACTAGGTTTAATATAGTTTCTATTAGATCCCGTATCAATAAGTATTCTCAAAACTTCTCCTCCTACGTTCACCTCAAAATAAGGTAAGGAGGATGTTGGGTCATGCAGCCGCCAAAACTGTGCAGTAGACTAATCTCATACTCTTAATATTGTAGAGTAACTCGTAGTCTTATTCTTCTAAGTGAGATTTCCATCTTTTAATTCTAGCGTTGTTATTCCAACTACTCAATGAGTGTGTAAGCGGTTGGTGATCAGTGAATATTTTCACTTTGGCTTTACCGTATAGATAGTTACGTAACGTTTCCAGGGCCCATATAATGGCCAACATCTCTTTCTCATTAGCTGCATAATTTTCTTCAGCCTTGGAGAGGGTTCGTGAGATGAATGAGATAGGTTGACTGTTCTGTGAGAGAACTGCACCAATGGCATAGTTTGATGCATCGGTGGTGAGGTGGAATTTTTTTTTAAAATCGGAGTAAGTATCACATCTTGTGATATTAATGAATTTTTTAGTTTCTTAAATGCGTTTATGGCTTCTTGGTTGAAGCTGATTGCTTTAGTTAATGCTGCTTTCTTGCTTACGTGTCCATCTTTACCTCTTAACAGTATGGTGAGTGGTTTAGCAAATTTTGCGTAATCCCTTATAAATCTCCTATCCTGATAAGCCTAAAAATGATCTGAGTTCTCTTATTGTCCTTGGGGTAGGAAAATTAGCTATTGCCGAGACTTTGTCAGGGTTGATTTCAATACCTTTATCGGATATTACGAAACCTAGGAATTAAACTTTACTCTTGATAAACTCGCATTTATCAAGTTGACATTTAATATTGGCTCTATATAGGGTATCGAATATGATATTCAAGTTTTCAAGATGAGATTTTTTATCTTGGCTAAAAACAATTATATCATCAATATAGATATAACAAATAATCCCTATATGTTCACGTAGTATATCGTCTAGTGCTCCTTGGAAATTGGATGGAGCATTTTTAAGACCGAAGGGAAGGCGTGTGAAGTCATACTTGGCATTATTTATAGAGAAAGCGGTTTTCTCTATATCTGAGGACTTTAGTTTTATTTGATGAAATCCGCTTTTTAAGTCAAGAACGGAAAAAAAATTTGTTGTTGCCAAATTGGGCAAGCACTTCATTTATCTCGGGGATAGGGTATTTATCAGCTATTGTTACTTTGTTTAATTTTCTATAATCTATTACCATTCGGTATTTCTTTCTGTTTATTAATGTTTCTGTTTATTAACCTCGTCTTTTAGAGACATGGGATATTGGTAGAATTTAGAATATACAGGTGTTTCTTTGTTCGTGCGTATTTCTGCTGTCTGTCACGTTAGTAGTGTACGTCAATTTTTCGTCTGGTATTGAGAATAAGTTGGGAACATTTTTAAGTACATTTTCTAAATTATTTTTTTGTTGATCGGACAAATGGTCTGTACGGGGGCAAATATTGTTAATTGAGTCATATTTTTTTTCTTTAATAATTACTTTTACGTTGTCCTTAATGATCATATAGTTCGAATGTGTGTGAATTACTGCTTTAAGTTCTTTTAAAGTGTCGTCGCCAAGAATGGCATGGAAAGATTTTAATGTCGGCAAAATAAAAAATTTAATACGTACATCTCGGATATTAAACAGATGTGCCATTTTATAGTGTGTAATTTTAACGTTACCTCCAACTGTTATTAACTAAACTAGGTTTAATATAGTTTCTATTAGATCCCGTATCAATAAGTATTCTCAAAACTTCTCCTCCTACGTTCACCTCAAAATAAGGTAAGGAGGATGTTGGGTCATGCAGCCGCCAAAACTGTGCAGTAGACTAATCTCATTCTCTTAATATTGTAAGCCGAAGTAGTCAGTGGTAGCAGTTTCGATGCCCATAGTGCAAACCGCTGTTCTCGCACGCATTCATCTGTACGGCGCTCATTCCTTGTTCTCTTTGTTATCTACCTACGTTAAGCTTGGGCGCTGCATTTCGGCTGTCTGTCCCGCCAAATGTCACTTCTTCGTTTTTCGGCAAAGACTCAACTTGTGCATTCGATATAGCTCTTTGTCGGCCCAGCTGCCGAAAACAATTCGCAAAATAAACAGTATCGGAAAATAAACAAACTTTCTTCGGCTATTTATTATTCGCAACAGCTATTGAAAAAGCTCAATAGCTAAACATTAGTGACCCCGACGTGATAGTTTTATTTAATCCATGCATTAATTAATGCACTTATCCCGTTTATAAATAAATATAAAAACATTAAATCGCAATCGGTTGGACAAGTGAGTGGTGATTTCGGTGAAAGTGGCTGTGTTTAAGCGAGCTAGCATTACATATATACATACATACATTGCTACATATATCGTTACGTGCATTGACTCCGCTTGCATTTTCGGCATTTATTTTGTGCTCATTTTTCCGCTGAACCGAATTTAAAGCGATTTGTTGCTATGCCCGCTGAAAGTGACAAAAACAGGGTGACCTTTTTAAATAGCCAAACGCAATGTGCATTTCGCGCCGCACTCAACGCTTGCGGAAGGTGTTGTGCCCCACCAGTGTAGTGGTCATCAGACGCAGACGCAGACGCAGCCGCGGCCGAGGCCGATGCCGTTGCCGCCTGTGCAGCTGCCAACGTTTGGCGGAGGCTACGCAAACTGGGCGGATTTTTACTCCGTGTTCACGAGCATAATCGACAGCCATCCGGACCTCTCCAACATTGAGAAATTTCAACATCTGCGGTCATGTTTGAGGGATTCAGCGCTGGAAACTATCCGATCATTGGAGATTTTAAACGGCAATTACGAAGCGGCTTTAGAGTTGCTTTAAAAAAGGTTTGATAATCGGCGTCTCGTTTTTCAGGCGCACATCACCGAGATTCTGGGTTTAAAGGTAGTACGGAATGGTTCAGAGTCATCGCTTCGGGAATTGTCGGACAAGTTTAACGCTCACATTCGTGCGTTGAAGGGTTTGGGCACCACAGAGCAAATCGCTGGCTGCATCATAGTGCAAGTGCTGCTGCAAAAGCTGGATGCGGCGAGCCAAGCTAAGTGGGAGGAGCGCTTGGGGGATCCGGTCTTTGTCAACCTTATTCCGTCGTGGGAATCGATGGCTGCATTCCTGGAGCAGCGATGTAGGACTTTGGAGGCCGTGGATTGCGCCATGGCAACCTATGCGCCAGGCGTTCAGGTGGGCAGAAATCGTTCGACGCTAGTTGCTACCACCCAAAATTCTCTTGGTTGCATGCTATATTATTGCCCGCAATTTAGAGACTTAGCGCCAGTAGATCGTCTGCGAGAGGAAAAGAGACTAGCACTTTGCCTAAATTGCCTAAATGCAGGTCATAAGCTACGGCAATGCAGCTCGAGCCGCTGCTGCAACTGTGGAATCAGGCATCATACGCTGCTCCATCTAGATGGTCCGCCCTCCTCGCAGCCACATGTTCCGGTGTCTTCAAGCTCCCACACTGAGCCTTCTGCCCCGCTTTCGACTTCTTCTACTCTAATTGCCCAGGCTCTCGGTAATGACCTTGTGCTGCTAGCCACTGCAACCGTTCTAGTGCAGAATCGGTCGGGACTGTTCGTTCCCTGCAGGGCCTTGTTAGATACTGGCTCTCAACTGCACTTGGTCACCTCTCGGTTTGCAAATCAACTGCAACTTAAGAGGTCGAGATCGTCCGGCTCCGTCACTGGAATCGGGGATTCCGATTTCGCGACTGATGGATTCTCGGTAGGAATTGCGATGCGGTCTGTCACTTCGGATTTCTCAACGAGCATAACAGCAGTTATCGCTCCCAATATCACGGATCGCCAGCTAAGTTTTAATGTGGACATTGGGGACTGGAAGATTTCAGAAAACCTGCAGCTCGCCGACCCGGAATTTCATAAAGCTCAGCGTGTTGACCTGTTAATAGGATCTAGCCTGTTTTATGAGCTGCTGTGCGTAGGTCAGATAAAGTTGTTGCCGACGTTTGACGCTAAAACTCCATTTGGATTCTTTAGGAGATTCCTATCCTCAGGCTTTGCGGAGATTCTTGTCGCTGGAGAGGAAGCTTACAAAGCACCCTGGCTTGAGGGTTAAGTATGCGGCGTTCATGAAGGAATATCGTGATCTGGGACATATGTCGCCTGTGCCTGCCTCCGAGGTCAGCTCGTGCCGATATTTTTTACCACATCACTGCGCCATGAAGGAGGATAGCACTACCACCAAGCTTCACGTTGTCTTTGACGGATCAGCTGCCACTTCCACTGGTTACTCGCTTAACGATGTGTTAATGGCTGGCCCGGTCATCCAGCCCAAGCTATTTCACATCCTAATTCGATTTCCCTCACACCCAGTTGCCGTTACAGGAGAAGTAAAATGTACCGATGCGATGTAAAATGCATAATGCAGCAGACGTCTGGCATGTTAGCTCTAACATTCCGCTTGTGCTGGAGGGTGTGCCCGCCGAGGACAAGGATTCGTTCATGAAGTTTGAAGATGGTAGCGATTTCACCAAAACTTTAGGTCTCGCTTGGGATCCCGCCTCCGACCAGCTATTGTTTTCGTTCTCTGCCTTTCAGTCGCCATTGAGACCCTGCAGGCGCTCTGTTTTGTCTGCGATTGCTAAATTTTACGATCCTCTCGGCCTGGTCGGTCCTGTAATCACAAGGTGTAAAATCTTTTTGCAGCAGCTCTGCAAAGAAAAGCTGTCCTGGGATGAAAGCCTCCCGGAAACTCATAACACGAAATGGCTTGATACTGCGACATAGTTTTGAAATAATAAGTCATGTTAGTTTCCCTCGGTTCGTGTTTAGCGCAGAGTCTGGTCTTGAGGTGCATGGTTTTTGTGATGCAAGCATTGATGCCTATGGAGCCTGCGTTTTTGTGGTTTCTAAGGGGAGTTTTAGCCATTTGATTTGTTCGAAGTCGCGCATAGCTCCGTTGAAGACCATAACAGTACCAAAGCTGGAGCTTTGTGGTGCGGATCTTTTGGCTAAAATCATGAGGGAAATAGTTGGCTTGAAAGTATTTAAAGGACGCTACTATTGTTGGTGCGACTCGACGGTAGCACTTTCCTGGATCCGAGATGAGCCCTCCAGGTTCAACATATTTGTGGCAAATAGGGTTGCTGCCATTCAGGAGCTGACAGATGTCACGGCTTGGCGTTATGTTCCAACAGCGTTAAATCCGGCTGTCATCTTATCCGGAGGATCCCTGCCGTCTGAGCTTAGCGTATCGTCACTCTGGGCGCATGGACCCGCCTATCTTACGGAGCCTGAAAGAGATTGGCCAACAGCTGTTTGTCCTGACAAACCGGTGCTTGAGCTTCGTCGAAGTGTGTTCATCGTAAAGTCGTCGTACGTGGATGTAATTGCTAGCTCCAAATATGCAAATTCTTACCCCTCACTGCAACGAGTGTTTGCATACATTTAAAAATTTTGTAATGGAACTCGTCATCCTGGGCTCACAGTCGCACACATTCAAGAGGGTATTCAGCTGATGCTGCGGTTGGTGCAGCGCACGCAATTATGGGAGGACATGCAGTCCCTAAAAACGCTGGGAAGAGTTTCCTCGTCTAGTCCCATATCCTCGCTTTCGCCGTTCCTGGAACAATTTGGACTTTTTCTAGAGTAGGCGGTCACCTTCGGAATTCGTCATTGGACTTTGATGGCCGCCACCCGAAAATCCTTCCAAGGTCCCATCCGGTGACTCTGTCAATTATTTCGCATTACCATGAAAGCAATCTTCAAGCCGGACCTCGAGCTCTTCTGGGTGCAATTCGATCCCAATATTGGCCTATTGGGGGGAGGAAGACGGTTACCAAGGCCATGAACAGATGCATCAGATGTTTTCGGATTAAGCCGCGGCTGATAGAGCACATAATGGCGGACCTTCCCAAGGAGCGCTTGGAAGGATCTCACGCTTTTGAGGTTGCTGGTATAGACTTCTGTGGACCCTTCTTTCACAAGTCGAATACTCGCAACAAGCCCGCGGTTAAATGCTACGTCTGCGTATTTATATGCTTTGCAACCAAGGCAGTGCACCTGGAGCTGATCAAGGATCTCTCGACAGTTGCGTTTCTGTGCGGACTCAAGAGGTTCATATGCACCCGGCGGAAGCCAAAGCAAATTTGGTCAGACAACGCCACCAACTTTGTCAGCGCCGAGAATGAACTTCTGGAACTTCGAAGGTTATTTCTCAGCAGCGAGCATCAAGGCTCCGTTCAGAATTTTTGCCTTTCGGAGACGATTGACTGCGGTTCATCCCTCCACGGTCGCCCCATTTCGGTGGACTTTGGAAGCGGCGGTGAAAACAGCCTAACATCATTTCTACCGCGCTGTGGGTACGGCGGTTCTGACTTCGACGAGCTGAGGACGCTGGTGTGCCACATCTCGGCAGTTATTAACTCCAGACCTTTAGTTCCCATTTCAGAGAACCCTGCCGATCTGGACGTCCTCACTCCGGCGCATTTTCTCAATGGTGGTCCGCCTTCGTCGTTTGACGAGCCAGATATAACGGGCTTAAATTATAATCGGCTTGACTCTTGGCAGCGCATTTCCTTTCTTCAGCAAATCTTTTGGTCGCGATGGAAGGAAGAGTACTTGACGTTGCTCCAGCAGCGCTCCAAGTGGCGCACCCCAAAGCCTGGCGTAGCCGTGGACAACGTCGTTCTTGTTAAGGACGAGAATCTACCCCCAATGAGATGGCCTTTGGCGAGAGTCATGCAGTTGATTCCTGGCAGAGACGGCGTCGCTCGAGTTGCAGAATTGAGGACCGCATCTGGAGTAATAAGGCGGGCAGTGAACAAGCTGTGTCTGCTTCCCCTTGAGGACTCTGTTGGAAGCCAAGCTTCCAACGGGGGGAGGATGTTGGGTCATGCAGCCGCCAAAACTGTGCAGTAGAGTAATCTTATAATCTTAATATCGTAAGCCGAAGTAGTCAGTGGTAGCAATTTGGATGCCCACAGTGCAAACCGCTGTTCTCGCACGCATTTATCTGTACGGCGCTCATTCCTTGTTCTCTTTTTGTTATCTACCTACGTTAAGCTTGGGCGCTGCATTTCGGCTGTCTGTCCCGCCAATTGTCATTGTTTGCCATTGTTTTTCGGCAAAGACTCAACTTGTGCATTCGATATAGCTCTTTGTCGGCCCTAGCTGCCGAAAACAATTCGCAAAATAAACAGTATCGGAAAATAAACAAACTTTCTTCGGCTATTTATTATTCGCAACAGCTATTGGAAAAGCTCAATAGCTAAACAGAGGAGTTATTTACTCTAAAAAATGAAGATCGGCGTATTGTTCTTGTCCTACATCGGTTCCGTAACAGTACTCATATTGTTCTTGGTATTCGTCTAACGTTTGTCCGTATTCGTTTGAGTCTGTTTGGCTGTACGCTAACTGTTCATATTCTGTTTGTTCGTTTTCTGTGTTCTGGTCATTGCTACCAGGTGTAGTAGTGATATTATTTTGTTCATTACTTTCTATAATGAAAGTACGTTGTCGTTTGTAATACTGTGGAACAGGGGGAATGGGGTTTCCTGGTCGTTTACCCATTTCAAAGTTCGGTGGTCTGTTCATTTAGTTCACTTGTCTTATGCGGATGCTGGGGTCCACGTCCATAGGCTCAGGACGGGGCAGCGGTTTTAGTGCCGTGGGGCGATTCGGTACGAAAGTTGGGTTTGATGTGAACGGCTGTCTTGCGTATAGTTTCTGTGCGTATGGTTGTTGTACGTACGGTTGTTGTACGTACGGTTGTTGTATTGGTGCTTGGTTGCTAAAGAATGTCATGTTGTGCATTGGTCTGCAATATTGTTGAGCAATTGGTGCTCTTTGAGGCATGTTTTGAGTTGCTCGGGAAGTCGAATTATTCAAGTATTGAGTTCTAGGCATTGGTCTCCTCTTAATCCACGAATAAAATTATAATTATCTCTGTAAAGCTTAGTCATCATTTGTTCTGACTCGCGAGATAAGTAATGGTTGTCAATTGATACTCTAATGTACTCAAATCGCGCTTATCTGCGTAATGCATTGTTAAGCACTTTGAAATAGAATCCAGTCTAGTGGCACCTTATAGGATTCTATGGCTGTGTCGGCATTACCAACAATTTTGTTTCTTATGGTATGTATTATACCGAAATATTTAGCAGTTCCTTGTAGTGCTGCGTAGTTCTCTATGATTCTATCTACGCCCTTTTTCCACGAACTAAATTCTCCGCGGTCGCCTGAGAACTCTCGGATGCTTTTAACTACATCCGGTATTTTATCTAAATCGTTAAGATTTCCCCGATGTTGAGGCTGAATTATTTGGTTTGGTACATCTAAGAAATTACTATTCGGGTTTTTTTTTTTGTCTGATCTGATTAATGCGATGGCTTCTGAAACTATTCTATCAATGTGTGCGTTAAGTTCTTGTTGGTTCATATTGGTTTTGTTCTGTCTGGTTTGCTGAAAGAATTGGGGGTCTAATTAAGTTATGATTATTTGCCATTAACGGTCACGGAAATTAAAAAAATTTTGAATATGTCGTATTAATTCAGGCTTATAAAAATAGAAATCGTAAGTGTTTGTTCGCATCGAAATTCCGAAATATTTTGGTCAAAAAGGAAAATTTTTATATGTTTGTAAACCAGTAGCTGGTTTCTTCCTTCTACTTTGAAGGGTTCTCGAAGGGAATCGCAAAGTTGGAAATTGTTATACTACAGTATTCTGTAGTCAGTTAATCGTTTATATTTTTACAGTGTGTTATTTACTTTGGTTGATCACTTCACTTTCACTATCTTATGGCAATATATATATGTAGTATATTTATTGTTTAGCACAATTGTTTATCTTAGTAATATTTTGATATTATAATAGTTTGCTTATTATATTTGGTATTTAATAAAAATGACTTGTGCCAACACTTCTTGATCTTCGGACATACGACGACTTCACAACTTTGCCTTACTCCGGACACGACAACTTTCGGCTTGACGATCTTTTTTCTGCACAACTTTCAACTCGCTTTGTTCTTCTTCGACTGACTCTATGCTTGTCCTTTTTTTTATAACTCCTTCTTCCTCTTCTGCCTGCGCTCACGTCGCTACCCTTTGTGTTGATTATTGATCATCGCATATCGATAACTATCGTTACATTCGGCCATCCTGATCAATGTCGTCTGACCCAGACGACCATAGATCTTCATTTGTAGAAGCGTACTTCCATAGCTGCATATTTTCTGCCAATGTTGCAGTTATTGTAGGGCCTTCCACCTGAGCTGCTTTCCGTACATCGTATCGGCCGTTTCTTTTTACTTTAGTTACTTCATATGGCCCGAGAAAACGGCTAGCTAGTTTTTTGCCAGTCACAAACTGAGTTCGTTTAATAGCCTTAGATCTCCTTCTTTATATGTACGCTCGCCCTTGCGTTTGCGATCATAGCCGTCTTTATACTTTTGCTGCGCCTGCTGAGTATGTGTTTTTACCTCCTTCCGTAATTCAGCTCTCTCGGCGTCGAAGTCTGTCACCAGCTCTTGATCTAGAGTAGTTAGTATATTGTCACTAACCTCATTCCTCATGTTTACTCCAAACATTACTTGAATTGGCGTCTTCTTTGTGGAGCAATGAATATGGGCATTGATCGCTTTCTGCACCTGGGATACATGCTTGTACCACTTTGAAGTGTCATCAATTGATAACTTGCTGATTATTGATAGAATGCATCTGCTGACTCGCTCTAACTGACCGTTGCCGCTTTTTTTTAGAACTTCATCGGTGCCGGTGCTCTTAGTGGTGAAAAGCCATACGAATTTGGAAAATCCATCTACGATTGCAAATATGTATTTGTAGCCCTTTGACGTTGAATCCATGGGCCCAAGTGATCGATGTGGAGGGTATAAAGTGGCTTATCTCCCTTTTCAATGCAGTTCAAAAATCCTTCTGGATTTCCCAACTTCTTGTTGACAATAATGCACTTGACGCAAGTGTTAATCAGCTGGGCTACTTTTCGTTCCATATGTGGTATCCAGAACTGCTGCTGTAGTGTGTGAATTGTTTTTTGCAATGCGAAATGGCCAACACTGTGTGCATCCGCTATAACTTCATGCTCCATTGTTTTGGGTATGACCAACAAGTCACTGCCGTTAATGGATTTGTATACAATTCCACCTTTCTGCTATAGCATTAATGTAGTTATCCTTTTCCTGGGCAACTTTTAATCTAGCTGCAACTTCTGAAGTTATGGCAAAAACATCTTGTGGATATCGGCTGAGACTGTCAACGTGCTTCATCCTGCTGCCGGAGCGATGCTCGACTTCAAAATTAAAGTCCTGCAGAGCCAGTATCACACTTCTCGTGGCACCTCTTTTTTCTTATTGTTTGCGAAAAAGCAGCGCAATCTGTCACCAACTTGAAACGTATGCCTAGCAGGTAGTAGTGTAATTTCTGCATGGCAAGATATGCTGCTTTAACCTCCAGAATGTAGCTGTGGCGCTTTGAATCGCTCTGCGACGTCTTTTTGCTCCAATAAAATACTGGATGCTGCTGCTTGTCAAACTCCTGTCTCAATACTGCACCAAATTCATCCTTGGATCGTCAGTATGTAGCACAGTTGGCGCCTCTCGACAGTATATGCTTAGTACAGGTTCTGATGACAATGAATTTTTTAGACAGCTTATAGCGTTTAGTTCTTCTGCCTCCATCTTGAAAACCACGTCTTCTTTTAACAAGTTAGTTAACGGGCGAGCGACCTGAGCGTAATCTCGAATGAATTTGCGGAAAAATCCGGTCAACCCCAAAAAGGATTGGACGCCTTTTATGTTCTTTGGACATATCAACCTCTGCACAGCTTGCGTCTTCTCTTGTCCTGGTCAAATCTTGCCCATTTCCACGGTGTGACGCAGAAAGTCAATTCTGCTCTTAGGAAAGTGGCACTTACTCCATTTGATTTCTAGATTAAACTTGGCTGCTTGATTTAGAACTGCTCTCAACTTTGACATGCATTCCTCGTTTGTGTTTGCGTGTATGATAATGTCGTCAATGTACAACTGGAGTACGTCCTGCATAATCAAGTCTTCAAATACGCAACTGACAAAACGATTGAAAACGGCCGGCGAGTTGCAAATTGGTACAATTGGTACGTGGAGGAAGCTATTCTCCAGATCCATAACTACGAATACATTTGCGGACTGAAGCTGTTCCAGCACATCATCCATGCGTGGCACTGGGAAGCAGTCCTTAAGTACCATACTATTTAATTGACGAAAGTCAACGCATATTCTTTCCGTGCCATCCTTCTTCTTGACCACGACGACTCGACTGGCAAAGTTCGATGAAGATTTGCTCACAATGCCATCCTGCAACCAGGCGTCAACTTGTTTTCTGATCGACTCGGATTCCACAGCTGAGTGACGGCTTGGTCGATCTTCATCGACACCGGGCATTCAGCGTTGTTTTCGGCTGGCTTGTACTCTGCTATCATTGACTCGATCATCGGCTTGTACTGTGGAGAAGCATCTATGTTATTACCAGTCTCAACAATAGCTCTTTTGATTCAGCGCATTCCGGCCGCGCTGACGCCTTTGTAAAGATGAATTCTCCGTCATTCAAAGTCACGCAGAACTGCGATGCAAAGCCTCGTAGAACGGAATAACACTTCTGCATCACAGTACTTTGAAGTTTATTGTACAAGTAATTAAAGTTGGTGGTGGCAGGGGGGATCCCTCGCTGCAGTCACAGATTTTATGTTGAGAGGAACTTTCGCCTTTTAACTGCCAGCCTTGTGGTCTGGCAGAGTAATTAATACAAATATATTTTACGACGTTCAGTCGGAGTAATAAGGTTGACGAGCAGCCGCTCTTTATTAATGTCAAAAATAAACTGAACTTAAAAATGAATCTTACAGCTATCAAAAGACTCGCAGCGGCCACGCAAATATGCTGTGTTTGCCGGCTGCGCACGGGTTTCCGGCCCGATGCTGGGTCAGCACTTTAACGTTATGATATTATATTTCGTGCACTGAGCCAACTGGTCTAGCTCGTTGGCTCGTGTTAACTACTCCCCCTTCAAGATTGCGTCCGTCCTCGGTTGGTCCTAATTCGGCGATCATCCCGTTTAACTGGATTGCAGATCTCCGCGCTCCGATGTACCGTAGACAGGTGATGCCGATACAAACCAATGCACAACAAATCGCTGCTGCGACAAATATTATGCGATGAGAATGATTAGTATCAATTTCTCTCCCGAACTCTTTGATGAACTCCAAGTGAAGGTAGGGGAGGCTCAGAATATCTCTGTTGGCGGTGATATTCAATGATGAGGAATTCGCTACCCCTGGAGCTCTTGTTTGGGCCTTGTCATGATTTACAAAGGTGGTGTCATTTATCACGACGCGATCGTTGAAGGTGATGAGATGTGTGCCGCGTAGGTAGACTTCTGTTTCGTTGTCTACCGTGATTGCCGGTCATTGATGATGATGATATCCTCATCCACGCGGGTGAGCGGGTGTAGGTCGCTTGGTTGCGACTCGCAATGCGCTAGGACGCCTGCGTGCAGTTCCCTGGCGCATGAGCTTTCCGTTGATAGTTGGCAAAAGGTAGCCCCCGGTGTTGGGATGCAATTTTTGATTGTGTGGACTACTTCACCACACTTTGCTACCATGTTGTCGGTTATCCGCAGCATAACTCCTTTGTGAGCGACTGGGAAAATAGTGACCTTCTTACAAGATAATTTTATTTTGGGAAATTTGATAATTAAGTGCATCATGTTAGAGGATTGCAGTATTTTTACAGACGATGCGGACATAAGATCCCCTATGGGGGTTCTTTCAGCCAAACTGATTTTAAGTCTGCATGATCTAGGATATTTGGACTGACAATATTGTTTTTTGCCAGCGTTACAGCCAACATTAAATTCTGTAACTCCATCATTAGTATTCTATTCCTAGCCAGCAGTGTCTCGTATAAATGGCCGGTGTCAATTTGGGTATTTTTATGTGTTTGCAGGATTTGATTTACTGTTGTTGTTAATTGGTTGATTCGACTTTGTATCCTAGTATTAATTTTGATTTGCCTATTGTTTGATTGTGTCAACTGCCACTCTGTGAACCTAATTCTTTCTAGATCGCCGGCATCCGGCGTCCCCGCTACTACCTTTAGCATTGAGCCTAGAAAATCTAAACTCCTTGCTATTCTGTGGTGGACTTTTAACGAATCTAGCGTGTCTCGAAGGTGCAAGGTATCCACTTCTAGCAATTTCCTCATATGAGACTGCGGAAACATCTCGTTCATGCTGCTTGTTTCTTCTATTACGCGCGTGTATTCCGAGAGATTTGCCGAGTGGGTCACATATGCGAGCTCCTCCCATACCAGGATCTCTCCATCTATGATGGGGATATACTTTGTTTGCGAATAGTTAGTGACGTGCGCTGACACTAATGCCAGTGAGAGGAGGATGAAAATTCTGCACCTGTGGAAATGTATTTTTTAGTCGTTTTTTCTTGTTCGCTGAGGTTTATCCCATCACCAATTAATACTAAATTAATACCAATTAAGAGTAAAACATCGCGCCTTTGGCAACGTACTTTATGTCTATTAAATGGAAGTTTGCCAAACGGCTGATAATAGGTAGTGATAATAAAAAAGTAAAAATTAAGGGAGAGAGTCATTTTAAATTGTCTTTGTGGACCACTCTCCCTTCAATGAGGGCCGTGGTCCCCAGGTCTGCTTGTATGGCCTTTTCCTCACACAAGGGAGTGAGTTTATTGCCAAGTCTTCTATTAGTTTTGACCAAAAGTTTTTCGCCCACTTCGAAGACTCTATTTTGCCGAGAAGCATTCTCTCTAGACCTTAGCGCGTCTTGGGCACTCTTAATTTTGTCAGCAATCCGTTTTTGTGTGTCGTCCGTGCATTCTTGTATTGCGTCGACTGGCCTCTTATCGATGACCGAATGGATTGTTTTGTTATATTTGGTCGTGGCTAACAAGATTATCTCCACGGTATCGCTCATGCCCTTGTCAATTTTTAGGCACCTGGCGAGCTCTAGTAGGGTGCTGTGAAAACGTTCCACTTGCCCGTTTGAGACACTGTGAAGGGACGGCGCATTCGTGATGCTGACGCCAAAATGGTTGTCTAGCATGGCCGTGATCGTGTGCGATTTTAACGATGGCTCGTTATCGCAGTAAATCACTTTGGCCTTTGGGAAGAAATTCATGACCTGTAACAAGGCCGGTTTCAAGTCCTCAATTGTTCTTGACGGTACTGCTGTACGACGGCGAATTTCGAAAACTTGTCGATGCAAGTGAGAAAATATTTTTTGTCTGTTGAGAAAATGTCTACGTGTAGCATTTCTCCTACATGAGTGGGAATCGGAGACTCGCCAATCTCTTGTTTCCTAGGATGCCTATCATATTTGGCTTTAGCGCATGTTTTGCAGTTTTGGACAATTTCATTGGCCAGTTTGGCCATTTTTGGGAAGTAGTATTCTGTGAGAACCTGCTTCACATTTTCTTGGGCCGATCGGTGGGCCCTATTGTGTTCTGCCAATATGATTTCCCTTTTTTCCTCGACCCCAAAAATGTCTGTAACATGTCTGTAACACGGTTTTTGCAGTGCCAGAATTTTGTAGCCGGGAATCTCCGGACTAAGTCGTCCTGCACCGTTGCTAGCGTGTGCAAATCGCAATGGAGGGCATTTATGCCCTTGGGGACTATTGCGTCCGCAAGGTCATTGAGTAATGATTCCTTGTCAGTGAAGTTGATTGTATGTCGTTTCTTATTTTTAAAGAGAACGAAAGAGCGTTTTAGCGGAAAGCGGGCCTCTTCCAGAATTAGTTGGTTCTGGAAGCAATTTAGGGGCTTATCCGTAGTTTCTATGGTGTGAGTGAGGGAAATCTCACTGTGAATGGTCGCACCACATGATTCTGCGTCCTGTTCTTCTATGGCATTAATTTGCTGCCTAGACAGGGCATCAGCAACCAAATTTTCTTTTCCCGGTTTATAGACTACCTTCGCACCCGTTTCCTCGATGCGACCCTTCCACCTTTTAATTTTCGCGTTAGGGTTAGAGTCTGATACTGAGAATGACAATGGTTGATGGTCGGTGAAGATAGTTATATCTTTCACCGCATATAAATAGTGTCTCAGTTTGGCCAAAGCCAAAACGATGGCTAATAATTCCCTTTCATTTGTGGCGTAGTTCATTTCCCTGTCCTTTAATGTCCTCGAGATCATTGTAATAGGACGGTTCTCCTGTGAAAGCACTGATCCAATACCGTAGGCTGAAGCATCCGTTGTTAGATGGAATGGCTTCTTGTAATCCGGGTATCGGAGCATAACATCTTCGGATGCTAAAATGTTGCGCAGTTTTTCGAAAGAATTTTTTTGCGCCTCATTGAATTGTACTTGGATGTGTCGCGATCTGTGTCTGCTTACACTTCCGTTTTCGCCCTTTAAGATGTCCGAAATAGGCCTTGCTATGGCTGCAATGTCCTTAATGAAGCATCTGTAATAGCTCGCGAGACCTAGAAATGATCTAACCTCAAATACTGTTTTTGGTTCAGGGAACTCCTTTATGGCCCTGACCTTTTCTGGGTCGGTGGTAGTGCCATCACTGGTGACTATAAAGCCAAGAAAGTTTACGCTTTTTTTAAAAAAACTTGACTTTTCCACTGAGACTCTCATATTTGCATCGCTTATGGTTTTTAAAACCCAATCCACGTGCTTGACATGACCATTCTCGTTTTCTGAGAAGATTATTACATCGTCGACGTAGACATAGCAAGTCTTGCCGATTTGCTCTCTGAGAATGTCATCAATGGCTCTCTGGAAGATGCTGGCAGCATTTCTCAAGCCAAAGGGAAGCCTCTTAAATTCGTACTTCCCTCCGCTTACGGAGAAGGAAGTTTTTTCGCGGTCATTTTCCGCTAAGATGATCTGGTGATACCCGGACTTGAGGTCCAGTGTCGTGAAGAATTTGGCCTTGCCCAAGTTTCCCAGTATCATGGAGATATCTGGCATAGGGTATTTGTCTGGGATAGTTCTTTCGTTTAGCTTACGAAAGTCTATGACTAATCGTCTATTTTGATTGCCGGCCTCGTCGGTTCCTTTTTTATCAACCACCCATATTGGGTTGTTATAAGGAGACACCGACTTTTGAATTATACCATTTTTAAGCAGGTCTTGGATTTCGTTGTTGACGAAATCTGCTGCACCCATGGGGTATGGATATAATTTAGCGTAAATGGGCTCTTCGCTAGTAGTCCTAATCGTGGCCACTACCGATGTGTTATATGGCAGGGCCTCGTTGGGATCTGCGAAGGCGTTTTTTCGGCTCCTTTTCATCTTTAGAAATGCCTTCTTCACCAATGGTGGTGCATCTGCGCACTCCACGTTAGTGAAGTTGACGTCAGTGCATTTATGGAATGAAATCTTCTCAACTTCCTGGCCCCATTTGAGTTGGGCGGAAGCGAGGCAAAGTGATGCACCGGCCTGTGTTAACAGATCGGCCCCGATTATACCGTCGAATATTGTAAAATCTGGTAGAATGAAAAAAGTCGCTTTCAAATTAAAAATCGAGACGAAGCACTTTTTTGTAACGTTGGTGGTGCCGTGAATTGAATGAATTTCGAAAGGAGAGTCCACCGGGCGGACACCCTTTAGCTCTTTGCGAGGCCGGATGAAATTTTTTGACGCGCCGGTGTCTAAAAGGAATTTCATTGGTACCCCTGCTACTCTTCGTCTGATGACGGGTAACAGGGATTTTCCCCTAAAAAATTTAGGTAGTCAGAATCATACTCGGTAATGGCATCGTCGTCTATTTTCGATTCCGCTTTGGAGGCGGCGGCGGCATATGTTCCTGTCTTTTCTTCCGCATTCTGCGTAATGAAGTTAACGTTTTGTTGTTTCCTCACGGCGCCTGTGCGCTCGGAGGTGGCTGATCTTCTGTTCCGGTAGGCATTTGCCTGGGTCGGCTGCATCAATTTAGAAACTGAGGGATCGACCTCCATAGGCTCTGGTGGGCCGTGGTCTTTGTAATTTTTGGTACTTTGCGGGTCGGCGTGAACCTGTGCCTTATGCTGCCTATCAAAATACGGGTTTTTGGTATTACTAGGTTGTGGGTTATGGCGGTCGTACTTGTCAAGTTGACGACCCTGCGCTTTTGCAGTAGGTTTGCGATCTTTGTCTTCTTGACTTCTTGCAAAACTATCTGCAAAAACATACCTCTCGTGGTTAGATTCCAAGGCTGACGGCATGTCTTTTGGCTTTGCCGCGAAAAGCACGTCAGTGAGGTTGCGTTTAAGTCCCGAAATGAAAATACGCAAGGCGTCCTCTCGGAATTTTTCGCACAATATATTTGCCGCCGATGGCTCGTGAGACATATGGGCTTTATTTGTGAGTAAAGTGAGTTTTTTCTCGACTTCATCATAATACTCCAACAGGGTCATGTTGCTACCCTGTCTTAAAGTGCTCATGTCCTGCTCAATGACATGCATTGGGCGTTTGTCGCTGTAAGTGAAATCGAGCCAATTTATAATGGCATCGAAATTCAGTACAGTGCCAAACGAGGATAAGACGTTATTGGCCGCGCCCCTAATTTTGTTCCTAATAATTGTCACCGCCTCGTAATGGCGAGAGGTGCCGTTGTAATCTTTAAATATGCGATACGCAGCAACCGCCGCTGGTCGCCACGAAACATATGATTCCTGTGACCCCGAGAATGCAGCTGAGGTGGGCGGGACCTGTGTTGCTGCCAACTGGCTGGCCAGCTCCGGAATTTTCTGACGCATTTCATTTTGTGCGAGTTCGTTTTTGGCAGCCTCGTCCGCCAAAGTATTGGCCACCACTGCCTGTATTACAGCTCTGAGTTGTTCTGGGTCTATCGCCATTGCAGGGGAATTCGCGGTTGTACGTCTTAGAGGGGAAGGTTGATTTTCACAATCGGACTCTGAGTCCGTGGAGTATGGTGTACTATTCCTGTACTGTGAGAAACTGGGCTGCATGAGCAGTCCAATTCGCTTAGGTATGAAAAAGCTGTCCGTGTGGCAGGGGGATCCCTCGCTGCAGTCACAGATTTTATGTTGAGAGGAACTTTCCTCTTTTAACTGCCAGCCTTATGGTCTGGCAGAGTAATTAATACAAATATATTTTACGACGTTCAGTCGGAGTAATAAGGTTGACGAGCAGCCGCTCTTTATTAATGTCAAAAATAAACTGAACTTAAAAATGAATCTTACAGCTAACAAAAGACTCGCAGCGGCCACGCAAATATGCTGTGCTTGCCGGCTGCGCACGGGTTTCCGGCCCGATGCTGGGTCAGCACTTTAACGTTATGATATTATATTTCGTTTACTGAGCCAACTGGTCTAGCTCGTTGGCTCGTGTTAATTTACAAAGACTGACACACGATTGACACATTGGATCCTGTGCCTTGCAGTCTTTTTTCATGTGTTCATTAGAGCCGCAGTTGTAGCAACGAATGCTTTTTCCATCGGTTATATTTTTTCTGCCACCACTGTATTGCTTTTGCGGTTTTTCGTTAACACACTTGCTCTCCTACAACTCATATTTTTCCAACATTCCAATCGACGCCAACCAACTTGCGAAACTCACCACGCTTCTAGAAATTTCCGACCGACGCCAACCAACTTGCGAAACTCACCACGCTTCTAGAAATTTCCGACCGACGCCAACCAACTTGCGAAACTCACCACGCTTCTAGAAATTTCAGATCGACGCCAACCAACTTGCGAAACTTCACAACTTTTTATTTACAACTTTATATTTGGCACTTTTGACGTAAATTCACAACTGTTCAACTTTCTGCACTTTACAAATGGGTCAACTTTTTATTGTTTTATTGGTTGAGCCCCCAAATGTAGGATATTCATTGCTTAGCACAATTGTTTATCATAGTAATATTTGAACCGGCGGAGAGCTGGGTTAAGTAGAAGGAAAAGGGCTAAGAGACCCAGATTTTTATTGCCTAATTCTCGTGCAGGGTTTTAAAAGAACAAAGCATAACCAGCTTAAGCTTACTGATCCGGAAGGAAAAGCGCTACAGCCAGGCAGCGCCAGAAATTGCAGTTTTTTTGTCAGGCCACAAAAGGGAATTAAAAGGCAAAGCAGACAAAAAATCTTCGGCTGCAGCTTCTGCGACCAAGAAAGGCCTACGGACCGCGGAAGAAGTAGCCGCCGATTAGTGGATTTTTATCCGTTGGCTCGCGCGCTTCGCCAGCAGCATGTATAAAGATTGAAAATCGAAAGAAAAGTCCGATCCGCTCGCGAATGCGCTGAACGCGATTTAAAAACTAATACCTAATATAATACCCGCATGTAGGGCAAATTTAAAGAAGGAAAAAATCCAAGAAAAAAGGGAGAAAAACCCTAACTACGGAAAAAGAAAAGATAATTATGTTTTAGTAAATTAGGTTACGATTTTTCTTTTTAGTATTGTGGAAAAATGATGTGCAAATTAATGTGAGGAGAAGTGTCCGATTTCTTTGTTTTGTGTTTTATATTTGTGTTCAATTTGTAAGCCACACGGGAAAAAAAATGTCCCGACTTTAAAAGGAGAGAAAAAAAAATAACAGGGATACCTCCTAAGAATATGTGCAAAATAATCAATATCTTTATATTTTTAAATCCAAAAAAGAAAAACTTTACTCCCAATGAAATAGCTGCCGTCGCCGAAAGCGCTTTCTCCGATGGAAGTTACAAAAGAAAAGGGTGAGTCACCAAAGAAAACCATGTTGATTATGTATATTGGTCAAATTAAAATGAGTTCAGCACTAAAAGCATTAACGTAGATGTCCCTATTGTTTTTTCCCTTGAAATGCTCGAATAAATAATAACGTAAAGACCATAAAGGAAATGCAAGAGAACTAAACATAATCACACTGAGAGAAATCCGAAACGATCGCTATTTAAATTCACGCATATTAATGTCTTGTATTTTTTTTGTCAATTTTTATATATTTTTAATCCTCACTTTTTGTGAATTCCAAAAACAATAATTTATTTATATGCAAAAATTTATCATTTTAAACTTTCATTCCTATATATCTTATATGCCTAGTTTTAAGAATTTTTATATGCACTAGTAATAAAATCCGATTTATAATGTGGTAATTCCCTAAGTTTTCGCCGCAGCTAGCATGAGGCCCTTGCGAATAGATTAGGTTTCCAAAGGGGCCATCAGGGGAAAATTATGATGATACGATGGCCATTGGTAGGGCGGGTCAACGAAGGCCTCCAACAACACCGGAGGCTGACCGAGATCGGTTTGGCGTAAACTATTAGAACATGTTTTCCCTTTCTAGATGTCTGTAATATGAGTTCTCCTACTTCCGGATCAGGTTAGCTTGTCTAGCACGCGAAAATAAGTTTTATAATCAAAAGATAGGCAAATATGGGATCGCAGCAAGACCACCACCCCCTTTTACCGACAAGCAGCAGCCGGACCATCGCTCGCGTGCGCTCGATACCCATCGAACACCCTGCCTGACGTTATTCTTGGATGTGATACGTTACATTTATGAATAATTTAGATAATTATGACTCCCAAACGTGTTGGCCACATCTTTAGATGTGCTCACAGACTCAGTTATACATACACAATCTTCTTCTATTACTATTTAGCTATGAGCTATGAGAATCATTTGTGGGCGAACCACATTTGAGCATAAGCCACAGCTACTCGCTTTTATTACCCAAAACAAATACGTTTTAGTTCCGCTGTAGTTCCTGTCTTGCGAATGGGATTGACGAGAGATTTTATCATCAGTAATAAATCAATCGGCCTCGCAAGTCAATAATTACAAAAGATTTACATCTGTCCTATCACCTACATTTTTATTTCTGAGCCACACAGAGCAGCTCATCAGTACGCATAGGACAAGCAGGCGAACAATCTTTTAATAAGAGGTAGTCTGACCACGGCTGATTGGCTGTAATGAAGGGTCATGTTTTCTTATACGGAAGCTGAATCGTTAGTCGTTTATCTGCATAGGATTTACGTAGGTATTATTTTTATAAAGAAGTTTACAGACCACAGACGACGGCAAAAGAGATACGCTCCGTTCTTCTTGAAGAAGGGTGCAGGCGGTAGTCGCGTGGACCGCAGTCAGGGATTATCTCTTAAGCTTAGCCACTGACCATCTGCACAGCAGTGTAGTTGTTGTTACAATTGCGCGACAAAACTTCTTCGTTTTCCTTATGTTCTTTTGTTATAGTGAAACGGTAGACTCGGTTTGAGACCAATTACACATTTGCAGGGGAACAAGCTATGCTTGTCGGCGAAATATAATATATGTTTTTTGTTTGTTTAGCAATCAAATCTTTCTCAAGTTTTGGAAGAGTTCCGGATGCATGATTTGCGTAATTTTTCTATCTATTTACAATTACAAGATTTAACTTTAAAACCAAAGTCATTAGCTGTTATATTAATGTGTTGCTGCTGAAAAAAGGGAAGCGCAACGAACAAGCAGCTGATAAGCAAAGGGAGGTCATTGAACCTCGAATAGGCAAGTGCAAGAATAGCAAAAGAACAAACGCAATCGTTGATATTTACATTATTTGGGCATTTGAATTGATTTTTGTTTGATTTGCCATTTCATTTGTTCGTTTGATTGCAATAAATATTTTTATTAGTTCTGATTTGATATATAAGTTACTTCGTTTGGTTAATTTGATCATTAATTTTAACTAATTTTTAAATTTATTTTATGTTTTTGGCGATTACTCCATTCGTTTAATTAAGTTACACTCCGTCTTATTAATTTTTTTTTTGGATTTATTGTTCTATTTATTTTCCATTTCGATGTTACAATTTTAAATTATTTTTTTTTCTGAATTTTATTTATGTGGTTAGATTAGATTATTTCTGTAATTAATTATTCTGATTGGATTTCGATTTAATTTATTTATTGTCCTATTTATTATCATTTATTCATGTGATTTGATATTTTATATTTATAATATTTTTATTTGTTTACTTTTATACATTGTTAAATAATAGTTCTTAGTTGCTTACTATATTCATTGGTCTAAATTGGCAAAAATGCCGCTGTCCGAGGAAGAGGGATCCGCAGGATCCTCTCCCAAATGCATCTTGTGTGAAAAATCGTTGGCATCTGCATCTATAGTAAAGATCAAGTGTGGGCATAAGTTCCACAAAAATTGTTTCGAGGTCTACTCCAAAACCAGCAACACCTGTCCGATTTGCAAAGAACCTCAACATCATACTAGGTTGCAGAAACGGCAGAACACTCCTTCAAGCCAACAATGAAGATTCGGGGCAAGCAGACATGTCTCAGCAGTTAATAGGGAACATGGTAGCAGAACAAGTCAAGGCCATGCAAAATGAACTACTTACTTACTTACGCAGCTGTCGGAAAAATGTCGCAGCTTATACAAGCCAATATAGCTGTGCATTTTCCGCAACCGCCTATTACCACTGCCAATATAGACACAGGCGATATTCAGAGTCCAACAAGGAGGGCCAACAAGTATGCTCTGAAGGGCAACTCCAGAACAGAGGTTACCGATCTTGTGCAACGACCCGATAAAGTTGGCCAAATACTTAACAGTTGGAAGCTAAGATTCAGTGGCAGTCCAGAGGGCCTGGGAGTTGATAATTTCATATATCGGGTAGAGGCACTTACTCAGCAGACGCTAGAAGGAAATTTTGTGGCTTTATGCAGCATTCTAGTTTGCTGTTTGATGGCAAAGCGCGTGATTTCTATTGGCGTTTTACAAGTCCGTTAGGGAGGTACGATGGGACTCGCTTTGCTATGCGCTACGAAAGCATTTCGGGACACCCGCACTGATGTGGATATTAGAGAAGCTATCCGAGATAGAAAACAAAGGGAGAAAGAGGATTTCGACACATTTCACGATGCAATTATGCAGCTTATGGATAGCTTAGAAACGCCAATGTCTGAGCGAGATGTGGTGGACACTCTGAGTAGGAATTTACGACCGGAAATTCGGCATGAACTCCTGAATGTTAATGTCGGCACCGTCGATCGGCTGCGCGAGATTTGTCGGCGAAGAGAAAGGTTTTTAGACGACGTAAGGCGAAGCCATAGCTATCAAAAGAATATCCCTTTTCGCAAGAATGTCTCCGAGTTAATCGAGGAAATCCATTTGGATGACGCAGTTGAATTTTCGGATGACGGAGATGAAGGAGAAATAGGTGCTATGGCGTTAATTTGTTGGAACTGTCGCAAAGAGGGTCATAGATATCAGGACTGCGAGGGAAATAGCAAAATTTTCTGTTTTGGTTGTGGACGCCCGAATACTTACAAGCCATCTTGTGTAAAATGCCAAAAAAACTCCAAGATGAGCACACAGCCTCGTCAGCAGTCGTGTTCTCAGCGCCAGAAATCGACGAACCCAGATGCGAGCCAGTAGAAAAAGAAAACTTATCACCTACAATAAATTTCCCGAATTTGTCCGATAGCATTGTCAAAGATCGCGAAATGCAAACAGGATGAGAGCCTTTTGGCGAGCAGCAAAAGCTGTTAACGCTATCCGTTATAAGAAGGCCGATAAACGCCCTTACGCAGAGGTGCGTTTGCTGGATAAAGTAGTGTTAGGATTGCTCGATACCGGAGCCGCAATGAGTGTGGTTGGGGGCAAATTAGCTGAGCAAATTGTTGTCAGTAAAATTCCTTTTAAACGCGCTGCATCGGTTGCAAGCACGGCGGATGGCAAAAAGCAAGAAGTAATTGGCCGGCTTAGAACTCCTGTGCAGTACAAGCAAGTAACCACGGATTTAGAGCTGCACATTATTCCGTCCCTTAGTCAGGATCTTTACCTGGGAATAGATTTCTGGAAAGAATTCGATCTTCTGCCAGTTAGTATGAGTGTGGATGAAATATCCCCTGAATCACATCAACTTTCGGTTAGCCAACAGGACATACTCAAGTCGGTGGTTCAACGATTCCCATCTTTCGCAGTTTCTGGGTTAGGCAAGACGAACAAAATCTCACATACTATTGACATTGGAGACGCAAAGCCGGTGAAGCAAAGGCATTTTCCCGTCTCTCCGGCAGTGGAAAAGTTGCTGTATGAAGAGGTCGATCGAATGCTCAGCTTAGGAGTTATTGAGGAATCAGATCCCTGGTCATCACCGGTTGTTCTGGTGCAGAAACCGGGAAAAATTCGTCTATGCTTGGATAGCCGAAAGGTCAACGCGGTCACTAAAAAGGATGCGTATCCGTTGCCTCAGATAGATGGTATCTTAGGGCGGCTTCCCAAGGCTATGTTTATATCAAGTCTCGATCTCAAGGATGCCTATTGGCAAATCCCTCTGGACCCTGCATCGCGTGACAAAACGGCATTTACCATACCCGGAAAGCCCCTATATCAATACAAAGTTATGCCTTTCGGTCTCACCAACGCTTCTCAAACTATGACTAGATTGATGGACAAGGTTATTCCCGCAAATCTGAGAAATGAGGTTTTCGTGTATCTGGATGACCTGCTCATAGTATCAGATAGCTTTGAGGCTCACATGAGGGTGTTAGGCTTAGTGGCGAGCTATGTAAAAACAGCAGGGTTAACTCTCAATGTCGAGAAAAGCAAGTTCTGCATGCGTACTGTCAAGTATCTGGGCCATATTGTCGGGGAGGGCGTTATACGCACAGATCCAGATAAAATATCAGCGATGACGAATTTTCCGTTACCGCAGTCGCTCAAGGCTCTGCGCCGGTTCTTAGGCATGGTTGGGTGGTACAGGAAGTTTATAAATAATTTTGCATCTGTCTCCGCTCCGCTTACTGACCTGTTAAAGCCAAGACAAAAATTTGTGATGACTGCTGAGGGAGAGAAGGCTTTTGCGAAGCTTAAAGAAATGTTGTGCTCTGCCCCAGTTCTTCACAGTCCGGATTTTAGCAGACCATTTTTTATACACTGTGATGCGAGTAAGTCTGGTGTTGGTGGAGTTCTTGTGCAAAAGTCGGATGAAGGGGACAAATACCCATTAGCTTTCGTTTCGAAAAAATTGAACAAAGCACAGAAAAATTATTCTGTGACAGAGCAAGAGTGCCTGGCGGCCATTATTTGTATAAAAAGATTCCGAGCGTATGTAGAAGGACACGCATTCACCGTAATTACCGATCATGCGTCGCTAAAGTGGCTTATGACCCAAACGGACCTCCATTCACGTTTAGCTCGGTGGGCCTTGAAACTGCAGAGTTTCGATTTTAAAATCGAACATCGTAGCGGAAGGTTGAATGTAGTTCCCGATGCATTGTCGAGGGTGAATGAGGAGGAATTGGGGGCCATAGACGCAAGTCACGGGTTGCTAGTAGAATTAGATTTGCCGGAATTCAAAAGCGATGAATATGTGGAGCTGATTGAAAAGGTAAAAGCGAATGGAGAAAAGCTTCCAGATTTGAAGGTGGTCGACAATTTGGTGTATCGCAGAACCGATCACGCTACCGGCGAGGCCTTACACGACAACTTCAACTGGAAACTTTGGATTCCAACGAAATTAGTTCCCGAGGTTCCGAAAAAAGCTCACGGTGATCCACTAGCATCCCACGGAGGCATCCACAAGACCTTAGAAAGAGTTCGAAGGTATTACTTTTGGCCAGGGTTGATCAAGGACGTGAAGGACTATATACAAGCTTGTGCCACTTGCAAAATGTCGAAAGCGCCGAACAGGATTCAACGTCCACCAATGGGTACCTCTCCAGAGTCCCATAGATTCTTCCAGAGACTCTACGTTGATTTTCTAGGACCATATCCGCGGTCTAGGAGTGGGCACATAGGGATCTTCATAGTTTTAGATCATTATACGAAGTTCGTGTTCCTAGAAGCGGTAAAGAAACTCACAGCTGACGTAGTAATTCAATATCTACAGCAGGATCTATTCCATACGTTTGGAGTGCCGGAAACTATTGTTTCTGACAACGGTTCGCAATTCAAATCAGATGCATTCCAGAAATTTTTGCGGGAGTATAAAGTATCGCATACTCTCACAGCATTTTATTCACCGCAGGCTAATGCTTCGGAACGCGTAAATCGATCTGTGATAGCTGCAATCCGCGCATATATTCGTACGGACCAAAAGGACTGGGATGAGCAGCTCAGTAGTATTTGCTGCGCATTGCGATCCTCTGTTCATTCTAGCATTAGTACTTCTCCCTATTATATGGTGTTCGGGCAACACTATGTATCTTCAGGCTCCACTTTTAAGCTCTTAAGAGCTCTGCGATTGCTCGAGGACAGGTCAACGGTGTATCGCAGTAAAGCAGGCGAGGTTATGAGGAAGCAAAATGCGAGGAACGAAGGACAATATAATTTGCGGTCGAGGGAGGTGTCGTATGCAGAGGGTCAGGAAGTATGGCGACGGAATTTCAGACAAAGCAATTTCGTAGCAGGTTATAACGCCAAGCTAGCCCCAGCTTACGTGAAGGCTAGGGTTAAGAAGAAAATTAGCCTGGCTAACTATGACCTGGAAGATCTGCAAGGGAAGTATATTGGACGCTATCATGAGAAAGATATGAAACAATAGTTGAGCTGCCTTCTGTGCTGGTTGTATCTGTCTTGGGAATTTGACTCGTGCAGGGTTTTAAAAGAACAAAGCATAACCAGCTTAAGCTTACTGATCCGGAAGGAAAAGCGCTACAGCCAGGCAGCGCCAGAAATTGCAGTTTTTTTGTCAGGCCACAAAAGGGAATTAAAAGGCAAAGCAGACAACAAATCTTCGGCTGCAGCTTCTGCGACCAAGAAAGGCCTACGGACCGCGGAAGAAGTAGCCGCCGATTAGTGGATTTTTATCCGTTGGCTCGCGCGCTTCGCCAGCAGCATGTATAAAGATTGAAAATCGAAAGAAAAGTCCGATCCGCTCGCGAATGCGCTGAACGCGATTTAAAAACTAATATCTAATATAAGACCCTGTAGGGCAAATTTAAAGAAGGAAAAAATCCAAGAAAAAAGGGAGAAAAACCCTAACTACGGAAAAAGAAAAGATAATTATGTTTTAGTAAATTAGGTTAAGATTTTTCTTTTTAGTATTGTGGAAAAATGATGTGCAAATTAATGTGAGGAGAAGTGTCCGATTTCTTTGTTTTGTGTTTTATATTTGTGTTCAATTTGTAAGCCACACGGGAAAAAAAATGTCCCGACTTTAAAAGGAGAGAAGAAAAAATAACAGGGATACCTCCTAAGAATGTGTGCAAAATAATCAATATCTTTATATTTTTAAATCCAAAAAGAAAAACTTTACTCCCAATGAAATAGCTGCCGTCGCCGAAAGCGCTTTCTCCGATGGAAGTTACAAAAGAAAAGGTTGAGTCACCAAAGAAAACCATGTTGATTATGTATATTGGTCAAATTAAAATGAGTTCAGCACTAAAAGCATTAACGTAGATGTCCCTATTGTTTTTCCCTTGAAATGCTCGAATAAATAATAACGTAAAGACCATAAAGGAAATGCAAGAGAACTAAACATAATCACACTGAGAGAAATCCGAAACGATCGCTATTTAAATTCACGCATATTAATGTCTTGTATTTTTTTTGTCAATTTTTATATATTTTTAATCCTCACTTTTTGTGAATTCCAAAAACAATAATTTATTTATATGCAAAAATTTATCATTTTAAACTTTCATTCCTATATATCTTATATGCCTAGTTTTAAGAATTTTTATATGCACTAGTAATAAAATCCGATTTATAATGTGGTAATTCCCTAAGTTTTCGCCGCAGCTAGCATGAGGCCCTTGCGAATAGATTAGGTTTCCAAAGGGGCCATCAGGGGAAAATTATGATGATACGATGGCCATTGGTAGGGCGGGTCAACGAAGGCCTCCAACAACACCGAAGGCTGACCGAGATCGGTTTGGCGTAAACTATTAGAACATGTTTTCCCTTTCTAGATGTCTGTAATATGAGTTCTCCTACTTCCGGATCAGGTTAGCTTGTCTAGCACGCGAAAATAAGTTTTATAATCAAAAGATAGGCAAATATGGGATCGCAGCAAGACCACCACCCCCTTTTACCGACAAGCAGCAGCCGGACCATCGCTCGCGTGCGCTCGATACCCATCGAACACCCTGCCTGACGTTATTCTTGGATGTGATACGTTACATATTTTGATATTATAATAGTTTGCTTATTATATTTGGTATTTAATAAAAAGATGACTTGTGCCAACACTTCTTGATCTCCGGACATACGACGACTACACAACTTTGCCTTACTCCGGACACGACAACTTTCGGCTTGACGATCTTTTTTCTGCACAACTTTCAACTCGCTCGAACACGGTTATTTGCGACTTACACTTTTTGTTTTTCGTCACGACGCGAGCGTAGAGGCTTTTTGCTCTTTTATTCGCGAACACTTAGAGGCTTTTTGCTCTGTTATGTTATAAACCGGTCCATGTTCGGGCGCCAGTTAATTTATTTGTTTATTAATGAAAATAAAAAATAAATTTTACAAATTTGTTTTTGCAACTTTATTGATTGGATTCAAAGTTAAGACTCAATCTAAGTTCTACTATAGATCCATAATCTGGCCTTTTGTGAATCAGAATTTGTTGTAGCGGTAGCAGCGATGGTAGCAGCGCTGGTGCAGCGACGGTGGCAGCGACGAATCAAAGTTTGACAACAAAGTTTGTCAGTTGTGCAGTCGGCTGTAATTGGTTAATTGCAGTTCTGCTGATGACTATTTTCTGTTGTTGTCAATATTTCGAAGGAATTGCATGTGCCCGTGTGAAATGCTTGGCCATTTCCTGTTGTGGCTAATATTTAGTAGGAATTGCAGGTGCCCGTGTGAACTGTTTTGCAACTGCAGTTCAATGCTCTGTTAATATTTTGTTATGATTTAGTTTATGTTTGGTTGGCGCGTGCAGGAAATAATGCAGACGCTGACCCAAGCTTTTCTTTATGAGCATTTGGTGAAGCGTGTTGTTAATTTACATCATACCCCGGAAGCATCTGAAAGTTCATCGAAAAGCTCGAATCACAATATTGGATTATGTTTGACAAGCTAGAATTAGAAAGCGACCCTGCCGATAAATCAAATTACACTGAAATGTTAAAAAGAACTGTTAAATCCGTAATAGATCAAAAATTACCGGATAGAATTTATATGTCATTGGCACGCAAAGATATCGATACTATTTATAAATTAAAACAAGTTTCAATGGAGCTAGGCCTCTATGACGCCAGTCCAGAAAATCAACGTTCTAATAGATCAGTAGGGAACAGACGCAGGAACAGGGGAAATCATAGTCAAAGCAATAATCAAAGATAATAGAAATCACAATTATAGCAATTATTATCCTGAAATGAATCAGAATAATAATACGCAACCTCAAAATTCGAATCAACCTACGACAAATCAAAATCAGTATTCCACTCGTCTCATACCGGGTAGGCAAAAGGGAAATTATTACACGTTTAGAAGGGAGTTAACACAAGCCCAACAAAACAATCCTCATAACAATTCCCTTAATTTCCAACCCTTAATTTTCAACCTCAAATAATACTACCTACGGGAAAACTACCCATTACCAACTTTCGACTGCTTTATGACCAGACTCAAAGAGGCTAAATTCTTCGCACGCCTAGACCTCAAGGACGCCTATCACCAACTGGCCCTTGATGAATCGAGCCGGGAAATAACAACGTTCATAACTCCAAGGGGACTTTTCCGCTATAAGCGTTTGATGTTTGGAGTAAATTCTGCTCCCGAAATTTTTCAACGCCTTCTCGAGCAGATGCTATCTGCGGTACCTAACGCCATGAACTTCATCGATGATATCATCATCTTTGGCGCAACTGACCTCGAAATCGACAGCGCCGTAAAAGAAGTATGCCAGATCTTCCAGGAAAATAATGTCCTACTGAATAAAGAAAAGTGCATCTGGAAGACAAGCAAACTAAGATTCCTCGGACATATTTTATCCGACAAGGGAATAGAAGTCGACCCTGAGAAAATTGACGTCATCCGATCTTTCAGAGACCCAAAGAACAAAGAAGAAACGCGGAGCTTCCTCGGTTTGGTGACCTACGTCGGGAAGTTCATTCCGGACCTTGCAAGTCACACAGATCCTCTAAGAAAACTGCTGAAAACTGAAAGCAAATTCACCTGGGGCGAAGCCGAGAAAAATGCTTTTAGCAACCTAAAGAATCTCCTATCCAAGGTACCCAAATTATCATATTTCAATCCAAGGCATCGAACACGGGTGATTGCGGACGCCAGCCCGGTTGCCCTTGGGGCTGTGTTATTGCAATTCAAAGTCGACAACGAACCTTTAATAATTACCTTTGCTAGCAAGGCCCTGTCGGAGGTGGAGAAACGCTACTCCCAAACGGAAAAAGAGAGCCTAGCGCTGGTTTGGGCAGTGGAGAAATTTTACTACTATCTGGCAGGCCTGCACTTCGAACTCGTAACTGATCACAAGCCCTTGGAAGCCATTTTCAAACCAACATCCAAGCCCCCAGCTCGCATTGAAAGGTGGCTGCTGCGGCTCCAGGCATATACGTTCACCGTTATCTATAAATCCGGAAAAGACAACATATCAGATGCGTTGTCTCGACTCTGTCAACTACCGGCGGTAGAACCAATCGACCACAAGACGGAATACAGCATCCTTCGCGTCGTACAGAGCTCTATCCCAAGATCTATGACAATTCATGAAATAGCAGAGTCTTCCAAGAGGGATGAAGAAATTATGGATGCAATCAGTTGCCTGGAGAACTACTCCTGGAAGCCCGATAGTTCAGTGGGCTTCTACCCGTTTCGGTATGAGCTTTCAGCGGTTGGCTCGCTCCTTTTGAGGGGAAACCGCCTAGTCGTGCCAACATCTCTGAGAGTAAAAATACTGGAGTTAGCCCACGAAGGACATCCCGGCGAGACAGCAATGAAACGCCGCCTGCGATCCAAAGTATAGTGGCCACAAATAGACAGAGAGGCAGAAAAGTTTGTCAAAGCTTGCAGAGATTGTTGCCTGGTATCACAAGACATCAGGCCACCCCCTATGGACAGGAATCCTTTTCCCACTGGCCCTTGGATTTGGGTAGCGTCGGATTTACTAGGTCCGCTTCCCAACAATGAATATGTTCTAGTCTTCATTGACTATTTCTCACGATATATGGAGTATAAGTTTCTTAAAACCATATCTTCAACGACCCTGGTAGAGGCAATGAAAGAGATCTTCTGTAGACTGGGATATCCTGAGCACCTACGAACGGATAATGGACGCCAATATGTTAGCGAGGAGTTTTCTAACTACTGCAAAGCGTGCGGCATTAAACAAGTTCGAACCCCACCGTATTGGCCGCAAGCAAACGGGGAAGTTGAAAACATGAACGGAGCCCTTGTAAAACGCTTAAAAATAGCATACGCAAATGGGAAAAACTACAAAGAGGAAATCCAAAAATTCGTTCTTATGTACAACGTAACCCCACATGGAACAACAGGGTCTGCGCCCACAAAGCTGATGTTCAACAGAGTCATCCGTGACAAAATACCGGGCATTGGGGATATCTGCGAGAATACCTTAGACTCTGGAGAGAGAGATAAAGATATTATTGAAAAAAATAAGGGAAAGCAGGCAGCCGACAAAAGAAAAAGGGCAAAGGAAGTCGATATAGAAGTGGGCGACAAGGTGTTTTTGAAAAACGTAGTGTTCCCAAACAAACTTACATCAAACTTCGACAAGACGGAATTTACGGTTTTAGAACGACACAATAATATTGTGGTGATCGAAGGGGGTGGTAGAAAACTAACAAGAAATGCCTCACATCTTAAGAAAGTTCCAGCTAGCCAAACGTATCCAGCCTCCTGCCCAACGCCGCAACCAGATGACAGCTTACCGGAATCAACACCTACCCCGGAGAACGCAGTACTCCAGGCCACAGAAGGAAGCCTCGGGATCCAGCCACCCCTGCCGCCATTAAAGCTAAAACTTGTTAATAAAGGAGGGATGTGGCGACCGGCGTTGCCAACAACCAAGCATCGGGAGAGCAGCGACGGGAGAGACGCTACCGATGGCCTAGTGTCTGAATGATTACTCCTGATTACTCCTGAGCGGAATAAACGAACTGAATATATATATATATATTATCTATAAATCATAACGCGTGTTACTCTTAGTAAGTGGGTCATTACAACCTTCAATAACCTTCACAACGTGGAGTTCACGTGTTTATGAAAACATTTTTTATTTTATTTTTTAATAATTAATCAAAGGGCGTTGTACTTACAACTTGTGGGATGTTTTGAAATATTTAGTGTTTTTATTTTAATCGCCGCTTGAGTAGATCTGCTCCAGGTGTTGCGTTTCTCCTTTTGATATCGTGTGTTTAGATTAAGTTGCCTCCTTTTAATAACGTAGGTTTTTGATTTAGTTGAGCGCCAATTATAATTCAAAGTATTTCAATATGTTTATTCGAGTAGTTGTACAAATTATGATAAGACTAGTGCGGTCTGCACGTAATGAGCCGAATTCGTATATTAGTGCGTGGCGATGACCGACGCTTGTTATTTCCAAATCTCGACTACTCTCGTCTCTGTCCCCGGCAACGTCGTTGGCTTTGTCGCTGGCTACGTTCTTCAGCAAAGCTTAGCTTTCCTCTCGAAAGCTCCAAAGTGTTTTCATTAAGCCGGACATAAGCAAAAAGTAACTCCAGTTAACTTATATATTTCCATATAAATCGGGGAGGAATTTTCATACAACAGGCGTTTGCGGCGAGGAATTCAAAGTACCCGAGGAATACCCTAGGAATTTCTGAGGAATTTCTCGGAAATTTCTGGGGAATATCAAAAAATAAGCAAGGTCTCTTCCCGAGGAAGACTAGAGGAATTTCCTCTAGTATTCTCCTCGTAAATTCCTCAGGAAAATACCTGTAGATCCAGAAAAATCTCCCAAAAAACGTAAAAAATTTATTTAATTGGTAAATTCAAATTTTATTTTTTATTCCATTAATTTTTTCCTATTTTTTTTTGCGTTCGTTTTAACACATGTAAGTGCGGCCAGTGGGGCAAGGCCTTCTCCGGTGGCTGCTGGGCTAGCCTTCTAATGTGCTTATGCTATCTGTAAAAAAAAAAAATTTAAATAATATGTGGGGTTTTATTTATTAATATTGATGTTTTATTATTATGATAAGTATAGTTTTAATTAATAACATCTATTTTAATATTAGATAATAGTCTTCACGTCGTTTAAGTCTTCTCTCGTCGAATACTTCCGTCTTCTCTCGGCTCTCGTCACAAACTGCCCCCGTCGTCTGCGTTCTCGCCGCTTATATTGGGATCAGTCGCTTCCTTCTGAGAATCGTTGATATACGTCGTAGTTTCCTTTTGGTTCAACTTCTCTTTTTCCGCGTATTGCGATCGTCGACGTCGACTTCTATTTTCCTTGAATTATGTTGATCGTCGACTTCAACTTCTGTTTTCCTTGAATTATTGTCTTTGCGTTTTCGTTGTCCAGAGCGTCGTCAATGTTCATATTCGAATATGTGGAAATATCTCTCCCACATTCGGCCATCCTGACAAACATTCGTCTCGAATGTTTCGTCGTCATCTTATTCGTCGTCGTTTTCATCGCTTGGTTGTCTTCTTCATAGGTTTTCTCTCTAGTATTCGTCGTCGTCGTTTTTACATCTTTATCGTCTTTATTTTTCGGCACAGGGCTCTGCCAATCGTCGTTAATTTGTTTGCCCTCATCTATACATCGTTTCGTCTTTATTTTTCGTCTTTTTTTTGGTGATTTTATCCTCTTTTTCACCGTCTTTACATCTTTCGTCTTTATTCGTTATTTCATTCTTATATTCGCCGTATTTTCTTGTCGTTTCGCCATCTTTATTCGTTATGTCGTTCTCGTCGAGTTTTTACATCGTTTCGGACTCGTTTTCATCATTTACATCATGAATGGGCCATGACTTCATATATTCAGCACAAGTTGATGAATTTTTTGGGCCGTCCGAATTTCCAATTTTTTGAACATCGTACGCATTGTTGTGCTTTACTTTGGTGATTTCATACGGGCCCAGATATTTTGGTTTTAATTTGAGTCCGCCGCCAAACTGTGTACGTTTAATGGCTACTAGGTCGCCAACGTTGTACATTCGTGCAGGTTTACGTCGTAAGTTATACGTCTTTTTGTTTTCGGCTTGCAATTTCAAAATCTGTGTTTTAGCTTTAAGGCGAAGGTCGTTGCGATTGTCGATAAACAGGCTTATTGATTCCTTGCTGATTAAGTCGTGAAGTTGCTTATCATCTTTGCTTCTCATTTTTACACCGATAAGAAGTTCAAAGGGTGTTGTGTTGATACTTCTCGCGAAAGTTGAGTTAATGGCTTGTTGAACTCGATCAACGTGTCTATACCATTTCGTTGGATCATCTACACTTAACTTGGAAAGAACTGGTATAATAATTGCGTTAATCCTTTCCACCTGTCCGTTTACACGCGGTAAACCTGTCGTTGATTTTACTACTTTTATGTCTTCTTCCTCGCAGTATTGTAAAAAATCTTGGGATGTAAATGCTGATCCTCTGTCTGAAATTATACAGACGGGGTTGCCAAAAACGTTACTTTGTCCTCGTAATTTTGCTATGACTTCAGTAGCAGTTGTTGACTTTGTTGGGTAAAGCCAGCAGAACTTCGTAAAAGCATCTACAACAGCTAGAATGTGCTTGTAATTT
This sequence comes from Drosophila teissieri, assembly GCF_016746235.2. Classification (NCBI taxonomy): domain Eukaryota; kingdom Metazoa; phylum Arthropoda; class Insecta; order Diptera; family Drosophilidae; genus Drosophila; species Drosophila teissieri. The sequence goes on along the minus strand of NC_053029.1, from coordinate 24,981,194 downwards.
TTGTTTGTCGATTCTAATGGGCCTAAAAAGTCAATATGGTAAGTGTGCAATGGAAAATCTTCTTTTTGTAATGGATGTAGTAAGCCCTCCTGCTTGCCTTGTTTGCGGTTGCTTAAAATGCACGGTATGCAGCAGTCAATATATTTTTGAATTTTTTCGTCAATGTTGTCGATAAAATATTCCTTATTTATCAGCTCCTTTGTTTTCTTGACAGCAAAATGGCCTCTGTCGTGAGCTCTACTAATTATCTGCCTCTGCATGTCTTTGGGCACGACGATTAACTCTAAGTCTTTGACTAATTTGTAAAGAACTCCAGCTTTCAAAAAATAGTCCTGGTATGCAACCTTCGAGTCCTCGATGATTTTGCGGATCGCCTTCAAATGTTCGTCTTTGGATTGAGCTTGTCGAAAACTAACAGCGATTGAGTCATCAACTATTGTCATGATTGGGTATCTAGATAAAGCATCGACGTGTTTCATGCGTGAGCCTGAACGGTGCTCTACCTTGTAGTCGTACTCCTGCAGCAAAAGTACCCATCGTGCCACTCTGGTGCATAGGCTTTGCTTGTCTAATGTTTTAGTAAACGCGTCGCAATCTGTAACAATTTTGAATGAAATTCCAAGGAGATAAACTCGAAACTTGGTTATGGCTTCGATAATGGCAAGCACCTCTAACTCATAGCTAGAATATTTACGCTGCGCGTCTGTGGTTTTTCTGCTCATGTAGTAAACCGGGTGGAATTGGCCGTCATCTGGTGATTTTTGTAGGAGCACGGCTCCAAACCCATCTATAGAGGCGTCGGTGTGTACCTCAGTTTCATAATTCGGATTATAAATAGCCAAAACTGGGGTCGACGTCAAGTACTTTTTTAATGCGTCGATTGCGTTTTCTTCTTTGGGGCCAATTATGAATTTAGCGTCGTTTTTTGTGAGATCAGTTAAGGGTTTAGAAATTAGAGCATAATTAAATACAAATTTTCTGAAGTATCCTGTCAGACCTAGGAAACTTTCGAGCTGTTTTAAGTTGTTAGGAATCTTAAATTTGGCTACAGCTTCTATCTTCTGAGGCGTTGGTGATATGGTTCCATTCTCGATTATATGCCCGAGAAACTGAATACGGGTCTGCAAGAAATGACATTTCTTCATATTAAGCTCAAGTCCATATTCGCTGCAAATTCCTATAACCTCTTTGAGATTTAATACAGCCTCGCGCTCGTCCTTTGCCGGTATAATTATGTCGTCAACATAAGGAAGAGCGATTCCTCTTCGGGTCAGAGCTCGGAAAATAGCATTTATGTGTCTTTGAAACACTCCAGGCGAGTTGGACAGACCAAAAGGAACTCTACGGAATTGGTACTGGCCACTTTGTGTTACAAATGATGTATATTTCTTGCTGGCTTCGGCTACTGGCACATGGAAAAAGCCGTTCTTCAGGTCAATCGTGCTAAATACCATAGCTTCTTGCAGGCGATCGAGCTGGTCATCGATTAGCGGCAGTGGAAAATGGTCTTTTATTATTACCTTATTTATACGCCTGAAGTCTACGCAGAGTCGTTGCGAACCGTCACTTTTCTTCGCGAACACAACAGGGCTTGTAAATTCGGAGTCTGATTCTTCAATTATTCCACTCGTTAGCCACTGTTCGATTTGTTCTTCAATAACACGAGTTTCAGCGAAAGCGAATCTTCGCGGACGCGATTCGTCTTTCAGAATTATATTCATTTCAATGTTTGTTGATTGCGATTTTCGTGGAATATAATTTATTAAAAGTTCACGCACTTCGTTTTTTGCATCCTCACTGGCTGATTCATTAATGTCAAATTCATCGTTGTTGATTACTGCGTCAATTTTCATCAAATTTGTTTCCGGCTGTTCATCCTCAAAACTGCACAGTTTTCGTACGCGCAACCCGTTCGGTCCAAAAGAAATTTCAGCATGCAAGCATAATTGCTCCCCGATAATCATTTGCGTGTCCATACAGTAGAGTGGAACTATAAGAAAATTTAAATCGTAATCATTGTTATCGATCCATATTTTTTGATTACACTGTCCGATCGGCTTGATTTTATTCGAATCGCGATCTTTTCCAAATCCAATCAAATAAATACTGCACTCCTCTAACTTTGGTAAACACAATTTGTTGAATAAGTCTTCCCGCAAAATATTAAATTTGCTGCCAGTATCAAACAACGCGATGCAATGTTGGTTTTTAATCGAAACGATCTTGCTCGTTAAACCACTGTTTTCTTTCAAAACTCGAGTGTTTGGTTCATGTTCTTTGACACTTTTTTCGTCTTGTGAACAATTCTTCGAAATATGTCCAAATTTGTGGCACTTGAAACACTTTCTTCCTTTCTCTTTATTGTTACAGCTATTAGCAAGATGTCCCTTTTCACCGCAGTTGTAACAAGCAATCTCTTTTTTGTCACTCTTTGCATCACTGAACATTGGCTGCCATTTCTTCCCTTTCACACTTCCGTCGGAGAATTTTGATGTATTGAATAAGTGCTTCTTCTTCGACTTTTCCTCGTGATGCAATGTCTTTCATCCGGTACAAATATTCTTGTGCGTTCTCGTTCGCACGTCGCTTGCTTTCTCCGAGTTGTTTGTGTATCTGCTTGCTGCTCACTGTCGACTTGAATTCACTCAAGAGGGACTTTTTCAACGCATTCCACGAATTTAGCCGTTTCTCACTTAAAACAAAGAGTTTTGCGACACCCTTTAACGACTTTTTAGCAAAAATTAATTTTTGGAGTTCGTTCCATCCCATAAGCAAGGCTTGATCTTCAAAGTCGCTTATCCACACCTCTATTGGAGTTTCATCACCGCCATCGAATTGTTTTATTGATTCCTCTATGTCCCGAAAACTAATGGCAAAACGGGGTGTCTCGTCTTGTGTATTCCTCCGGTCTCTGCCTATCCCATGAGCACTGTTTCCTTCGTCGATTTGGTTTTCTTCTTCTGATTTGTTGTCTTCGTCGTTCTCGCTCTCCTCGTCTGATTCATCGTTTTGTCCATTTTCGTCGTAGGCGAGAAGGTTGCCGTATTGCAAATTCCGAAATATGTGTTCTGGTGCGTTTTCTACATCATGACTTATTCCGAGAACTACGCATATTGATGTAAGATCCCTCTCGTTTAAATGTTCATCAATGTACGTGCATTTGCGTATGTAGGCTGCGGCATTTTCGTCGTATTTGAAACCAGTAAATTCTCGCAGACGCTTGCGATTATTCCTGTCTCCCTCTTCTTCGAAAACGAACTTATGTAATGTGCAAATAGCTGCTTTCGAAGCGTTTTTTATATTATTAGCTATTAAGTCTTTTAAACACGCCATTTTTCGTTGAATTTATAAACAAAATTTTATATTTTTTCGTCGTTCACTTTTCTACACGTTTTCACTGTTTTTTGGTTTTTTCCCGGACGAGCCCCCAAAATGTGGGGTTTTATTTATTAATATTGATGTTTTATTATTATGATAAGTATAGTTTTAATTAATAACATCTATTTTAATATTAGATAATAGTCTTCACGTCGTTTAAGTCTTCTCTCGTCGAATACTTCCGTCTTCTCTCGGCTCTCGTCACAAACTGCCCCCGTCGTCTGCGTTCTCGCCGCTTATATTGGGATCAGTCGCTTCCTTCTGAGAATCGTTGATATACGTCGTAGTTTCCTTTTGGTTCAACTTCTCTTTTTCCGCGTATTGCGATCGTCGACGTCGACTTCTATTTTCCTTGAATTATGTTGATCGTCGACTTCAACTTCTGTTTTCCTTGAATTATTGTCTTTGCGTTTTCGTTGTCCAGAGCGTCGTCAATGTTCATATTCGAATATGTGGAAATATCTCTCCCACATAATATATATTAATATCATGTGGTTTGGAATGCAATTAGCTATGCTAATTTACCAATGCGAAACACTACGTGTCACGTTCTACAATTGAATGCAAATGCAAAAGAAAAGGTGTGACCGAAAACGAAACCGAAAATTCTAACAGGCACGCAGGGTATACTCGACCGTAATGATCCCGTGTAATTAGAATTACATAGGCAAATAATTAAACATGAACGCATTGGCGTTCCCTATAGCGACAGTTTAATTTATATCAAAATTTAAAATCCTTAACCTAACGTAACCTAACTTCGAGCATATGCAGCAGCAAAGCCACGACAAAATTCAGCTTGACTTCGGTATTTAAAACTTTGCTAAAATTTGTTTTTGTTTTTTCGAACTCTTGCGAGGAAAAATACGGGCGAGGAATTTTGGTACTGAAGGGAACTGATGACACTGATGTCAATTCAACTAAAATTTTCAGATCACATTTTGTCCATCCGTAGTGCTGGGTTTCATAAAAATGTTGTCAAGCGAATTCGAGGATCCTTGGATAAATTCGTTCTCGTGTTAAACCGGTGACCTCATCATTTTTTCTCTTTTAAAGACCTATACAGGACATTAAACTAAATTTTTTGATAATATATTTATTTTTTTGTATCATATTTCTAACATTCAATTTTTCTTACAGATTCAACATACATCTTCAACTTGCGAAACACGTGTGCTGTTGTCTTGCCGAAAATTCTTTATAATTTCATTAATCCCTGGGAAATGTTGCTGTTTGAATAGCCAGAAATATAAAGTTAAAGAAAAAGATAGAGCTTCTTTTTCGTTAAAATTTTAATAGACGAATTTGTGTAAAGATTTTATGTTTTATATATATGTTTTATATATATAATATATATGTAAGTGGAGATCTAAGAAGGCTTATGAAAAGCTAAAAAGTTGTCATGCTTCTAACTGACCACTTAAAGTTTAAATTTTTTATAAATAGTCAGTAAGCCAATATATATTCAATTGTGTGTATGTATATATATGTATGTATATGATTATAATAATATACTGCGTAATCGGCTGAGCATGCGCAGTAAATGTATGGATGGCACAAAATGTCTTAGGCGCAATACGTTGGCACACATTTCCAAGAATTGTATCGCTAGAATAGTGAATGTTTTAATAAAAAAATACAAATAAATAAGCACTATAGTTTTATTCTTTAAGCACAAAGCGGTGAACATACTGTAATAATAAGAAGTCGATAATGGTTTCAACGTTTAGTGCGGTACTTGAGCGACTGTTTGTAACAAAGGGCTTCTAAGGTATGCGGAATGAAATACGAACAAAATTAAACATATTCGCAAGAATTTCCTAGAATTAACGGAGAAGAACAGAATACATGACAATTAACGGTACTATTCCAGCTTGCAACGCAATAAATATTAGCTTTCAAGAAAATCAGTAGTCGTGGTAATGTCTCTCAGCACAGCAGAGCGTCGAAATTTGATTTGCACAAATTGTGCAAATAACCCAACTCAGCCAAAAAATTCAAATTTTCATTGTTTTTCGGCTATGGGCTTCAAAAAAACTTGTATTTATAAAGTTATTTCGGATATTCAGAGTGGTATGGTAACAGAAATAAAAGGGTCAAACAGTTCGAATTTAATAACAATTCAATTCAACGATAAAAATAGTTTCATATCCAGGCAATAAGTTAGAACGAACATCCCTGCCTCATGGAATGCTTTCATTTTTAAAAACACGTAGGCATGACGGCTACGTTGGGGATATAACGATCCTTTGCTTGTTTGAATGTAGGCCTATCGGATGAAGCAAAACTGTTGTACTAAACGTGCTCTTTTCCCGATGTGATGGCGTTCACATCAATGTCCGCAATTTGATTTTTAGATGGCCTAGTTGCATCAACAGATTTGTTCCTGACGGGTGAGACAAACTAGCTAGCAAAAAATCGTGATCGTAAGATGGTTTGTGGCCTCTAGAGTGGGTGTGGAAAAAATCGATAGAAATTTTCAAGACTAATTAAAAAGAATTTTAAGAAATAATACAAATATTTTTCAAAATTGTGGGCGTGGCAGTTTTGTGCGGTTTTTGGATGTAAGACTGGGCGTGGCAACATTTAAAAACAAGAGAGAACGCTATAGTCGAGTTCCCCGACTATCTGATACCCGTTACCAGCTAGTGGAAGTGTGAAGAAGAGTCTTCATCACTGACAGTTTTTGACGGTTTGTGGGCGTTAGAGTGGGCGTGGCAAAAAGTTTTTTAGCAAATCGATAAAAATTTACAAGACTAATACAAAAATGAAAAAATATTAAAACATTTTTTTAAATTGTGGGCGTGGCAGTTTTATGCGGTTTGTGGGCGTTAGAGTGGGCGTGGCAAAAACTTTTTTGACAAATCGATGGAAATTTACAAGACTAATACAAAAATGAAAAAATATGAAAATATTTTTCAAAAGTGTGGGCGTGGCAGTTTTGGGCGGTTTGTGGGCGTTAGAGGGGGCGTGGCAACATGAATCGATAAACTTGCGCTGCGTCTATGTCTCTGGAGTCTGTATGCTTATTCTCAACTTTCTAGCTTTTATAGTTCCTGAGATCTCGACGTTCATACGGACGGACAGACAGACGGACAGACAGACAGACAGACGGACGGACAGACGGACATGGTCAGATCGACTCGGCTATTGATCCTGATCAAGAATATATATACTTTATATGGTCGGAATCGCTTCCTTCTGCCTGTTACATACTTTTCAACGAATCTAGTATACCCTTTTACTCTACGAGTAACGGGTATAACAAACTGGCGCTGCGTCTATGTCTGGCAGCTGCATGCTTAATCTCAACATTCTAGCTTTTATAGTTCCTGGGATCGAGGCGTTCATACGGACGGACAGACGGAATATCGAGTATACATTAAGCTACATCAAACGATCTCCGTTATAGGAGACATACTTTTAACTTATAACATAAGTGAGCTAATTCCGATATATATATTTATGCTTAAACTTCTGTTTATTCGTTTTTCTTACATTTGCAGTGCTCTTTTATTTCTATTCTAATCTTCTTCTTCTATTTCTAATCTAAGTTTTACTTCTTTGATATATTCATACATATTATATATGGGGTCTATTCTGTCTATTGTATTGCAATTAGTAAATTGTCTTGGTAGTCTACCGATTGCAAGTTCATATGTAAGTTAACACGAGCAAGTCAGAGGGGTGCAACGACCCGCCGAAATGTCATCCAACATCCAACGAAATGCGCCAACAACAACAACGACGACACTGAGCCAGCCCAGTACGGCTTTCGCTTTAGCGAAAGCGATGTGCAAGGGCCAGCGTAATGTGAGGCGGGCATGTGCGCGCTGAGTGACCGTCAAAGGCATGAAGCTCAGGACGGCACGAGACGCTGACTAAGCGCTCTGCTGGGACCGCTGCCTCCAACCGAAGACTTGGCAAGTCGAATGATCATTCATATCGACCATACTGTCGAACATTGGATAAGCTCAGTACTTCAGGACTCTTGATCTAAAGTTGGGCTTCCATCAAATTGAACTCGCGGAGCGCGATAATCGGTCAACAACGGGAAGTATGAATTCTGCAGGCTTCCCTTTGGTTTAAAAAATGCCCATAGATGACGTTCTGAGAGAATACATCGGTAAAACTTGCTATGTCTACGTCGATGACGTAAACATTTTCTCTCAAACAATGGAGAGTCATGTAAATGATATAAACACGGTTCTAAAAACTTTGTTCGATGCAGGCATGAGAGTGTCTGTAGAAAAATCTAAGTTCTTTAAAGAGAACGTAGAATATTTGGGATTTATAGTGTCCCGAGGAGGAATAAAACTTCAACTAAAAATGTTAAGGCTATAAAAGAATTCCGACCTCCATCCACATTGTTCAGTCTCAAGTCATTTCTGGGATTGGCCAGTTACTATAAATGTTCGATAAAGGGGTTTGCTTTCATCGCAAGACCTCTGGCGAATATTCTAAAAGGTGACAACGGAAAAATTGGTGCAAACCACTTAAAGAAAGTCAAACTGGAACTGACCAACAAGCAGCGAAAATCATTCGAAAAATTAAGAAACATCCTGGAGTCTGAGGATGTCATGTTGGCATACCCAGATTTCACTCAGCCATTTGCCTTGACCACTGACGCTTCTGGAAGGTCACCGATCACCATGATTACGCGGAACAGAGATTTCAATGGCAACAAATGAACGAAAACTACTAGCAATAGTATGGGCACTTCAAAATCTCAGAAACTATTTATACGGCGTAAAGAAGTTAAACATCTTCACCAACCATCAAACACTTACCGGTTCAATGTCAGATAGAAATCCGATTCTCAGGCCCAAAAGGTGTTCTACAATCCGGAAAAAAGAAACCACGTAGCCGACCCATTGTCGCTGCAAAACGTAAATGCATTAGATAATGATGAACAATCTGACATCTCTGCTATCCACAGCGAAGCGTCGTTGACCTACACTCTAGAGCCAACAGAAAAACCTCTAAACGGTTTCAGGAACCAAATAGTGATTGTACAAGCGGATTTCCCGTCTATAAACTCAATCATCCTTTTAAAATCAAAAACGCGTCACATTGTGCGATTTACAGACCGCACAACATTGCTTCACTCACTAAAAGATTTACTAAAAATAGATGTCGTCAATGCAATCCACTGCGAGCTACCTATACTCGACGCGATTTGACCGTCGCTTTTCCCTCAACAACATTTAGACATTGATATAACAAACAGTACCGAACAAAGGGAAATTATGACCACGGAACACAATAGAGCCCATAGAGCAGGACAGGAAATTATCCACATAGATATATTATCAACTGATCTAAAGCATTTTCTAACTTATATCGACAAGTTTTCAAAATTGTAGTAGTCCAACCAATCGAATCAAGCAATCGTAGATATCAAAACTCCGATACTACAACTTATAAATCTGTTCCCTAAAATAAAAACACACTTAGTCTTAATTTCCTAGGGACTGCTTTGAAAGCAATAGCGGGGACACCTGACTCTGACGACTGAGACCAGGTGAGGTTTAGACAGGGACAACTAACTGACTCGGTAAACGGACAGATAGAAATAAACGAAAAAATACAATTGCAATTAAACACACTGACCTCATCCATGAATTCTATTTTAAAATCGGACAACTTGGACACAGAACATTTGTACGAGCCGATTTTGGCAAAAACCCGTATTGTAATTCAAGAATTTGAAAACTTGGTACTTGCAATCACCCTATCCAAATTAAACGTAATAAGTCCAATAATCCTGAATGATGTCGATGTAAGGGAGATTGAAGGTAAACATCCCACAAACGTAAGCGTATCAGACACGCTAACCTGGACAGCCTGGACACTTGGACTCGGTCACCATGATCGACGAGGGAATGCTCATCACCAACCATAAATATCACCGACGAAAAGGGAATAAGCCAGATTATATCAGGAACTTACCTGGTATTGTACACCGACCAAATTAAAATCAACCGCACTCTCTACGTCAACAATATCGGAACATCAAAGAAGAAAGCCGCAGTTTCAGTAAACGTTCTGAGGCATCTAGAGCGCCTTAGTCTGTCATCGATTCACGGGATGAGCGTTAAAAATCTGCAGCACATCAACCACCTTCAATCCCGATTGGCACCAGGCAAAACCTGGATCTATTGCTCTGTCTCCTCCACAGCCTCAATAACCCTTGTCATCATCCTTCTTATTTACCGTCTGAAAGCCAAACGTCAACAACCATCTAAGACCATAAAATCCGGGGACGACTTCATCTTAAGACAGGGAGGAGCTAACACGAGCAAGTCAGAGGGGTGCAACGACCCGCCGAAATGCCATCCAACATCCAACGAAGTGCGCCAACAACAACAACGACGACACCGAACCAGCCCAGTACGGCTTTCGCTTTAGCGAAAGCGATGATCTAAAGCATTTTCTAACTTATATCGACAAGTTTTCAAAATTGTAGTAGTCCAACCAATCGAATCAAGCAATCGTAGATATCAAAACTCCGATACTACAACTTATAAATCTGTTCCCTAAAATAAAAACACACTTAGTCTTAATTTCCTAGGGACTGCTTTGAAAGCAATAGCGGGGACACCTGACTCTGACGACTGGGACCAGGTGAGGTTTAGACAGGGACAGCTAACTGACTCGGTAAACGGACAGATAGAAATAAACGAAAAAATACAATTGCAATTAAACACACTGACCTCATCCATGAATTCTATTTTAAAATCGGACAACTTGGACACAGAACATTTGTACGAGACGATTTTGGCAAAAACCCGTATTGTAATTCAAGAATTTGAAAACTTGGTACTTGCAATCACCCTATCCAAATTAAACGTAATAAGTCCAATAATCCTGAATGATGTCGATGTAAGGGAGATTGAAGGTAAACATCCCACAAACGTAAGCGTATCAGACACGCTAACCTGGACAGCCTGGACACTTGGACTCGGTCACCATGATCGACGAGGGAATGCTCATCACCAACCATAAATATCACCGACGAAAAGGGAATAAGCCAGATTATATCAGGAACTTACCTGGTATTGTACACCGACCAAATTAAAATCAACCGCACTCTCTACGTCAACAATATCGGAACATCAAAGAAGAAAGCCGCAGTTTCAGTAAACGTTCTGAGGCATCTAGAGCGCCTTAGTCTGTCATCGATTCACGGGATGAGCGTTAAAAATCTGCAGCACATCAACCACCTTCAATCCCGATTGGCACCAGGCAAAACCTGGATCTATTGCTCTGTCTCCTCCACAGCCTCAATAACCCTTGTCATCATCCTTCTTATTTACCGTCTGAAAGCCAAACGTCAACAACCATCTAAGACCATAGAATCCGGGGACGACTTCATCTTTAGACAGGGAGGAGCTAACACGAGCAAGTCAGAGGGGTGCAACGACCCGCCGAAATGCCATCCAACATCCAACGAAGTGCGCCCACAACAACAACGACGACACCGAACCAGCCCAGTACGGCTTTCGCTTTAGCGAAAGCGATGATCTAAAGCATTTTCTAACTTATATCGACAAGTTTTCAAAATTGTAGTAGTCCAACCAATCGAATCAAGCAATCGTAGATATCAAAACTCCGATACTACAACTTATAAATCTGTTCCCTAAAATAAAAACACACTTAGTCTTAATTTCCTAGGGACTGCTTTGAAAGCAATAGCGGGGACACCTGACTCTGACGACTGGGACCAGGTGAGGTTTAGACAGGGACAGCTGACTGACTCGGTAAACGGACAGATAGAAATAAACGAAAAAATACAATTGCAATTAAACACACTGACCTCATCCATGAATTCTATTTTAAAATCGGACAACTTGGACACAGAACATTTGTACGAGACGATTTTGGCAAAAACCCGTATTGTAATTCAAGAATTTGAAAACTTGGTACTTGCAATCACCCTATCCAAATTAAACGTAATAAGTCCAATAATCCTAAATGATGTCGATGTAAGGGAGATTGAAGGTAAACATCCCACAAACGTAAGCGTATCAGACACGCTAACCTGGACAGCCTGGACACTTGGACTCGGTCACCATGATCGACGAGGGAATGCTCATCACCAACCATAAATATCACCGACGAAAAGGGAATAAGCCAGATTATATCAGGAACTTACCTGGTATTGTACACCGACCAAATTAAAATCAACCGCACTCTCTACGTCAACAATATCGGAACATCAAAGAAGAAAGCCGCAGTTTCAGTAAACGTTCTGAGGCATCTAGAGCGCCTTAGTCTGTCATCGATTCACGGGATGAGCGTTAAAAATCTGCAGCACATCAACCACCTTCAATCCCGATTGGCACCAGGCAAAACCTGGATCTATTGCTCTGTCTCCTCCACAGCCTCAATAACCCTTGTCATCATCCTTCTTATTTACCGTCTGAAAGCCAAACGTCAACAACCATCTAAGACCATAGAATCCGGGGACGACTTCATCTTAAGACAGGGAGGAGCTAACACGAGCAAGTCAGAGGGGTGCAACGACCCGCCGAAATGCCATCCAACATCCAACGAAGTGCGCCAACAACAACAACGACGACACCGAACCAGCCCAGTACGGCTTTCGCTTTAGCGAAAGCGATGTGCAAGGGCCAGCGTAATGTGAGGCGGGCATGTGCGCGCTGAGTGACCGTCAAAGGCATAAAGCTCCAGACGGCACGAGACGCTGACTAAGCGCTCTGCTGGGACCGCTGCCTCCAACCGAAGACTTGGCGGCCTGAATAAATTTGATTTGTATTTAGTTTACAATTGACCAGAATTAAGAGCAGTTAACTCTAATAAACTAATACAAATAAATAAATAATACAAATAATAACCTAACTGGTTTAATTTGTACATTACTCATGAACTATTGATGGTGTGGTGTTAAAAAAATATGTATAGTATTGTATCCATGCATCACAATCTTCTTTGCCTAGGGAAATTTGGTACAGGTACTGTAACCACAAATTTGGTTAGATCGCAAATGATAGTGACTGCAAACTTATTTCCATCATTTGAAAACTATATCAAATGCTGTTGTTGGTTTTTTGGTTATGGTCATTGGTATTTTGTGTTTTTTTACGGTTTTTGCCTGTTGGCACTGTATTTTGTATCTATGGACATTTGTGGCCAATATTTTGAACCTTGTTGTTTAATCTATCTTTGTCACCTTATTTAATAACGTCTATTTCACGTTTTTTAATATTTTATTGCCATATTCTTTATATCCGGTCTCGCAGCCGCCAGCAGCACCTAAATTTATGTCCAGTTGTTGGTAACATTGGAGAAATCAATTAGTCTACGGCAACTCAGCTTTATCTATGCGGATCAGCTGCAGATCACGCTCGCTTGTACTGTTCGCTCTGTAATATTCTCACTCTCATTTTCGTACCGCAAGCATGCCTAATTTCACGCAAAAAAAAAACAAATAAAATCGCTTGTATTCGCTACCAAAAAAATCGTCTTTCATTTGCAAAAAAGGCTAAAAAAAAATTTTTATTAGCTCAACACTTTAAATTTATTTAGAGTGAGAAGATTTGTTAGCTTGGTGACAATTTCTTGCTTTTATTCTTACTTTTTTATTAAGCTTTGGAAAATCTCAATCGATTTTTCCATTAGAATAGAAACTAGTATTAAAGCAATTTTATTATCTCTAAACAAGCACTAATGCTTGTTGAAGTGTCCCATTTCCTACAGGGGCATTTGTTTCTTTTCTCTCTCCCCTTTTGTAGTGTCCAATTTCCTACAGGGGCATTTGTTTCTTTTCTCTTTCCCCTTTTGTAGTGTCCAACTTCCTACAGGGGCATTTGTATCTTTACTCTTTCCCCTTTTGCTAGTTCCGAAAGCAATTAGCTTAAGCGTGACTTATCTTTAATTCGGTCACCTTGGATAAGCTAGCGCATCGTTTGTGCGTGCCGACACCCACGCATGTTTGTCGACTCCGGCTGCACTTGCCGTTGTCGCGTGATCGGCTTTGATATATGCCTAGGCCCAGTCTGAGTACAGCTCACTCTAAGAACAGCAGCCGAACAAATAAGTTCAAGTCAAGTGCGTGAAATAAATTTATATATTTTGCTGAAAATATTATATACTGAAGTTAATGTATAAAAATACATTTTAATATAACAATATCAGTTTAAAACCGGCAAACAAACGCATACAATTAATTTCTGTGAATTTCAGGTGCATTTATAAAAAGTGGCCAGGTATGAAATTGGTCTTTTTCCTTTGAACAATTTATAACCAAATTTTATTTCAGTGCCTATTTAGTGCATGCATGTTTATATATATGCATGTTTATAGCAGAAGAAAATCCCACCCCAAATTGGCACACGAGGTTTTGGCAATTTCGTGACGTCATGGCAAACCTCGTTTGAGTTATTTGCGAATGCGCTGCTCGCAGTGCTGCGGCTGTTTTGGTTATGTGGAGCTGCGCTGCCGCTGCTCTACCTAATTCTTCGCTGCTTTGGTTGTTTGAGCGCTGCTTTGGTTAATTTGCTCTGCCTTGGATATTTGGTGCAGCGCTGCCGCAGATTTTCGCTATGTCATGGAAGTATTTCGACCAATAAGCTGGAATAAAAATATGACGTCTGCCAATTAAATGTATATTGGAAATTTCTGAACCGTCTCCAAGGAAGATAGCGATGCCAATTCTTTATTATTTATTGACCAATTTTCCGAAAAATGTGCTAGGTCTTCACAAAGTTTCGTTCTGCGAACCGAACTGGATCAGACGTATAAATATTAAAAGTGGCTAAGAAAAATTGATAACAAAATTTCCATTGTTTCAGCAATTCGGACGGTGCGTCGTATTATGCCACTAATTTAAAAGCTTTCTCTTAAATTTCCTTATTTTTGAATTGAAATACTTAAAACTTAAAGTAAATTTCTTTTTTATTAACTTTAATCTTATAAAATGAAATAAGGAATGATCAAGAGCTAATTAATTAATAATTTAAACTCATGGTCGAAACAAAATGATCCTCTATTTTGTAAAGATTTTCAGCAGTCATTGAGCTCAACGACGGCGTCGCAGGGTGAGTGAGTTTTATTTGATTTTCCCCTATTTTTCTTTATTATTTTTATTTAATGGTCGATCATAATTTGTTTTATTTTTTTCAAACTTAAACCATGCATTATTTTTTATATTTTTCATTATTTAAAATACTTTGAATTACTTATATTTTTCTTTTTTAATTTTGTTTATCCTTCATTATGATTATTATTTAAGAAGCTCAGTTCAGCTTAAACTTCTTTTTTTTAACCTTTTACTTATAATTATAATATTATTATTATTATTATTTTATTATTATTATTATTATTATTATTATATTATATATTTAAAATGAAGGTTTAAGTTTTTTTTTCTTGTGGGTCTGTCGCCGAACACCATGTTGATCCTAGAACATAAATAGTAGCTACTTTAACGTTAGCTTAAGGGACAACCCATATATTTTCCCCGGTGTTGTCAAGGTAGGGAGGGTGTAGAATAGGGTAAAATTAACATCTCATACCCTAGGGTCAATCGGAACCGAATGTTTCTGTCAATAATCCGGTATCTATCTTTTCATTGGGACTTACAATATTTATTTATTTTTTTTTTATACATATCCTGATTTTTGTTCATTTGAAACCGTGCACTTAAAGTATTGTGAAAAGGTGCTCCCATGAATTATAGAGTAGGCAAGAACCCCGCCCCATCCGTCGATCTAGTTAGAGCAAATGCTAGAAGTGCACACTGCCGAGCTCTGTCAAGGCCCTGGCTGCTCAGCTAGGAAGAATTTAAAGGGACTGCACACTACATTGTCTATTTCGAGAGTTTCATAATTTTTGACATAATTATTATTGATGATCTGATAGATTTTGGACATACGAGTACCTTTTCGTTTTGTGCTCGTTACTCGTAGATGTAACAGGCAGACGGAAGCGTTTCCGAGTGTAAAGTATATATATTCTTGATCAGGATCAATAGCGACTAAGTATGAAGACTCCACTCATAGACGCAGCGCAACTTTGTCGATTCAAGTTGCCACGCCCACTCTAACGCCCACAAACAAACCAAAACTGCCACGCCCACACTTTTGAAAAATGAAATGATTTGATATTTTTTTCATTTTTGTATTTGTCCTGTAAATTTCTATCGATTAGCCAAAAAAACTTTTTGCCACGCCCACTCTAACGCCCACTATCCTCCCAAAGTTGCCACTCCCACACTTTTAAAAAATATTTTGATATTTTTTATACCCGTTACTCGTAGAGTAAAAGGGTATACTAGATTCGTTGAAAAGTATGTAACAGGCAGAAGGAAGCGTTTCCGACCATATAAAGTATATATATTCTTGATCAGGATCAGTAGCCGAGTCGATCTGGCCATGTCCGTCTGTCCGTCTGTCCGTATGAACGTCGAGATCTCAGGAACTACAAAAGCTAGAAAGTTGAGATTAAACATACGGACTCCAGAGACATAGACGCAGCGCAAGTTTGTTGATTCATGTTGCCACGCCCACTATAACGCCCACAAACCGCCTAAAACTGCCACGTCCACACTTTTGAAAAATGTTTCGATATTTTTTCATTTTTGTATTAGCCTTGTAAATTTCTACCGATTTGCTAAAAACCTTTTTTCCACGCCCACTCTAACGCCCACAAACCGCCCAAAACTACCACGCCCACAATTTTGAAAAATGTGTTGATATTTTTTCATTTTTGTATTTGACTTGTAAATTTCTATCGATTTGCCAAAAAACTTTTTGCCACGCCCACTCTAACGCCCTCAAACTGCAACGTCCACACTTTTGAAAAATGTTTCGATATTTTTTCAGTTTTGTATTAGTCTTGTAAATTTCTATCGATTTGCCAAAAAACTTTTTGCCACGCCCACTCTAACGCCCACAAACCGCCCAAAACTGCCACGCCCACAATTTTGAAAAATGTGTCAGTGTTGAAGACACTCCTGCGCACTTCCAATAGCTGAGTAACGGGTATCAGATAGTCGGGGAACTCGACTATAGCGTTCTCTCTTGTTTTTTATCCTAATTTTGTAGAAAATAGAGGCCCTGTAAATGCCCTGTATGTATACAATGCAGGCTTGTATTTCGTTACCGATCATAGATTTATCCCGCTCTAACGAATCAGGAATAAGAAAATATGTATAACCATTTTGTCATTTCTTTCATTCATTATTCATGTTCATGCCGAACAGCTGAGTCCGGTATCCCGCCAGCGGAGCATCGCTGTTGGCGGAATGTTTCGGAAGTGGGACACGAAGCCGTTATTTTTATGTGAAGAAATCACTCGAAAATAAAACCCCGACCAGAGAAGGACGAATTTCAACACTCCTTGTGTTTCTATTGAATTCTGGGACATTTTGCGACATCTGCTTTTCCGGCCCCCGACGTCTACATTTTGGTTCTTCGCCCGAGATCATCCAGCGCTTTGCCGAGATAAGTACGGTGCCAAAATCCCCACCATATATGTATATACATACGCATATATATTGCTGCGATCAAAATCCGCTCACTATCAACTAGTGGCCACCTGCGCAATAATATATGTATGTTCGTGTGTATATTCTGTATGCATCCTTTCCCTTTTATGTTATCAACCAATCAACTTAAAAACACCAAATAAAAAATCAAAATTCGCCACCCAAACTTTCACATACACAAAAACATACAGACATTCCATGTATGTTGGCCGATCGATGTACATACATATGTCCATTGCATCTGCATACATTGCGTACATGGCACATACGCAACGTCGTACATCTGCATGGTCATAGGGTGTTTCATTAATTGCCAGAACATTCAAACAGACATTAATATCATCCAACATATGTACATACATATATTCATGTTATTGTTTATTTTCACATACACGAAAGCTTCCACACACACGACAAGCACAGACGATTTGTTGGACCGGCAGATAAGAACCGGCTGCAGCCAACACTAGCGACGAACACATCCACGAACACAACCCCCAGCGCAGTAAGAAAAAAAAAGAATAACAAAAAAACAAATTTAAAAGCAACCATCGGCGCTAATATTTACATACTGCATATATATATGTGTGTACCAGCATATGTACGTATGTGTCAAGGTAGCCACTCTAGGGCCATACACGGCATATTCCAATAAGGGACCGTTCACACTGACACTAGAACTCAAGAACTCCGTTCTTGATTTATTCGCATATCCGATTCGCATATATCGTCTCAAAAAATTGGCGGAACATCCACGCTTATCCAGCATCCCACATCGACAATTATAGTCCAGCGTGATCCAGTGCCCTCATATCTGTTTTTTTTTTTTTTCTCAATCGATAGCAACATTTATTCCGATTATTGTGTATTCCGCGCAAGTTTTATATAAAACGATAACATAATTTGTAACGATTACCATTGGTTTTTTTTCAAGCGCAATCCGGCGCCCCTTACCTTTGTCTAAATCGATTAATTCCGATTATTCATATTTCTTTTGATTTTGTCTCTCGCTCAACACAGCGACCCCGGTGTTTTTTTTTTTTCAATTGGTTGCACGCTTTATCCAGCGTCCCCGTATTTGTCCAAGCGGACAGACTGTTTCGCCCCCGCACGGTTCTCGGCTCCTCCGAGAGCTTAATATGCCAATTGGCCACGGTGAGGAAGTAAAAAACCCGTTTGACTGTTTCTAAAACGTCTCAACGAGTTAGAGCCAAGAGCGAGTCCTCTGTGCCCTTCAAAAGCCCACTCGAAGCAAAAGCCCATCGACAACTCCACGAAAATCCACGAGCACGTCGCTCCAAGTTCCACGGTCAGCACCGAACACGAAACCGAATTTAGACTTCTCACCCCAAATTACTAGAGCAACCGCAAAAATGGCGCAAGCCGAGGCAGACAGGGCCTTGATAAAATTCATGACCATAACCGATAGAGTCAACACCTCAGCAGTCACAAGTCCGTCAATCCACACAAGTAGGGTGCGACTCGAGCAGATCAGGGCCCTATGGGACAAGGTGGAGAAGGAATACGAGGCGTGCTCCGAAGCTCTGTCCGGTCTGGGATCCACAGACACAATAACAGTCATGCAGTCCAAGTATGACTACTGTTATGCCGTTTACGAGCGGTGCGCAGCGAGCCTCAACGAGATCATTGAAGAAGGTTCACGCTCGCAACAGGCCGTTCAGGCCTCCATTCCGGCGCCTCCTCAGGGAGGGTGTCGCTTACCCCCAGTCGAGTGCGACAGTTTCAGTGGGGACTATGTTCACTGGCCCACGTTTCGGGATCTTTTCTCAGCCATCTACATACACAACCCTCGGCTTTCAGAAGTTGAAAAGTTGTTCCATCTCAATGCTAAAACTAGTGGTGAGGCTAAATCCATTGTGGCCTTATCACCCTTAACCAATGATGGATTCGAATCAGCATGGAGAAACTTGCAGAATCGTTTCGAAAACAAGAGGCTGCTGGTCAACAGTCAGCTTAAGATTTTGTTTAATTTACCTTCTGTTGCCCTTGAATGCGGCAATTCCTTGAAACAGTTAGAGAGAACAATTCAAGGTTGTTTAACAGCTTTAAAAAAATAGCAAAAATCGACACCTCTAACTGGGATTGCCTGCTCGTTTTTCTGTGCTCTGCCAAGTTGCCAAAGCTAACGCTGTCTCTATGGGAACAATCCCTTATGAGTAAGACAGATATTCCACTGTGGGCTGAATTCCAGGCTTTCTTACAAGATCGTCATCGAACGCTCGAGGCGATTGAAGATTTTAAGCCAAACGCTCAATCCAGAGCACTGCGGACTGACAATAGCCCGCGGGCGATCCAGACCTCTGAGAATAGAGTGACGGTAACTCCACAATCCTGTAAACTTTGTTCGCAAGAGAACCATCCTATCCGAGTATGTCCGTTATTCTTACGAATGCCAGTCGGAGAGCGGGAGAAATATATAAAACAGCAGAAGTTGTGCTTAAACTGTTTTGCTAGAACGCATCTGCTTAGGGATTGCACTAGCACGCATAATTGCAATACTTGTAAAGGACGCCACAACACTCTCCTGCACCGAAACGGCACTCCACCAGTCCAGTCAGCGGTCAATCCTGACCACCAGGCCCACGTATCCACACTTAACCACCAGCAAGATATACAGTCCACTCCATTAACGAATCAACCGAATGTGCAAACGTTTTTGGCTGTAAACACTCAAGGGGTCCTCCTGAGTACAGCTTTAATAGAGATTTGCCATTTAGGCATCAAATACTCAGCACGGGCACTTATTGACTCGGGTTCTGAGGCAACCTTTATTTCAGAACGCTTGTTCAACTTGATTGAGTTGCCTTATGAATCCATCCATGCTCAAGTTTCAGGGCTCAACCTCACTGTTGCGGCTCAGCCCCGTAAGCGCTGTCAACTCAGCATAGGTTCTCCGGTCAAGCCCCACATCCAAATTAAGACTTCTGCATATGTACTACCACAACTGGCCGGGAGTCTCCCATCCTTTACTTTACCTGAGGACTCTTTGAAGCATCTGCCGCCTTTGCAACTAGCAGACCCAAATTTCTACCGGAGTTCGCAGATCGACGTTCTGATCGGTGCCGATATCCTGCCATCGATCATTCTCAGCGGCTCCCATCCCAATATCTGTGGCACGCTTCTTGGCCAGGAGACCATATTCGGATGGATTCTTTGCGGTCCGATCGCAACGAATCCCACAAGCAGAATATGCTCATTTTCGTCCCGACTAGCTGTCACCGAGTCCAGACTGGACAACATTCTCACAAAATTTTGGGAGGTGGAGGATGTTCCAGTGAAGCGGGTTAGGGAATCCACCTCGATTTGCGAGGAAAACTTTGTCCAATCTACCAAAAGGAACGAGGATGGGAGGTATGTGGTTTCGTTGCCCTTTAAAGAGCCTAAAAATGTCAACCTTGGGCACTCCAGGTCGATCGCACTGGCTCAGTTCCTCCGAAACGAGATTCGACTGAATAAAGACGTTGCGTCAAAAAAGCAGTACGACTCAGTCATTCAAGAGTATTTAGATTTAGGTCATATGCACCAAGTCTCTCCGAACGACTCTAATAATTTGTATTTGCCCCATCATGCTGTCTTCAAACCAGACAGCACCACAACGAAGGTTCGCGTTGTGTTTAATGCTTCCAATCCTTCATCAAACGGGAACAGCCTCAATGATATCCTTCATGCGGGGCCCGTACTGCAGTCCGATCTTACTATCCAGATTCTAAAATGGCGTTTCTTCAAGTATGTGTTCAATGCGGACATCACAAAAATGTACGGGTAAATTCAACCCATACGCGCTTTCAGAGAATCCTCTTTCGCAATAAGGATGGAGAGCTCTGTGACTATGAACTCGATACAGTCACCTTCGGCGTAAACTGTGCGCCTTTCCTAGCCATCCGCGTACTACAACAGTTGGCTCAGGATATCCGAGGCCAATATCCTTTGGCAAGTGACATCATCTTCATGTACGTCGACGATGTGCTCGCAGGCACTCACACTAAGCAGTCAGCAGTTTTAGCCATCGAGGAGCTTCGGCTGGCTCTTGAGAGTGCTGGTTTTCCATTACGGAAGTGGACCTCGAACGAAAGAAAACTCCTACAAGAGGTTCCAAAGGAGCACTTGATTAGTGCAGACTTTCTTGAGCTTGAAGAGGCTAGTACGGCGAAAACTCTTGGGATCCGTTGGCAAGCTACATCTGATAGTTTCTTTTTTATTCCAATGGGGATCCACCTCCAAACTGCTTACACAAAACGAGAGGTTTTATCTCAGATAGCCAAACTGTTCGACCCAGCAGGATGGCTATCACCTTTCGTAGTCCGAGCCAAGATTTTTATGCAGAAAATTTGGCTACGGGAGCTGAGCTGGGATCAGCCACTCCCCAGGGATCTCGCGACCCAGTGGCGGGAGTTCCTAGAAGGGTATCCTGCCCTGAAGGAGATTCGTATTCCGAGATGGGTACGTTTCCATCCAGCTGCGAAACTTCAGTACCATGCGTTTTGCGACGCGTCACAGGACGCCTATGGGGCTGCTATTTTCGTCCGAATCGAAACGAAGGAAGGCTGTTGTACCCATCTACTTACATCCAAAACCCGAGTCGCTCCTGTCAGATCCATCTCCATACCACGCTTGGAATTGTGCGGAGCAGTGCTGCTCACGGAGCTGGCAGCTCTAGTAATTTCTGAAATGCCTCCTCATGTTTATGAGACCTTTTACTGGACCGACTCCACGATCGTTCTTGCATGGCTGAGTAAGCCAGCGTGCACCTGTACAACATTCGTTGCCAACAGGGTCGCAAAAATCGAACAGGGTACCGACGGAAGCAAGTGGGGACATGTACGATCCGAAGACAATCCAGCTGATCTGGCAAGCCGGGGCGTCTCACCCCAAGAGCTGAAGGACAGCGCACTGTGGTGGCGTGGGCCAGCTTGGTTGCACCTCAAACAGGAGCAGTGGCCGAATGAGTTGTTGGTCCATCCGGAGACTGAGCTTGAGCAGCGCCCCGTCAAATGTCACACGGTCGCAGTGCCCTCAGCAGTTGAAATCCTAGAGAGGTTCTCAGCCTTTGACCGAGCTCTGCGAGTTCTTGCTTATGTGTTTCGTTTTGTGAAAAGTTGCCGGAGGGAAGGTGTAGCCTCATCGGCAGAACTCACTGCGGCGGAGTTGTCGGAGGTGCAGGAGCGGTTAATTGTGCTCACTCAGAAGAATGAGTTTCCCGCCGAATATAAGGCTTTGAGCAACAAGCAACCAGTTCCACCCGCAAGCGCAATTTCTAACCTAAACCCCTTTCTTGACGGGAATGGTGTCTTGAGAGCAAGCGGCAGGTTACAAGCATCTGAAATGCTTAGTTATGATGAAAAACATCCGATCATCCTTCCTGCACGGTGTAGGTTCGCCGAACTTCAAGTCTTGTTTATCCGTCGCATATCCTTGCATGGGGGGAATCAATTAATGATCCGACTGATCCGTTCCAAATTCTGGATTCCCAAGCTTAAAATGTTGGTGAAACGAACAATACATTCGTGCCGAGTGTGTGTCATTCACAAGAAGAGACTGCAGACGCAGTTGATGGGGAATTTGCCCCGCGCGAGGTCCACGTTTTCCAGACCGTTCACCCATACGGGAGTGGACTTCGCAGGACCATTTGACGTCAAGAGTTGTGTCGGTCGAGCCTGCAAAATCACAAAGGGGTACGTGTGCGTTTTTGTGTGTTTTACTACCCGGGCTAACCACCTCGAAGCGACCTCGGACTTGACTACAGAGAAGTTCCTGGCCGCATTCTCCCGTTTTTTCGCTCGGCGTGGGTGTCCACAACACGTCTACTCTGACAACGGGAAAACGTTTGTCGGAGCTTCCACGTCCTTATCAAAGGATTTCATTGAAGCTACCAGAACATCGGTTTTATCGCAGCACAGTCTTCAGAATGTGTCCGGGCATTTCAACCCTCCTGGCGCACCTCATATGGGAGGGCTTTGGGAGGCAGGTGTGAAGAGCTTCAAGTCGCATTTTTACAAGTACACAGCCGCTGGGAAATACACGTTCGAGGAACGGCCTACCCTCTTGGCGAAGATTGAGGCCTGTTTGAACTCCAGGCCCATCTCGCCAATGTCCGAAGATCCCACGGACCTTATCGCTCTGAGCCCTGGGCATTTTCTAATCGGTGGACCATTACTTGCGGTAGCAGAACCTGAGGTTAAAGAAGGTCCCAGCTCCATTATCAATCGGTGGCGGAGGTTGAAAGCCCTGACTCAGCAGTTCTGCCTGCGTTGGAAGGAGGAATACCTAAAGGAACTCCACAAAAGGAATAAATGGAAGTTCCCAACGCGAGATCTCCAGGCGGGAGACATGGTGGTGATCAAAGAGGAGAACTTGCCATCCAACGAGTGGCGACTTGGGCGTATCCAAGTGGTCTGTCCCGGCGTGGACGGCAAGGTCAGAGTGGCAGACGCTCTCACAGCACGGGGGGTCGTCCGAAGACCAGTGGCAAAAATGATCCGCCTTCCAATGGACTGCCCGAATGAGTCGAATGACTCCTCCATACTTTAAGTATTTTGAAAACCTGCTACTGACGAGTCCTAAGTTGTGTCGTCCTACGTCGTCCATGTGTCATGATCATCCGCATCTATCTCATCTATTTATTTATTTTGCCCATTTCTTATGTAGCCGCATATACAATGGCTCCAGCGATCCGCCACGATGTATACCGCTGTCGAGTGTGCAGGGGGGTTCACCCATTGAGGAGCTGCCAGCGATTCCGCTGCCAGCGATTCAGCCTCGCCGATGGATAGTTCCCCACCCCGCAGCTCCTTGTCAACGCCGACGGGCGCGCCTAGCTTGGTGCGGACGAGCGTCAGCATCCTTCCGACCGCTGCCGTGCTCATTGGGTCCGAGCAGAAGAGATTCGATGTGCGAGTCTTGGTGGATCCGTGCTGCCCCGTGAGTCGCATCCACGTCTCGCTGGTGAAGGCCCTCAACTTGGCCGTCACGGGTGTGGGCAACGAACGGCTGTGCACCACCGAGATTCGCTCAAAAACGTCCCGGATGAGCAAACAGCTGCTGATGCTGGTGGACGAGCAGATGCAGAGCCGGACGCCGGCACAGCCCCTGGATCCGAAGGTGCAGGACATGTTCCACAACATGACGCTAGCGGATGACCGGTGGTTCCACCCAGCGCTTGTCTCGGCTGTCCTTGGAGCAGACGTTTACGCCGACCTGATGCTGCCGGGTATCATCGCGAGCCAGGACGGCCTGCCCATGGCACAAAATTCCAAGCTGGGATGGATTCTTTCGGGACGCTGTTCTCTGTCCTAAATTTGCAAGTATTCCTCTTGCAAGGGGGGGAGAATGTTCATGCCGAACAGCTGAGTCCGGTATCCCGCCAGCGGAGCATCGCTGTTGGTGGAATGTTTCGGAAGCGGGACACGAAGCCGTTATTTTTATGTGAAGAAATCACTCGGAAATAAAACCCCGACCAGAGAAGGACGAATTTCAACACCCCTTGTGTTTCTATTGAATTCTGGGACATTTTGCGACATCAGCTTTTCCGGCCCCCGACGTCTACAATTCAGTTGCAAATAAAATTCCGCAGCGAACACACGGTGTTTCTCTCATAGAATTCTGCCGCTCAATAGGTTCTGGGCCCAGGCATTGGTGAATTTAATAAAGTTTTGGTTAAGCGGTGTGTGACTCACGATCAAGAACAATGAGTGCTCTTTATCAAATTGAAAAGTTAGAGGAGAAAAACTATGACACGTGGAAAATACAGATGCGATCTGTATTGGTGCATTCCGGGTTATGGAGTGTGACGTCAGGAGAGCTAACAGCAACGAACATTCCAGAGGGACACAGCTTTGTGGCTTTGGACAATAAGGCGTTAGCAACAATAACACTGAGTGTAAAGACACCTCAGTTGGCCTACATCAAGAATTGCTCGACTGCTGTGGAGGCATGGAACAAATTGAGGGACGTACATCAGCCAAACGGGCCTGTACGAAAGGTACAGTTGTACAAGAAGCTGCTTAACAAACGGATGGAGCAGGGGCAGAGCATGTCGACATACATAAGCGAGTTTGTGGAAATTCTTGATGGTCTAGCTGGAGTCGGAATAGAACTAAACGATGGGTTACGAACTATCGTTTTGTTGTCGAGCCTTCCTGAACAATTCGAACATTTCGTGGTGGCTATGGAAACACGAGATCAGTTGCCTACTTTCGAGATTCTGACCATAAAGTTGACGGAAGAGAGCGTGCGAAATGGAATAGCAGATTCGCGAATTGACAATGCTAAGGCATTCGCTGCAACACAGAGGCAATATTGGCAGAAAAAAAACGTATGGGCAGAAGAAACGAAAAAATATCGTTTGCTTTAGGTGCGGTGAACAAGGGCACATTAAGTCCCAGTGTCGGAGTGCGAGCGAAGGAGATAGCAATCGCACGGTGCCAAATTTGGTGAATCGACAAAGCAGTCTGCTGCATGCTTGTGACGTCAACAACTTACAGAACTCGATGTGGTGCGTAGATAGCGGTGCAACAAGCCATATGTGTTGTGCACGGGAGCTTTTCATAAAGTTTGAGAAGCACTCAGAGCAGATCGAACTGGACGATGCTGGGTTTCTTCAAGCAGAAGGTATAGGTGACGTCAAGATTCAGACAGGCCTGTGCATATTGACTCTCAAGAATGTTCTCTACGTCCCGAAGATGACCGGAAACTTCATGTCCGTGAGCAGTGCTGTGCAGAACAGATGCAAGGTGACATTTGACCTAGAGAAGGCCATGGTGGTGCAAGATGGAGAAGATCGTGAAAGCCAAAAAGATTGGCTATTTGTATTTGTTTGAAGGTGGTCGAAGCGGGTGTTTTCGCCATGTCAGCAGTTGATGGGATTTTACTGCACAAGAGATACGGACACATTAATTTCTCCAGCATGAAAGAACTTGTTTCCAAAGGGATGGTGCGCGGCATAGAAAATATTGGTTTGCCGGAAAATATTAACTGCAAAACGTGTATGGTTAGCAAGATCCATGTTCAACCATTGTGTATGGACCTTTCCCAACACTTTCTCTGGAAGGTTCAAAGTATTTTCTTACTTTCATTGACGACCAATCCAGGAGGATTTTTGTTTATTTTCTACGTGGGAAGAACGAGGTGCTGTCAAAGTACATGGAGTTCAAGAATCTGGTGGAACGGCAGACAGGCAAAAAGCTGATATGCCTGCGGAGTGACAACGGCAGAGATTGTCAGGAAGTAAGGAATTGCCAGGCAGCTAACAATACCGCATACGCCGCAGTAAAATGCCGTGGCGGAAAGGGCAAATCGGACGCTAGTGGAAATGTCAGAAGTTTTTGGGCAGAAGTTGTCAACACTTCGGTTTATCTGCGTAATCGATCTCCTACCAGCGCGGTAAAGAGTATGACTCCAATGAAAGCGTGGACTGGTTAGAAGCCTTGTGTGAAACATTTAAAAGTATTTGGATCTCTTGCAGTTGCTCTGGACAATGGTCCGAGGAAGGGCAGCAAGTTTCAACCCAAAGGCAAGGAGTATATTATGGTTGGGTACTCTGTGGCAGCCAAAGGTTATCGGCTGTATGACCCAGCAGCTCGACAACTGGTCGAGAAACGGGATGTTTTGTTTGATGGACATCATGCTGTGGCATCCAAAGATTATGTTGTGCTGATCAACCTGGAGGAACTCGACGAGCCCTGCCAGCGAGATGGGGCCGAAGACGATGAAACCGTATCTGACATATCCGTCGATACTGGCAGCTCGGATGGGAGCATAGATCAGTATGAGAGTGCTGACGATAATGAAGAGCAGGTCCTAGAAGAGGAACGCAGAGGTCCTGGTCGCCCAAAGATTGTCCGAACTGGAAAACCTAGACGTCCGAAGAAACAATATAACATCTTGGGCGCTCTTGTTTCGGAAATTGTTCCGATCCCTTTGACCTGCAAAGAGGCGGTGGAAAGTTCGCATGCCGTGGAATGGCACGATGAATATGATTCTGTTTAGCTATTGAGCTTTTTCAATAGCTGTTGCAAATAATAAATAGCCGAAGAAAGTTTGTTTATTTTCCGATACTGTTTATTTTACGAATTGTTTACGGCAGCTAGGGCCGACAAAGAGCTATATCGAATGCACAAGTTGAGTCTTTGCCGAAAAACGAAGAAGTGACAATTGGCGGGACAGACAGCCGAATGCAGCGCCCAAGCTTAACGTAGGTAGATAACAAAGAGAACAAGAAATGAGCGCCGTACAGATAAATGCGTGCGATAACAGCGGTTTGCACTATGGGCATCGCAACTGCTACCACTGACTACGCTGCACCAACCGCAGCATCAGCTGAATACCCTCTTGAATGTGTGCGACAGAGAGCCCAGGATGACGAGTTCCATTACAAAATTTGTAAATGTATGCAAACACTCGTTGCAGTGAGGGGTAAGAATTTGCATATTTGGAGCTAGCAATTACATCCACGTACGACGACTTTACGATGAACACACTTCGACGAAGCTCAAGCACCGGTTTGTCAGGACAAACAGCTGTTGGCCAATCTCTTTCAGGCTCCGTAAGATAGGCGGGTCCATGCGCCCAGAGTGACGATACGCTAAGCTCAGACGGCAGGGATCCTCTGGATAAGATGTCAGCCGGATTTAACGCTGTTGGAACATAACGCCAAGCCGTGTCATCTGTCAGCTCCTGAATGGCAGCAACCCTATTTGCCACAAATATGTTGAACCTGGAGGGCTCATCTCGGATCCAGGATCCAAGTGCTACCGTCGAGTCGCACCAACAATAGTAGCGTCCTTTAAATACTTTCAAGCCAACTATTTCCCTCATGATTTTAGCCAAAAGATCCGCACCACAAAGCTCCAGCTTTGGTACTGTTATGGTCTTCAACGGAGCTATGCGCGACTTCGAACAAAGCAAATGGCTAAAACTCCCCTTAGAAACCACAAAAACGCAGGCTCCATAGGCATCAATGCTTTCATCACAAAAACCATGCACCTCAAGACCAGACTCTGCGCTAAACACGAACCGAGGGAAACTAACATGACTTATTATTTCAAAACTATGTCGCAGTATCAAGCCATTTCGTGTTATGAGTTTCCGGGAGGCTTTCATCCCAGGACAGCTTTTCTTTGCAGAGCTGCTGCAAAAAGGTTTTACACCTTGTGATTACAGGACCGACCAGGCCGAGAGGATCGTAAAATTTAGCAATCGCAGACAAAACAGAGCGCCTGCAGGGTCTCAATGGCGACTGAAAGGCAGAGAACGAAAACAATAGCTGGTCGGAGGCGGGATCCCAAGCGAGACCTAAAGTTTTGGTGAAATCGCTACCATCTTCAAACTTCATTAATGACTCCTTTTCCTCGGCGGGCACACCCTCCAGCACAAGCGGAATGTTAGAGCACCATTTCCTTAGCTTGAGCTTGCCCTTCGCAAGAATGCCTGCCGTCTGCATTATGCTGATAGCATTCTTTACCGTGCCGGAGCCGGAGATAAGATCATCCACGTAAAAATCGCGCCGAAGGATTTCTGATCCAATGGGAAAAGATGCCTGCTCATCGATTGACATAGCCCTTACGGACAAGAAGGAGGCTGGTTTGGTGCCGTAAGTAACTGTGTCGAGTTTTTATACTTGAAGGTCATCGATCGGGGAGTCCCTCCATACAATGCACTGCAAATAGCTATCTTCTTGCGAGACCCTTACACATCGGTACATTTTACATATGTCTCCTGTAACGGCAACTGGGTGTGAGCGAAATCGAATTAGGATGTGAAATAGCTTGGGCTGGATGACCGGGCCAGCCATTAACACATCGTTAAGCGAGTAACCAGTGGAAGTGGCAGCTGATCCGTCAAAGACAACGTGAAGCTTGGTGGTAGTGCTATCCTCCTTCATGGCGCAGTGATGTGGTAAAAAATATCGGCACGAGCTGACCTCGGAGGCAGGCACAGGCGACATATGTCCCAGATCACGATATTCCTTCATGAATGCCGCATATTTAACCCTCAAGCCAGGGTGCTTTGTACGCTTCCTCTCCAGCGACAAGAATCTCCGCAAAGCCTGAGGATAGGAATCTCCTAAAGAATCCAAATGGAGTTTTAGCGTCAAACGTACCGAGTAATCGCCAGCTGGCAATCGGGTGTAATTTTTAACAAAGTGGGCCTCGCAATCTAGCTCCTCCTTAGTGGCTTGAACTATTGGGTCGGGACAATTTTCTACCTCCCAAAAGCGCTGCAGAAGTGAATCAAGTTCAACATCAATGCTGCTTTCCTTGCTGGCTGAAGAAGGAACGCATGAAGCTATTAAGGCGCTACCGCAAGGGCGCGCGCAGCCTCCAGACACAACCCAGCCCAGACGAGTTTTTTGAAGCAGTGGCAGTCCTGGCAACAACTTTATCTGACCTACGCACAGCATCTCATAAAACAGGCTAGATCCTATTAACAGGTCAACACGCTGAGCTTTATGAAATTCTGGGTCGGCGAGCTGCAGGTTTTCTGGAATCTTCCAGTCCCCAATGTCCACATTAAAACTTGGCTGGCGATCCGTGATATTGGGAGCGATAACTGCTGTTATGCTCGTTGAGAAATCCGAAGTGACAGACCGCAACGCAATTCCTACCGAGAATCCATCAGTCGCGAAATTGGAATCCCCGATTCCAGTGACGGAGCCGGACGATCTCGACCTCTTAAGTTGCAATTGATTTGCAAACCGAGAGGTGACCAAGTGCAGCTGAGAGCCAGTATCTAACAAGGCCCTGCAGGGAACGAACAGTCCCGACCGATTCTGCACTAGAACGGTTGCAGTGGCTAGCAGTACAAGGTCACTACCGAGATCCTGGGCAATTAGAGTAGAAAAAGTCGAAAGCGGGGCAGAAGGCTCAGTGTGGGAGCTTGAAGACACCGGAACATGTGGCTGCGAGGAGGGCGGACCATCTAGATGGAGCAGCGTATGATGCCTGATTCCACAGGTGCAGCAGCGGCTCGAGCTGCATTGCCGTAGCTTATGACCTGCACTTAGGCAATTTAGGCAAAGTGCTAGTCTCTTTGCCTCTCGCATGCAAAGCATGCAACCAAGAGAACAGCGGTTTGCACTATGGGCATCCAAACTGCTACCACTGACTACTTCGGCTTACAATATTAAGAGTATGAGATAAGTCTACTGCACAGTTTTGGCGGCTGCATGACCCAACATCCTCCTTACCTTATTTTGAGGTGAACGTAGGAGGAGAAGTTTTGAGAATACTTATTGATACGGGATCTAATAGAAACTATATTAAACCTAGTTTAGTTAGTAACAGTTGGAGGTAATGTTAAAATTACACACTATAAAATGGCACATCTGTTTAATATCCGAGATGTACGTATTAAATTTTTTATTTTGCCGACATTAAAATCTTTCCATGCCATTCTCGGCGACGACACTTTAAAAGAACTTAAAGCAGTAATTCACACACATTCGAACTATATGATCATTAAGGACAACGTAAAAGTAATTATTAAAGAAAATATATTTTGCCCCCGTACAGACCATTTGTCCGATCAACAAAAAAATAATTTAGAAAATGTACTTAACAATTTTCCCAACTTATTCTCAAAACCAGACGAAAAATTGACGTACACTACTAACGTGACAGCAGAAATACGCATAAGTTAAATCCAAGCGCCCAAGCTTAATGTAGGAGATACAAAAGAGATGAAGGAATGAGCGCCGTACAGATAATTTCGTGCGAGAACTATGGACATCGCAACTGCTACTACTGACTACTTCGGCTTACGATATTAAGAGTATAAAATTACTCTACTGCACAGTTTTGGCGGCTGCATGACCCAACATCCTCCCCCCGTTGGAAGCTTGGCTTCCAACAGAGTCCTCAAGGGGAAGCAGACACAGCTTGTTCACTGCCCGCCTTATTACTCCAGATGCGGTCCTCAATTCTGCAACTCGAGCGACGCCGTCTCTGCCAGGAATCAACTGCATGACTCTCGCCAAAGGCCATCTCATTGGGGGTAGATTCTCGTCCTTAACAAGAACGACGTTGTCCACGGCTACGCCAGGCTTTGGGGTGCGCCACTTGGAGCGCTGCTGGAGCAACGTCAAGTACTCTTCCTTCCATCGCGACCAAAAGGCTTGCTGAAGAAAGGGAATGCGCTGCCAAGAGTCAAGCCGATTATAGTTTAGGCCCGTTATATCTGGCTCGTCAAACGACGAAGGCGGACCACCATTGAGAAAATGCGCCGGAGTGAGGACGTCCAGATCGGCAGGGATCTCTGAAATGGGAACTAAAGGTCTGGAGTTAATAACTGCCGAGATGTGGCACACCAGCGTCCTCAGCTCGTCGAAGGTCAGAACCGCCGTACCCACAGCGCGGTAGAAATGATGTTAGGCTGTTTTCACCGCCGCTTCCCAAAGTCCACCGAAATGGGGCGACCGTGGAGGGATGAACCGCCAGTCAATCGTCTCCGAAAGGCAAAAATTCTGAACGGAGCCTTGATGCTCGCTGCTGAGAAATAACCTTCGAAGTTCCAGAAGTTCATTCTCGGCGCCGACAAAGTTGGTGGCGTTGTCTGACCAAATTTGCTTTGGCTTCCGCCGGGTGCATATGAACCTCTTGAGTCCGCACAGAAACGCAACTGTCGAGAGATCCTTGATCAGCTCCAGGTGCACTGCCTTGGTTGCAAAGCATATAAATACGCAGACGTAGCATTTAACCGCGGGCTTGTTGCGAGTATCCGACTTGTGAAAGAAGGGTCCACAGAAGTCTATACCAGCAACCTCAAAAGCGTGAGATCCTTCCAAGCGCTCCTTGGGAAGGTCCGCCATTATGTGCTCTATCAGCCGCGGCTTAATCCGAAAACATCTGATGCATCTGTTCATGGCCTTGGTAACAGTCTTCCTCCCCCCAATAGGCCAATATTGGGATCGAATTGCACCCAGAAGAGCTCGAGGTCCGGCATGAAGATTGCTTTCATGGTAATGCGAAATAATTGACAGAGTCACCGGATGGGACCTTGGAAGGATTTTCGGGTGGCGGCCATCAAAGTCCAATGACGAATTCCGAAGGTGACCGCCTACTCTAAGAAGTCCAAATTGTTCCAGGAACGGCGAAAGCGAGGATATGGGACTAGACGAGGAAACTCTTCCCAGCGTTTTTAGGGACTGCATGTCCTCCCATAATTGCGTGCAGCAACCGCAGCATCAGCTGAATACCCTCTTGAATGTGTGCGACTGTGAGCCCAGGATGACGAGTTCCATTACAAAATTTGTAAATGTATGCAAACACTCGTTGCAGTGAGGGGTAAGAATTTGCATATTTGGAGCTAGCAATTACATCCACGTACGACGACTTTACGACGAACACACTTCGACGAAGCTCAAGCACCGGTTTGTCAGGACAAACAGCTGTTGGCCAATCTCTTTCAGGCTCCGTAAGATAGGCGGGTCCATGTGCCCAGAGTGACGATACGCTAAGCTCAGACGGCAGGGATCCTCTGGATAAGATGTCAGCCGGATTTAACGCTGTTGAAACATAACGCCAAGCCGTGACATCTGTCAGCTCCTGAATGGCAGCAACCCTATTTGCCACAAATATGTTGAACCTGGAGGGCTCATCTCGGATCCAGGAAAGTGCTACCGTCGAGTCGCACCAACAATAGTAGCGTCCTTTAAATACTTTCAAGCCAACTACTTCCCTTATGATTTTAGCCAAAAGATCCGCACCACAAAGCTCCAGCTTTGGTACTGTTATGGTCTTCAACGGAGCTATGCGCGACTTCGAACAAAGCAAATGGCTAAAACTCCCCTTAGAAACCACATAAATGCAGGCTCCATAGGCATCAATGCTTGCATCACAAAAACCATGCACCTCAAGACCAGACTCTGCGCAAAACACGAACCGAGGGAAACTAACATGACTTATTATTTCAAAACTGCGACATATATCAAGCCATTTCGTGTTATGAGTTTCCGGGAGGCTTTCATCCCAGGACAGCTTTTCCTTGCAGAGCTGCTGCAAAAAGATTTTACACCTTGTGATTACAGGACCGACCAGGCCGAGAGGATCGTAAAATTTAGCAATCGCAGACAAAACAGAGCGCCTGCAGGGTCTCAATGGCGACTGAAAGGCAGAGAACGAAAACAATAGCTGGTCGGAGGCGGGATCCCAAGCGAGACCTAAAGTTTTGGTGAAATCGCTACCATCTTCACACCCTCCAGCACAAGCGGAATGTTAGAGCACCATTTCCTTAGCTTGAGCTTGCCCTTCGCAAGAATGCCTGCCGTCTGCATTATGCTGATAGCATTCTTTACCGTGCCGGAGCCGGAGATAAGATCATCCACGTAAAAATCGCGCCGAAGGATTTCTGATCCAATGGGAAAAGATGCCTGCTCATCGATTGACATAGCCCTTACGGACAAGAAGGAGGCTGGTTTGGTGCCGTAAGTAACTGTGTCGAGTTTTTATACTTGAAGGTCATCGATCGGGGAGTCCCTCCATACAATGCACTGCAAATAGCTATCTTCTTGCGAGACCCTTACACATCGGTACATTTTACATATGTCTCCTGTAACGGCAACTGGGTGTGAGCGAAATCGAATTAGGATGTGAAATAGCTTGGGCTGGATGACCGGGCCAGCCATTAACACATCGTTAAGCGAGTAACCAGTGGAAGTGGCAGCTGATCCGTCAAAGACAACGTGAAGCTTGGTGGTAGTGCTATCCTCCTTCATGGCGCAGTGATGTGGTAAAAAATATCGGCACGAGCTGACCTCGGAGGCAGGCACAGGCGACATATGTCCCAGATCACGATATTCCTTCATGAATGCCGCATATTTAACCCTCAAGCCAGGGTGCTTTGTAAGCTTCCTCTCCAGCGACAAGAATCTCCGCAAAGCCTGAGGATAGGAATCTCCTAAAGAATCCAAATGGAGTTTTAGCGTGAAACGTACCGAGTAATCGCCAGCTGGCCATCGGGTGTAATTTTTAACAAAGTGGGCCTCGCAATCTAGCTCCTCCTTAGTGGCTTGAACTATTGGGCCGGGACAATTTTCTACCTCCCAAAAGCGCTGCAGAAGTGAATCAAGTTCAACATCAATGCTGCTTTCCTTGCTGGCTGAAGAAGGAACGCATGAAGCTATTAAGGCGCTACCGCAAGGGCGCGCGCAGCCTCCAGACACAACCCAGCCCAGACGAGTTTTTTGAAGCAGTGGCAGTCCTGGCAACAACTTTATCTGACCTACGCACAGCAGCTCATAAAACAGGCTAGATCCTATTAACAGGTCAACACGCTGAGCTTTATGAAATTCTGGGTCGGCGAGCTGCAGGTTTTCTGGAATCTTCCAGTCCCCAATGTCCACATTAAAACTTGGCTGGCGATCCGTGATATTGGGAGCGATAACTGCTGTTATGCTCGTTGAGAAATCCGAAGTGACAGACCGCAACGCAATTCCTACCGAGAATCCATCAGTCGCGAAATTGGAATCCCCGATTCCAGTGACGGAGCCGGACGATCTCGACCTCTTAAGTTGCAATTGATTTGCAAACCGAGAGGTGACCAAGTGCAGCTGAGAGCCAGTATCTAACAAGGCCCTGCAGGGAACGAACAGTCCCGACCGATTCTGCACTAGAACGGTTGCAGTGGCTAGCAGTACAAGGTCACTACCGAGATCCTGGGCAATTAGAGTAGAAAAAGTCGAAAGCGGGGCAGAAGGCTCAGTGTGGGAGCTTGAAGACACCGGAACATGTGGCTGCGAGGAGGGCGGACCATCTAGATGGAGCAGCGTATGATGCCTGATTCCACAGGTGCAGCAGCGGCTCGAGCTGCATTGCCGTAGCTTATGACCTGCATTTAGGCAATTTAGGCAAACTGCTAGTCTCTTTGCCTCTCGCAGACGATCTACTGGCGCTAAGTCTCTAAACTGCGGGCAATAATATATGGTATGCTCTGCACAATGGCAAAGCATGCAACCAAGAGAACAGCGGTTTGCACTATGGGCATCCAAACTGCTACCACTGACTACTTCGGCTTACAATATTAAGAGTATGAGATTAGTCTACTGCACAGTTTTGGCGGCTGCATGACCCAACATCCTCCTTACCTTATTTTGAGGTGAACGTAGGAGGAGAAGTTTTGAGAATACTTATTGATACGGGATCTAATAGAAACTATATTAAACCTAGTTTAGTTAATAACAGTTGGAGGTAACGTTAAAATTACACACTATAAAATGGCACATCTGTTTAATATCCGAGATGTACGTATTAAATTTTTTATTTTGCCGACATTAAAATCTTTCCATGCCATTCTCGGCGACGACACTTTAAAAGAACTTAAAGCAGTAATTCACACACATTCGAACTATATGATCATTAAGGACAACGTAAAAGTAATTATTAAAGAAAAAAAATATGACTCAATTAACAATATTTGCCCCCGTACAGACCAACAACAAAAAAATAATTTAGAAAATGTACTTAACAATTTTCCCAACTTATTCTCAAAACCAGACGAAAAATTGACGTACACTACTAACGTGACAGCAGAAATACGCATAAGTTAAATCCAAGCGCCCAAGCTTAATGTAGGAGATACAAAAGAGATGAAGGAATGAGCGCCGTACAGATAATTTCGTGCGAGAACTATGGACATCGCAACTGCTACTACTGACTACTTCGGCTTACGATATTAAGAGTATAAAATTACTCTACTGCACAGTTTTGGCGGCTGCATGACCCAACATCCTCCCCCCGTTGGAAGCTTGGCTTCCAACAGAGTCCTCAAGGGGAAGCAGACACAGCTTGTTCAGTCCTCAATTCTGCAACTCGAGCGACGCCGTCTCTGCCAGGAATCAACTGCATGACTCTCGCCAAAGGCCATCTCATTGGGGGTAGATTCTCGTCCTTAACAAGAACGACGTTGTCCACGGCTACGCCAGGCTTTGGGGTGCGCCACTTGGAGCGCTGCTGGAGCAACGTCAAGTACTCTTCCTTCCATCGCGACCAAAAGGCTTGCTGAAGAAAGGGAATGCGCTGCCAAGAGTCAAGCCGATTATAGCTTAGGCCCGTTATATCTGGCTCGTCAAACGACGAAGGCGGACCACCATTGAGAAAATGCGCCGGAGTGAGGACGTCCAGATCGGCAGGGTTCTCTGAAATGGGAACTAAAGGTCTGGAGTTAATAACTGCCGAGATGTGGCACACCAGCGTCCTCAGCTCGTCGAAGGTCAGAACCGCCGTACCCACAGCGCGGTAGAAATGATGTTTGGCTGTTTTCACCGCCGCTTCCCAAAGTCCACCGAAATGGGGCGACCGTGGAGGGATGAACCGCCAGTCAATCGTCTCCGAAAGGCAAAAATTCTGAACGGAGCCTTGATGCTCGCTGCTGAGAAATAACCTTCGAAGTTCCAGAAGTTCATTCTCGGCGCCGACAAAGTTGGTGGCGTTGTCTGACCAAATTTGCTTTGGCTTCCGCCGGGTGCATATGAACCTCTTGAGTCCGCACAGAAACGCAACTGTCGAGAGATCCTTGATCAGCTCCAGGTGCACTGCCTTGGTTGCAAAGCATATAAATACGCAGACGTAGCATTTAACCGCGGGCTTGTTGCGAGTATCCGACTTGTGAAAGAAGGGTCCACAGAAGTCTATACCAGCAACCTCAAAAGCGTGAGATCCTTCCAAGCGCTCCTTGGGAAGGTAATGGCGGACCTGCTCTATCAGCCGCGGCTTAATCCGAAAACATCTGATGCATCTGTTCATGGCCTTGGTAACCGTCTTCCTCCCCCCAATAGGCCAATATTGGGATCGAATTGCACCCAGAAGAGCTCGAGGTCCGGCATGAAGATTGCTTTCATGGTAATGCGAAATAATTGACAGAGTCACCGGATAGGACCTTGGAAGGATTTTCGGGTGGCGGCCATCAAAGTCCAATGACGAATTCCGAAGGTGACCGCCTACTCTAAGAAGTCCAAATTGTTCCAGGAACGGCGAAAGCGAGGATATGGGACTAGACGAGGAAACTCTTCCCAGCGTTTTTAGGGACTGCATGTCCTCCC
The DNA here is from genome assembly GCF_016746235.2 of Drosophila teissieri. Classification (NCBI taxonomy): domain Eukaryota; kingdom Metazoa; phylum Arthropoda; class Insecta; order Diptera; family Drosophilidae; genus Drosophila; species Drosophila teissieri. Next base: position 24,944,253 of record NC_053029.1, on the reverse strand, counting down.
ATAATTGCGTGCAGCAACCGCAGCATCAGCTGAATACCCTCTTGAATGTGTGCGACTGTGAGCCCAGGATGACGAGTTCCATTACAAAATTTGTAAATGTATGCAAACACTCGTTGCAGTGAGGGGTAAGAATTTGCATATTTGGAGCTAGCAATTACATCCACGTACGACGACTTTACGATGAACACACTTCGACGAAGCTCAAGCACCGGTTTGTCAGGACAAACAGCTGTTGGCCAATCTCTTTCAGGCTCCGTAAGATAGGCGGGTCCATGCGCCCAGAGTGACGATACGCTAAGCTCAGACGGCAGGGATCCTCTGGATAAGATGTCAGCCGGATTTAACGCTGTTGGAACATAACGCCAAGCCGTGACATCTGTCAGCTCCTGAATGGCAGCAACCCTATTTGCCACAAATATGTTGAACCTGGAGGGCTCATCTCGGATCCAGGAAAGTGCTACCGTCGAGTCGCACCAACAATAGTAGCGTCCTTTAAATACTTTCAAGCCAACTACTTCCCTTATGATTTTAGCCAAAAGATCCGCACCACAAAGCTCCAGCTTTGGTACTGTTATGGTCTTCAACGGAGCTATGCGCGACTTCGAACAAAGCAAATGGCTAAAACTCCCCTTAGAAACCACAAAAACGCAGGCTCCATAGGCATCAATGCTTTCATCACAAAAACCATGCACCTCAAGACCAGACTCTGCTCTAAACACGAACCGAGGGAAACTAACATGACTTATTATTTCAAAACTGCGACATATATCAAGCCATTTCGTGTTATGAGTTTCCGGGAGGCTTTCATCCCAGGACAGCTTTTCCTTGCAGAGCTGCTGCAAAAAGATTTTACACCTTGTGATTACAGGACCGACCAGGCCGAGAGGATCGTAAAATTTAGCAATCGCAGACAAAACAGAGCGCCTGCAGGGTCTCAATGGCGACTGAAAGGCAGAGAACGAAAACAATAGCTGGTCGGAGGCGGGATCCCAAGCGAGACCTAAAGTTTTGGTGAAATCGCTACCATCTTCACACCCTCCAGCACAAGCGGAATGTTAGAGCACCATTTCCTTAGCTTGAGCTTGCCCTTCGCAAGAATGCCAGCCGTCTGCTGCATTATGCTGATAGCATCCTTTACCGTGCCGGAGCCGGAGATAAGATCATCCACGTAAAAATCGTGCCGAAGGATTTGTTATCCAATGGGAAACGCTGCCTGCTCATCACAGGATAGACAACTGCTGCATAGCCCTTACGGACAAGAAGGAGTCTGGTTTGGTGCCGTAAGTAACTGTGTCGAGTTTGTATACTTGAAGGTCATCGATCGGGGAGTCCCCCGATACAATGCACTGCAAATAGCTATCTTCTTGCGAGACCCTTACACATCGGAACATTTTACATATGTCTCCTGTAACGGCAACTGGGTGTGAGCGAAACCGAATTAGGATGTGAAATAGCTTGGGCTGGATGACCGGGCCAGCCATTAACACATCGTTAAGCGAGTAACCAGTGGAAGTGGCAGCTGATCCGTCAAAGACAACGCGAAGCTTGGTGGTAGTGCTATCCTCCTTCATGACGCAGTGATGTGGTAAAAAATATCGACACGAGCTGACCTCGAAAGCAGGCTCAGGCGACATATGTCCCAGATGACGATATTCCTTCATGAACGCCGCATATTTAACCCTCAAGCCAGGGTGCTTTGTAAGCTTCCTTTCCAGCGACAAGAATCTCCGCAAAGCCTGAGGATAGGAATCTTCTAAAAAATCCAAATGGAGTTTTAGCAGCAACCGTACCGAGTAATCGCCAGCTGGCAATCGGGTGTAATTTTTAACAAAGTGGGCCTCGCAATCTAGCTCGTCCTTAGTGGCTTGAACTATTGGGCCGGGACAATTTTCTACCTCCCAAAAGCGCTGCAGAAGTGAATCAAGTTCAACATCAATGCTGTTTCCCTTGCTGGCTGAAGAAGGAACGCGTGAAGCTATTAAGGCGCTACCGCACGGGCACGCGCAGCCTCCAGACACAACCCAGCCCAGACGAGTTTTTTGAAGCAGTGGCAGTCCTGGCAACAACTTTATCTGACCTACGCACAGCAGCTCATAAAACAGGCTAGATCCTATTAACAGGTCAACACGCTGAGCTTTATGAAATTCCGGGTCGGCGAGCTGCAGGTTTTCTGGAATCTTCCAGTCCCCAATGTCCACATTAAAACTTGGCTGGCGATCCGTGATATTGGGAGCGATAACTGCTGTTATGCTCGTTGAGAAATCCGAAGTGACAGACCGCATCGCAATTCCTACCGAGAATCCATCAGTCGCGAAATTGGAATCCCCGATTCCAGTGACTGAGCCGGACGACCTCGACCTCTTATGTTGCATTTGATTTGCAAACCGAGAGGTGACCAAGTGCAGTTGAGGGCCAGAATCTAACAAGGCTCTGCAGGGAACGAACAGTCCCGATCGATTCTGCACTAGAACGGTTGCAGTGGCTAGCAGCACAAGGTCACTACCGACATCCTGGGCAATTAGAGTAGAAGAAGTCGAAAGCGGGGCAGAAGGCTCAGTGTGGGAGCTTGCAGACACCGGAACATGTGGCTGCGAGGAAGGCGGACCATCTAGATGGAGCAGCGTATGATGCCTGATGCCACAGGTGCGGCAGCGGCTCGAGCTGCATTGCCGTAGCAATGCCTTTAGGCAATTTAGGCAAATTGCTAGTCTCTTTGCCTCGCGCAGACGATCTACTGGCGCTAAGTCTCTAAATTGTGGGCAATAATATATGGCATGCTCAGCACTATGGCAAAGCATGCAACCAAGAGAATTTTGGGTGGTAGCAACTAGCGTCGAACCCACCTGAACGCCTGGCGTATAGGTTGCCATGGCGCAATCCACGGCCTCCAAAGTCCTACATCGCTGCTCCAGGAATGCAGCCATCGATTCCCACGACGGAATAAGGTTGACAAAGACCAGATCCTCCAAGCGCTCCTCCCACTTAGCTTGGCTCGCCGCATCCAGCATTTGCAGCAGCACTTGCACTATGATGCAGCCAGCGATTTGCTCAGTGGTGCCCAAACCCTTCAACGCACGAATGTGAGCGTTAAACTTGTCCGACAATTCCCGAAGCGATGCCACTGAACCATTCCGTACTACCTTTAGACCCAGAATCTCGGTGATGTGCACCTGAAAAACGAGACGCCGATTATCAAACCTTTTTTGAAGCAACTCTAAAGCCGCTTCGTAATTGCCGTTTGAGATCTCCAATGATCGGATAATTTCCAGCGCCGAATCCCTCAAACATGACCGCAGATGTTGAAATTTCTCAATGCTGGAGAGGTCCGGATGGCTGTCGATTATGCTCGTGAACACGGAGTAAAAATCCGCCCAGTTTGCGTAATCTCCGCTAAACGTTGGCAGCTGAACAGGCGGCAACGGCATCGGCATCGGCCTCGGCCGCGGCTGCGTCTGATGACCACTACACTGGTGGGGCACCACACCTTCCGCAAGCGTTGAGTGCGGCGCGAAATGCACATTGCGTTTGGCTATTTCCGCGCGCACACTAGCCTTGAATTCAACGATGAATTCATCGAAACTTTCGCTCATTTCATTGCCAATTTCGTCGAAATCCAATTCCTCCAGTTCTGTATGCAGAACATTGAAGGCACTTTGCAGCTCATTAATCTGCTCCAGCCTTACCGTAAGAGTGGGTTCGTCGTATCTGCTTAGCGTCTCATTAGACGACGATTGTAGCCTCTGCAACCTGCTGAACAGCGCATTGGCTTTGCGCTTTAAAAAGGTCACCCTGTTTTTGTCACTTTCAGCGGGCATAGCAACAAATCGCTTTTAATTCGGTTCAGCGGGAAGATGAGCACAAAATAAATGCAGAAAATGCAAGCGGAGTCAATGCACGCAACGATATATGTAGCAATGTATGTATGTATGTAATGCTAGCTCGCTTAAACACAGCCACTATCACCGAAATCACCACTCACTTGTCCAACCGATTGCGATTTAATGTATTTATATTTATTAATAATCGGGATAAGTGCATTAATTAATGCATGCAAATTAACACGATCACGTCGTGGTCACCAATGTTTAGCTATTGAGCTTTTTCAATAGCTGTTGCGAATAATAAATAGCCGAAGAAAGTTTGTTTATTTTCCGATTCTGTTTATTTTGCGAATTGTTTCCGGCAGCTAGGGCCGACAAAGAGCTATATCGAATGCACAAGTTGAGTCTTTGCCGAAAAACGAAGAAGTGACAATTGGCGGGACAGACAGCCGAAATGCAGCGCCCAAGCTTAACGTAGGTAGATAACAAAGAGAACAAGAAATGAGCGCCGTACAGATAAATGCGTGCGAGAACAGCGGTTTGCATTATGAGCATCGCAACTGCTACCACTGACTACTTCGGCTTACAATATTAAGAGTATGAGATTAGTCACAGTCACTGCATGACCCAACAGATTCCCTGGTTGCCAATCAAAGAATCAGAGAGCAATTGGTTGCAAATGGGTTTTCAACGTGAAACGAGATAAGGATGGGCAACTATAACGTTTCAAAGCTCGTCTGGTAGCAAAGGGATGCTGCCAGCAGTTTGGCGTAAATTACCTGGAAACTTTTTCGCCGGTATGCCGACTGGAGAGTGTACGTCTAATGATAGCACTGGCGGCGGAGCTTAAGCTATATCTTCATCAGATGGATGTATGCACGGCGTATCTCAACAGCGATCTAAGAGAGACGGTTAACATGAAGCAGCCGGAGGGATATATTGACGAGAAGAATCCTGACAAGGCATTGGTGCTGAGGAAAGCAATATACGTCTTAAAGCGGTCAGGAAACCAAATCCGCATGCTGAGCACATGGCTGGCATAAAGCACATCCTAAGGTAACTCTCGTCCACAGTTGACATTATCAGCAATGTGGTCAATCGTTCTGTGGATACGTGGATGCGGATTGGGCAGGAAATAGGCTTGACAGGAAGTCTTACACTGGCTACATCTACTTGTTGGCCGGTGGTCCAATTTCTTAGCGTTCAGAAAGGCAGAGAGGCGTGGCGTTAAGCAGTACCGAGGCGGAGTACATGGCACTGTCAGCGGCTTTTAAGGAGGCGATAGTCATGCGAAGGCTAATTTTGGAAATTGGCTGCGGAGACGACAATCCGATCGTCGTGTATGGCGATAATCTGAGCGCGCAGGCGTTAACCAAGAATCCTGTTAACCATTCCAGAACGAAGCATATTGACATACGTTATCATTTTGTTAGAGATGTCGTAAAGGAAGGGAAAGTTTTGTTAAAATATAAATGTACAACCGAAATGATAGCAGATATTTTGACCAAGAACCTTCCGAAGACCAAACACGAATTGTTTACAGAAATGATAAATTTGTATTAAATATAATTTGTAAACATGCATGCATTAAGGAAGGGTGTAGAAAATAGAGGCCCTGTATGTATACAATGCACGCTTGTATTTCGTTACCGATCATAGATTTATCCCGCTCTAACGAATCAGGAATAAGAAAATATGTATAACCATTATGTCATTTCTTTCATTCCTTATTCAGTCGCAAATAAAATTCCGCAGCGAACACACGGTGTTTCTCTCATAGAATTCTGCCGCTCAATAAATATCGCCCACGCTTTTCTACCTATATTAATATTAGAACTCAGCCTGCTTAAAGGCTTATTCTTATATTTTTATTCATATACGTATTCAGCGTATATTAAGTTAACAGTACTAAAAAGACTTTTTAAAGACATGTACTTAGAATACTATTAATACTATACTATAATATATTATTATAATATATAATTATACTATATTCAAATAATAATAATTAAGTCTTAAGTCTTTTTAAGACCTTTCTTAACTTATTTTGATTATTTAATTTTTTTCACTTTTAATCTTAATATATTCTATACATTTTCCCATTAATATAAATATAAGAATTCTACTCTTTACAAAAATAATTTCTATATATTTTTTTTTGTATTACATATTTGCAAATAATTTTAATAGTGTTAGAAGCGTATGTCTTTGTAAAGACCTTCTAATACTATTTATTTATTAATATTGATTGATATTTTTAGACTGATACTTACCTTTGATTGACTACTTATTCTTATCATAATATAATTTCCATTAAGTATTACTTTGAGCGCAATAAATAATATATTTTAAATAGTAGTAGTGTTCATCATTTGTAGAAATGCCTCGTCTTAATAGACCCACTGCTTCTAACGAGCAGGAATGCAAATTTTGGAGAAATACGATAAATAGGGAAATCGAAAAGTATGCAGAGGTGGAGAAAGTGGCAAATACAGTATCTCACCGTAGGCGGAGGGAAGATTCCTTAGTCAGTGATGCAGAGCAGGGCGTGAATACAGTGTCTCGAAGGTCGACCCGCTTGCCTGAGTTGGAGCCTTGGAGCAATTGAGCACGACTCAAAGTTGTTCTGAAAGGCGACAAATAGCGAGATTAGGGTTATGGAGCAGGAAAAAAACACTGCCAACCATAGAAGAAGGCGCTTGGATATCGTGTATCGAGCGGTTGAGCAAATACCCTGCGTCGTGCACTGGCAAGAGATACACAGGAACTCTTATTAGAAAGAGAGCGTGATACGGCTAACAGAGCTAGGGCTAGGGCCGGTAGGGATCGCAGGGCAGTCGAGCAGGCGAGAAATACACTTGCTCGACGAAGCGCACTACGAGCTGCTCGACAAGCAACGATCGATGCAATTAGAAATATAAGTCCAAGAGTTAGGCAGTACAGAAGCCTTAGTGATAATAGGGAAGCAGAAAATCTTCGGAATGCAATTCGAAGTCAGGAAAATAGACTTGATGTAGCTTAGGAAAATAGGACTATTAGATTCAGACCTATTGAAATAGAAGCTCACATAGCAACATTCAATAGGAATGTTAAGCTTGGCCCAGAGCAGATTTGCTTTTGTTGCAAAGGATTGTGGTTCCGCAAGCAAATAAGTAAGCTTTCTAGGTCCTATTTGGAAGAACCTTGCGAGTTTAGAGAAAAGATATACCAAAATGCAATAAGTCTAGCTTTTACTGGTAATCTTTTTCAAGTTTTGAAAAACTTGTCATAGCAACATAAAAGCCGGCCGAAAGCCCAATGGGACCATTTCAAACGGCTTAGATTTCCCAGAAATTCATAATCTCGTCTCTTCCATGAGCTTTCAATGAGACTGAGGTAATTCAGCCCCACCTTAAACGAAGAATGGAATATGGACATGGTTTCATGGCAGAAACCATTCGGCCTGCCAAAATTGCTGACGCTATTAGGAATTTAGTTAATACTGAGCTTTATAGAAAGCACAATGTGTCAGTTAACGAGCAGTGGATCTCTAACTTCACATCCGATGCTGTTCCATTCGTAGCATCTCAAGCTCATATAGCCTTTGTAGTGGGACAACAAGCCATCCAGCAGGAGGATTAAAATTCGGAGGCGCGTAATTCTGATCAGAATACAGAAGCCAAAAAACTAAATCCTGGAGGACAATAAACTTTTCCTGAGAATAACCAGACACATCATGTAGGAATGACGAGAATTACAATAGCTCAATGTGAGGGCCAAAAGCCTCTCGACGTAATTCTCGATGCTGATTCTGAAGAACTGGCATTCCCAAGGATATATGCTGGCATTAAAAGACCATCTTCAGAAAGCTACACAACCATTGTTAGATCTGAACTTAGGAATGTAGATAGACGAGGTTGTCGAACTGATAAGTTATTCTTCATTTATAAAAAGTTGGAATTAATAAAAATTCGAAATAATATTTCAACTTGCTTACGTAAGCGGAGTGCCTCCAGTGCCATTACAGCTGCTAACGTCCTGAATGAAGATTTTATGGGTAACCTCATTTGTCATGATGAGGGATATAGGATCCTTAGGGATATTCGCACGTCTCCTTCTCACTGGGAAGATGAGAAGAAAAAGGTCATAGCCATAATTCGCCAATTTGGGCTGCGAACTTTTTTCATAACTTTATCGGCCGCTGAAACTAGGTGGCCAGAGCTGTTAGTACTGCTCAAGCGCAATGTAGATAGGGTTCTTTGGAAGTAATTTCGTTACTACCTATTACTGGCGAGTTGAGTTTCAACAGAGAGGTGCGCCTCATATTCACGGCATGTTTTGGCTGAAAGATGCCCCAAAATGGGATTTAAACAATAAAGAGTCTATGTAGAGTGTAAAATCCTTCATTGATCAGTTTGTAACTGTGGATCTTACAAACCCAGATTTAAGCACGGGCATTCGTATCTTAAACAAGGGAGAACGCTATAGTCGAGTTCCCCGACTATCTGATACCCGTTACTCAGCTATTCGAAGTGCGAAGGCGAGTCTTCAGCACATACAGTTTTTGGCGGTTTTGTGGGCGTTAGAGTGGGCGTGGCAAAAAGTTTTTCGGCAAATCGATAGAAATTTACAAGACTAATACAAAAATGAAAAAATATCAAAACATTTTTCAAAAGTGTGGACGTAGTAGTTTTGGGCGGTTTGTGGGCGTTAGAGTGGGCGTGGCAACATGAATCGACAAACTTGCGCTGCGTCTATGCCCCTGGTGTCTGTATGCTTAATCTAAACTTTCTAGCTTTTGTAGTTCCTGAGATCTCGACGTTCATACGGACGGACAGACGGACGGACAGACGGACGGACAAACGGACAGACGAACAGACAGACGGACATGGCCAAATCGACTCGGCTACTGATCCTGATCAAGAATATATATACTTTATATGGTCGGAAACGCTTCCTTCTGCCTGTTACATACTTTTCAACGAATCTAGTATACCCTTTTACTCTACGAGTAACGGGTATAAAAAGTGCGGGGACTATTTATTTGTCGTTTCGGTATTCCATACCCTCCAATGCCCCAGACGGAAATATTAAATCCACTTCCCGAAGCAACTCAAAATTCTCTTCATTACGAAAACTTTAAAAAGATTGGAGATTTTCTACTTCGCAATCATGCAGATGACATGATTAGCCATTTTAGCATATTCGAAAATTTTCTTTCTCACAACCATGTGAGCCTCAGTTACCAGGACTACATTTATGCTATCAGGTCTAGTTTGAAAAAACCACAGATTTTTCTGAAGAGAACATTTGCTGAAACTCAAGTTAATGCTTATAATAAACACATTCTTTCTATGCAAAGGGCAAATATGGATATCCAGTTAATTTTGGACACTTTGGCTTGCTGTAGCTACAATATTAATTATATTAACAAATCCCAACGGGGTATTTAGAAGTAAATGCGAGAAGCAGCTGATGACATTAGAAGAGGCTACAGTATCTTGGTCACAAGTTTATTTCAGGCACTGAGATATCTGTTATCTGGGAATGGCGTTGTCAGAAGCAAGTAATAAGTAATATAAACACCTTCCCTCCAGAACAACTATGCTTAGACCTACACGCTACCTTCAAAATATGCCTCAGGATTCTACTGACATATTTCTGAAAGGATTGCTGGATAGATACGAACAAAGACCAGATTTCCATGAAGGCCTGTGCTTAGCCGATTTTTCAGCAAATTATGAGTTTTCAAAAAGCCGTAGAAGTGCTCGTTAGAGGGGAAATAGTAAAGATGAAACTAAAGAAGGCAATAACGTTTTAGGAGATGTATATTTTCCGCTCCGAGATGAAAGCGGCTTTATAAGGGAAAGAAATAAGGCTAGTATTATAAGGTATAGGCCATTTAATATTAATACAGATAGAATAAACTATTTTAGGACTTAAGTAATGCTCTTTTCTCCGTGGAGAATCGAACAGGTTGATTTAATTCAAAGAATGAGGAGGCTATTAAAGCCAACTTTGAAAAGTATAATGCCATAGATAGTTTAGAAGACGCGCTCAGAAGGGCCATGGAAGCAGATAATATAGAAGAAAATGAAGAAGATGAGGCCGAACCTAATGAGGAGTTTAGGGCAGTAGCAATTCCTGAAATATATTCTCAAATTAAGGTTTTATGCTGGAACAACAACTTGTTAGATGTTGATCCGGATAGCCATCTCCGGGTAATAAAGCTTCCGCCACTTAAATCCCCTTTAAACCTAGCAGATTTAGTTAGATCTCTAAATTTGGAGCAAACAACTATCCTTACACATGTCTTGCACAATGCAAGGACAAATCGAACCTTTTATGAGTTCGTAGGTGGCGGAACAGGTGTCGGTAAATATCAACCTTATTTCAGTCCCTATCGAAGGAGTACAATGGAACAGTAGGATGCGACTCAACTTCTGTACAAATTTTACTGTGTGCTCCCACAGGCAAAGCTTCTTTCGGAATCGGAGGATCCACTATTCATTCCAAGTTCTCTCTCCCTGTAAATCAGGCTGGGTCCGCATTTAGAAGTTTAAGCCCTGATTTGTTAAATACTTTTCGTTCAAGTTTTATTGATCTGAAAATTCATATAATAGACGAAATTTCTATGGTCGGTGCAACAATGTTTTCTCATTTGGTCTCTCGCCTAAAGCAAATTTTTTCTAATACTGAAACTCTCGGAGGTATTTCGGTTATCGTGTTCGGCGATCTTAGACAATTCCGGCCCGTATGTGATCGCTGGATTTTTCAGGCCCCGTCGCATGATGCAGTGCTATATTTGGATCGTATCGGATATGCGAAGTCCTTTTAGGTTTTTTGACTCACTGAGATAATGCGACAGCGAGTTGACCAACCGTTTGCATTTGCACTTAATAACATGGCATCCGGCCAAATGACGTCTTATGATGATAGCTTGCTTAGATCTAGAATTTCCGATGAAAGTCAAATTCCAAATGACTCAATTAACCTTTTTACAAGTAGATCGGTACAATAGGAAGAAGCTTAACTCGATTCCCACTGCTCAATTTCTCTCGGAAGCTTTAGACTCAGTTAAGTTCGCTCAAATAAGATTAGAGCAGAGGAACAGATGTCTGGAACAAGCTAGGTCCCTAAAAACATCTGAGACACAAGGATTGTGTACCTCTCTGACTTTAAAAACCACTGACAGATATATGATTACGGTCAATGTAGATACATCAGATGGTCTCGTAAACGGAGCCACTGGTGTCCTTAAAGACATAGGCTTCAGTACGTCCAACACTCCAGATCTTCTTTGGATACAATTTTTAGATGAAAGCATTGGAAACATTGTGAGGAGGCTTCATGGACGCCGATTTTGAAAAGTATAAAAAGTTTTCAAATTAATTCTAATCAGGCAACTACAATAGACCGAAAGCAGTTTCCAGTGGTTCCTGCTGAAGCAATAACTATTCATAAAAACCAAGAAGCTACGTACAGTAAAGTGGTAGTTCACACTAACTCCAGCATGCAGAGAGCTGCGCTGTATGTAGCCTGTAGTAGAGCCACAACTGCGGCAGGTCTCTTCATTATTGGACCTTTTGTCCCCCCAAGATCCGCTCAGGATTCAGATTCAGAAGCAGAGCTCCGAGAATTGCGTTCCACTAATCTACTGAATAGCCATTTCGATTGTTTAATCAATAGTCTGAACCTTCGTATTTTTTACCATATTACGGAAAGTTTACACTGCCATATTAGCGATGTTTGTTCCGATCGGCTAATGCTTAGGTCTTCTATTTTGTGCTTCGCTGAAGCATCTACATACTCTATTGAAGTATATGAAATTCCTGGCTTTACCACAGCAGTGAGATTAGATTGCCTGTCAGTAGCTAGCGGAGCCCGACCAAAAAGAGGCATTCTCGTTTTTATTCGAAACGAACTATTTGGGATTGTGTTTTTGCGCAAGTGGTCGATTTTTGCCGATCTTTAGGGATTCTTGTTTTATATAAAAGTGTGATCTATCCCTTAAATAAGTTTGAAACTGAGTTTAAGGAGTTATTTCAGCAGCACACATTTTTAAATATTTATTTTTTAGTGTTACCTCCACTCCAACTCTGGCTGCTGAAACAAATTTTCGATTTTTTAGTAGATGTAAAAGGTGTTAGTTCCTTGCTAGATTTGGATTCGTCTACAACCAGTAGCAATACGCATATTGATTGGGCGTTTTCTAATATTTTTAATAATCTGGCCACTGCGCGCACATTTGAGACCACTTATAGATACCACAGTCGTATATTAGTTAGCGTTAGGGAGGCAGAGTAGGTAGTGTATAGTTATTTAATTAAGTATAAACAAAATAAGTATATATTTTTTAACATTTTTAAGTTTATAGATGTATTTATTATTAAATTAAAAAATTATTTATTATTTATAATTTATTATTCATAATTTATTATTCATAATTTATTATTAAATTAAAAAAAAAACAAGAAACCCCCCCGAAGGTTTCCAAAATTGATTTTGGTTTAAACGATCCCGTTGTATCTCAACGGCCTCCACGTGGTGTTCCCTGGGTCGGTACCCATTTCAAAATTTTAATCGGAAGCTAATTCGAGCGATACATATATGAAGCCATATTTATTGTTTTTTTAAGAGCCTCCTTCGCACTTCCACTAGCTGAGTAACAGGTATTTAATAGTCGGGGAACTCGACTATAGCGTTCTCTCTTTTTTTTTGTAATTTAACTTGTTATTTTAATTATGCATAGGATTTAAGTGTAAGCAAGAACACATATAAAATATCTATAAAATTGCGGAGTCTTGTGCGTCTTCTTGTCCTACGGAGTACTGGTCTGCTTCGTTCCAGTTGCTTAACCTTAAAATATACAAGAGAGAACGCTATAGTCGAGTTTCCCGACTATCTGATACCCGTTACTCAGCTAGTGGAAGTGCGAAGGAGGCTCTTAAACACTGACAGTTTTTGGCGGTTTGTGGGCGTTAAAGTTAAAAAAAAAAAATTTACAAGACTAACAAAAATATCAAAACATTTTTCAAAATGCAGATTTGGTCGGTATGTAGGCGTTAGGGTAAGCGTGGCAAAAAGTTTTTTGGCAAATTGATAGAAATTTACATGATAAATAAATAAATGAAAAAATATAATATAATAAAGTGTGGGCGTGGCAGCTTTGGGCGGTTTATGGGCGTTAGAGTAGGTGTGGCAAAAAGTTTTTTTGCAGATCGGTAGAAAATTACAATACTAATAAAAAAATGAAAAAATATCAAAACATTTTTCAAAAGTGTGGGCGTGGCAGTTTTGGGCGGTTTGTGGGCGTTAGAGTGGGCGTGTGTGATTGGTCTTTGCAAGTCACAAATTTAATATTTCTAACGATGCCTATGCGCTCAACTGAGAGCGTAGGCTTCGCTTTCGGACTGAAATGAAAGTTTGATGATTTTGTTCGAAAAATTAACATGGCTTTTTCATCACCCTACATTTTTAGGAAAAACATCGCGCGCGGGAGAGTCGGAAGAGCGTCGGAGGTGCAGCCAAAGCAGTTGGCCCTGCTGGCGAAGCCAATGATTTTGTGATGTTTTTTCGTATCGATGAATTTCCGAACCGCAGGGATGTGTTAAGGAAAGCTTTGCCTCCTATTTCCATCAAAAGATCCTCTATGTCTGTTGTAATGAACTTGTCATCACAACAATTAAAGCACCAATAATATTTCCGAAAGTTTGACGAAAACGGAGAACATATCTATTTAATCAAAAAATACCCTCAGTAAAGACGATTCGTTGCATTCTGCGCATATTGTATAAGACTTATATGAACTTTCTCAAATCACTAACGCCGCTTGTGACGTTCAGCCGTGCCTCGGGTAGTCAGGGCTGGCCAGGGTCGTCCAGGAAATTTCTTTCTTTCAGGACAGTGGTGCTAGAGAGGAATTCCCGTCCCGAGTCCCAGTGACAATGCGCAGAGTTAACCTTAACTAGGCTTAAATATAGACGCAGAGTTTATTTATTCAATTTCTTGGTTACAATAATTATATAATATATAAAAACTGTACAGGCTTCCTCGGCCTAGTTTCCGGCTTCCACAGCGAGGCTCTTCGTACCTCGCGTCTTCGTCCGGGGACGCGGTCTTCCATACACGGCCGCTCCGAATTTCGTCGAGTACCCTTGAATCAACGTAAGCCTATGTTGTTGGACCCTGAAGTCAGCGTAGAGAATTATACGTAGGACCCTGAAGTCAGCGTAGAGAATTATACGGACCCTGAAGTCAGCGTAGAGAAGTATACGGACCCTTAAGTCAGCGTAGAGAATTATACGGACTCTTAAGTCAGCGTAGAGAATTATATGTAGGACCCTTAAGTCAGCATAGAGAATTATACGTAGGACCCTGAAGGCAGCGTAGAGAATTATACGGACCCTTAAGTCAGCGTAGAGAATTATATGTAGGACCCTTAAGTCAGCGTAGAGAATTATATGTAGGACCCTTAAGTCAGCATAGAGAATTATACGTAGGACCCTGAAGTCAGCGTAGAGAATTATACGGACCCTGAAGTCAGCGTAGAGAAGTATACGGACCCTTAAGTCAGCGTAGAGAATTATATGTAGGACCCTTAAGTCAGCATAGAGAATTATACGGACCCTTAAGTCAGCGTAGAGAATTATATGTAGGACCCTTAAGTCAGCGTAGAGAATTATATGTAGGACCCTTAAGTCAGCATAGAGAATTATACGGACCCTGAAGTCAGCGTAGAGAATTATACGGACCCTTAAGTCAGCGTAGAGAATTATATGTAGGACCCTTAAGTCAGCGTAGAGAATTATATGTAGGACCCTTAAGTCAGCATAGAGAATTATACGTAGGACCCTGAAGTCAGCGTAGAGAATTATACGGACCCTGAAGTCAGCGTAGAGAAGTATACGGACCCTTAAGTCAGCGTAGAGAATTATATGTAGGACCCTTAAGTCAGCATAGAGAATTATACGGACCCTTAAGTCAGCGTAGAGAATTATATGTAGGACCCTTAAGTCAGCGTAGAGAATTATATGTAGGACCCTTAAGTCAGCATAGAGATTTATACGGACCCTGAAGTCAGCGTAGAGAATTATACGGACCCTTAAGTCAGCGTAGAGAATTATATGTAGGACCCTTAAGTCAGCATAGAGAATTATACGGACCCTGAAGTCAGCGTAAAGAATTATACGGACCCTTAAGTCAGCGTAGAGAATTATACGGACCCTGAAGTCAGCGTAGATAATTATACGGACCCTTAAGTCAGCGTAGATACGTAATTCGGACCCTGAAGTCAACGTATAGACATAAGTAGGAAGTCAGCGTAGATACGTAATTCGGACCCTGAAGTCAGCTAAGGAGGGGTATATACGTAGGGGGGTGGATCTTACTCTCCAATAGTTACCACTCGTCGATCCTGGTCCTGATCCTGCTGCTTTCCCGCTCGCTGGTGACTTCCACCTCGGTCGACTCCGACCACCGACTGCCTATTCTGAGGCCAGCCGCCCGCTTTATATAGCCCTTGGCTTAGTGTGCCCGTATGTCCGTATGCCCGAATTGCCCGACTTAGTGTGGCTGGGTTTCGGGGTTAATGTGCCCCTCTAGTTATTTGGGCGCGCTTGCGCGCCTTGTTTGAATTTGGCCTTGTTTATGATGATCATTTATTATGTTATGGTCTTATCTATTATTATGTATTATGCCTTATTTATTATGTATCATGTATTCGGTATTATTTATTATTTATTATGTATTATTTATTATGACTTATTTATTATGAATTATTTATTATGAATTATTTATTATGAATTATGTTATTGTATTGAATTATTTAGTATTTATTATGAATTATTTATTATGTTTTATTTATTGTTTGTTATTTATTATCTATTATTTATTATTGTGCGCGGCCGCGTCACACTCCCCCCTCCTTTGGGAAGTGACGCTTCACCGTCACATAATTTCCACGGTTGGATGTGATGCGCCACCACCTTTCTCCGTCTTTTTCTATCCATCGCCGTTGGGTCCTTTTTTGTTTGTTCGCCAGGTTCGCCCTTATCTTTGCCAGTACTTCCTCCGATATCCTGGCTCCGGTTGGCACTGTCCACCCCAACTCGTTGGTGGTCTCGGTGTGGTCTCTTTTTGACCCTCCGTATCTCCAATTCTAATCCGCCACATCTCAGTGTATTTCCTGCTCCTGCCAGAAAGTCCATCCCTAGTAGGATTCCGCCATCGACGTTCGGTAGGATCATGAATGTTATTTCAAATCTCCGACCCCCGAACTCCACTCTTGCTCCAAATCCTCCGATCGCCTTCCGCCGTGATCCGTCCGCCAGCGATATTTCCGCGTTTATCCTGATCCACTGTCCCTCTCCTCTTAGATCCTGGAACATGTTCCTACTTATCGCGCTTCTCGTTGCTCCGGTGTCTATTATGCCCTTGGCACTCCTACACCCTATTCCGAATTGTGCTACTATTTGGTAGCCGTCGCATCTCATATCGCCTGTTGCTCGACCTATTCTTCTTGCCTGAGCTGCCAGCTTTACTGGCCCAGGCCTCCTCCGTTTCCCGCATTAGCTCGGCAACACTCCGTTGTCCTGACTCCGTTTCGTCCGCACACCCAGCAGAACAGCCTTGGTGGGTTGCCGCATATGCGGGCCGTATGACCGGTTCCTCCGCATCTCATGCATACCTCTGGTCTTAGTGCCTGTGGTCCTGCTTGTTCGGTCTGTGCTCCCGTTTGCTCAATTTCCTCAGCTAGCTTAAGGAACTCCGTTAGCGTTGTAAATCCGTTCCTCCTCGTGTGCAGTTTTAGCTTGGTCCTGCAGTTCTTGTATACCCAATCCAGCTTTTCACCTTCCGACAGTTTCGTGAACCTCATGAGCTTCCTCAGGCTCATCGCGTATTCCCGTGCTGGTTCGTTCTCTCTCTGTCTCAACTGTGTTATTTGGGTTTGCAACCGCTCCTCGTACCTCGGTGGTAAGAAGTACTCTAACAGTTCCGTTCTCAATTGAACCCACGAGTCGATCTTTGTTGGTGTTGTGTTCCACCAATCTATGGCGCTTCCCTCCAGTATAAACGGCATTGTTTGGACCAGCTGATCGTGCCGTAGTCCGTATCCGGTGGCCCACTGCTCCATTTTCTCGAGGAATTCCAGCGGGTTTGTCGTCCCCTGGTATCTGATCCCCCAATTCCGCACTCTGTCGACTGTTCCCGTCTCCATTTCTCCTTCCATCTTTGTCTTCTTCCCGTCGTCCATCCTTGTCGAAAAAGCAGCCACTGTTCTCCGTAAATCCTTGCTTTTCCCCGACGGATCCAATTCGAATTCACTCGCGTATTCTGCTAGTTCGGGTTTTGTTGCCATATCACTCTCCCGGCGTCGGTTTCCTCTAGTCACCACCTTAGCCTGTTCGGGCGCCACCTGTGACGTTCAGCCGTGCCTCGGGTAGTCAGGGCTGGCCAGGGTCGTCCAGGAAATTTCTTTCTTTCAGGACAGTGGTGCTAGAGAGGAATTCCCGACCCGAGTCCCAGTGATAATGCGCAGAGTTAACCTTAACTAGGCTTAAATATAGACGCAGAGTTTATTCATTCAATTTCTTGGTTACAATAATTATATATAAAAACTGTACAGGCTCCCTCGGCCTAGTTTCCGGCTTCCACAGCGAGGCTCTTCGTAGAGAATTATATGTAGGACCCTTAAGTCAGCATAGAGAATTATACGGACCCTTAAGTCAGCGTAGAGAATTATATGTAGGACCCTTAAGTCAGCGTAGAGAATTATATGTAGGACCCTTAAGTCAGCATAGAGAATTATACGGACCCTGAAGTCAGCGTAGAGAATTATACGGACCCTTAAGTCAGCGTAGAGAATTATATGTAGGACCCTTAAGTCAGCGTAGAGAATTATATGTAGGACCCTTAAGTCAGCATAGAGAATTATACGGACCCTGAAGTCAGCGTAAAGAATTATACGGACCCTTAATTCAGCGTAGAGAATTATACGGACCCTTAAGTCAGCGTAGATACGTAATTCGGACCCTGAAGTCAACGTATAGACATAAGTAGGAAGTCAGCGTAGATACGTAATTCGGACCCTGAAGTCAGCTAAGGAGGGGTATATACGTAGGGGGATTGATCTTACTCTCCAATAGTTACCACTCGTCGATCCTGGTCCTGATCCTGCTGCTTTCCCGCTCGCTGGTGACTTCCACCTCGGTCGACTCCGACCACCGACTGCCTATTCTGAGGCCAGCCGCCCGCTTTATATAGCCCTTGGCTTAGTGTGCCCGTATGTCCGTATGCCCGAATTGCCCGACTTAGTGTGGCCGGGTTTCGGGGTTAGTGTGCCCCTCTAGTTATTTAAGCGCGCTTGCGCGCCTTGTTTGAATTTGGCCCTGTTTATGATGATCATTTATTATGTTATGGTTTTATCTATTATTATGTATTATGCCTTATTTATTATGTATCATGTATTCGGTATTATTTATTATTTATTATGTATTATTTATTATGACTTATTTATTATGAATTATTTATTATGAATTATTTATTATGAATTATGTTATTGTATTGAATTATTTAGTATTTATTATGAATTATTTATTATGTTTTATTTATTGTTTGTTATTTATTATCTATTATTTATTATTGTGCGCGGCCGCGTCACACTCCCCCCTCCTTTGGGAAGTGACGCTTCACCGTCACATAATTTCCACGGTTGGATGTGATGCGCCACCACCTTTCTCCGTCTTTTTCTATCCATCGCCGTTGGGTCCTTTTTTGTTTGTTCGCCAGGTTCGCCCTTATCTTTGCCAGTACTTCCTCCGATATCCTGGCTCCGGTTGGCACTGTCCACCCCAACTCGTTGGTGGTCTCGGTGTGGTCTCTTTTTGACCCTCCGTATCTCCAATTCTAATCCGCCACATCTCAGTGTATTTCCTGCTCCTGCCAGAAAGTCCATCCCTAGTAGGATTCCGCCATCGACGTTCGGTAGGATCATGAATGTTATTTCAAATCTCCGACCCCCGAACTCCACTCTTGCTCCAAATCCTCCGATCGCCTTCCGCCGTGATCCGTCCGCCAGCGATATTTCCGCGTTTATCCTGATCCACTGTCCCTCTCCTCTTAGATCCTGGAACATGTTCCTACTTATCGCGCTTCTCGTTGCTCCGGTGTCTATTATGCCCTTGGCACTCCTACACCCTATTCCGATTTGTGCTACTATTTGGTAGCCGTCGCATCTCATATCGCCTGTTGCTGGACCTATTCTTCTTTCCTGAGCTGCCAGCTTTACTGGCCCAGGCCTCCTCCGTTTCCCGCATTAGCTCGGCAACACTCCGTTGTCCTGACTCCGTTTCGTCCGCACACCCAGCAGAACAGCCTTGGTGGGTTGCCGCATGTGCGGGCCGTATGACCGGTTCCTCCGCATCTCATGCATACCTCGGGTCTTAGTGCCTGTGGTCCTGCTTGTTCGGTCTGTGCTCCCGTTTGCTCAATTTCCTCCACTTCCTCAGCTAGCTTAAGGAACTCCGTTAGCGTTGTAAATCCGTTCCTCCTCGTGTGCAGTTTTAGCTTGGTCCTGCAGTTCTTGTATACCCAATCCAGCTTTTCACCTTCCGACAGTTTCGTGAACCTCATGAGCTTCCTCAGGCTCATCGCGTATTCCCGTGCTGGTTCGTTCTCTCTCTGTCTCAACTGTGTTATTTGGGTTTGCAACCGCTCCTCGTACCTCGGTGGTAAGAAGTACTCTAACAGTTCCGTTCTCAATTGAACCCACGAGTCGATCTTTGTTGGTGTTGTGTTCCACCAATCTATGGCGCTTCCCTCCAGTATAAACGGCATTGTTTGGACCAGCTGATCGTGCCGTAGTCCGTATCCGGTGGCCCACTGCTCCATTTTCTCGAGGAATTCCAGCGGGTTTGTCGTCCCCTGGTATCTGATCCCCCAATTCCGCACTCTGTCGACTGTTCCCGTCTCCATTTCTCCTTCCATCTTTGTCTCCTTCCCGTCGTCCATCCTTGTCGATAAAGCAGCCACTGTTCTCCGTAAATCCTTACTTTTCCCCGACGGATCCAATCCGAATTCACTCGCGTATTCTGCTAGTTCGGGTTTTGTTGCCATATCACTCTCCCGGCGTCGGTTTCCTCTAGTCACCACCTTAGCCTGTTCGGGCGCCACCTGTGACGTTCAGACGTGCCTCGGGTAGTCAGGGCTGGCCAGGGTCGTCCAGGAAATTTCTTTCTTTCAGGACAGTGGTGCTAGAGAGGAATTCCCGACCCGAGTCCCAGTGATAATGCGCAGAGTTAACCTTAACTAGGCTTAAATATAGACGCAGAGTTTATTCATTCAATTTCTTGGTTACAATAATTATATATAAAAACTGTACAGGCTCCCTCGGCCTAGTTTCCGGCTTCCACAGCGAGGCTCTTCGTAGAGAATTATATGTAGGACCCTTAAGTCAGCATAGAGAATTATACGGACCCTTAAGTCAGCGTAGAGAATTATATGTAGGACCCTTAAGTCAGCGTAGAGAATTATATGTAGGACCCTTAAGTCAGCATAGAGAATTATACGGACCCTGAAGTCAGCGTAGAGAATTATACGGACCCTTAAGTCAGCGTAGAGAATTATATGTAGGACCCTTAAGTCAGCGTAGAGAATTATATGTAGGACCCTTAAGTCAGCATAGAGAATTATACGGACCCTGAAGTCAGCGTAAAGAATTATACGGACCCTTAATTCAGCGTAGAGAATTATACGGACCCTTAAGTCAGCGTAGATACGTAATTCGGACCCTGAAGTCAACGTATAGACATAAGTAGGAAGTCAGCGTAGATACGTAATTCGGACCCTGAAGTCAGCTAAGGAGGGGTATATACGTAGGGGGATTGATCTTACTCTCCAATAGTTACCACTCGTCGATCCTGGTCCTGATCCTGCTGCTTTCCCGCTCGCTGGTGACTTCCACCTCGGTCGACTCCGACCACCGACTGCCTATTCTGAGGCCAGCCGCCCGCTTTATATAGCCCTTGGCTTAGTGTGCCCGTATGTCCGTATGCCCGAATTGCCCGACTTAGTGTGGCCGGGTTTCGGGGTTAGTGTGCCCCTCTAGTTATTTAAGCGCGCTTGCGCGCCTTGTTTGAATTTGGCCCTGTTTATGATGATCATTTATTATGTTATGGTTTTATCTATTATTATGTATTATGCCTTATTTATTATGTATCATGTATTCGGTATTATTTATTATTTATAATGTAACGGGTGTTTTTTTTAGAGGTATAGAACTTTAAATTGCAATAAAACAACGATGGATTATTCGATTGACATGAATTTTATTGACATGAAAGATAATCTTGTGGCATTACATTTTAAATATGATTTCTGGCATATGACCGCCACGGCTGGCTCGGATGTAGTCCAATCTGGACGTCCAATTTGCAATGACTTTTTCCAACATATTTGGCCGTATATCGGCAATAACACGGCGAATGTTGTCTTCCAAATGGTTTAGCGTTTGTGGCTTATCCGCATAGACCAATGACTTTACATAGCCCCACAAAAAGTAGTCTAGCGGTGTTAAATCACAAGATCTTGGAGGCCAATTCACAGGTCCAAAACGTGAAATTAGGCGGTCACCAAACGTGTCTTTCAATAAATCGATTGTGGCACGAGCTGTGTGACACGTTGCGCCGTCTTGTTGGAACCACAGCTCCTGGACATTATGGTCGTTCAATTCAGGAATGAAAAAGTTAGTAATCATGGCTCTATACCGATCACCATTGACTGTAACGTTCTGGCCATCATCGTTTTTGAAGAAGTACGGACCAATGATTCCACCAGCCCATACAGCGCACCAAACAGTCAGTTTTTCTGGATGTAACGGTGTTTCGACATACACTTGAGGATTAGCTTCACTCCAAATGCGGCAGTTTTGTTTGTTGACGTAGCCATTCAACCAGAAGTGCGCTTCATCGCTAAACAAAATTCGCTTATGAAAATCGGGAACAACAGCAATCTCGTTTTGGGCCCATTCGACGAATCTACGCCTTGCTTGATGATCGTTTGGTTTCAATTCTTGCACGAGTTGGATTTTGTAAGCACGCAAACCAAGATCCTTCCGCAAAATCTTCCATAAAGTGGATGGACACAGATCCAATTCCTGTGCTCGATGGCGGATGGACTCATTCGGGTCTTCCTCAATGCTACGCTCTACAGCAGCAATAGCTTCTTCTGTACGCACCGTACGGCGTCTCTGGGGATGCGAGTTATCAATAAGAGTAAACGCGGTGCGAAAACGGTCCATGGTTAATCGAATTAACTGCTCTGATGGACGATTTTGTCGACGATAAAATGGACGTAGTGCGCGATACGTATTCCGCACAGAACCATTATTTTCGAAATAAAATTGCACTATTTGCAAGCGTTGTTCAGGCGTGAGTCTATTCATGACGAATTGCCAAACCAAACTGAGAATAAATCACTTGACAGCTGTTAAATCGGTCGCCATCTTGAACAGTAATGCCAACTTAAAGTTCTATACCTCTAAAAAAAACACCCGTTATTATTTATTATGACTTATTTATTATGAATTATTTATTATGAATTATGTTATTGTATTGAATTATTTAGTATTTATTGTGAATTATTTATTATGTTTTATTTATTGTTTGTTATTTATTATCTATTATTTATTATGTTTTATTTATTGTTTGTTATTTATTATCTATTATTTATTATTGTGCGCCGCCGCGTCACACGCTTAACGAGGCTTTGTAAAAAGAATATTAATTTAATGCAGTGCAGAATTCGAATATCATAAAAGACAATTAATGAAACCAACACTTATTCAATACCTGGATTTCAGCAAACAATTTTGCATAACCACAGATGCAAGTAAACAGGCATGGGGAGCGGTACTATCTTAAGACCATAACGGTCAACAGCTACCAGTGGCATACGCTTCAAGAACCTTTACAAAAGTAAACAACATAACAAGAACTAGCAGCTATTCATTGGTAGGTGTCACGGTTCGAACATTGTAATCTATAGTCAGTATTTTTTAAGTGAACTTAAAAGTGTTCCAGGCACGCTGTTTCATCAGCATCGATAGTTGGAAATTAGCCGGGAAATCTAACATTTTCATTGTCGTGCGAAAGTCTGGAGAACACACTCCGGGTTTGTCGTCCCCTGGTATCTGATCCCCCAATTCCGCACTCTGTCGACTGTTCCCGTCTCCATTTCTCCTTCCATCTTTGTCTCCTTCCCGTCGTCCATCCTTGTCGATAAAGCAGCCACTGTTCTCCGTAAATCCTTACTTTTCCCCGACGGATCCAATCCGAATTCACTCGCGTATTCTGCTAGTTCGGGTTTTGTTGCCATATCACTCTCCCGGCGTCGGTTTCCTCTAGTCACCACCTTAGCCTGTTCGGGCGCCACCTGTGACGTTCAGACGTGCCTCGGGTAGTCAGGGCTGGCCAGGGTCGTCCAGGAAATTTCTTTCTTTCAGGACAGTGGTGCTAGAGAGGAATTCCCGACCCGAGTCCCAGTGATAATGCGCAGAGTTAACCTTAACTAGGCTTAAATATAGACGCAGAGTTTATTCATTCAATTTCTTGGTTACAATAATTATATATAAAAACTGTACAGGCTCCCTCGGCCTAGTTTCCGGCTTCCAAATTCTCCGCTCCGAATTCCGTCGAGTACCCTTGAATCAACGTAAGCCTATGTTGTTGGACCCTGAAGTCAGCGTAGAGAATTATACGTAGGACCCTGAAGTCAGCGTAGAGAATTATACGGACCCTGAAGTCAGCGTAGAGAAATATACGGACCCTTAAGTCAGCGTAGAGAATTATATGTAGGACCCTTAAGTCAGCATAGAGAATTATACGGACCCTTAAGTCAGCGTAGAGAATTATATGTAGGACCCTTAAGTCAGCGTAGAGAATTATATGTAGGACCCTTAAGTCAGCATAGAGAATTATACGGACCCTGAAGTCAGCGTAGAGAATTATACGGACCCTTAAGTCAGCGTAGAGAATTATATGTAGGACCCTTAAGTCAGCGTAGAGAATTATATGTAGGACCCTTAAGTCAGCATAGAGAATTATACGGACCCTGAAGTCAGCGTAAAGAATTATACGGACCCTTAAGTCAGCGTAGAGAATTATACGGACCCTGAAGTCAGCGTAGATAATTATACGGACCCTTAAGTCAGCGTAGATACGTAATTCGGACCCTGAAGTCAACGTATAGACATAAGTAGGACCCTGAAGTCAGCGTAGATACGTAATTCGGACCCTGAAGTCAGCTAAGGAGGGGTATATACGTAGGGGGGTGGATCTTACTCTCCAATAGTTACCACTCGTCGATCCTGGTCCTGATCCTGCTGCTTTCCCGCTCGCTGGTGACTTTCACCTCGGTCGACTCCGACCACCGACTGCCTATTCTGAGGCCAGCCGCCCACTTTATATAGCCCTTGGCTTAGTGTGCCCGTATGTCCGTATGTCCGAATTGCCCGACTTAGTGTGGCCGGGTTTCGGGGTTAGTGTGCCCCTCTAGTTATTTGGGCGCGCTTGCGCGCCTTGTTTGAATTTGGCCTTGTTTATGATGATCATTTATTATGTTATGGTTTTATCTATTATTATGTATTATGCCTTATTTATTATGTATCATGTATTCGGTATTATTTATTATTTATTATGTATTATTTATTATGTTTTATTTATTGTTTGTTATTTATTATCTATTATTTATTATTGTGCGCGGCCGCGTCACACGCTTAACGAGGCTTTGTAAAAAGAATATTAATTTAATGCAGTGCAGAATTCGAATATCATAAAAGACAATTAATGAAACCAACACTTATTCAATACCTGGATTTCAGCAAACAATTTTGCATAACCACAGATGCAAGTAAACAGGCATGGGGAGCGGTACTATCTTAAGACCATAACGGTCAACAGCTACCAGTGGCATACGCTTCAAGAACCTTTACAAAAGTAAACAACATAACAAGAACTAGCAGCTATTCATTGGTAGGTGTCCCGGTTCGAACATTGTAATCTATAGTCAGTATTTTTTAAGTGAACTTAAAAGTGTTCCAGGCACGCTGTTTCATCAGCATCTATAGTTGGAAATAAGCCGGGAAATCTAACATTTTCATTGTCGTGCGAAAGTCTGGAGGACACACTGCGGTGAGCTAGAGTTAAGCTAGTTCCAATTGTCATAGCCATGATCTTACAGAATAAAACAAGCGTACTACCACGAGTTAGTCTACCCCTTTCTTTCGGGATCCATGATGGAGTAGCCGTTTAAGGCAACTCCGTGCGCACGACGACAGCTTTTATTCTTGCACTGTAATGACGGCTTAGACGGCAAGCTACAGAGTTGCAGGAGCTGGAATGACGGTTTAGACGGCCAGCGAGGAGGATTTGTGAGCGCAGTCAGCGCTACGTACCCGCAGAGGAGTCGCAGCCAGCGACATAGAAAGGCGCATCCAGCGCCGAGCGCGGTACAACCGGGTCGCAGCCAGCGACGAGGAGACGAAGTGGAGCGTCACTTGCGGAGACCGCAGCCAGCGGTAACGAGCGCAAGGAACGACAAGCATCAACGTCCGCAGCCAGCAGTCACAAGGCGTCGGAGAAACCATTTTAAGCGCGCACAGGCGCCGCCATATTGGCAGCATTCCCCAAGGAAGAGTGCCCGGCTGAATGGAGGGACAGCCACCCCTATACCCCGGCCACTACGGTGACTACAGTAGCTTTCCAACCTTGAAGTACTGCTGTCACAGCTGCGAGCTCAGCGCCGGAGACGAACCAGTCCCTCACATTGGATTTCAAGGAGAGGATCGCAGCGTTGGAGAAGGAGCTGAAGAAAGTCAGAGCTCGGGAATGTGCGAGCACCGCCAATTTCGCGCCAATCGCAGTTGGCCCAAGCTCAGTTGGCGCCAACAACGGGGTCGGGTCAGTGCCCTATAACGGTGCGGCCTGCACGCTGCCGCCATCTTGAAGTGGAGCATTGCTAACCACTAGCAACCAATTTGTGGAGCCACTGTGTGCAACAAAAACTGTGCAGTCAGCGCATAGATTCGAGGTACCGAACGTGAGCGTCCAATGTGGCAACAGCATCGCCACTTGTTAGATCCTAAGCCGCGATTACGCCGTATGGAACCCAGGGAGCCTATAGACCACAAAAGCTTCCGGACTTGCCTGCATTTGGAGGGCAGGCGGAGGTCTCGCCCTTCTTCAGCTGTGCGTTCGTTAAGACGACCCGAGCGTACAATTGCAAGGATCTGGAGAACAAACAGAGGTTGATGATGGCGCTGAAGGACGAAGCCCGCGAGACAGTAAATGCGTTTCTAATTCACCCAGGAAATGTCAACGCCGTTATGGAGCAGCTGCGCTTTAGGTTCGGCCGACTGGAGCAGCTGATACGCAGCCAACTCAACAGTGTGCCAGAGGTGCAGCCGATCTCGAAGCTCAACTTGGCGAAGATCATTCCCTTCGTGACTCTAGTAAGCAACCTCTCGGCCTTCTTGCAGTCAGCGAAGGCGGAGCAGCACGTGGGGAAGCCAACCCTCATGGAGGAGCTTGTGGCCAAGCTTCCTACAAGCAAGCGAATGGAGTGGGTCAGGCATGCTGCAGCGATTGCGCCCTTCCCCACTGTAGAACACTTCAACGCGCGGCTGCGGGAGTACGCAAACGTGGTTTACACTGTCTTGGATGTCGAGGGAAAGGAACCGAGGCGTCGAGTTCTGCATGCGAGTGTCGACCATTTCAAAGGCGAACAGAATGATCGCCATGGAGGTTGTCCATGACTGCGGAAGACAACACGCAATCACGAATTGCCAAGAATTCGTTGGAGCTTCGCCGCCGGGAAGGTGGAGCATTGTGAGGAGACAACGACTCTGCTTCACATGCCTACGAAGCGAGCACGCTACCACAACTTGCTATATGCAATCTGAGTGCCAGATCAGTAGATGGCGGAGGATGCATCATCGTCTGCTACGTGACGCGGACGAGGAGCGAAGGCCGCAGCAGCGAGGTGGTTTGAGACGCCACGGAGGGAACCAGCAGTCACCAGTTTCCAGAAGCAGCCCGGCCAAGATGTCTTTGCTACGAGATGGTTACAGGGACTAGCAGCGAGCAGTTTCCAGAAACAGCCTGGAGAGAAGTGCTCCGCTTGAAGCGGGAGTGCCCACTCAAAGAATTTTAGTCTGCGTTGACACCGAAGGAGACCGCCTGCTGTTCCGTATACTGCCCGTTACGCTGTACGGAGCTGTTCGTAGGGTGGATACGTACGCGCTTCTAGACGAAGGATCCTCCGTCACGATGATCGATGACGAGCTGCGAAGGGATCTTGGAGTACAAGGAGAGCATTGACAGCTAAACACCCAATGGTTCGGAGGTAGGTCAGCCAGAGAGCCTACCAACGTGGTAAGTCTGCAGATAAGTGGAGTCGAACAGGTTGCAGCCGGATGAGGTCACGGTGAGGAGCGACCGGTTATTGGAATTGCCACATTTTGGTGTCGAAAACCCCAAAAAGCCCTGCAAAGTACGGCTTGTATTCGACACTGCAGCCAAAGTTGGAGGAACCTCCCTAAATTCGGCGCTGGACAAAGAGCATCAGCACTATAAGTATTTGCCAGTTGTGCTTTTCCACTTTAGAAAGGGAGCAGTCGGAGTCTACGGCGACATCAAGGAGATGTTCCAAGTACTGATCCGGTCTGAGGATAGATGTTCCCAACGATTCCTCTGGAGAGATGGCGACGACAAGGGAGATCCGGATGTCTACGAGATGGGGGTAATGACATTTGGAGCAGCATGTTCGCCAAGCGCTGCACATTACGTGAATACTCTGAATGCCCTGAAGTTTCGAGATTCGGATCCGAGAGCAGTCAAGGCCATCACCGACTACCACTATGTCGACGACTACGTGGACAGTTTCTCTACAGAGAGCGAGGCTATCATCATATCTACCAGGGTGTAGGATATACACGCGGAATGACTTCAGGTTAAACGTGGTGTATCATCGAGTGCCAAGCTGCGTCCTAAGTGGAGATCAAGTCCCTACGAAGAGGGAATATTTGAGCCTGGTGATGTCCCCTGGAGTTGCTAGAGATTTGGAGGCAGATGATCCAGTGGGATGAGCCGCTACCGGAGGAGCTAGGCAAGGCCTTTGCGACTTGGCACAAAGGGATGGACGCCGTGGAACATTTCCGATGTCCTCGCCATTACTTCGGAGACGGACGGTGTGCTGGTGAGTTTCGTATGCGCAAAGACGGATCCCACGGCTGGAGTTGCAGGCAGCAGTCCTTAGAACCAGGCTGATGAACACTGTCAAAGAGGAGCACTGTGTGGTCATCACGGACCTGGTGTTATGGACAGACTTTTTGTGCTGACTCTAGAGCTGGCTCCAGGCTTTCTCAAAATTTTGTTCAAAAGCCAGAGAGCGAAGAGGCTCTAGAGCCAGCAGCTCTCTTGTACTTCAGCAACTTCAGCTCTGGAACACGGGAACGTCTGGCCGTGATGTAAGCTGTAGTTTGTTCATCTCTATGCTATTGAATATGAGCAGGCAATCAAAACTCAAATTCAGCTCGGCATCGGCTGCCGATTTCATTAAAATATAGAGCATCTAGCGAATCTTAGTCTATATGCAGTTTTAATTTGGTCATTCAGATGCAAGCGCTCATCTAAATCAATCAAATTGACTAATCCAATTAAATCCACAGTAACTTCACTAGCAATAACCTTAAGCCGGTTAAAATAAACCTCGATTTTGCATTTAAGGCCCGCTATCTTATCAGAAACCGATGGTAGGCACATCAGCAATAGACATGTTATTATTGTAAAACTACGTCTCAGCAAAGAGGAAAAGTGCATGCAAAAAAACGTAATCGAACTTTTGAAATCACCAAACTTGCTAAATTTAGTTAACATGAACAAAAATAACAATGTTCCCGATTTTGATGCTAGCAATAGTGATAGTGATTCAGATTCTGAAAATCCTTTTTCAATAGATCTTGATGTAGAACACGACTTTTATGAACATTTTTAAATGTAGTATACTTATTTATAGTAATTTTGAATGCATTGATATTTTTTAGTTATTAATATTATTTCTATCAACGTAGCTGAGTAACGGAGTCGGGGAACTCGAGTTAAGCATTCTGTCTTGTATGAATTTATGCAATATGTTCAACCTTCAATGGACCTTGAGGGATGACATACCCGTTAACCAAAACTTGGGTCGAACTTTGCGAGACGCCACACGGAGTAGAAAAACGTCTTAAGTAAGAAAAATGTATATTTACCCATTTCTTTAATAATGGCCCACTTCTTGTCATTCGATAGAAAGAAAGGTTTTTAGGGGGTTTTTAAGCTAAATATTTTCTTCTAAGTAATTTTTTGAGAGTATTTTAAATTACTGATAGTTATTAAGAGTGCACATTTTGTAGGATTTAAATGAATTAATTGGAGATTGATCTGAATGAATTTTGGAATATAAGCTAAAATTATCTGCCTAGTACTTGTGCCAAATTTTACGAGATGAACCAAGGAGCCGTAGGGACTTGTCTACGGGACAATAATACCTTTACCTTACATTGCACATTGAGCTAAATTCCAAAAAAGTGGCGTTGTCGCGGAACGGTTTAGGGCTATCGATAGTTAGTGAAGTATCAATTTAGAGTCCCCAGAACTTAAAGCTATTTGTGTCAGGATTTTCGATGTATATGTATTTGGGCACACTAAATCGAGTAAAGCAAAGCTTAAATTCGGCGGGCTAAATCACTCCGTTTTTGCTATCACATTGCGAGGGATGATATACTGCGGTATGTAAGATAGAAATGGTATTTCAGGTTAAGTTCAACCCTTGTATATTCTTCAAGAATAAAACTAACGCAGCGCAACGCACTGATATCTGCGAGATGATGCCTACTAAGCATTCGCCTCGACGGAGCCCCAGACTGGATGTCTCGGGTGTTCCCGCAACTGCGACCACCACGGCCACCGCAACTGGCAACCCGGCCAGCTCTGCGAGTGTGGCTGGTGATCGGCATGTTTGAGTGAAAAGGTGCCATGTCTGAAAGCAGCACCACGGCAGGTTCGAGTGAGAACCTGCCCAGGCAGATTACGAATGACAATCTGCAACTGGAGCTTGAAGTGACGTCATCTTTGGATGCGCCGTTGCCGTCACAATTGAGTGCAAGTTTGTCGCCACAATTGAGTGGATTTTTGGCGCCAACGTTCGGCGGCCATTGGGAAAATAGGCAACCTGTCACACGGAGTACAACAACGTCAGTGAGCTACTCTCCGCCGTTTTGTGTCACCGCCACGGCGCAGCCTGAACGAGGTTATGTTCATCAGCCACGGGAGCCAACACACAATTTGGAGGTATCAACGCCATCGCGTCAAACATATGGAGTGGCAACGACGAGCATACCTGGGTGGACGCCACGCAGACTGCCTGATCTTCCCGAGTTTGAGGGTCAGCCGGAAGAATGGCCAATATTCCTGTGAGCTTTCACGGAGACAACGGCAGCTTACCAGTGTACACAATTGGAGAATA
This sequence comes from Drosophila teissieri, assembly GCF_016746235.2. Classification (NCBI taxonomy): domain Eukaryota; kingdom Metazoa; phylum Arthropoda; class Insecta; order Diptera; family Drosophilidae; genus Drosophila; species Drosophila teissieri. Next base: position 24,913,891 of record NC_053029.1, on the reverse strand, counting down.
ATCAGAGGCTAGTGAAGGCCCTGAAGGGTGAAGCCCGAACAGCAGTGAAGTCGCTGCTCATCCACCTTAGCAACGTGAAAGCTGTTATGGAGCAGTTACGATTCCGGTATGGACGTCCGGAGCTACTGATCCGTAGCCAATTGGAGAGCGTGCGCGATGTACAGCCAATTCAGGAGGCCAACATCGCAAGGATCGTGCCGTTCGCCACAAGGGTGAGCAACCTGGCAGCGTTCCTGCAGTCAACCGCGACCGGCAGCTAGCACTAGGGAACCCAACCCTAATGGAGGAGATGATTGCCAAGTTGCCTGTGAGCAAGAGGTTGGAATGGGTGAAGCACGTGGTTACGATACAGCCGTATCCGACAGTGGTGCACCTAAGCGAGTGGCTTCATGAATTCGTTAAATTGGTGTGCACTGTCACGGACGTCGGAATCAAAGAGCACCCGAAGCGAAGGGTATTGCACGCGAATAGTGCTCGAGAGGAGGAGCGGTATGCAGACCGCCCCAGATGTTGCCCCTTGTGTGAGGAACAACACGAGATCAAGGACTGCAAGAAATTCAACCACGCTTCTATGGCAACGCGGATCGATTCCGCGAAAAAGTACCAGAATCTTATGTAGCGTTTGCGACATTGACATAGAAAGTTTCTGAAATTTTTCAGCACCTATTGCTAAATTGCAGTTTATAGCAATAAGAATATTATGCAGATTCCAAAGTAAAATTTCATCATATTTTGACCGCACTTTTACAGATACCTTTAACATGAAGCTCAAATCTTCTTGTTTTTGCTAAACTTTTCCCTTTTTTTTCTTCGCTCAGCATACTTTCTCTAATTTGGCCAAATACCCAGTCAGTAAGGGCGGAATAGTTGCGACCGCTGTCGATCCAAGCATTCAGCTGAGTTGCATGGCATAAAATATATTTAAAAAATATGTTTAATATATAATACATTCTGTAGTTTATTTTGACATACATAACATGACGCGACCCAGCGCGAAAAGTTAGGTCTACTCAACAGAACCCAAGCCATTTTGTTTGGTTACATCTATTTTTGGACAGTACAAAAAAATACATATAAATAACAAACGATTAATGTTAACACAAAATGTTTTCCGCCAAATTGTATCGAAAAAGTCAGCTGACTAATCCTCCACTATGAAAATCAATTAAAATGACAGGGCTGCATTTTCAGCAAAAATATTGATTGATTATTTAAATATAAATAATCTATTTTATTTATTAGATATTATTAAGTTAAAATTAAGATTTGAGACGACAAAAGTTATGCCATACTTACTCAATATCAATATTTGCATTCTTTAAACCGACCAAACACATAATGTAACAGGATGCGTGAAGTCCAAAATACCTATTACAGTTACAAATATTTACTATTATTTAGAACAAAGAAAATATTTATTAAAAAAAACTTATATCAAGTTACTCTGTTATAAAATATTTGTAAACAGCTCTACCAAAAAAATACACGTAGCAATAGCAGATCCCAATATCCAGACAATAATAAATCCCGCAAAGTTTGACATGCCAAGCGTAACCGGACCAATATCTTTAGTTCCTGTCATTGTTTCTTGGACTTGTTGCTGTATCTTCAGATTTAAGTTATCGGCAACTACACGGAATTCCCAGTATTTATCGAAACCAGAAGAATGCCAGCTATATATCAAAGTATTGAATTTCTCAAGGAGGGGCCAAAGTCTGGGAACAAAAGCCACCGTATATTGAAAATAAAGATCGTCCTTCATTATAACTAACTGGTCAACCGCTTCAGGCCCCAAATAGTTCCCAATAGCAAAGTGACCTACAGATCAACAAAAATAAAACATTGGTTATTTTAATTAATTCTTGTTCTTACCGAATGGCAGACGCTCCACCGTAAATCCAATGCGAATATCCTCGCCCTGGGCTAAGCGTAGCAACTCATCGTCGCTATAGATGTGAAAATTGTACAATATTTCTTTCACTAATGGCTTTTATAGAAAGAAACGTTTGCTACTCTGAGATAATGTTCGTCATTAAAAACACTTACCTCTTCAGAAGCGCGTATGGCAGAGACCCATGCCTCAGAGTTGGCCGCCCACTGTAATCGGTGCAATCGTAAACGCTGGACTGTGTCGGCTGCCTCGCCCAGGCTGGGAATTGTCAATATACTGGCAAGCCCACCAGCATATATACTGGTTATGATTAAATCATTAAGAAAGCAGGCAAAGAGTAGTACACGAACTGTCAGTGAATATGCCTTGCTGTTTTCGGATTGCGATATGAAAAGCTTAAAGGTGGTAAATACTCCAAACCTTATGCAAGTCCTCCAGCCCTCACGGTAACTAGGTAGTTCATACAGCGCTTGCTCACTTTTATATGCAAAAACCAATCCCACGGCTTCCACACATAGACATAATAGAATTGCAGCCCATAAAGATTCTTTGAAAGGCTTTAAGGGAAGATACCAACTGGTCAGCCGTAATGGCGCTGGTACAAGACATGTTATTCCAGAACGTACAAGATACATGGAGAGGTCTAAGTATGTGTAATCTTCGGACCACGAGTACATAGCTCCAATGCATATATCTGCTTTACGATTAATAAGCATACCAAGGGCACCATCTCCAGACATATTTGGATAAACTTGGCCCCAATCATCTGCGTCAGCTACGAAAATAAGAAAGAAGATTCTTTATAACTAACTTAGACCAAAACATAAACCAACATTGTCTATTTATACCCGTTACTCGTAGAGTAAAAGGGTATACAAGATTCGTTGAAAAGTATGTTACAGGCAGAAAAAAGCGTTTCCGACCATATAAGTTATATATAAGCCGAGTCGATCTGGCCATGTCCATCTGTCCGTCCGTCTGTCCGTCCGTATTACAAGTCTAATACAATAATGAAAAAATATCAAAACCTTTTTCAAAAGTGTGGGCGTGGCAGTTTTAGGCGGTTTGTGGGCGTTAGAGTGGGCGTGGCAACATGAATCGACAAACTTGCGCTGCGTCTATGTCCCTGGAGTCTGTATGCTTAATCTCAACATTCAAGCTTTTGTAGTTCCTGAGGTCTCGACGTTCATACGGACAGACGGCCAGACGGACGGACAGGGACATGGCAGATCGATCGACTACTGATCTGATCAGAATATATACTTTATGTTGAAACGCTTCTCTGTTACATACATTTTGAACGAATCTAGTTACCCTTTTACTCTACGAGTAACGGGTATAATTACTTCCGGAAAAGTTAGAATTCACTGTCGGAACTTCAACATAAGCTTGGAAAGTTGGTCAGCTTGCTTCTCTTTTTAAACACCCACCTCGAGGAGTATTTTCTACATGACGAACAAATTTAACACAGTAAGTGAGCGAGGCGCTCAGTTTTTTTCCAAATCGACAGAAATTTACAAGACTAACAAAAATGTGAGAAAATAGCAAAACATTTTTCAAAAGAGTGGGCGTGACAGTTTTGTGCGGTTTGTGGGCGTTTTTTGCCATCGAACTTGATAAATGTGGGATTGTAAGTTAGTATAATTAGGCAGCCTAGATGTATTGGGAGTGAACACACTGTTTCTTATTCCACCAGAACCGCCAAGTATTTCATCAGCCAGATCCGAATAGCATTGCCGACAATCTCTCTCTCTTTCACGGTATCTCTCAAATAATATGTTGAAGTTAGTCGCTGCTGAATTTTTAACTAGGTCAGTCGATGCGTCCATAGTGCCAGAGTCGTAGGTTTTTCATTTACAACCTTGTAAACATTACCCAAACAAATAAACATAATTTGTATTATCCCTACATAAATATATGCCATATCTACCTGAATGGTACAACGCGGACACCAATCTGAAGTTGCTTAAGGATAAAAAATATGCAGTCAACAGTAGCAACGATATCCTGCAACTTTGTATATAACTCTCTGAGTCATGAACGACATTTTTTATATATAAGGTATCCGAAATGAGTAAGTAAACAACAATACCTCTAACAGTTTCATCTACAAAATGCAATTCCTTTTTTTTCTTAAAATTTCTTTTTTTAGTTTTCCAATAGAATCTGAATAAGTACCGTAAGGTTTCCATGTTCGATCACTTTTAGTAGATATGGCTGGCGTCTGTGAGCGAAATATTTATATATCACTCTGTGCTCGGTCGCATAACGCTGATGACGTTGAATAGGACTATTTCTTTTTTAATTCATTGCTTATAATTAATATAAATAAATAAAAGTGAGTTTTGTCGAAACAATATTTGTATTCCTGTTACTCGTAGAGTATACTAGAGGGTATACTAGATTCGTTGAAAAGTATATAACAGGCAGAAGACCATAGACCAACATTAACATTGACAGTTGTTGCCGATTAGTGGGCGTTAGAGTGAGCGTGGCAAAAAGTGTTTTGGCAAATCGATAAAAATTTACAAGACTAATACAAAAATGAAAAAATATCAAAACATTTTTCAAAAGAGTGGGCGTGACAGTTTTGTGCGGTTTGTGGGCGTTAGGGTGGGCGTGGAAAATTTTTGTTTGGCAAATCGATAGAAAATTACATGATAAATAATTACATGATACTTTTTTGCCATCGAACTTGATAAATGTGGTATTGGAGTAAGTTAGTATAATTAGGCAGCCTAGATGTATTGGGAGTGTACACACTGTTTCTTATTTCACCAGAACCGCCAAGTATTTCATCAGCCAGATCCGAATAGCATTGCCGACAATCTCTCTCTCTTTCACGGTATCTCTTAAATAATATGTTGAATTTAGTCGCTGCCATAGTGCCAGAGTCGTAGTTTTTTCATTTTACAACCTTGGAAACATTACCCAAACAAATAAACATAATTTGTATTATCCCTACATAAATATATGCCATATCTACCTGAATGGTACAACGCGGACACCAATCTGAAATTGCTTAAGGATAAAAAATATCCAATCAACAGTAGCAACGATATTCTGCAACTTTGTATATAACTCTCTGAGTCATGAACGACATTTTTTATATATAAGGTATCCGAAATGAGTAAGTAAACAACAGTACCTCTAACAGTTTCATCCACAAAATGCAATTCCTTTTTTTTCTTAAAATTTATTTTTTTAGTGTTTCATTAGACTCTGAATAAGTACCGTAAGGTTTCAAAGTTCGATCACTTTTAGTAGATATGGTTGCCACGCCCACTCTATCGCCCACAAACCTCCTAAAACTTCCACGCCCACACTTTTGAAAAATGTTTTGATATTTTTTCATTTTTGTATTAGTCTTGTAAATTTCTATCGATTTGCCCAAAAACTTTTTGCCAAACCCACTCTAACGCCCACAAACCGCCCAAAACTGCCACGCCTACACTTTTGAAAACTGTTTTGATATTTTTTCATTTTTGTATTAGACTTGTAAATTTCTATCGATTTGCCAAACAAGTTTTTGCCACGCCCACTCTAACGCCCTCAAACCGACAAAAATGTCAGTGTTGAAGATTCTCCTTCGCACTTCCACTAGCTGAGTAACGGGTATCAGATAGTCGGGGAACTCGACTATAGCGTTCTCTCTTGTTCTTTTTTAATTAATTGCTTATAATAAATATAAATAAATAAAAGTGAGTTTTGTCGAAACAAGATTTGTATTCCTGTTACTCGTAGAGTATACTAAAGGGTATACTAGATTCGTTGAAAAGTAAGTAACAGGCAGAAGACCAGAGACCATAGAAAGTATATATATTCTTGATCAATATAGCCGAATCGATTTGGCCATGTCTATCTGTCCGTCCGTATGAACGTCGAGATCTCAGAAACTACAAAAGCTAGAAAGTTGAGATTGAGCATACAGACTCCAGAGACATAGACGCCACGCCCACTCTAACGCCCACAAAAATGTTTTGATAATTTTTCATTTTTTTATAGGCGCCCTATCGGTACTCAACTGCTCACGAGACTTATCGATAGTATGGCTTTTAGTCGATTTTGAGATCTTGGTAACACTAAGATCGAGTGTGGCACTGCTGGTAGAGTGGCCGTGCGTGATATATCGAGAAGGAGAATAAGAAAAGCACACACGCGGCGGCAGAAATTGAAAATGGAGAAGCAACAGGGGCTCGCTACACAATCAATAACTTTAGAAATAACTACGATCCGTCATCAGAAGTGGGATAGTGTTTTCGTCTACAAACCATGGAAGACCAACTGCGCATCTTGATGTAGTACCAAAACCAAAGTTTCCTGGAAAACGCTGCAATCGTCTATACGAGAACCCGCACAAAATGGCGTCGTCATATTGCCAAAATTTAACGCCGACATTCCAGGCGCCGACGCTACTCAATGGTGTTCTACAGTTGACATTATTTTGGTTGAAAAACCACTGGAAGGCAGTGCTTTAATATTGACATTAACTAAATCGCTGGAAGGAAGTGTGTCCCAAAGGCTTTCAGAAGTGTGCTATGTCGGTGTGACGTGGCCGGAATTTAAACAGTTATTTCAACAACGCTACGCAAATGCAGAGACGCCAGCCGCCATGTTTTTACAGTTACTGAAAAGTCGCCCCGGCAACAGCAATGCCTTGCGATATATGCTAGTCGCTTGGTGACGTCACTCGTTTTCAAGTGGAAGGGCTTGGATACCGAGAGGAGTGCTGTGTCTGTGGTTTGACATCTGGCCAACTTTGATCGCCGATTACAAAGAATTGCGTACACTGCCGAGATCAAGAACAGACGCGATCTACAGGCTGTGTTGCAGGTCTTCGCTTTTGACAGTCGTACATATCATTCTGGGAATAAGAAATCTGGAGGAAAGCGGGCTAAGTTTGCGACATTGAAGTGCCATCTTTGCGGTAAAATGGGGCACAAGATGATTGACTGGCGAAACAGGAAGTGGAGCGCTGGCATGTCGAGACAGGATCACCGAGAAAGCCAATCATTTCAGCAACATTCTAAAGGCAGTATAACTTGCTATCGCTGCCAGGAGCAAGGTCATATTGCTTCACAATGCCCCAAAAATATTGCAAGTGGTGGAGCTGCATTTCGGAGCGAGAAGAGAGCTGAGCTGTGCGTGGTGGATGAACCAAAAACTAGTATGCTGCTACGACGTGAGAACTTTCCAATTATCTTCGACTCTGGAGCAGAGTGCTCTTTGATTAAAGAAATTTTTGCAAAGTTAAGCGGTAAAATAATAAATATCGTAGTAGCTTATTGCAGCGATACACCATCATTAATATAAGCTCCTTGTAAAGGTTAACTCTTCCACTTCATTAGCATATGCGTTTGTCGTCTTATTCTTTTGTTGTAGGTTCCTCAGTTTTGCTGACTAAGCTTTCACCGATTCACTTTTGATGCGAGTTGATGCGAGTTTTGATATTATTAAGGCGATGCTGTTTTCGTCTCCTACAAAGTTGACAGCGGTCTCCTCGTGCATCTCTTTTATAGTATCTACCAATTCGAGAGCATTGATAAAACTTTTTAAATTTATTGCTTTGCCGTTGAACTCTGGAATGAGCATCCAAGCAGTTTAAAGAAAGTGGACTTTAGATTCCATTTCGTTTGATACATTGGAATTGGAATCTTCTCTATACAAATATGGTAAGTCTAGATCTTCGATTTCCTCCTTACCTTCCGGCAAGTTTTCTAGGACTGCTATATCGTGACTACTTGTTGATGTCCGGTATAGTAAACTAAATATAGTATTTCGTCAAGGCCTTTATGAAAGTTTAGCTATTGAGCTTTTTCAATAGCTGTTGCGAATAATAAATAGCCGAAGAAAGTTTGTTTATTTTCGATACTGTTTATTTTGTGAATTGTTTACGGTAGCTAGGGCCGACAAAGAGCTATATCGAATGCACAAGTTGAGTCTTTGCCGAAAAACGAAGAAGTGACAATTGGCGGGACAGACAGCCGAAATGCAGCGCCCAAGCTTAACGTAGGTAGATAACAAAGAGAACAAGGAATGAGCGCCTTACAGATAAATAGGTGCGAGAACAGCGGTTTGCGGTTTAAGAGTGTGAGATTAAGAGATTAAGATTAAGAGTCTACCGCACAGTTTTGGCGGCTGCATGACCCAACATCCTCCCCTCGTTGGAAGCTTGGCTTTCAACAGAGTCCTCAAGGGGAAGCAGACACAGCTTGTTCACTGCCCGCCTTATTACTCCAGACGCGGTCCTCAATTTTGCAACTCGAGCGACGCCGTCTCTGCCCACCAGAGTCCTCAGCTCGTCGAAGGTCAGAACCGCCGTACCCACAGCGCGGTAGAAATGATGTTTGGCCGTTTTCACCGCTGCTTCCCAAAGTCCACCGAAATCGGGCGACCGTGGAGGGATGAACCGCCAGTCAATCGTCTCCGAAAGGCAAAAATTCTGAACGGAGCCTTGATGCTCGCTGCTGAGGAATAACATTCGAAGTTCCAGAAGTTCATTCTTGGCGCCGACAAAGTTGGTGGCGTTGTCTGACCAAATTTGCTTCGGCTTCCGCCGGGTGCATATGAACCTCTTGAATCCGCACAGAAACGCAACTGTCGAGAGATCCTTGATCAGCTCCAGGTGCACTGCCTTGGTTGCAAAGCATATAAATACGTAGACGTAGCATTTAACCGCGGGCTTGTTGCGAGTATCCGACTGGTAAAAGAAGGGTCCACAGAGTCTATACCAGTAATACCAGCAACCTCAAAAGCGTGAGATCCTTCCAAGCGCTCCTTGGGAAGGACCGCCATTATGTGCTCTATCAGTCGCGGCTTAGTCCAAAAACATCTGATGTATCTGTTCACGGCCTTGGTAACCGTCTTCCTCCCCCCAATAGGCCAATATTGGGATCGAATTGCACCCAGAAGAGCTCGAGGTCCGTCATGAAGATTGGTTTCATGGTAATGCGAAATAATTGCCTGAGTCCCCGGATGGGACCGTGGAAGGATTTTCGGGTGGCGGCCATCAAAGTCCAATGACGAATTCTGGAGGCGACCGCCTACTCTAAGAAGTCCAAATTGATCCAGGAACGGCGAAAGCGAGGATATGGGACTAGACGAGGAAACTCTGCCCAGCGTTTTTAGGGACTGGATGTCCTCCCAAAACTGCGCGCGCTGCACCAACCGCAGCATCATCTGAGTATCCTCTTGAATGTGTGCGACGGTGAGCCCAGGATGACGAATTCCATTACAAAATTTGTAAATGTATGCAAACACTCGTTGCAGTGAGGGGTAAGAATTTGCAAATTTGGAGCTAGCAATTACATCCACGTACGGCGACTTTACGATGAACACACTTCGACGAAGCTCAAGCACTGGTTTGTCAGGACAAACAGCTGTTGGCCAATCTCTTTCAGGCTCCGTAAGATATGCGCCCAGAGTGACGATTCGCTAAGCTCAGACGGCAGGGATCCTCTGGATAAGATGTCAGCCGGATTTAACGCTGTTGGAACATAACGCCAAGCCGTGACATCTGTCAGCTCCTGAATGGCAGCAACCCTATTTGCCACAAATATGTTGAACCTGGCGGGCTCATCTCGGATCCAGGAAAGTGCCACCGTCGAGTCGCACCAACAATAGTAGGGTCCTTTAAATACTTTCAAGCCAACTATTTCCCTCATGATTTTAGCCAGAATATCCGCACCACAAAGCTCCAGCTTTGGTACTGTTATGGTCTTCAACGGAGCTCTGCGCGACTTCGAACAAAGCAAATGGCTAAAACTCCCCTTAGAAACCACATAAACGCAGGCACCATAGGCATCAATGCTTGCATCACAAAAACCATGCACCTCAAGACCAGACTCTGCGCTAAACACGAACCAACTGCGACATATATCAAGCCATTTGCTACAGATTCCGTTTAGTCCGCACTGGTTTCCCAACCGGTGATTCCACCCGTCCCGAATTGTTTACCACCACAAAGGAATATTGAGTCCGGACTACCGGCACAAGTTGGCACTTCAGAAATACAACCTGCAGTGCCAAAACCCCTCTCGGTGGTTCCACTAAAAAAACAAATTTTTGTTTCTCGGCTTTCCACTGATCAAACATCATCTGATGTACTGTCTTATATACAAGACAAAACAAAAGCCAACAACATAAAAGTGGAAAAATTTAACTTTTCTTATGCTAGGGACATCTCATCTTTCAAGATAACTGTCCCAAATGAGCTATTCTCAACCATATGTTCTGGAGATTTTTGGCCGGAAAGTATGATTGTGAAAGAGTTTGAAGCTAAGATTAAAAATAGAAAAAAAAAGCCCGTGGGAATTAAACTTCCCACAAGTGGACAGATCACTGCCCCATCCTCCTCTACTACTTCTACTTCTTTATCTTCAAAAAACTAAAATCTAGTCTCACTATCTGTTATCAAAATGTAAGAGGCTTGTGTAGTAAGCTAACTAATTTGTATTCTAATAGTCTTTCCTTTGCATCTCATATTATTGTGTTTACAGAGACTTGGTTAAAACCGGAGATACTTAACTCCGAAGTTCTCCCAGGTATGTACACAGTATACAGGCATGATCGTCCCTCCAGGCGGGGAGGTGGAGTCCTAATTGCTGTTAGGTCTACCCTCACGTCAGAGGAGGTACTTTTTGACGAGTTCCGTAACATAGAATTCTTATGCGTAAAGCTGTCATTTTCTGATAGCTATGTTTATATTACGTGCTCGTACATTCCGCCGTCTTCTGAATTTCCTGAATATATTAACCATTTGTCCGCTATCCAATCCGTTACAAACAGACTGTCCGATACGGACCAACTAGTTGTCCTAGGTGACTTTAATATACCAGGCACTAAGTGGTCCACAGAGGAACAGTCGAATATTCTCCTGCCTATAGTACAGCATGACTTTATTGACGGCTTGCTTGACATATCGTTGTCGCAAGTTAATTATATTCGAAATTCTCTTGGTCGTTTATTGGATCTATGTTTTGTTTCAAGTCCTGAAAGTGTGTTTCTGACTAGAGTAGCACCTCTTAGTCAACCAGAAGATCCATACCATCTAACTTTCGAGGTGACAATCGACACAGGTACCGTAATAAAAGAGAGGCCAGAAAAGTCAACCAAACGAATTCATTGTTTTCGTAAGGCAAACTTTCAGAGGTTAAATCTTTTTATATCTGGCTTTAATTGGTCCGATCTATATTCTTGCAACATAATGGCCGATGCCATAGATATTTATACCCGTTACTCGTAGAGTAAAAGGGTATACTAGATTCGTTGAAAAGTATGTAACAGGCAGAAGGAAGCGTTTCCGACCATATAAAGTATATATATTCTTGATCAGGATCAATAGCCGAGTCGATCTGGCCATGTCCGTCTGTCCTTCTGTCCGTCTGTCTGTCTGTCCGTCTGTCTGTCCGTCTGTCTGTCCGTCTGTCTGTCCGTCCGTATGAACGTCGAGATCTCAGGAACTACAAAAGGTAGAAAGTTGAGACTAAGCATACAGACTCCAGAGACATAGACGCAGCGCAAGTTTGTCGATTCATGTTGCCACGCCCACAAACCGCCAAAAACTGTCAGTGCTGAAGACTCTCCTTCGCACTTCCACTAGCTGAGTAACGGGTATCAGATAGTCGGGGAACTCGACTATAGCGTTCTCTCTTGTTTTTATACTACAATTAAATCATTTTTCAACTCTTGTGTTCCGATGTACTATCCGTCTACCTCTAACAAACCTCATTGGTTTAATAAAGAGTTGACACATCTAAGAAATGTTAAGTCCAGACTTTATATAAAATTTAAAAATACCGGTTCTCAATCTATATTTTTTAAATATGTAAGTGCTCGGTTAAATTTTATCGTGCTTAATGCTCAGTGTTATAAGAATTATTTAAACCGTTGTAAGTTCCAGTTCGCACAGGATCCCAAACAGTTTTATAATTTCGTTAACACTAAGCGCAAAACAACTAGTTACCCTTCCTCGCTATTTTTTGAAAACACTTCGGTAACATCGGATCAGGCAATAGCCGATCTATTTGCCAAGTTTTTTCAAACCACATATTCTACGTTACCTCATTCCGAACGACCTTACTCTTACGCGGTATCAAAGTCAAATTTAATATTCTGTCCCACTGTAAACGAAAGCTCATTGCTTTATGATCTTCAGCGAGTTAAGCCTGTCTATTCGCCAGGTCCCGACGGAATTCCTGGCTGTGTGCTTAGATTCTGTGCGGAAGCCTTGTGCAAACCTCTACTAAAACTGTTTAACTTATCTCTGGAATCTACACAGTTCCCCCAAATATGGAAGGAGTCCTTTGTGATCCCTCTCCATAAGAAAGGTAGCAAATCGGATGCAAGCAATTACAGAGGAATCTCCAAATTGTCTGCTATCCCTAAGCTTTTTGAAAACGTTATCACTCCTCATTTGCAGCACCTTTGTAGGTCAATTATTTCACCATGTCAGCATGGTTTCATGAAACGCAGATCGACAACTACTAACCTTCTGGAGCTAACCTCCTTCGTAGTACAGGGTTTCAAAAATAATCTTCAAACAGATGTCATTTATACGGATTTTAGTAAAGCATTCGACTCTGTTAATCATTCACTTTTAATAAAAAAACTTGATTTATTAGGTTTCCCTGTTGATCTCCTAAATTGGATTCTAAGTTATCTGAATGGCAGGACGCAACGGGTCCTCTTTAAAAATTCTCTTTCTTGTATTCTCCGAGTCACATCCGGCGTCCCACAAGGGAGCCACCTAGGTCCGCTCCTTTTTACCTTATTTATTAACGACCTTCCCTTAATAATAAATCATTCGCGTGTACTAATGTATTCTGATGATGTAAAATTATGCTTGCAATATAAGGACATTTCTCGCCATTTGGACTTACAATCCGATCTAGATTGCTTTCAAACCTGGTGATAACGTATTAAACTTAAATGGCTGTAAGTGTAAAGTTATGACCTTTTGTCGTGCCAACTCAATGCATGCAACTTACACTTTAAGTGAGTGCTCTTTGGACAGAATAACACATGTTTATGATCTTGGTGTTCTTCTGGACCCTAAACTTAAATTTTCAGACCATATTTCGTCTATTGTCAATAAGGCCAGGGGTGTGCTTGGTTTTATAAAACGGTGGTCAAAGGAATTTGATGATCCTTACATGACCAAAACCTTATTTATTTCTCTAGTCCGTCCGATCCTCGAGTATGGATCACCTGCTTGGAGTCCACAATATGAAGTTTACTCGGACCGCATTGCATCGGTTCAAAAGAACTTCTTACTTTTTGCCTTACGGCGCCTTACTTGGGATGCAAACCTTAGATTACCTCCTTATTCGAGTAGATTAATGTTAATTAACTTACCCTCCCTAGCTAACCGTAGAACGATGCTTGGAACAGTCTTTATTTTTAACCTTATTCGTGGTGAAGTGGATAGTCCCGACTTGGTTAGTCGGCTAAACTTCACTGTTCCAAGCAGATTTACTAGAAATTACGTACCTCTAATTTTAAATCATTGTAGATCTAACTATGAGTTGCATGATCCCTACAGAGTATTATGTTCTGACTATAATAGATTCTATCCTATTATCTCTAATTCTGACTCTCTGCCGTTTTTAAAGCGATGAATACTAACGTACTTAACTAATTCTTAGATATTACTACTAGTATACATATATTTCCTCGTCCTTTACTGTCTTCTATATCGCGAGTTACCGCCTCAGCATACGCCCTCGGCGGTCCCCCGCCGAAACCCCCTCGACAGCCAGAGGCTTAAGTGTCGCCTCAGCAATTACCCTCGGCGGTCCCCGCCGAGACCCCCCTTCGACAATCAAAGATTCAGATGACGTCCACAAGTATTTGGTATCGGAAGGCACTTGAAATGCTGAGCCGCTACAAACATCGGGGTTCACCCGATACCCCTCACCACAGAACTGCATCCGCTCCAATTCCACTTTTCGGCCAGATCAGCACTTTAAGTAAACAAATGTAACAAGCAAAGCTGAGAATAACCAACGAATAAAATATAGATTCATTCTGAAAATCGAAGGCAAACCGAACGGACGTATTGATTCTTAATTAAAATCCCAAATAAAATACCCAAACTTAAGACACTCTGCAACTCCCTGCAACTTAATAAGAACCTACTTATCATAACTGGCGCAGTCGGCAGCCCTTGGCCTAAGGACGGATTCAACAGGAACGAAGGATTCGTGACGACCAAGGATGTGGAAAATTATTTTAACAATAGCATTGTAAGGAAGAAATAAAAACAGTGAGTAGAGTGTTGTGAGTGAAATGGAGGTTTTTTAAAAAAAAAATAATAATAAATCGCAAGTAAAACAAAATATGGCAAACGAAATGAATAAAACAAACAAATGCAAGAAGAAATAAAAATAGTAAAATCACAATTAAAGAAAAATAATACAAATGGAAAAGAATAAAAGCAAAAAACAAATGAAAAAAAAAAAGAATTAAATGGAAATAATAAGTTAAAATAACAAGGTGAAAGGGAGTAGAAGAGAAGTAATTTGGAAATTTAAAATCAAGAAGAAATTGAGAAAACGAAATTCATTATGAAAAAAAATAAAAATACAAAGTAAAAAAAATTGTGGAAGAAATAAATCAATTTAAAGTTACGGTCGACGATAAAATGCACGGGGAAAAAGTTCGGTTCGATCGGACGAATGGTCAGTGGCGGATGTTGGCAGGCGGTTCGCGTCAAACGGCTCAAGCAGACGAACGACCGTCGGCAAGCGACAATGGTTGTCGGCGGTTCGATGCAACGAGAAGTTCGCCGAGCGAACGGTCGTCGGTCGACGTCAGGCCAGACGGTTCGGGCGGTCGGAGTTAGAAGGTCGGTGCAACAAAAGTTCGATGGTACGATGCGGTAGGAGAACGGTCGTATGTAACGGTTCGATGGAATCGAACGTTGCATACAAGTACAGGGGCGGATCGAAAAACACCGCGGGTCCTGAAGTAGAGAAAATTAAATAAATTAGGGGCTCGTTCGCATGTATTAGGCAGGACGCTGTGCAAACAGGGTGGCTGCTTAGCGTGAGGACGAGACCAAAAGAAATAATTAAAGAATAGGATAGCCCTTCACATGTATTAGGCGGCGCACTGTAACGCACAGGGCGGCCGCTTAGCGTAGGAATGGATATTCGTATATTGAGGAAAAATTAAAGGTGCGAAATAAAGAAAAATACAACGGAATAAATAAATTTGGAAGAAATATCGAAAAAATAATAATAAAAATTACTGCACATACAAAATAATAATAATAAAAAAAAAAAAAAAAAAAAGAAATTAAGCAATCCAGCCATGCACATGTATTGGGCGGCGCACTGTAACGCACAGGGCGGCTACCTAGCGTAGGTATGGCTGGGGGTTGGAAAAATTACACAGTACGTGAGAGAAAAGGGGAAACACCGAAGTGCAATGACTGTCCGCATTTGGTTCCGAGGCTGTATCGCACAGCCGACGAGCTAGCTTCAGCATGCACGGTGGAATAGACAAGACGGGGATGCCTTAGCAATGACTGTCCGCAATTGGCTGTGAAGCTGTATGGCACAGCTGAACAGCTAGCTTCAGCATGCAGGGTATTTTAAAGAATAAAGTATCGAAAAAAAAATAAATAAATAAGAAAAAAAAAAAAATAATAATAATAATAATAACATATAATAATAACAAAATAGTACATATTAAACACCACCCAATAAAAAGACAAATAAAGCAAGCGACATTTATTTTGAAACCCTATTTTGTTAAAATAATATTCAATGTTGAAGAGTTATACATGATAATTAATTACAGAAGCTCCATTTCACACACGGACACTTGAGGACTCACTAATTAAATAATAACATAACTGGCATACATATACATACACGGAGATCCGGTTTTGGCAAATACATTTTATTAACTATTATTACTATTACTAATTATTAATAAGACAATATTTGATTAAGTAACACATAACACAAACAAACACACTCGAAAATATATAGGCAAGCAGAAAAGGTAGCTAACTTAGCAGAAAATGGCAACTACAGGGGTATTAGAAGCGATCAAGGTGATCGACTTGGTAGAGATTATCCCCAAATATGATGGAGAAGGAGGTAAGCTAGAAGGATTTATAGCTGCGGTACAACAGGTATTAGGTTTGATCAAAGGAGAGGAAAGGTCGAATGTAGGACTTATAGCGCTCAGAGCAGTTAGGAGCAAGATAGTAGGAGCAGCAGATAGGGTTGTAGATCTAGATGAAACGGAATTAAATTGGGACCAGATTAAAAAGATATTAGTTTCCCATTTTAAGGACAAGAGGTCGGAGCAAGACCTGATAATGGAGTTGACCCATATTAAAGAAAAGAAATTAGAAGTGGAGGCCTTGTATACCAAGGTAATGACATTGAAAAAGGCGCTGGTGAGCCTTGTTAAGTCTAGCGAGCATAACATATTGTTGAAAGGAGAGAAGATTAAATGGTATGAGGAAATGGTGTTAAATGCCTTCGTGTCAGCATTAAAAGGCCCGATAGGGGTGACCATTAGGAATATGGAAGGGCTGAACATAGCAAAAGCTTATGAAATAGCGTGCAGGGAAAAGAACTTGGGAGCCTTGGCAGAAATCAACTCAGATCAGAAAACACAGGAGTCACCAGAATCAAAGGATAAGACTATTGAAGAAGTTCAGAAACAAGTAGAGAAAGAAGAGCCCCAGACAATTGAAACCCACAAGGAAACAGGCGTTTGGTCGCAGTACCAGTGGGGAGGAAACAACCAACATCCGTTTCCGATGCCATTTACCATGCCAAATATGAATGGGTGGCCTGGATTTGGGTTCTCATACCCGATGATGGGTAATCCATTTAGAGCAGGTAACTTTAACCAAGGGGAGACTTCAAATTATCAAAGGCCATATCGTAGTTATCAGAATAGGAATCCGAGATGGAATCAGGGTCAGGCAAACAGGGACAGACCATGGAACAACTATGGCTATAATAACAACAATGGCAGAGAGAGAGGTCAGCTAGCAATCAAAGCACCAAAAAACACAGAGGGCAGCGGACAGTCAAGAATGTCCAAGAACTTTAGCAACTCGAATAATTCAGGACAGTCCAGACAGTCATACAATTCATACAACTCGAACAATTCAAACAACTCAGGGCGATCTTTTAACTCAAATAATACCCCCGATAGAAGGGGTAATCAAGCATCGATTAGGGGACAACTACATAATATCCAAGAGGATGAGGCAAATTTTTCCCAACTAGCCTCGAACAACCCACAGGATATTTAGGAACCAGGAAGAGTCATTCGACTCTGCCTTATTTATTGATAGAAATTGAACCGGGAAAAACAATAAAATTATTAATAGATACAGGATCCACCTTTTCATTTATTCATTTATTTATAAGGAAATTAAAAGACCCAATAGCTATTAAAACCATTACACAGTCCAATGAACTTGAGAGGGAGGCATTTTTACCAATGTTCTCGGAACTGGGGGGAGTTGGTAAAATAAGAATGTTTCTCTTTAGGTTTCACCAATTCTTCGAGGGTTTGATCGGAATTGATGTACTCCAACAATTAAAAGCGGTGATTGATATGCAGAACGGTTGGTTTATCGTGGCGAATAGGAAACAAAGGATTAATTTTGTCACGTATAGACCATCGGAACTGTATACAATAGAGGCCAAATCAAAAAGAGTTATATCTGTGCCGGTACAACTGCAGGACGGAGATTTTTTTCTAAACAAAACTATAATAAAAGAGGATGTTGAGCTTTCCGAAGGTATGTACAGGGCAGTGTCAGGACAGAGCCTGGTAGAGGTAGTAAACTATGCAGAGACAGATCAAGAGATATTCTTCGAAGAGCCGATGAATGTTGTTGAATTTAAGACCACGCAACATTTCGAGTTGAATAACATAGAGGAAAGGAAAAACGACAGTGGGAGCATTCCATTGCATAAGATCAGGACAGAGCATTTGGATAAAGCGGAACTAAGAGAATTACTCAGAATTTGTAGAAAGTATCCAGGAGTATTTTATAAAGAAGGGGATAACTTGTCTTTTACGAGTGCTGTCAAACACCAGATAAGGACCAAAGATGATATTCCTATCTATGCCAGACCATATAGATATGCGTTTAAAGAAAGACAGGAAGTGAGGAAACAATTACAGAAGTTATTGGAACAGAAAATAATCAGACATAGCCATTCGCCTTGGAGTGCGCCGGTATGGTTGGTGCCGAAGAAAAAGGATGCTTCTGGAGAAAGGAAATGGCGGATGGTAGTGGATTATAGGAAGTTGAATGAAAAGGTGATTAAAGATAGATACCCGTTACCGATAATAAGTGACGTATTGGACAATTTAGGAAGGGCTAAGTACTTTTCCACGCTAGATTTAGCAAGTGGGTATCATCAGATTGAGGTTCAAGAAGAAGACATCCCAAAGACAGCATTCTCTGCAGAGGGAGGCCATTTCGAATATGTACGTATGCCGTTTGGGTTAAATAATGCACCCGCGACATTCCAGAGACTGATGAATAACATTTTTGGGGAATATTTGGGCAAATGTTGCCTCATTTATATGGACGATATCATGGTGTTTTCAGCGTCCCTGCAAGAACACGTCACGGACTTGGAAAAGGTTTTCAAAAAACTCACGGAAGCAAATTTTAAATTACAACTGGACAAGACAGAATTTTTGAGGACAGAGGTAGAATATTTAGGACACGTAGTGACCCCTCAGGGAATTAAACCCAACCCAGGAAAAATCGAGGCGATAAAAAAGTTCGCTACTCCAAGGACTAGGAAACAGTTTAAAACAGGAAGTTTATTAGAGATTTTGCGGCAATAACGAAACCACTGACCAAACAGTTGAAAGGAAAAAAGGCAGTGGAAATAGATGATGAGTATGTAGAGGCATTTGAAATATGTAAAACCTTATTGTGCAACGACCCAATTTTACAATTTCCCGATTTTGAGAAACCATTCATCTTAACCACAGATGCCAGCAATTATGCTATTGGATCAGTCCTATCGCAAGGGAACTTGGGAACAGACAGACCAATAGCATACGCGAGTAGAACCCTATCAACGTCAGAAATAAATTATGAAGGAAATGCTTGCCATCATTTGGTCAATAAAACATTTCAGACACTATTTGTTTGGCACCAGGTTCAAAATAGTCACGGATCATAGACCATTGACCTGGTTGATGAGTGTGAAAGAACCTGATTCTAAGCTTGTAAGATGGAGACTCCAGATGTTAGAGTACGAGTACGAAATAGTTTATAAAAAGGGGTCCCTGAACGTAGTAGCAGACGCGCTGAGCAGAGACCAACCAGAGCTAAATATCTTAGAAAGTGTCTCAGATGTAGCAACAAACGGATCCACTCCGCAGTAGAAGACTTACAATTAGGATTCCCAATTTCGGAAAAACCACTAAACGAATACAACATTCAGGTGGTAATAGAAAAAGGAGGAATATCTAAGGTAGTGAAAGAGATTCCATTTAGGAATAAGTTGAGGATAATTTGGACAGAAAATAAGTTTGACGAAGAAACAATTGGACGAAAACTAAAAGAGATATTAAAACCCAAGAGAACGGTGGCGTTGCTGATAGCGGAAGACTTGGTGTTGACTATTCAAGAGGTGTATTGCAAATATTTTGCTTACAGTAGGTTATATAGGGCAATAAGATGCACAGTATTATTGCCAGACATAATAGACAGAAAACAGCAAGAGGAAGTTGTCAAAGATTACCACATGAAAAGTAACCACAGGGGAATAGAGGAGACAGTAGCGCATATAAAAAGGAAGGTGTTTTTTCCGCATATGAAGCAAGTGATAACTCAAACGATCAACAATTGCGATATCTGTCAAATCCAGAAGTACGACAGGAGACCCCACAAAATAAAATACAGCGTTACAGAAACCCCAGAAAGGCCCATGGAAATAATGCATATTGATTTATACTTTGTCAATAAGAAAACTATTTTTACAATTATTGATAAATTTTCAAGATATGCATGGGGAGTGACAATTCCAGCCAAAGAAAGTATTAACATTGTCAAATCAATGAAGAACTTTATGGCCTTGTTTGGAATTCCCAAAAAGGTAATCTGTGACCAAGGACTAGAGTTCACATCGAATCTTTTTAAGGATTTTTGTAGACAGTACGAAATCGAACTGCATACAACATCCTTTCAGCAATCCTCGAGTAACTCTACAGTCGAAAGACTACACTCCACCATAACAGAAATATATCGGGTAATTACAGACTACAAGAAGACAAGTAGGATGGATATTAAACATGACGAGGTATTGAGCGGGGCCTTTATAACATATAATAACGCTATTCATTCGGCTACAAAGCTGACACCCCAGGAACTCTTTACAGGCAGAACGCATAACTTTCTGAATAATACGACATTTAATAACGAGCACGATTATTTACAGAGAATTAATGCATTCCAAGCCGAAATATATCCGAAGATTAAAGAAAGGGTAGAGAATGAAAAAATCAAAAGAATTGAGTCAGTTAATACAGACAGACAGGAAACGGATCCAGTACAGATAGGGAACACTGTATTTAGAAAGGAAAACAAACGAGATAAACTCAATCCAAGGTTCTCAAAACACAAGGTGCTGGAGGATAACAATTTAACTATAACAACAACCAAACCTCAGAAAATCCACAAAGAAAAAATCAGACGGATTACTAAACCAAACGAATAACATTAATTACAGGTGGTCAATTGCCGGGGCCGAAGAGAACAAGTTTGAAGTTATACCGTTGAAAGGGAACGAACCGTTGGCTCAAATACAACTGGGAGCAGCAAGAGTAATTCAAACTCATAAGACATTCATCCATATTGTAAGGTTACAGGAATATCAAGAAACGATAGAGAGGATGGAAAATACACTTAGGGAGATCGTAGAAGAAGCCGAAACCAGAGACTTAGTTAAATCACTGAAGAACAAACTGCAGATGATAAAAGCAAGATTAGAAAGCATATGTCCCAAACGTAGGTAAGCAAGAGGATTAATCAATGGATTAGGGTCAGTTATATAATCAGTAACAGGAAACTTAGATGCGGAAGACGCAATAAGGTTAGAGGAAGAAATAAGGAAAATGAAAGAAGAGGAAGAGAGATTAAGAGAAAGCATGAGTTCGCAGGAAAAGACATTTAGCAAGGTTAGCATTATGTTCAGGAACTTGACAAGATATATAAATGAGGAGCAAATTAGGGTAAATACATTCATAAATAATTATAGAAACGGAATAAGCAAGACATTTATTGAAGAAGACAAGAGGATTTATAGATTAGAATACATTGATAGAAATTCATTAACGATTGATATGCTAGGGTTAAACTTAAATGATGTTGCCGAGAGCTTATTATTGGCTAAGATAGGTGTAATTTCAAGATTCATATTCGACAGGCAAGAAGCAAGCAAATGTATGCAAGAGCTAGAAGAGCAGGATGTACATTTAATTTCAGACGAACACATGTATGAATTCTTAGACCTAAGAGCCATAATGAACAGAGCGGATATCATATTTTCAATTAGATTACCTAGTTTTAAGAAAGAAATATTTTCGCTGCGAAGAATAATCGCACTCCCAATGAATAACACAGAATTTGTAATAACACCAAATTATTTGGCGATTCATGAAGACGAAATGTATTATTATAAGGAAAAATGTCAGTTTATAAGGAATATATATATATGTAAGAACGACAATATTGTAAACCAAGCTAATGAAAAATGTATAGGAAGGCTGATAGGTGGAAGAGAGGCGGAATGTGAGACGAAGGATGCAGGATTCATCACCGCGATATTCGAACCAGAGGCTGGGTACATCGCGATATTTAATGGAGAAAACGTGAAACTACAAACAGATTGCGGACCGGAGAGGACATTGAATGGATCGGCCTTAATAAAATTTAGCCATTGCAAGACAATGGTGAACAACGTCCAATACGAGGCAGTGGAGAAGCTTGGCGCAGCTGAATTAAAGCTGGATATACCACGGATAGAGACGATCAAGAAAAACAGGACAAACCAAGAGTTGGGGATACACGAGTTAAGAATGGAAGATCTCGAAACCAAAATACAGATCAGCGAAATACAATGGGGAACTACGGTCCACGCGACAACTACATACACGATGATTGGCATCTTACTGATAATGGTATCTGCGGTGGCATGTTTCTCAAAGAGGACAACCATCTTCTCATCGGCGGACACACCACTTGCCACCTTCACACCAACCACCGCTCCAGTTGCTACGTTTGCAGCAACTATGTCCCCGCTATGGTCGGTAATTCAGTCTGAGAAGGGAGGAGTTACCGCCTCAGCATACGCCCTCGGCGGTCCCCCGCCGAAACCCCCTCGACAGCCAGAGGCTTAAGTGTCGCCTCAGCAATTACCCTCGGCGGTCCCCGCCGAGACCCCCCTTCGACAATCAAAGATTCAGATGACGTCCACAAGTATTTGGTATCGGAAGGCACTTGAAATGCTGAGCCGCTACAAACATCGGGGTTCACCCGATACCCCTCACCACAGAACTGCATCCGCTCCAATTCCACTTTTCGGCCAGATCAGCACTTTAAGTAAACAAATGTAACAAGCAAAGCTGAGAATAACCAACGAATAAAATATAGATTCATTCTGAAAATCGAAGGCAAACCGAACGGACGTATTGATTCTTAATTAAAATCCCAAATAAAATAGCCAAACTTAAGACACTCTGCAACTCCCTGCAACTTAATAAGAACCTACTTATCATAACTCGCGTCTATCTTCCCGCGATTCGAGCCGTACGATACACGGCAGCGCCCTTCGGTCGGTTGGCCGGAAGGTGAGGCCGTGGGACTCGCGTAAAAGAAAAAAAAAATTTCGTGTTATGAGTTTCCGGGAGGCTTTCATCCCAGGACAGCTTTTCCTTGCAGAGCTGCTGCAAAAAGATTTTACACCTTGTCATTACAGGACCGACCAGGCCGAGAGGATCGTAAAAGTTAGCAATCGCAGACAAAACAGAGCGCCTGCAGGGTCTCAATGGCGACTGAAAGGCAGAGAACGAAAACAATAGCTGGTCGGAGGCGGGATCCCAAGCGAGACCTAAAGTTTTGGTGAAATCGTTACCATCTTCAAACTGCATAAACGAATCCTCGCACACCCTCCAGCACAAGCGGAATGTTAGAGCACCATTTCCTTAGCTTGAGCTTGCCCTTCGCAAGAATGCCAGCCGTCTGCTGCATTATGCTGATAGCATCCTTTACCGTGCCGGAGCCGGAGATAAGATCATCCACGTAAAAATCGCGCCGAAGGATTTCTGATCCAATGGGAAAAGATGCCTGCTCATCGATTGACAACTGCTGCATAGCCCTTACGGACAAGAAGGAGGCTGGTTTGGTGCCGTAAGTAACTGTGTCGAGTTTGTATACTTGAAGGTCATCGATCGGGGAGTCCCTCCATACAATGCACTGCAAATAGCTATCTTCTTGCGAGACTCTTACACATCGGTACATTTTACATATGTCTCCTGTAACGGCAACTGGGTGTGAGCGAAATCGAATTAGGATGTGAAATAGCTTGGGCTGGATGACCGGGCCAGCCATTAACACATCGTTGAGCGAGTAACCAGTGGAAGGGGCAGCTGATCCGTCAAAGACAACGCGAAGCTTGGTGGTAGTGCTATCCTTCTTCATGACGCAGTGATGTGGTAAAAAATATCGGCACGAGCTGACCTCGGAGGCAGGCACAGGCGACATATGTCCCAGATCACGATATTCCTTCATGAACGCCGCATATTTAACCCTCAAGCCAGGGTGCTTTGTAAGCTTCCTTTCCAGCGACAAGAATCTCCGCAAAGCCTGAGGATAGGAATCTTCTAAAAAATCCAAATGGAGTTTTAGCAGCAACCGTACCGAGTAATCGCCAGCTGGCAATCTGGTGTAATTTTTAACAAAGTGGGCCTCGCAATCTAGCTCGTCCTTAGTGGCTTGAACTATTGGGCCGGGACAATTTTCTACCTCCCAAAAGCGCTGCAGAAGTGAATCAAGTTCAACATCAATGCTGTTTCCCTTGCTGGCTGAAGAAGGAACGCGTGAAGCTATTAAGGCGCTACCGCACGGGCACGCGCAGCCTCCAGACACAACCCAGCCCAGACGAGTTTTTTGAAGCAGTGGCAGTCCTGGCAACAACTTTATCTGACCTACGCACAGCAGCTCATAAAACAGGCTAGATCCTATTAACAGGTCAACACGCTGAGCTTTATGAAATTCCGGGTCGGCGAGCTGCAGGTTTTCTGGAATCTTCCAGTCCCCAATGTCCACATTAAAACTTGGCTGGCGATCCGTGATATTGGGAGCGATAACTGCTGTTATGCTCGTTGAGAAATCCGAAGTGACAGACCGCATCGCAATTCCTACCGAGAATCCATCAGTCGCGAAATTGGAATCCCCGATTCCAGTGACGGAGCCGGACGACCTCGACCTCTTAAGTTGCATTTGATTTGCAAACCGAGAGGTGACCAAGTGCAGTTGAGAGCCAGAATCTAACAAGGCTCTGCAGGGAACGAACAGTCCCGATCGATTCTGCACTAGAACGGTTGCAGTGGCTAGCAGCACAAGGTCACTACCGACATCCTGGGCAATTAGAGTAGAAGAAGTCGAAAGCGGGGCAGAAGGCTCAGTGTGGGAGCTTGCAGACACCGGAACATGTGGCTGCGAGGAAGGCGGACCATCTAGATGGAGCAGCGTATGATGCCTGATGCCACAGGTGCGGCAGCGGCTCGAGCTGCATTGCCGTAGCAATGCCTTTAGGCAATTTAGGCAAATTGCTAGTCTCTTTGCCTCGCGCAGACGATCTACTGGCGCTAAGTCTCTAAATTGTGGGCAATAATATATGGCATGCTCAGCACTATGGCAAAGCATGCAACCAAGAGAATTTTGGGTGGTAGCAACTAACGTCGAACCCACCTGAACGCCTGGCGTATAGGTTGCCATGGCGCAATCCACGGCCTCCAAAGTCCTACATCGCTGCTCCAGGAATGCAGCCATCGATTCCCACGACAGAATAAGGTTGACAAAGACCAGATCCTCCAAGCGCTCCTCCCACTTAGCTTGGCTCGCCGCATCCAGCATTTGCAGCAGCACTTGCACTATGATGCAGCCAGCGATTTGCTCAGTGGTGCCCAAACCCTTCAACGCACGAATGTGAGCGTTAAACTTGTCCGACAATTCCCGAAGCGATGCCACTGAACCATTCCGTACTACCTTTAGACCCAGAATCTCGGTGATGTGCACCTGAAAAACGAGACGCCGATTATCAAACCTTTTTTGAAGCAACTCTAAAGCCGCTTCGTAATTGCCGTTTGAGATCTCCAATGATCGGATAGTTTCCAGCGCCGAATCCCTCAAACATGACCGCAGATGTTGAAATTTCTCAATGCTGGAGAGGTCCGGATGGCTGTCGATTATGCTCGTGAACACGGAGTAAAAATCCGCCCAGTTTGCGTAATCTCCGCTAAACGTTGGCAGCTGAACAGGCGGCAACGGCATCGGCATCGGCCTCGGCCGCGGCTGCGTCTGATGACCACTACACTGGTGGGGCACCACACCTTCCGCAAGCGTTGAGTGCGGCGCGAAATGCACATTGCGTTTGGCTATTTCCGCGCGCACACTAGCCTTGAATTCAACGATGAATTCATCGAAACTTTCGCTCATTTCATTGCCAATTTCGTCGAAATCCAATTCCTCCAGTTCTGTATGCAGAACATTGAAGGCACTTTGCAGCTCATTAATCTGCTCCAGCCTTACCGTAAGAGTGGGTTCGTCGTATCCGCTTAGCGTCTCATTAGACGACGATTGTAGCCTCTGCAACCTGCTGAAAAAGGTCACTTTAAAAAGGCCGCTTTAAAAAGGTCACCCTGTTTTTGTCACTTTCAGCGGGCATAGCAACAAATCGCTTTTAATTCGGTTCAGCGGGAAGATGAGCACAAAATAAATGCAGAAAATGCAAGCGGAGTCAATGCACGCAACGATATATGTAGCAATGTATGTATGTATGTAATGCTAGCTCGCTTAAACACAGCCACTATCACCGAAATCACCACTCACTTGTCCAACCGATTGCGATTTAATGTATTTATATTTATTTATAAACGGGATAAGTGCATTAATTAATCCATGCAAATTAACACGATCACGTCGGGGTCACCAATGTTTAGTTATTGAGCTTTTTCAATAGCTGTTGCGAATAATAAATAGCCGAAGAAAGTTTGTTTATTTTCCGATACTGTTTATTTTGCGAATTGTTTACGGCAACCGATTGCGATTTAATCATATATTTAAAAATTGAGAACTAGTTTGGTGAATGATTATAACTCCGGAACGCATGAGCCGATTTCAACGGTATTGCATTCGATGGAAAGGTCTCGGGCTCCGTTAGGACAAGTGCAAAGAAAATTCTGGAAAAGGTCAAAAGAAAAGCGGGAAAACCGTTATTTACATGCAGCGCCATTTTTAAAACATAGGATGTCATACTTCTATTCTCATTTCGTTTTATATAATTTATGAGACAAACTTAATTTGGTTCAAAAATAAATTG
Organism: Drosophila teissieri; assembly: GCF_016746235.2. Taxonomy (NCBI): domain Eukaryota; kingdom Metazoa; phylum Arthropoda; class Insecta; order Diptera; family Drosophilidae; genus Drosophila; species Drosophila teissieri. The sequence continues at coordinate 24,887,383 of NC_053029.1, read as the reverse complement.
TAACAGCAGGAATTTGTTTTTAAGGTGGTAAGTTGAACAGTGTTAATTATGTGTACCGTGCATTTGAGGTTAAACTCACCACATCCACCTTCTTCGACTTCCTCATTCTCATCCTCCTTCTTTTTCATCAATTAGAAGATACACGAGCCGAACGCAATAAAGCAAGAAGACTAAAGCATCAACAATCACGCAGGTTTTCAGAAGAACGAGAAGGAGAAAGACGAAGAAGGAAGAAGAAAAAGGTAGAGGAAGAAGAAAGAGGATGAAGAAGAAAAAAAAGGATGAAGAAGAAGAAGTACGAGGAGGAAGACGAAGTAGGAAGAAGGAAGAAGAAGAAGGAGGATTAAGAAGATGGAGGAGGAAGAAGGAGGATTAAGAAGATGGATGAGGAAGAAGGATGATGAAGAAGAAGAAGGAATAAGGAGCATGAAGAAGTCAGAAGAAGAAGGAGGAGGAAGAAGGAAGTCGTGGAAGACGAAGGAGGAGGAAGACGAAGAGGGATAAAACGGTGAATTTAACCTCAAATGCACGATCCACATCATTTCTCGTGCCTAGATCTTATGTCGGTATTCCATCAAATAGAGCTGGAGGAAGACGATTCTCGAAATATAAAATCCTTTTCTACGAGCAATGGCTCTTATCGCTTTACGCGACTACCATACGGATTAAAAATAGCTCCAAATTCCTTTCAACGAATGATGACAATGGCATTTACAGGTCTGGAACCATCTCAAGCATTTCTGTACATGGATGACTTAATTGTCATAGGAAATTGTTCGGAAAAACACATGACCAAGAATCTTACAAATGTTTTTGAACTATGCAGAAAAAACTGCATCCAGATAAGTGCTAATTTTTCATGAGTGAAGTCACTTTTCTTGGACACAAATGTACTGAGAAAGGCATATTGCCTGACGATACTAAATATGATTCTATACAGCGATATCCAGTTCCTACTGACGCAGACAGTGCCAGAAGATTCGTAGCATTTTGTAACTATTAAAGACGTTTTATAAAAAATGTTGCAGAATATTCCCGTCACATAACAAGATTATGTAAGAAAAATGTAAAGTTCGAATGGACAGCTGATTGCCAGCATGCCTTCGAACACCTTAAAAAAGAACTAATGAATCCAACTTTGCTGAAATACCCCGACTTTAGCAATGAGTTCTGTATCATAACTGATGCTAGCAAAGAGGCATGCGGAGCGGTATTGACCCAGAACTATAATGGTATACACTTGCCAGTAGCTTATGCATCCCGTAGCTTCACTAAGGGTGAGAGCAACAAGTCAAAAACAGAGCAAGCGTTGTCAGCAATACATTGGGCGATAAATTATATATATATGGTAGACACTTCACCGTCAAAACAGATCACAGACCATTAACATTCTTGTTCTCGATGGTTAATCCAAGTTCAAAACTGACTAGAATGAGGCTTGATTTATTATTAGGTTTCCTGTTGATCTTCTAAGTTGGATTTTAAGTTATCTAAATGGCAGGACGCAACGGGTCCTTTTTAAAAATGCTCTTAAATTGTCCGAGTCACATCGTCCCACAAGGGAGCCAAATTGGTTTGCTCCTTTTTACCTAATTTACTTCGACCTTCCCCTAGTAATAAATCATTCGTCCGATTCCTGAGCATGGATAGCCTGTTGGGAGTCCACAATACGTAGTTCACTCGGGCCGCATGGAATCGGTTCGAAAAACCTTACTCTTTGCCTCACGGCGCCTAAATTGGGATGCTAACCTTATATGACTTCCCTATGCCAGTAGACTAATGTTAATTAATTTACCCTCTTAAAGCAATGAATTCGAACATTTTTTAAAACATTCTTTATACGTTTCCTCCGTTCTGCACTCTTTTCTATATCACGTCTTAATTCTCGCAAATCGAGCCGTACGATACAAGGTAGCGCCCCTCGTTGAGTTGGGCGGGAGGTGTGGCCATGGGACTCGCGCGTAAAAATTGAAAAAATATCAAATCATTTTTCAAATGTGTGGGGGTGGCAGTTTTTGGCGCTTTGTGTGCGTAATTGTGGACGACTCGGCTATTGATCCTGATCAGGAATATATATACTTCATATTGTCGAAAATGCTTCGTGCTTTTCAAAGGATAATCTATACCCTTTTACTGTACGATTAACGCGTATAACTGGCGCTAATAAACGAGGTGACAAAGATACATCAAAATCATAATTTTCAAATACAAGCAATATTCTTGAAGTATCGTGGCGATCCGTCCCTAGGCAAATAACAAACTTGTATTACTCGCCGCAAAGGACAAAAACAATGTAACGAACTGCTTTTTTTTTGGTCTGCTCGCTACAAGATACGTGCGGCTATGAGTAACAAAACTTAGCAGATCTCGTTTCCTTGATCTTTATTTGACTCGCTATAACACTTTAATTCGATTTTCCCGCCAGGTACTGCCCCGTCCACGCGTGATTGTTGGCGAGGAGAAGGGCTGTGGGCTCAGGGAAGCGTCATCGTGCCCAGACTAGGGTGAACAGGTGCTGGACTCTCAAGGCGAACGCCTTGCTAGCCGCAACCTCCTGTCGCTTGCTCTGTCCCGGCCGGTCCCGCCAGTTCCTACAAACGCTTCGACCAATCGCATTGTTTACGCCGCAGTCCCTGTAGCAAGACGCCTAGAGAAAGACGAACATTCCACCCTAACCCGTTCTTCAAGGTGGTGCGGACGGACCTGGATGGTCTGCTCAACGGCCTCGATTCTGTTGTCCTGCCGCTCTCGTCGTCCTCAGTGGTGCGAACCGTGACGCCAGGTGCCCGACACTTGGGCTAGAGATTGCCGTCTCCCGGTAGCTAACGGCTGCGTCCTCCGGGCAATAGCCTGATAAAACAACAACACGTCGATCCCACGTCTGCTTTGACTAGTTGCCCCGGTACCACGCCTGCTTGTTTCTTACGTATGGAATCTCCAACACATTCGACCGTGTCTTCAACACAATTCCCGCCGCGAACTCGGGTCCTTGCTAGGATTGGGCCCGCCTGATTGAACGCTTTCGGACTCGCCGGATTAACGACAGGGTCTGGTCTCGATTGTGTAGCAAGGCGTCTCAACCTAGCCGTGTTTTGTCTTAATTGACCCCAGCTACCTATGTCTTAGTTCGGAGACTTTCCTCGTTTCGTACGTTTCGAGTAGCGATCTTGCTCCTTGCTGTCTATTACGGTTTTATCCTCGTTCTCCAGCGTTCGGCCTGCTTATATATGCCTCCTTTAACGGTTATTCCTTGATGTCTTCAGTCTCCGGATCCAACGTCCACGGCTTTACCGTTGCCCTCGTCCAAAGTCCAGCTTGGTACCAATGCTTTTCTTAATCTGGCATGCCGACGCTTACTGTTCCTTCTCCCTTTCGCTCTCCATATTCTCTCCCTCCAAAGCATCTGTCTCCAAACTCTCTTTTTGCAACTCTCTTTCTCCGACTTCTCGATTTGGCACTGCCGTTACTACGCATTGAGTTGTTGGCAACAGGCAGGTCCTCCTTTCGCACTTGACATCTACCTTTGTACGAAGTTTTAACTCTGGGGAGTTCCTTCCCTTTCATAGGGAGACAATAAACTTGTTCTTCCCGTCCATGTTTGAACAGTCCTGAGCCTCACAGCTCTGTCTTGAGTTTCACAGCGCCTATCCCCTCTCATCGGCCGCCGACTCTCATACCTGTGAAACCTTACCATCGCTGTTTTTTCTGCATTTCGGGTTTTCTATTCTTTCGTCATCTAGTCACACTACCTTCTGTCGATCGATTATTGACACCTTTCGATATCTTCCGTTGGTGCGTCGTTGCCACTCAATGATCTTAGTATTTTCGCAGTGTGACATTGTATCATTGGCTTTTTCTTCCTTGCAGCATAATTATGTATGCCTTGCGGTACCGCCCCTCCTCTTGCCCAGGAAGTATGTGGATTCATTGGGTCCGTGCCCCGCTTAATTGTGTCATGCCTCCGTTGAGTAGCGGCGCTTGTAGGGTGCTGAAAGTCTTGTGCCATCGTTTCCTCTAGCGGCGCGGCCAAGAACTAAAATCTGTCAGAACGTCGAGTAAACAGCACAATTCGGAAGTCCATCTCGACCACTAACACTTTGCCACATTAAAAAGTTTTGTACGTCCTTTTGTTATAATGAATAATCGAAATTATCATTCGCAACGATCTTGTTATTTATGGATGCCAAAGTCGTAGGACTAGTATCGCCATTTAGGGTTGGGCCTTCCGTATATGATGTGGTGTAGCGAGCCGAGTACATAGTAAACATACACATATCCAGCAACATAATTTAAGTGTGTTGCTAATATGTATATGAACAGGGTAGATAAACATTAAAGGCAAGCACTGCAAACTAAGCAGTCCCACGGTAGTGACTGAAAGCTTAGCAGTCCCACGGTAGCGGATAGCCCGACGTTGAATAACTCGCGCTGTCCGCTGCCGCAACTCAAACACAAACACACTCATTCTAACAAATTGGAATGCATGTACTCAGCTTGCTGCTCACTCAAAAAAGAGCTGGAAGCCCAAAAGAGGACAATTAATAAACATTTAGCGACGAGCTCGCTTATCCAATGGAGATTGATTTTATTAATAATAAGAGAGAACGCTATAGTCGGGTAAACCGACTATCTGATACCCGTAATTCAGCTAGTGAAAGTGCGAAAAGAAATTACAACCGTTTTTGGTGGCTTGTGGGCGTGGCAAGAAAATTTTTGGCATATAGTAACTCTATAAAATGTATACTTTATACGTTAGGGTAGGCGTGGCAAAAAGTTTTTCTGCAAATCGATAGAAATTTACAATACCAATAAGAAAATGAAAAATTTTTTTTTTTTTTTTTAAATGCTTTGCTTTTATTTATTGAATCTTCTCATTTACGAGACTAACAATAAGTGTATCAAATCTTAAGGTCTGGAAGGTCTGTACGTTGCAAGCGGGTTCGGCTGGTGACCCGAGTCAAGACCCTTGCTAGAGGATTTGGGTGAACAGAGAGTTTTTCATTGTAGGACGCTTTTTGCTTGTCTATTTCATCTTTTACTGCGAGAATGCCGAGGTCCCTGTGGATGTTTTGGTTACGAATATACCATGGTGCCTCAGTGATAGTTCGCAGGATCTTTGATTGGGCTCGCTGTATGATGTCTATGTTGGTTCTGCTCGCGTTCCCCCACAGCTGGGAGCCATACGTCCAGATTGGCTTAAGAGTGGAGTTGTAGAGCAGGACCTTGTAGTCCAGACACAAGGGCGATCGTGAGTTTATAATCCAGTGGAGGCTGCTGGCTTTCAGTTTTAGGTGCAGTTTCTTGCATTTGATATGTCTACGCCATGTTAGACGTCTGTCGAGGCGGATGCCGAGATACGTTACTTCATTAACTTGGGGGATTTGCGTGCTATTCATACAGAGCGGAGGGCAAGTTTGTCTGTAAAGGGTAAACGTTATGTGTTTACACTTTTGTGTAAAGTGTGTTTTAATTTTAAGCATGAGACCTTTGAGCCAGACGCGGTCGAATGCTTGAGATACGTCGAGAAATATCGCGGTGCAATATTCCCTATGTTCGAAGGCTGTGCGAATTTCTGATGTTATTCTGTTTACTTGCTCTATAGTTCCGTGTTTTTCTCTTAAGCCAAATTGATGGGCTGGAATAATGTTGTGGGCCATATATGGTATTATGCGCGTTAGAAGGCATTTTTCGAATAATTTGGACAGGCATGATAATAAACTTATTGGTCTGTAAGATGACGGAATAGTGTGATCTTTTCCGGGCTTCGGTATCATTATAATAATTGATTTTTTCCATTTCCTTGGATAGTATCCGAGACTTATGATTCCATTGAAGAGTTTACAGATGACCTTAATAGCACAGTACGGAAGTTCCATTATCATTTTTGTAGTTATTAGGTGACCGCCTGGAGCCTTTTTTGGTTTTAGCTCCCTGATGACTTTTGTGATCTCGTTCGGCTGAAATGTAGTTGGCGTGGATTTAGTTTCGATGTGGATTTGCGGAGAAACATAATCATTTGCTGCGGGGTTCGGCTGGAAGACGCCTCTGAGATGTAAGGCAAATGATTCGGCTCTATCTTTGTCGCTGCGGGCCCAGCACCCTGAAGAATTCCTTATAGGGGTGACGGTTTGAATTGGAGAGCTTAGATTTGGGTGAACCCTCCACAAGGGATGCTTTGTACTAGTTGGCGAGAGTTTTCCATATTTAAGTTGTTCATTTTCAGCTTCTTGCTTCAGGGCCCGGTTTAGATTGCGGGTGGCTTTAGTAAGACGTTGCTTTGAACATGGCGATCTACTGGTTTGCCACGCTCGTCGCAGACGCCTCTTTTCCAGAACCAGCTGTTCAATTTGCCGGTTGGTTTTGAACTTCTTAAATTCCCCATCCTTCCGTTTAGGGGTTGAGATCCTAGCTGCTGTGACGAGTACCTCTTCCAGTGCGGCGGTGGAGCAGTCGATGTCCGCTTCGATATTTAGTTGGGGAGTTAGCTCAATGTGGGAACTCACATACTTTCTGTATTTCATCCAGTAAGTGTTGTGCGACGTCAGCCTGTGGGGGTGGTCCGCAATTTCTGGGCTTTGAAGAAGGCTTATCAGCAAAGGCGAAGGGTCATATGAGAGATCCGGTAGTGCTATGGCGCTTATTAGATTGCGTGGGATGTTTTTTGTCACCGCGAAATCAATTAGATCTGGGATCTTTTTTGGGTCTGCAGGCCAATATGTGGGGCTACCAGGAGAAACGTAGTCCAGTTTATTGCTCACCTTTATAAGTGCATTATACAGTTGCCTTCCCTTGGGAGTCACGAGGCGTGATCCCCAGTGCGTGTGTTTCGCGTTGTAGTCTCCTGCGGCTATGAAGCGATCCTCCAGAGTGTTGTAGAAGTCCATGAATTGACCTTCGGAGATATTAAATCGAGGTGGGCAGTAGACAGCGGTAATGCAAAGGTTGCCGTTTCCTGAGATCACTTTTATGGACGTGGCTTGCAGGTAATTTGTTGCAAATCTTTGATGAAAGTGGTGTTTGATGCGTTCTCTGATTAAGATGCCCGTTCCGCCGTGGGCCTTGCCATCCGGATGATCTGTGCGGTAAAAGGTATAACCTCTTATATGGAAGTTATATCTCCCTGTGAGGTGCGTTTCAACCAGCAGCATGGCGTCGATGTGATTTACGTTTAGGAATTGAGTTATTTCAAGTTTATGCCGTGAAATGCCGTTGGCATTCCACATGGATAAACCTAGGTTAGTCATTTATTATTTGGACTGTTGTGCTACAAGCAACTGAATTACCATGTTCTGGTTCTGAACAAGGGTTTGCATGGTTGTTTTCATGAATGACATAAGTTCCATCATACTTTGTTGCATGGTGAACATCATAGATTCCAATTTGCTTTGCGGCTGCACTGGAACCTGCTGAGCATTTTCTGAGTGAGGCTGGGGCGGATTTTCCATGCCTGTTCTTAGTGCTTCGGCGTAGGAGATTCCCTTGGTTGTATCTAGCTGCCCAAAAGATGAACTGGCTGCCTTGGCGAAATGTTGTTGGTGAAATAATATCAAAACATTTTTCAAAGGTGTGGGCCTGGCAGTTATGGGCGTTTAGTGGGCGTTAGAGTGGGCGTGGCATAGCTGTTGGTCAGTGGCTGAAATGCGGGCTAAGCTCGGTTGCTTAACTAACATTCGGCGGCTGTGCTGCTCGCAGCAACAAAGTGTCGCTTGCGGACGCAGGCGGCGCGGCCGTCGAATATATCTTTGAGTTATTGGGCAAGACGGGCGGGAAAACTCCAGTACTTCGACTGCATTCTGATACGGCAGGTTCCTGTCTTCAGTCAAAATCGATTGTACCTCCTCATGGTCCAGCAAGAGGGAGTTGTCGATCCCTGTCTTAGCCAACTGGCATGCTTGAGTCAGCTCGCCGACCTGACTATGATTAAGGCCTTGTGCGACTACGACCCGCGTATAAGTCTCCGTCGATGGCATTGACCCTTGCAGTATCCTTGTCCAGTTGCCTCAGGGACTCATGTGAGGCATCAAACAGTCCAGCGTTTATCCGTACTTGTTGGTCGGCCGATTTTACGACATTTTCCTGGACATGAAGAATAGCGTCCCAGTCCGACACATCCGGTGAGCCCGCAATCCACTTCCAGCGGACCCAATCCAGTCCAGCGATCGACGTCCACGCCCATCAGTCTTGACAGGCCCTCCTGTGACTCCTCCAAGTAGTGCGCCACCAGTGCTACAATCCTAGGATCCGTTAGCTGCACCGCCTCGCGTTAAGCCTCCTGGATCAGCGACTCGAGCCTTGCCAATTCGATTACATGTGCCAGTTTGAAATGGCCGTTGACACGCCAGACAGTGCCCTCCTGCAGTGGGACGAGCGGAGCCTCATATTTAAAGATATCCGCGGCTCCCACCATATGGGCGACAATGATACTTGCAATATTGGTTGGAGAGAATAGACTTATGAGTAATATTCTTTTTCATGGTGTTACTTAAATTAGCTTAGAGGTGACGGATTAAGTATGTAAATGTTAAGAAGAGTTTGTGTTTTGTTTTGTAAGTGTGCGTGAATTATTAGTGTGTTTAAGTTTTTCAATTGTATAATCAAGGTCGTGTAGGGGAAGCGTGTGAAACGCACATAAACGATCCGGTGCCATTTCAGTTCCGTAAGTCTGACTTATGGAAGATCTTCCCTGTCTTGGTTTTTATTGTCACATTTCTGTCTTTGGCAATCTCCTCAGCTTTAAACCGTTGCTTCTCCATTGTTTTTATTTGTTTATTGGCAACGAATATTTTGTCGCTCTCTTTATATGATATACTCAGACCTTGTTTTATTATGGGCGTTTGCGAGCTCTTGTCGGTATTCAATTAGACTCCTAACGTCCTCGAGAACCTTAGTTCTGAATTAAGTTAGATCCATGTAGTTGATTCTGGCCGTCCGATCAAAAAACAGGTCCGCTGGCTTATTATTAGTCACTGAGTGGTTAGAATTGTTGTATCTATCCATCGCAATAGCAACCAATTCATTTAATTTGAAGCCAGGGTGTTCGCACTTCAAACAACGGTAAATTTCGAGGAAGGTAGAATGAAACTTCTCGATTTGGCCATTGACTTAACTTTTCTGGGTCGGTGTGCTGTACGATACCCAACGTACGCAGGTAATTCAAAACCGTCGGGCACAGAAGGCCTCTCTCATTGTCAGAGACCAATGCCCTATTCCACTATTACCCTTTTCGAATTTTGAACACGGCAAAGTTCTCTAAGCAAAGGCGTTGGAATGATTTTAACCCCGTTGACTGCCGACGGCTTAAGGTATTTTCACAGAATAACGACTAACTCGGACAATAGACCAGTACCGACGGGAATAAGATAGCCTTCGAAGCCCCTGTGGTGTTGCTCGCACAAGTACTCCGAACGCTCCCTCAATGTCGTGTGACAATACAGCTCCCAGAGCATAGTTAGACGCATATGTGGTCAAATGGAATGGCTTGCCGATGTCTGGAGAAGCGAGCACTTCTGAAGAGGATCGAATTGTTTTAAGCCCATCGAAAGCCTGCAAGGCCGTGTCGTCAAGCTCGACCGGGACCTTTTTAGATTGGTTCGCGGATTCTCCGCGGGTCAAATTGGTCAGAGGTTTAGCGATTTTTGCATAATCGCAAATAAACTTCCTATAGTAGGTACATTCCTAGAAGGTTTCCTTTTTGTTATAGCTTCAACCTTCTTTTTGTCCGCTCTGATACCGTCATGACTGACGATAAAACCGAGGAACTCAACCTGGGTAGACAAGAAATGAGTCTTGGTCAGATTCACCTGAAGTCGGGCCTTTTTATGGCATTCGCCTTCAGGCGAAGGTTTTCCCAGTGGCTATCATAATCATTACTAAAGACAATAATGTCGTCAATGTATACGTAACAAATCCTTCGTTGGAAGATAACCGGGCCGTTTTTCAAGCCGAAGAGGAGGCGAAGGAACTCATAATTCCCGTTTAGGGTGGAAAATGCCGTATCATGTGTATTTGGTGGAACCCCGAAGTAAGATTAAGTGTTGTGAAGTATCTGGCTCCGCCAAGGCTAGCCAGCGTGGAAGTGTCAGAAATTGTGACCGCATTTAGTTGTTTGAAGTCAATGACCAACCGGCATTTATTTTCGCCATCCGATTTCGTCTGTTTCGGCTCTATCCACTCCGGAGAGTTATACGGACTTTTGGACGGACGTATGATACCCTCATTAGGAGTTCCCCGATTTGCCTGTGCACTTCTGACTACTGGTTTACGAGCTACATTTTCTGATTTTCTTTTTCATATCGTCTTTAAGCCCGGTCATTTGGGCAAGGAGTGCATTGAGTGTCTCCTTAATTTCCTACATTTTTTAGTATAAGAGCAAACGGAAGCAACGGGAGTATATTGAATCGGACAGAATCGGAATACAAACAGACAATCAAGATTTTCCAAGACTTAATTCTTTTTCAATTTTCAATTTCTCTAAAGGCACAGACAGTAAATGTGGTTTCACTCACCCTTGACAATTCGTTTTGATACGTGCGTGTGCGTGTTAAGTGTCGTTTCTCACTAAGTATCTAGTAGGAAGAAAAAGAATTTCTTTTAGTTCAATTCAAGGCAATAGTTTTTTGTAGCTTTTTTTGTTTGTTATTTCTTTGATTTTAAATCGATAATTGACGACATTTTTGTTGATTACTTAGACTGGCGTGTCGTATTTTTTAGTTATCGTAAGTAAAATATACTAGATTCGTTGAAAGTATGTAACAGCAGAAGGAAGCGTTTCCGACCATATAAAGTATATATATTCTTGATCAGGATCAATAGCCGAGTCGATCTGGCATGTCCGTCTGTCGTCGTCTGTCGTCCGTCTGTCCGTCTGTCCGTCTGTCCGTCTGTCCGTCTGTCTGTCCGTATGAACGTCGAATCTCAGAATACAAAAGTAGAAATTGAGATTAAGCATACTGATCCTGAGACATAGACGCACGCAAGTTGTCGATTCATGTTGCCACGCCCACTCTAACGCCCACCGCGCAAAACTGCCACGCCACACTTTTAAAAAATGTTTGATATTTTTCATTTTTGGTCTTAGCCTACTGGGGTGCTAGACGGGTTGCCACACACCAATCCCACTGTAGGCAGCTTTATATGGTCTTGGGGTGCCTCCCGCCAGCAGATTGCCACACGCCTTAATCACAATACACGGTTTATTTTCTTATTCAGGAAAGTATTATATTTGCTTTATTTAAGTATTGGTTTGACACTATGAGCTTTGCACTAGCGAATGGGCTACAGGGGCTGTAGACGAATCGCCGCAGTGGGTTGCTACATAGGTCCCCCTTATATTATATTTATATTATATTTAAAGTAGACACTTTGCGCCCACGTAAAATGTGCCCCGCTCCTGGACGGGACGGCATTATCGCTGGGGCGGGTGGTCTTTTGTTTCGTTATATATGACTTTTTGCGCCCGTGCAGAATGTTGCTCCCGCTACAGGTTGTAGCGGCATTCTCACTCCGGCGGGTGGTCGTTTTTTTTCTTTTTATAGTTCCACTATCACATCACTGCCACTTGGTGGCACATTTCGTTTACTTTTTCCTTTTTTTCATTTTCTTAATTTTATAATTTATATTGTGTTAAATTGATAACCATTGCCGGTAGGCCGAATTCTTACTATTCGGGCGCCAGTTAAGCGAGACTATTTCTCACTCTCGTAGCCGCATAGCTTACCTAGTAACTGTGAACAGCATTCCAAATGTTTAAGTGAATCGATGGCTGGTCTGAGATTGGTTTTAATTTTAATTAGTTCCACTTAAGTTTTATGTTTTACAAGAGAATATAATTGGAATTGAATTTAAATTGTTTGCTGAGGTTTTCCAGTTGCAAGATCGGGAGTACGTCGAAGACTGGCTTCTAGCGTTGGCGCTGGTTCTCATCAGGGCTCCGGCTCCCGTGCTGAGTGCGGCGTTTTGCAGCCATCGCAGGGCGAGGGGCAACCCCTTAAGGCAAGGCGGGGGGCGAAGTCAGCGTTATGGCCGGCAAATACGTCATCGAGTTTGTGGGCAAAGGCGGGGGGCGAAGTCAGCGTTTCAAGGAGTGCACTTAGAAGTCACTGACCGTCGGAGTGGCGCAATGGGGAGAGCGCGTGTAAGAGCGGCGTTCGATAGAGGAGGGGGGAAGGTACTTGGAGAGGGTTCATAACTTATATAAAAAACACATATAAAAATGCACAGCCGCTTGATTTTTTGAACATTTCGCGCTATGAAAAACCAAAACTGTGTTGTGCTAAAAATATAAACAATAGTGAATATTTCCATTAAATCTTTTCTAATAGCGCATATTACATATATTAATCTACATATAGCCACCGTCATACATATATAAATTCGTTTACCAATTATATTCGTTGTTCCTAGGTGGGCAATTTGCGTGATACAAGACCAACAATTTCGCTCCGTGATCCTTATTTTAATCAATCACAACGAACCTTTATTTGGCGCTGGTCTGTTTTTCGAAATAATTTCTATGGCAATTTATTTGGACAGGACGTTGCCCACTCTCCAAACTACCGAACTTGGTTGCATAGTAGAGGTCTGCACGCTATATTATTAATGTGTTATTCTATTTACACAAATATATGTATGTACATACAAATAAGTTAACACCAGCTAAACGCTCCCCTTGGCCCCTCACACCGTACAACTGGTGTTACGGCCAAGCTGGTCAACGATCTGCAAGTGGGGCGTTTCCTGCCTCACCGCCGCCGCTGCCCCCGCACCAGCGTCAGCATAGTTCTGGTATTCCACAGTGTCAGCTGAATATTAGCAACATTGTGTGGAGTTGCTGGGCCGGCGCACTGAAGATTGCAACACCCGAACGTGACAGGGAGAGTCACGTTGCGCTTGGTCAGCACTTATACTGGCTGACGGAGGGCTCGACGTTCTTAGCGGGAGAGCCAAGCGACACTCTTGGAGAAGAACCGAACTGGAGCGGACCACCTTGCAATCGAACTCATTGTTAAATCTCAAACATATAAAGCGAATAAACCCAAAGACTTGATCGTTGTCCTTTTCTATGGAACCTATAATTAGGTAATGTTTAACCAAGTGCCGATCTGGAGGCATTCCTCCCGGTCGTCGGCACCTAACTGGCGCCCGAACAGGGACCGGCAATGTCCGGCTAAACGGCTAAGGCCGAAATAAGTCAAAAATATTGTGAGAAGTTTGTGAAAATGAAAATGCGGTGTGCGAAAAAAGTAAAAAAATGTAAAAATGAGGTGTGCAAAAAAAAAAAAATAAATAAAAAATGTAAAAAAGAAAACCTAAAATATCTCAGAAGAAATAAATGCTGCGTGAGCTGTGAATAAAACAATAAAACAACGACCCGCCACCGGAGGACGCCACGTCGTCCATGCCGAGCGCAAAGTTGTACGATGTCCTATAAATAAATTGAAACACGATCAACCCACTGCGGCGGTACGGCTTACGAAAATTCTTTTTTCTAAATTGCCAATTCGCGAGTGCAAAAGATTGTGTGTGATAAACTAATAACATAAAGAACCACTGCGGCAGTTTATCTGCGAGTGGCAAACCAAGTAATAGGAGCGCCCAGCGCGATAAGGTGGTGTGTGGCAGCTTGTTGGATACGTTAAGTGGTGTGGAATGCACCCAAAAGAAACCGCCCAACAAGTTGTGTGGCGACCGTACCTTAGTAGGCAGAACAGCCAAAAGGGATACTACGGAACCACCGCGCCCAGTGCCGAAATAATTCGAGGTCATCAATATGACAGCACGCACGCAGGAAAAAATTATTAAAATAAAATACACCCAATTAATACACTACGAATGTTATATAAACGCACGTACAGAACCGCAATTGAAAAAAAAGATAATTATACAAATTTTCCTGTACAACACACTAAGTCTTTTTTTTCTTATCCCAACAGAATTCTCATACTGTAAGGGTGCAACCTGTAACGAAGTTAACCAGTAAAGGATATACAAGGGTAAGTGAAATATTTCATTTTGTTTAATAGCCACACTTGATATCTACTTAAAGTAAAAATAAAAGTAAAGAAACTCGATTTTCAAAGAAAGATAGAAAAATATAAATCAAGTTGAAACCATTGTCTCCGTTGTCACATCCACCCATTATAGTAACAAAAATTCTACTACCTTAAATACTTCCTGTATTTTTTCGACTGGGACAGAATTTTGAAATGGAGGACACCTTACGCATGCTTAGTGAGTCGCTTAATGCTTTGACTAATGTAGTAGCGGGCATTAAGGAGGACATCAAAAAAAGTAATGATAGGGTGGCCATTCTAGAACAGGAGCGTGCGAATGCTAACCCTGTAGTCGACCAACCTCAACCCCTGGTGCGTGCACGCACCGAATATGAGTTAAAGGAGATATCGGTTCTCCCTGACTGCGTCAAAGAACTACAAGCGTTCGAAGGACGGCGGGAAGCTTATTTGTCTTGGATTAATAGGGCACAATCGATATTGACCGACTATGACTTTATAAAGACCAGACCCTTGTATAGGTCCATCGTTTTGCATATCAGGCAAATAAGGGGACACGCCGATATGGCCTTGGCGGCTTATGGCGTTCAAGACGATGACTGGGAAGAGATAAAACGTGTCTTGGCGGTGCACTATGCGGACAAACGAGACATACGTACGCTTGACCATGAGCTGGGTGTAATGTCCCAAGGTTCTAGACCACTAGACAGATTCTATATGGATGTTAATGGCCATCTCTCATTGATCTTGAATAGCCTGAAAGCCGGAAATCACCCTCGCGAGGTAGTCAACGCGCTGATAGAGACCTACAGAGACAAGGCTTTGGATGTTTTTATCCGAGGAGTGGGGGGAGACTGTTCTAAACACTAACTTGTCCGCGGCCCCAAAAATCTACCAGAGGCGTACTCTTTTTGTATGGGGTTGCAGAACGTAATGTCGAGGACCTCCACACCTCAGAATTATCAACCGTCAGGAGCCCCAAGATTCGCAGGCCCATTCCAACATCAGGCTAGGGCACCATTCCGACCCCCTTTTTCTCCTGGTTCGGGCAGATTTTCGCAAAATTCTTAAAGAACTCAGGGTCCTAGACAGGCCATTAAAATGGAATCTAATCGGTCGGGTCAATCTTACCAATCAGGGTACAGTGGTCGCCAGGAAGGGGAATCCGGTATTAAAAGAACGCCCGAAGGCGGCAACCCATTCCGAAAGGCACAAAGATTGTACCACATGGAATTGGCACCACCTCCGCTAACTCCGGCGATTAGTGAAGACGACCAAGCCTCTTCACATGAGGGTTACTATGGTGACGCGTCTCAAGCCATCGAGGAAGCCAATGATTATCCTCAGCAGGAGGTAGCGGAAGGAGATACAGATGCTCCACACGATCTTGAAACCGAGGGGGGGGCAAATTTTATGACCAACGCCTCTCCAGTGTACCGTACTTAGAGTACGCGACGAAAGGGGGGAAAGGCTGAAGTTTTTGATTGACACGGGGGCGAACAAAAACTTTATTAGCCGCAAGCTTGCAGCCGGTTGTACCACGGTCCACAAACCGTTCTCTGTACAGTCCGCTGCAGGTAACATTAGGATAAAACATCGCCTAGTTGGTAAATTCTTCGAGCCGCTAGGAAACGACTCTGACATTACCTTTTTCGTTCTTCCAAATTTACGTTCTTTTGATGGTATCATTGGTGATGATACTCTCAAAGACTTAAAAGCCATAGTAGATAGGAAGAACAATTGTTTGATAATAACCCCGGGAATTAAAATCCCCCTTTTGGCGAGAGCTTCATTAAACGTCAACCCGTTACTCGCCGCCGAACACCCAGACGGCACACAGGAGATTTTGAATTCCCTTCTTGAAGAGTTTTCCCACATTTTCGAACCCCCCTTACCTGGAATGTCCGTGGAGACGGCCGTCAAGGCTGAAATCCGCACGAGTACACAAGACCCGATCTATACCAAAAGTTACCCATACCCAGTCAACATGCGCGGTGAAGTCGAACGTCAAATCGACGAACTGCTGCAGGACGGTATAATCCGACCTTCTAATAGCCCTTACAATTCCCCTATCTGGATAGTCCCGAAGAAACCTAAACCAAACGGGGAAAAACAATATCGCATGGTAGTCGATTTCAAGCGGTTAAATACCGTCACCATATCCGACACTTACCCCATCCCAGATATAAATGCTACACTAGCCAGCCTTGGTAACACGAGTTCCTCCGTCTACCATTCGGTTTGAAGAATGCACCTGCAATCTTCCAAAGAATGACGATGTTTTGCGCGAGCATATCGGCAAAGTTTGCTATGTTTATATTGACGATATCATCGTCTTCAGTGCGGATTACGAAACGCACTGGAAAAATCTCCGATTGGTATTAGCAAGTTATCAAAGGCAAACCTCCAATTAAACCTTGTGAAGTCGCATTTTTTAGCTACACAAGTAGAATTTTTGGGGTATATCGTTACGGCCGATGGCATTAAGGCAGATCCAAAAAAGGTCAGAGCGATCAGCGAAAAGCCACCCCCGACTTCTGTTAAGGAATTAAAAAGATTCCTTGGCATGACGTCATACTACAGGAAGTTTATTCAGGATTATGCCAAGATAGCGAAGCCCCTCACGAACCTGTCGCGTGGACTGTATGCGAATATAAAATCCTCACAATCAAGCAAAGTCCCAATTACGTTGGACGAGACGGCTCTACAGTCTTTTAACTATTTAAAGTCAATCCTTTCATCTTCTGAGATACTGGCATTTCCATGTTTTACTAAGCCATTTCATCTAACAATTATGCCATCGGAGCTGTCCTTTCACAGGACGACCATGGTAGAGATAGGCCGATAGCGTATATTTCCCGTTCACTAAATAAAACAGAGGAAAATTACGCTACTATCGAAAAAGAAATGCTCGCGATAGTTTGGGCGTTAGACAACCTTCGGGCTTACTTATATGGTGCTGGTATTATTAAAGTATATACTGACCATCAACCTCTCACATTTGCCTTGGGCAACAGGAATTTCAATGCGAAACTGAAACGTTGGAAAGCTCGTATAGAGGAATATAACTACGAACTCATCTACAAACCTGGAAAATCCAACGTGGTGGCTGACTCGCTTTCACGCATTCCGCCTCAGCTCAACCAGTTAAGTACCGATTTAAATGCCGACCCAGATGATGATACGCAGTTTTTGGCTACTGCCCATAGCGCTTCACACGACAGCTCACAATTGATTCCCCACGTCGAATCTCCAATCAACGTTTTCAGGAATCAACTCATTTTCGACACGACCAGGTCAGAGTACTTATGCGAACACCCGCACCCAGGTTATACTCGCCATCTGATTCCTCTTAAAAACGGATCACTTGCCGATTTAACCAACTCGTTACAGTCGTATCTGCGACCCGTAATAATCAACGGCTTCAAAATCCCAGAAGAGTATTTGCAACTTTTCCAATCCATCTGCTTAGCGAGTGTTCTTCTATACAAAATTCGGATAACGCAGCGTCTGGTGGCGGACGTGGCTGACGCAGAGGAAATTTGTGAAATAATCGAAAAAGAACACCGTAGGGCACACAGGGGCCCTACGGAGACTCGCCTCCAACTTTTAGAAAGATATTATTTCCCGCGGATGTCCAGTACGATCCGTCTGCAAACTTCCTCATGTCAGTGTTGCAAACTCTACAAATACGATAGACACCCTAATAAGCCAAACTTACAACCCACGCCTATTCCTAACTACCCGTGTGAAATACTTCACATCGACATTTTCGTGCTTGAAAAAAAGTTATACCTAAGTTGCATTGATAAATTCAGCAAGTTTGCTAAACTTTTCCATCTGCAGTCAAAAGCATCCGTGCATTTGCGGGAAACCTTGGTGGAAGCTCTACATTACTTCACTGCCCCTAAAGTCTTGGTTTCAGATAACGAGCGGGGTTTACTGTGCCCGACAGTGCCCAATTATCTTCGGTCTCTGGACATAAATCTTTATTATGCTCCAACTCAGAAGAGTGAAGTAAATGGACAAGTCGAGAGATTCCATTCTACGTTCCTAGAAATCTATCGTTGTCTTAAAGATGAGCTCCCTACCTTCAAACCCGTCGAACTGGTACCGATAGCGGTGGACCGATATAACACTTCTGTCCACTCTGTAACGAATCGGAAACCAGCAGATGTTTTTTTCGACCGTTCGTCAAGGGTAAATTATCAGGGTCTGACAGATTTCCGGCGACAGACTTTAGAGGACATAAGGGACTTAATCGAGCATAAGCAAATTAGAACTAACACGGCTCGGAATAAGACTAGGAGCGAGCCCAAGTCTTATGGCTCGGGGGAGGAGGTTTTTGTTGCAAATAAGCAAATAAAAACAATAGAAAAGCCGACGTTCAGATGCGAAAAGGTACAGAAAGACAACAAGGTAACAGTTAGAACCAGATCAGGAAAAACCTTCCACAATTGAGACATGGTTTCCACTAATAAAGAAAAAATAAACAAAAATAATACCAAATAAATAAAAGATAATAAGTGGCAAATTAATGAAATATTTCACCCGCTAACCTTATAAAATCAATAAAAACTCATAAGAAATATATAAAAATGTTAGGATTATATAAAAGAAAAAAATATAAAAAATTACAAAACATAAAAAATAAATACAAATAAACACATAAAATGTACCGTACCCCCATCCACACACTCGACACGACCTTACACAATATGTAGTCTAAGAACGATTTAAACGATCAAATATTTACGAATTGTCTTTTTGTAAGCTCGATTTCTGCATGCGTAGTAAGTCCCGCCCACGTATACAAGTATGAGGGGCCGGTCATCCCCTTGCAACACGGCGAGGTATGGAGGATCAACGGCGTTTTCAAACTAGCGCACCTCGTCGATCTTGCAAAAATGAACAGATTGGCTGAGGAAATCGGACGAGAAACGGCTACCTTGGCGGATAAGAGGGCCGAAACTTTGGTCGACTACTACCTCAACACAGCCATAGAAGGAATCAACAGGCTTTCGGGACGAGCACGGCGCAGATCTCGCTCATTGGACTGGCTGGGGTCGGCGTGGAAATGGATAGCTGGATCTCCAGATGCGGCTGACTGGAACGCTGTTTTAGCTACGCAAGGGATGGCAGCGAGGAACAGCGACCAACAGTTAAGGATAAACGCACGTCTGTTCGATGCAACACACGAGTCCATCGAGCAGTTAAACAACGTCATCTCGAAGGTGAATGCGGTGGACAGCGATTTGTACACCACTACGACGGTGCTACACAAGTCCATCATCCTATCTAATCAGGTTTCCGAAGTCGTCAGAGCTTGCCAGTTGGCTAAAACTGGCATAGTCGACTCAAATTTGCTGGACCATGGCGAGATTGAAACCATACTGAGGGAAGTGGACAACTTGCCATATAAAAATGTGATCGAAGCCATCGAATTCTCTCGGCCTACCATTGTGACCAATGGAACCTTATTGCTCTACATATTGGCGTTCCCTAAGGTCGCGGTTGAGAACTACCGTCTTATGCACTTGTACGCGACGATAAGCGAGGGGAAGCAGATTATACTGGAACACCATAAGCTAGCCGTAAGCTCGAGCGAAACCTATGCGGTCCGGGGGGATTGCCTTTCCATTGGCAATACCACTGTTTGCCGGGAAGAAGAACTACAAAAACTGGAGGAGGCTAGCTGTATCCCTCGGCCAAGTGCTCGTACCAAAGAAACAATCAACGAGTGGTTAAGCAATTCGACGATGGAATGCTCTACCTAACCAACTTCAACGGAACTCTGGGAGCGGCTGCGAAGAACTACGACTTGATCGGCTCCTTTATCATTCAGTTCGACAATGAGACGATAACGGTCAACGGCCAAAATTATTCCAGTTACTCGGTCAGTCATCTAATGGCAATGCCGGCCGTATTGAGCCACATAACGGCCAGCAACTTTCAACTTTCCCTGGAATACGTCCACGACGTAAGCATGAGGAATTTGGAGAAGATGTCCAACGTGACCAGAGAGCTACTAGCTTCTTTCCTCACCGAGGCGGCACTCGCCATCGTTATACTCTTAGGATTTTACCTCCTATGGAAGAAGCTGACGTCCACCAAAGGCATGCCCAATGTCCGCGACATTGCCGCAAACTTAGAAGCGTTGGGCCAACCCGAGCCGGGCAAGGCTCTTTGATCTGCGGGCCGCAGATTTTGAAGCGGGGAGGAGTTAACACCAGCTAAACGCTCCCCTTGGCCCCTCACACCGTACAACTGGTGTTACGGCCAAGCTGGTCAACGATCTGCAAGTGGGGCGTTTCCTGCCTCACCGCCGCCGCTGCCCCCGCACCAGCGTCAGCATAGTTCTGGTATTCCACGGTGTCAGCTGAATATCAGCAACATTGTGTGGAGTTGCTGGGCCGGCGCACTGAAGATTGCAACACCCGAACGTGACAGGGAGAGTCACGTTGCGCTTGGTCAGCACTTATACTGGCTGACGGAGGGCTCGACGTTCTTAGCGGGAGAGCCAAGCGACACTCTTGGAGAAGAACCGAACTGGAGCGGACCACCTTGCAATCGAACTCATTGTTAAATCTCAAACATATAAAGCGAATAAACCTAAAGACAGTAAATACTTGATCGTTGTCCTTTTCTATGGAACCTATAATTAGGTAATGTTTAACCAAGTGCCGATCTGAAGGCATTCCTCCCGGTCGTCGGCACCTAACTTATATTATGTTGTACATATGTACGCAATATACTAAAGTACTTACGCTTTCGTCCGAGCTCTGCATTCACTCATTCTATCCATTCCGCTTTGGTTTAAATTTCACTCATTTCGCATACAACGAAAACAACGCTCACCAATGCGCAATTCACTCTGTTGAAAACGTAAGCTCGTAAGCTCGTCGATTTTGGGTCGTGGGATCTTGGTAAGCCCCTAACCTACCCAACATAACGAGAATAAATATTAGTAGTGCCTGTATAGGTTCGTACCGTTCGTCAGTCAGCAGTCCTCGGTCGTGAAACGATCGGGCAATGTTTCGGTCACGTTCCCTCCCCTTCATGCGTCCGAATGCCTGATGGATCGTCGCGGGCCGCGCAATACGATCCCCTTCTGTCAAGGTGGTCCGTCAAACGTTATGTCATCGTTTTTGACCTACTCCGCTTCTCGCGTCAGCACCCCTTTTGGAATTGATTACCTACTCATTTTGTTGTAGTAAAAATAATAGCATAATTTTATTGATTAATAAATTGTTGGCTAGTGCCATGTGTAATGTGTAATACAAAAATTAAACAGCTAGGATAAAAAGATTATGATAAGTTGGCTATAATTGTTATTAGCGAGGAGTATCGAATTCATCACCAAGCAATGGTGCGCACGTCAACAAAAATTGTTGGGTATTCACGACTACAAAAGTGCAAAACAAAATCAAGGCGGATACTCGCCGCTGAAAAGAAATTTTTATTTAAGACAATTTCGAACATAAAATATTTAATTTCTACCAATGAAATGCATTGCCTGGAAGAGGCTAACAATAAAATATTTGTCTCTAAACCTAACACCCTTCGGTTACCATTGTTACGAAAAATAAACTTATATTTACTAATGGTGTGATTATAAAATAAGCACGGAAATATATGTATATAAAAACAAGAGAGAACGCTATAGTCGAGTTCCCCGACTATCTGATACCCGTTACTCAGCGAAGGCGAGTCTTCAACACTGACAGTTTTTTTCGGATTGAGGGCGTTAGAGTGGGCGTGGCAAAAAGTTTTTTGGCAAATCGATAGAAATTTACAAGACTAATACAAAAATGAAAAAATATTAAAACATTTTTCAAAAGTGTGGGCGTGGCAGTTTTATGCGGTTTGTGGGCGTTAGAGTGGGCGTGGCAACATAAATCAATAAACTTGCGCTGCGTCTATGTCTCTAGATTCTGAATGTTTAATCTCAACTTTCTAGATTTTGTAGTTCCTGAGATCTCGACGTTCATACGAACAGACGGACAGACAGACAGACGGACGGACAGACGGACGGACAGACGGACGGACAGACGGACATGGCCAGATCGACTCGGCTACTGATCCTGATCTAGAATATATATACTTTATATGGTCGGAAACGCTTCCTTCTGTCTGTTACATACTTTTCAACGAATCTAGTATACCCTTTTACTCTACGAGTAACGGGTATAAAAATATAAAGAAAACTCGGGAACAGGTTTCCGTCAAACTTACCCCACTGTAATCCAGAGCGATGAGATCTCGACGCGTTGGATCCTGGGTGTTGCTATATATATATAGTGATGGAGTTATACATACATATACCCTCGTGCACCAATAATTTTAACCGAACAATAATACGATATACACAAACAAATATAAAAGAAATACTCTAAGTGCAGATCATCTTTCTTTAGATATATAATATATGAATGAATGAATGAGTTGTTTTTCTGCGGCACGCTTCGGCTGCTATTCGACTATCAGATTACTTGGAGTAAGCACTAGTTTGGAAAGCGTATGCACTTTGTGGGAAACCGGATGCAATTCTGTCGTGTATGGTGATGGTCCCTCCTCCGCTGTACTGATCTCTTGTACATTTTCACTAGCTTTAATAGTGCCAAGAAGATCAATAAGGCAGCGATGAATTCCAGGGTATGCTGCACCTCTGCTATTTCGTCCTTGTGGTCCTTCTGATAACATTTGCTGTGTTGTCGGAGGCTTTAGACTCCTTGCCACCCATCTTGAGACTTCTATGAAACTAGGGGTTTCCTTCAAGCGTGTTCCTTGGATTGGTCCTGGATCATTCCAAAATAGGTCCTGTTACTCTAAGGGTTGATAGCGTCCTCGCTTCTCGAAACTTTTTCTTTGACGGAAGGGTCAGACGGAATAGTGGACGAATAGTCAGCTCGAGTCTTCCAGGATATTCACTTTCGGATTCACTTTGAGTCTTTCCGGCTTTAGACTTACGGATAATCGCCCGGGTATGATGTACGGGTATTTACCCGGATATTGACTATTTTATCTGTGGGCCACGGTCTTTTTATACCGGCATAAAGCTTTTTCTGATCTATCGGTCTTCTATGCCAAGTGTTACAACCTAGGAGTCATATTTCTAACTTTCCCCTATTTTGGGAGTCAATACCCCCTCGGTGAATTGTGCCCGGAACTGGTGTATACAACTCGTACTAGCACCGGTATATAGCAATGCCAGTTTTTCTATTCCATCACCCTTAGTGATGTCTTGTTAAACGCTCATCTCTTTCTGTCTTTCTGTCTTAGACTTTCTGTCTAAAGCGTCGTTGTTCAGTTATGTTTTCATGAAGTTTTTGTGTCTTGCGAGCGTTCCGTGCGATCTTATCCTCTTCCTCGGCGCTCTTGAACATGCGCTATCATGCCGATGCATATTCCTGCATTCGTTCTTCTAGGTTCTTATGTGATGGGTAATTCTGCTTGAGCTTAAGGTCATTTACGGGTATGACGAATTTCCGGTCTTGTTTGGCGGACTCCGTGGAAAACCCATGTGTTTATCGTCATCACCTGACTTCTAGCAAAAACGACAAGTGGACTCATGGAATCGAGACGTGCATGGATTCTTGTTTGGGGGTTGTTGGCGGTAGAAATCCACTCCGTATCCACACACATAGCAAATCATATCGTGTAAAAGTTTCTGCACCCAGGCGCTGTTCTGTTGGACTCGGCTTGCGTTGCAATCAGGAATACCAACCATCAGGAATACGTCCTCGCCCGTCTGAGCGTTGGATCTCATTTACTGGTCTACTTCGCATCGGTTTTCCATGGTTTCTTAACCATCGATCCACTCTGGGACCCTCCTTTTTAAGCTCTGCAAGAGATCTTATTGGGGACGTCAGCAATAACCCACCCATTTGGGAGTTTATATTGTCCTTTAAAAGTTCTAAAATTTATTCCCCGGCGATCTTGTGTTTTAATTTAGAGTCTAGGTTGTGCATGTCGGAGACATAATCGCTGAAGTACCCTGGTTTCCTCTCCATCAATTCTTTGACCTTCATTAAGTCACTTCCAGTTGTGGAAAAAGCACACTTCATTTCCCTGGTGAGCGAATAGTAATCAAAATCGTAATCTTCAGCTCGATCCTTCATTAGTTGCCAATACCACTTGCTTGCTGCGCCGATCAGCAGACTATGAAATTTTTTGAACACTTGCTGTCATCTTATTCCATATAATTCTTGTAAGCTTTCCACACGGAATAAAAAACTTTCAACGGTCATACCGCGGCCGGTTCCGTCAAGTTTTAAGTTCCATTTATCTAGCCGAACACCATTTGGTGCTGGCGCTTGAAACGTTAGACTACGATCTAACTCGGGGCGAAATTGGTGACTAGTCTCTGTTGCTACGCATAGTTCCGGTATCTGCTGCGGAGTGGCCGTTCGTCTGAGCTCCCTTAATCGATGCATCTGGCTGTTAAAACACTCTTGCGACACTTGTTCTGGTGTCGGGGTGTCTTGATTCCTTAGAAACCTATCCGTGGGGTTTCTGGCCAGTCCAGATGGTGGTGCCATTCTTGGTTGTTCCGGGAAGATTTGTGCGGCTTGCAACTCAGCCACTCTCTTTTTCAGAGCTTTTATTTGAGCGCTCATTTCCAATTGCGTATCTCTTCTTTGTCTCACTAAATCCATCATGCCCATCGGCAGTATCCGAACGGTCTTCCGAACTTGTGTGGTACCGCAGAAACATGCTGGAGCGTCCCCTAGGAGGTCCTAGTGGTAAATCCATTCCTCCGGCTGCTTCATTTATTGTGTTGTCAATCGGATCGGTCAAGTGTCCTACCTCTTCCGGCTGGTTTTCGAAATTTTTAAGACTCTCTTGATTAAGTGCCTCATATAGTCGGGCGGTGGCTCCCGCATTTGCATTTCGCGGTGCTCGACTATCTACTTGTGTTCGCGATTGGGTTACTCTCCCGGTGGAGGGTTGAAACAACACTTTCTTTTTGCCCCCTTCATTTATGTATTTGGGTTTCTCTATTTAAGAATGGTTTTTGGTGTTCTGTTTGGTATGCAGCTAAATATATGACACGATCTACCGTGAACGTTGCTGATTACAACTTATTATAATAAGATAGGTAAGCTGGGGTGCTGTTACGCCATTAATACGTCTCTCCTCAGTCAAAAACTCGTCCGGTATTTAAGCCCCAAAAAAAAAAAACAAATAATTTGCCGGAACTGTTGGTCGTTGCCGTGACATGGTTACATACGGCCAACATGCCTCCGTCTTCCACTGCTTAGGGAACTTTTACTAGGTTCCATACGTGAACTGGCCCTCTTTTTTCCTGGTGAGCTTTTACGTGGTTCCATATGTGAACTGTCTCACCATTTCCTGGGGAGCTTTTACGTGGTTCCATATGTGAACTGGCCCATCTTTTCTAGGGGAGCCTTTACATGGTTCCATATGTGAGCTGGCCCACCTTCTCCTGGAGAGCTTTTACGTGGTTCCATATGTAAACTGGTCCACCTAAGACAGTGTATGTCCGAAAACAGTCAGGCTGTTTGACCGATATTTGCGGACTCCACAACCTGCTGCTATTTGACCGATACGTTCGGAATCCACAACAGTTTTCCTATTTCCCTGGCCACGTGCCGCACATACGACCTGGCTACTTGGCCTAGTATGCCGGCAGCGTGAACCAAAGAAACTAAAATCGTCCCCCGCCCAAAATTAGTCATAGAAACCCGTAAAGACTCGAGCCTCTTAAACGACGTAGCTCCTTAGCCTAGTACGTCGGCAGCGTCAATTTTACGTTTTCCGGTCAGTCCCCCCAACCCCTCTGTCCTGGATCGTCAAATAAACGCAACGCACCGCTAAATGCGTTACCATTATATCTTCTTTGGACTCAACCTTCTCGAACGACCTGGCTACTTGGCCTAATACGTTGGAAGCGTGAGCCACCCACAAATTATATTTACGTTAATTACAAAAAACGTCGATCGGCACTTAGTTGATATTATAACAAGGAAGTCTCCCACATTTTTGATTTAAGGAATTTTTATAAATCAATTTTTCTAATGACAAAACAAAGGACTTACGATTTTAGAGGGATGATAAGCAAAAGTGATCTCAAAGTCATGCCTCTATTCTGAGGTCGCACCATACATTCCAATCGACATGGAATCCACAAAACAACAACAAACGACATATCAGCCGCGAAGTACATCAAACAAGGAATAATTATAACTGAAATACGACAAAACTAACACGAACTTCGATTTCTTGAACGTGGGCTCGGGGTGTGGATGTTAAAAATCCCTTTTACGCACCCTCCCTGCCTGAGATCCGGATTTGTTCCATTTTGGGATCTCCCTGGCATGTGTCCGTTGGCTTCTTCCAGGCTAGCGGCTCATCCGCTCATCTTTCCCCCCCAAATAATAGACTCTAGGAATTCATCATCATTATAATATTTATTTATATATCAAACTTATATTATTTAACATTTTCATTCAAATTTTTAGGCTTTCATCGCCCTGGGCCAAAGCAAACAATAATAGTCGTCTTTATTGTTATTACGATTACAATCAGGAAGAAGATGATGAGGACACGAAACTATTGCACGGGTATGTCAGTACAAATATACATATATATTCAAGAAATCAATTGAATTTCATATTCCTTCAGATTTTCCTGCCTAAATGGTGCTCCAATGAGAATCAGGTTCTGAGACGGGTCGTGTTGCTTAAGAACGGTTCATACCCCTTCACAAGACCGGCCTTGTCTTCTCGCAGATGTCCTGTATTTAGGATTTAGGTTCTAATTAGCTTGGACTCGTGCTTGGATTACATATTTGTTTTTGTGTTGAGTTTTATTTTTTATGTCGTAATTATATTTAATGAATTATCGTGTTACGTGCCTTCGGTTTTAATCAACTGTAATAATTGTATTTCATTTTTAAGTTGTGTAATAATAGTAATTCATTTATTGAAGAGAGATTCAAGATTAATTAAGACTGAAGATTCATTGAAGACGCATTGAAGACTAAGACTTACTGAAGACTGATTTGTACTTGGTCTTGAAGAGTCCAAGTTAGCCAAATGCAATCCGTCTGCGCCGGCAGAGAGGCCGTCGGCAGAGACGTTGCTTTGCTCTTATGTACTTAACTTTGGCAGCGAGAGCGCCGCTGTTTGAGAGAGTCATGAGCACTAAAGATCGAGCAGTCGCGCATGCTAATTATGCCGACTCTGCACTTCTGGTCTGAATAGCATACTTGTGTGGTCAGATTGCTGAGCACTCAAGATATGCCTGGGAATTGAAAAGTCTTACATAAACATTGTTGCAAAAGTGCTACAATGTGATTGTCCCCAATTTTCTGATTTGATACAGTGCTTATTCGATATGTGTGCATTACATCACCCTCCTTTTGGAAACAACCGTAATTTTATGAACTTTTTTTTAAATTCTTTTTTTTTTTTTTTAGTTTTAGTTATAGTTTATAGGAAATATACAAAAATAATTTTTTTTTTGTATTTTAAGGAAGTATTTATTTTTTTTATTTTTTTATTTTTAATTTTAAGGAAATTTAAGGAAACATTGTGTACAAACATAAATGTTCTTATGTTTTTAAATTCAAATTTTTTATATAAAAATTTTTTTTATAATTGTTCAACCAAACAAAGATGATAAAAGAAATTTGTTTTCTTACATTCAATGCACACTTATATTTTTTTTGCTGGTGGCCACCATATTTCTTTTAAGAACTAAACATTTTTAACCTATCCTTATGTACCGTTTGTGGTTTTTTCTTATCATTTGAGATTACTATATTATCCCTTTCTTCTATCTTTACTACCGTATATGGTCCAGTATATTTGAAATCTAACTTATGTCCGGTTTTGTTTTTTAATAACACCTTATCTCCTATTGATATACTTATATCGTTTAATTTTAAGTCATATAATTCCTTATTCTTTTTCTTCTGTTCTTCGAGGATAATTCTTGCTCTGTTATATGCTACTTCTAACCTAAATTTACTTTCTTTTGCATAGTCTTCCATATTATAAATGGTTTCTATTCTATCTGTGCTATTAAAATGCTTTGGTAAATTGCATGTTTTACCAAAAATCAACTCATATGGACAATAATTATGTGCCATAGAGGGTGTAGTATTAAAACATAATTCGAAATACTTTATCCATACGTCCCAGTCAGTTTTATCAACCGATATGTATGACCGGATGTATTCATTAAAAGTTCTATGACTTCCTTCCACCGTTCCTACCATCTGATGATGGTGTGCTGAAGAAGTTATATTTTCTACTTTCAGGTATTTGCATAAATCTTTGATTATTGAATTTCTGTATTCAGTTCCCATGTCCGAAATGAACGTCTTTATTGGACCGAACTTTAGTACGAAAGATTCAAATATTGTTTTCGCTACTGTATTTGCGCTTTTATATGCGATTGGAATGGTTACCACATTACCGTTTTCTGACTTTGGTAGTGGACCTATCGTGTCCAAATGACTCTGCCAAATGCGCTTATTATACCCTTTACTCGTAGAGTAAAGGGTATACTAGATACGTTGAAAAGTATGTAACAGGGAGAAGGAAGCGTTTCCGACCATATAAAGTATATATATTCTTGATCAGGATCAACAGCCGAGTTGATCTGGCCATGTCCGTCTGTTCGTCTGTCTGTCCGTCTGTTTGTCCGTCTGTCTGTCCGTCTGTCTGTCCGTCTGTCTGTACGTCCGTATGAACGTCGAGGTCTCAGGAACTATAGAAGCTAGAAAGTTGAGAGTAAGCATACAGCCTTCAGAGACATAGACGCAGCGCAAGTTTGTCGATTCATGCTGCCACGCCCAATTTAACTCCCACAAACCGCCCAAAACTGCCACGCCTACACTTTTGAAAAATGTTTTGATATTTTTTCATTTTCTTATTATTATTGTACATTTCTATCGATCTTCTAAAAAACTTTTTGCCAAGCCCACCCTAAAGCCCACAAACCGGCCAAAACTGCCACGCCCACACTTTTGAAAAATGTTTTAATATTTTTTCATTTTTGTATTAGTCTTGTAAGTTTTTATCGATTTGCCAAAAAACTTTTTGCCAAGCCCACTCTAACGCCCAAAAACCGTCAAAAACTGTAAGTGATGAAGACTCGCCTTCGCACTTCCACTAGTTGAGTAACGGGTATCAGATAGTCGGGGAACTCGACTATAGCGTTCTCTCTTGTTGGTGTCTCTGTAATTGATAAAGGAGTTTATGTGTGTTTTATAATTTTTGCTTTTTGGCATTTTTGACATTTCCGTATGTACTCTGTTATATCCCGAGTCATACCTTTCCAAAAGTAATGTCTTTTAATCCTGGCCAGGGTTTTTGTAATGCCTGCGTGTCGTCCTTGTGTTGGATCGTCGTGGTGTGTAGACAGGATTGCTTCTTTTTCTTTCTTTTTATTCACTAAGGTCACCGGGTTGAGTAGCGCCACTCTTAATTAATACATAATTGTCTTTTCCCTTAAGATATTCCACAGTAAATTCATATTCTTCTAAATCAAGCCTCATTCTGGTCAGTTTTGAACTTGGATTAACCATCGAGAACAAGTATGTTAAAGGTCTGTGATTTGTTTTGACGGTGAAGTGTCTACCATATATATATGGTTTGAAATGATTTATCGCCCAATGTATTGCTGACAACTCTTGCTCTGTTGTTGACTTGTTGCTCTCACCCTTAGTGAAGCTACGGGATGCATAAGCTACTGGCAAGTGTATACCATTATAGTTCTAGGTCAATACCGCTCCGCATGCCTCTTTGCTAGCATCAGTTATGATACAGAACTCATTGCTAAAGTCGGGGTATTTCAGCAAAGTTGGATTCATTAGTTCTTTTTTAAGGTGTTCGAAGGCATGCTGGCAATCAGCTGTCCATTCGAACTTTACATATTTCTTACATAATCTTGTTATGTGACGGGAATAATCTGCAAAATTTGTTATAAAACGTCTATAATAGTTACAAAATGCTACGAATCTTCTGGCACTGTCTGCGTCAGTAGGAACTGGATATCTCTATATAGCATCATATTTAGTATCGTCGGGCAATATGCCTTTCTCAGTACATTTGTGTCCAAGAAAAGTGACTTTACTCATGAAAAATTAGCACTTATTTGCAGTTTGAGGTTGTTTTTTCTGCATAGTTCAAAAACATTTGTAAGATTCTTGGTCATGTGTTTTTCCGAACAATTTCCTATGACAATTAAGTCATCCATGTACAGAAATGCTTGAGATGGTTCCAGACCTGTAAATGCCATTGTCATCATTCGTTGAAAGGAATTTGGAGCTATTTTTAATCCGTATGGTAGTCGCGTAAAGCGATAAGAGCCATTGCTCGTAGAAAAGGATTTTATATTTCGAGAATCGTCTTCCTCCAGCTCTATTTGATGGAATACCGACATAAGATCTAGGCACGAGAAATATTTTGCTCGGCCTAATTGATCAAGTATGTCATCTATTCTTGGCAAGGGGAACTTGTCAGCCAACAACTTTTTATTTATTTGACAATAGTCAATCACTAAACGCCATTTTTTTTTAATTTCTTTTGAATCCGGTAAGGATTTCTAGTAATAATGAGCTATTATATTCAGATACAGCTGGTTCTACTATCTTGTCTTCTATTAATTTAGTTACCTGTCTCGATATTTCGGCTTGTTGTGAATGGGGTATTCTAGAGTTCTTAATATAGCTTGGTTCATCATCACTCAATCTTATCTTTTGTTTGTTAAAAATTATTTGTAGTGATTGGCTCTGTCTCCAATCCAAAACAAGAGAGAACGCTATAGTCGAGTTCCCCGACTATCTGATACCCGTTACTCAGATGGTGAAAGTGCGAAGGAGAGTCTTCAACACTGACAGTTTTTGCGGTTTGTGGGCGTTAAAGTGGGCGTGGCAAAAAGTTTTTTGGCAAATCGATAGAATTTTACAAGACTAATGCAAAAATGAAAAAATATTAAAACATTTTTCAAAAGTGTGGGCGTGGCAGCTTTGGGCGGTTTGTGGGCGTTAGAGTGGGCGTGGCAACATGAATCGACAAACTTGCGCTGCGTCTATGTCTCTGGAGTCTGCATGCTGAATCTCAACTTTCTAGCTTCTATAGTTCCTGAGATATCGACGTTCATACGGACGGACAGACGGACATGGCCAGATCGACTCGGCTATTGATTCTGATCAAGAATATATATACTTTATATGGTTGGAAACGCTTCCTTCTGCCTGTTACATACTTTTCAACGAATCTAGTATACCTTTTTACTCTACGAGTAACGGGTATAAATATCAGTATATTGTGAACACAGTTCAGTCAACATTTTCTTATGTGCAGATGGAAAGTTTTTCTTTAATCTGCTTAAAATTGATTCGCCTCTAATGGAGTCGTTTAGGTCTGCTATTTTGTAGTTAGTTAATGGTTCGAAATTGATTTTGCTTACGTTTAAAATTTTATTGCTGTTAGTTGTGTTTAGTATTCGGATGTACGTCTTTTTTGAATCTGATATCGAATGTCCCACAAATACACCATCTTCTATTTCCTGATTGGGTATTAGAATTGTGTTATCCACCGAACTTACGGTAATTTGCCTGATAACCTCACAACGAGATGGTATTGTTATCTCAGTGTTATCAACATTATGAAAAATTGGTATTTGTATTGATTGTTTAATATTATTTGGTCTTAGAATGAAAAAATCACTTTCTGTAGTAAAATCTAATTGGCAATTGAATGTTTTTATGAAGTCGATTCCAACTATTCCGTCACCAGGGATCGGAAAATTGTCGTCCACAACATGAAAATTGTGCGGTACTATATAGTTACCGGTTCTCATCTCGAGAAGTATTAAACCTATTGAATTTATTGAACCCTTTCCAATTCCTGTAATTTGTGTTATATTATTATGATCAACATTCAAAAGTTCATCTGAATTTTCTTTAATGACTGATATATCGGCGCCTGTGTCTACTAGAAATAAAAGTATCCTACTTGTGTGTTCATTTTGTACTTTAATGAAAATATTTAGATTGAGATTGATGGTATGAACCTTTTGTTTTACTGTTCTTGATTTCCTAAGGGAGCCTGCTGGTTTTCCGACGTGCCTTGTGCATGTCTGACATTACCATTTTGGCTATAATTTGAGAAATTGCGGTTTTGGTTGTTATATTTACCACCACCTCCGTTCAGGTAGTTATTTCCTCTATATCCTCCTCGTCCTCTGTCATTGCCATTGTTATAATTATTACAGTTGTTGTATAGGCCATTGTTGTGGTTTTAATTATTTCTATAATTACCACCTCGACCATTTCCTCGTCCTCGATAGTTACCTCTGTTGTAACTTCCTTGTCCTCTCTTGTAAAACAAAACGAAACTTGCACTTCCTGTCATCTCAGTGCTGCAATGGATGTATTTACTTATAGCTTCATCCACTTCCTTAAATGTTCCTGACTCTCGTATTGTTTTTAGTTTTCCGTGATCGCAATTCTTTGTCATTGTATTGATTGCTTCCTTTGTGCTAAATTGGATAGCATGTTCTGGTTGCAATCCTTCATCTATATATGAAGATTCAAGAGACTTGCGTAAATTTTCAATTTCATTTGTAAATTGTGTGGCTGTTTTACCTTTTTGGTAAACATTCGCCATTTTTGATCTTACTACGTCCGTTGTTTCTCCTACGACCACTTCTTCTAGTTTCCTGATAATGGCATCAATTGTAACTTCATTTTGTACTCTATAGAGTGTCGTTCCGATTATTTTCGATTTTATCACTTCAATGGCAATAGCTTCATGTGGTCCCTTAGCCAGGTTAACCAACCTGATTGCCGTGATAAATCTACGCAAATTGATATTTTTACCGTAAAATTTCTTTTATGTAAGTTAACAACAAAAAATGTTTAAATCCAGAACAATGAACCCCAATAAGCAAGCTTCAATCTGCAAGCTCAGCGTCTGCATAATTTCCTGCACACGCCGAGCTGCCAAGTAGAATTTGATAATTTCCTGCACACGCCGAGCTGCCAAGTAGAGTTCGAAGAATCTGATTGATAACAACTTCCGCTCCCACCAATGCAAGTGATTCCAAGAAGACTGCACCGATTTGACCAGCAAAACATCAGCCGATGTCGTGGCCTATTGGAAATCTACGGAGTCGACGCCGATCCTCTGCTCACAGACTCACAGCTTGCTAGGGACAGCTTAGGGTAATTTAGTTGCAAATTGGATTTATACAAATAAAGTCGTTCTTAACTGAACTCCAATATATTTTTTTTTTCACCTTGCTACCAGCAAAGTAATTAACTGGCGCCCGAACAGGGACCGGTGCGCGTACGATACAACAAAACGTTTTGTAAGTTCGCGGCTAGCAATAATATTTGCGGCAACCGGTCAAAACGCGAGTGACAAGAACGCGCAACTCACGAAAAATTAACATCTTTCGTTCGTTCAAATTCACTCTGGCAAATCGAACTTAACTTGTTCATTTGCCCATTGGTGGACTCCAAGGACTGAAGGCAGGGCCACAGACCACCCCTCAACCCTGTACGCATCGCTGGATCCCAAGTAGTCTTCGTTAGATAAAAAAGATGAAATCCGGATCGTCGGAGGGAGGAGCCACATCAATAAGAATACCCATAGTACTGTAAGCTTAACCAACCAAATTTTATAAACACAAACTGACAAACAAATTGAACAAAAAAACATATAAACTTAAGTGATCAATGAAATACCGTAAAACGATAAAACAAACAAAAGGATCACAAAAGTGATATAACTAATTCCAACTTTACGATTTCCAAGGGACCCTCCAAAGTACAAGGAAAAACCAGCCACTGGTTATAAAATTTATAAAAGACACAAAACATATTATTTTCAAGTAAAAACACAAGGTCTTACTAACCCAATTCAAACATAATTAGAGATAAGCTCCATCATTTGCTCCCTTGATCTTTTTTAAAACTCGACCCATTCTTAGTTCGGGTTTACTTATTGTTTTATGGCTAACGCGAACAACCTGATAAGACACTCGATACTAAGTGCTGAAGCGACTAGATAACGCGTCAGACAACAGGAAGAATTAGAACACAATAGAGTCATGGTTAAAAATGTAGACAGAGCTGCATTAGCAGCTACAATTAGCGAAATCTTAGCACAACAATTACCAAGTTTCTTGAGACGCCACTATTCTTCGGAAGAATTCGCAAACGTAACAGACCAGGTAATTGCCCCAGAGCATGCAGGGAACTTAGGTGATTTAGACAGAGTACCGGATATAGTTAAATCTATCCGGGACTTTTCAGGTGATCCGTCCGAATTTAGTTCTTGGAGGAAAGGAGTAGACCGTATCTTAGAAGCATACAGTGCTTACCAGGGTACCCCGAAATACTATGGTATTTTACATACCATACGTAATAAAATTGTAGGACCCGCCGACATGGCATTAGAATCTTACAATACTCCTTTTGAACTGGTTAGCGATTTCGAAATGTCTGACTCTGCATTATGCTGACAAGCGCGACATTAACACATTAGAATACCAAATGACGATGGTCATACAGGGTGCCAACCAATCTGTGGAAGAGTTCCATCAAATGGTTTATAAGCACCTATTCCTAATCCTAAACAAGATCGGTTGTATGGGGTTAGGAAGAGAAGCAGAACTGTTAATGACGAAAATGTACAGAGATAACGCTCTAGACACCTTCGTACGAGGATTAGAAGGCGATTTGCCTCGTCTACTGGGAATTAAAGAACCAGTAGACTTACCCTCGGCATTACACCTTTGCCTCAAGTTAGAAAATCAGAACTTAGTCTTCAAAGCCTTCACCTGCTCCTCGCAGTAATTTATTTATCAATAGACAACCACCAATTCCACCCCCCAGAACTCGATATTACCAATTCGGACAGCAACTACCGACCGCTTTACCACGACAAAATTGGAACAACTTCGGTTACCAGCTTGCACAGCCAGTAGCTGCACCTCGACCTTTTCAGAATAGGCAATTCCCGCCACAGCAGTCAGCGCCACCTAGGCCACAGGCCCCAAAACCACTGCCTCGTCCAGAACCTATGAATGTGGATCCCAGTGTTCAGACAAGAATGGTGAACTACATGAACAGACCTCGCTTTGAACCAGGTAAAAGACCACCTGGCCCAATACCAGATGGGATGAAGCGACAAAGGAACTTTAACGTACAGACTACAACAGAAGAAAACGAAGGTAGCGAACCATTTTAATATTCAGGATGTTGAAGTTAAATTTTTTCTGTTGCCCACATTAAAATCTTTCGATGCCATTTTGGGCAATGATAGTTTAAAAGAATTAGGGGCAGTAATAAAAATCAGCAAAAATATTATGATATTAAAGAACGGTTTCTCGATTCCCATAAAAGAAAAAAAATTCGAAGCAGTCAACACAATTATTCCGAGAACATCCCACTTGTCCGACAAACAAAAAACCAAGCTAAGCGAACTACTCAAGTCGTTTCCAGACTTGTTCGCAGACCCAAACCAAAAACTGACCTACACAACTAACGTAAAGGCAACGATCCGAACCTTGTCCGATAATCCGATTTACTCGAAATTCTATCAGTATCCAATGACACTGCAGGATGAAGTAAACAAACAGATAAAAGAAATTTTAGAAGATGGTATAATTCGACCTTCTCGGTTTCCATACAATTTACCAGTGAGGATTGTACCCAAAAAGGCAGACGCTTCAGGCGAAAAATATCGCATGGTTATTGATTATCGCAAACTCAATAAAATAACCATTGCAGATAAATACCCTATTCCTGAGATAAATGAAGTACTTACCCAATTAGGGGACAATAAAGTATTCTCCGTTTTAGATCTGAAAAGTGGTTTCCATCAAATCTCGTTAAAAAATAGTGACATAGAAAAGACCGCCTTCTCGGTAAACAACGGAAAATATGAGTTTACACGACTCGCAAATTATCCCTGCCCTAAAACTTTGAGAGATCTAAGATTATAGAAGACTTATACAAAATTATGCCAAATTGGCAAAACCCCTAACTTCACTTTTAAGAGGGGAAGATGGACACGTGTCCAAAAGAATGTCATCCAAAAAAATAATTTCACTAGACAAAGAAGCTCTAGAATCTTTCAAGAAGCTTAAAAGTAACTTAGTGTCAAAAGAAATAATTCTCCGTTACCCAGATTTCAATAAGGAGTTCCATTTAACTACTGATGCTTCAAATTTCGCGATCGGCGCAGTTCTATCGCAAGACAACCACCCTATATCATTTCTTTCTAGAACACTTTCCAAAGCCGAAGAGAACTACGCGGCGAACGAAAAAGAAATGTTAGCCATAATTTGGGCACTCAAGGCCCTCAAAAATTACCTATACGGTAAAGCAAAGGTTAAGATCTTTACAGATCATCAACATCTAACACATTCTCTGAGTAGCTGGAATGGAAACGCCAGAATCAAGAGATGGAAAGCTTATTTGGAGGAATATGATTATGAAATATTTTATAAACCAGGAAAAGAAAATGTTGTTGCAGACGCGCTCTCAAGAATACCTTTAGAGCAGATTAACTCTGTTGCCTCTACACAACATAGCGCTGAAAGTTCTAGCCATGACCTAATCCCTAGCGTTGAAGCCCCAATAAATGTTTTCAAAAATCAAATATTCTTTTATAAATCAGATAAATACGACTACAAGTTCACCATCCCATTTCCTACTTTCCATAGACATGAAATATACCGACTCGAATACACCACGGACGATATAATAACAGACCTAAAAAGCACCTCAACCCTTCCGTAATTAACGGCATTCATACGACTGAAGACATAATGGGAAAAATACAGACAACCTACAGAAGTCACTTCAAAGGAATCAAAACTCGATTCACCCAATCCAGGGTAGAAGACTTGACAGACGAAACTGAACAGGAAGAAAGAATTCTTCAAATACATAGGAGAGCACATTGAAACGCTCTAGAAAATCAAAAGCAACTAGCAGAAACCTATTATTTTCCAAGAATGAAGCAAAAAAGTATACATTTAGTTAAGCAATGTAAACTTTGCAAAGAAGCTAAATATGACAGACACCCCCCAAATACGGAAATTCAAGAAACTCCTATTCCAGAATATCCCGGTCATATTGCACATTGACATTTATTCTACAGAACGACACTTAGTACTCACTGCAATAGATAAGTTTTCTAAATTAGCGCAGGCACGAATTATAAATTCAAAAGCAATAGAAGATATCACCTTTGCGTGACAATATATTTTATTTCGGAGTCCCAAAACATATCGTTATGGACAACGAAAAAGCTTTCAATTCCCAATCAATTAAGTTCATGTTGGAGCAGCTACAGATAGAAGTCTATACTGCCCCACCATACAAAAGTACCGTTAACGGTCAGGTAGAACGATTCCATTCAACACTCTCAGAGATAATGAGATGCCTCAAGAAAGAGGGCACTGAGAGAAATTTTAAAGAACTTTTAGAAAGGGCAGTTTACGAGTACAATTACAGTTTTCATTCGGTTACAAAGAAACGACCATTAGAAGTATTCTTCGGTAGGAGAGTAACAAGAGACCCGGACCAATACGAGACAGCCAGACAAGACAATATTGAAAGACTTAAAAATAAACAGGAAATGAACCGAACAAACCACAATAAGAAAAAAAACGAAATACTAAACTATCAGCCAGGAGAAGAAATATTCGTAAAAATAAACACTAGATTAGGTTCAAAGCTTTCCCCAAGATATAGGAAAGAAATAGTTAAGGAAAACAAGCACACTACAGTAACAACAGAATCGGGAAAAACGGTACATAAAAGCCATATCAAAATCTAAAATTTTTCAGAATATTACTATGGATTACGAACGATGTCAGTGGAACGATGAAGCTTCAAACCTCAACAACTAAACTAATACACCTCATTAACCTCGACCAAATCCAAACCGCTTTAGATATTTTACATGAACATACGGAAAATAGCCTTAAACGCAGTCCATTATACGCTACCCTTCACCATGAGATAAACACAACTATTCACACATTCCGAACAATCACAGCCTTTCCCAAAACTCGAAAAACGAGGTCCTTAAATTGGCTAGGGTCAGGATGGAAGTACATAGCGGGTAGTCCAGATCATGATGACCTGGTTATGATAGAGCAGAACTTAGATAAACTTATTGACAATAATAACCAACAGGTTATAGTTAACAAACAGTTAGAAGGAAGAATAAATAAACTAACTTCAGTATCTAACGCTCTCAGCAATTCTATTCAAAAAAGCAGTTCAGTAAGTATCGAGACGGCTATTAGTTTGCACAACCAGATTCGCCTTTTAAAAGAAGAAATTATTAACATTAAATATGCCATTCAATGGGCACGATTAAACGTAGTTAACACACATGTATTAAATGAAGATGAGCTAATTGAAATCGAGAACATTTTTAAAAGAAATAATATGCCAACCCTATCAATGGAAGAAATAATGGAGTTTTCCGATGTGTCAATTCTACATAATAAAACAACACTTCTGTATATTGTAAAAGTTCCAAACTTAGAAGAAATACAATACCAAGACCTTATTATAAAACCCATAGTAAAAAACAATTCAATCATACACTTAAACTTTCAAGAAATCTTTGTTTTCAAAAACCTTACCTATGGCATTTCCCAAACTTGTAAAACCGTAGAATATATAAAAATATGCGATAAAAAAAAAAAATTGTTAATATAAGTAATTCAAAATGTATACCAAAGATAATTCAGGGACAGAAAGCGCTGTGTAGTTTTAGCAATGCCGACCATGTACCCAAAATAGAAGAAGTCGACAATGGAATCATCCTTCTAAACGACTACGATGGAAACGCAACCTGGAACAACACAGAACTTCACCTAGAGGGCACCTATCTGGTTCAACTATCAAATGACTCGATAATTATCGACAATCAGCAATTCAGCAACTTGGAACCTACAGTCTCGACCCCCGGAGCACCTCTTGTGCAGTTTACGGCCGAAGAAAAAGAAAGACTTAAGGTTCTATCTCTTGAAGCATTGGAAGCATTGCACATAAACAACACTGGACAGCTGATGAACATAAGAACACATTCAACGGTTAACAGCATTACTTTGTTAACGCTCTTTGGGATTGTGATAGTTCTCATCCTGGGTTTGCACATCTATAGCCAACGGAAGAAGAGCATAACCCTGCAACTAGGTCCCACGCCTGGAATGGAAGCGAAAGTCACCGCGATTCTCGCACCTACAACCCGCGAGCAATCTTCGACTGAGGCACAGTACCAGCTACCTCAGTTCAACGACATTCCATACTTTTAGAGACAGCTTGAGGACAAGCATAAATTGGAGGGGGAAGAGTTAACAACAAAATTGTTTAAATCCAGAACAATGAACCCCAATAAGCAAGCTTCAATCTGCAAGCTCAGCGTCTGCATAATTTCCTGCACACGCCGAGCTGCCAAGTAGAATTCGATAATTTCCTGCACACGCCGAGCTGCCACGTAGAGTTCGAAGAATCTGATTGGCAACAACTTCCGCTCCCACCAATGCAAGTGATTCCAAGAAGACTGCACCGATTTGACCAGCAAAACATCAGCCGATGTCGTGGCCTATTGGAAAGCTACGGAGCCGACGCCGATCCTCTGCCACCAAGGGCAGCGCAGCTCACAGCCAAAGACTCACAGCTTGCTAGGGACAGCTTAGGGTAATTTAGTTTCAAATTGGATTTATACAAATAAAGTCGTTCTTAATTGAACTCCAATTTATTTTATTATTTTTTTTACCTTGCTAACAGCAAAGTAATTAACTTGTATGCCCTCTGGGCAGTTGCTTCGTCCACCATGACGACAGATTTTGTTTCTATTTCTTCTATGTCTGACTCAGCCAATTCTTGCTCCGTCAATTCAGCTTGTGTTAATATAGCTGGAATTGTTAAGTTGTTAAGTCTTCTACTTCTATTTCTGTTTCTGACTTGTGAGAATCTTTGGTAGATCTGTTTCTGGTTGTTCGTCCGATTCTATTCTTATTGGCGAATTTAAATTGGTTGGTATTGATATATCCAAACCAAGTTTCAATTTTATAGATAACAAGTTCGATCTAAGTTTTATTTATTCATTTCTTCCTACACGTATGTCTGTCCAATAAAAAGTTAGTTAGGGGGCATGTGTACGGTTTACAATGTTTTGCTCTATATAATTTAATACCGTACACATGTTTTTAGTGAAAGCCTAACAGAGATTAGTATATTTCAAGCAGCGTTTTCACGCATCGGCTTGAGGTTTTTATTCTTAATATTAAGGCAGATTGGGGCATTGGTAGTAAATACAGCCTCAACTGCCTTATTGCGCACCACTGCGCAATTTCGCTTCAATTGCTTCCAGATTTTTATTTTGGTTGACTTTTTCCTCCTCCGTTGTTGCCGTCTTTATGAGGTCTTTTATTAATCTCCTTTGCTGTAGCAGCTTTATCCTTTTGCCGCTTCTCTTCTTCTTGATTTTTGGTTTTGGCTGTCTTCTTGCCCTATACTCAGCTATTGTGAGTGGGCGTGGTCCATCGTTTGGACACAGCTCTAGTGC
This sequence comes from Drosophila teissieri, assembly GCF_016746235.2. NCBI lineage: Eukaryota > Metazoa > Arthropoda > Insecta > Diptera > Drosophilidae > Drosophila > Drosophila teissieri. The sequence goes on along the minus strand of NC_053029.1, from coordinate 24,846,783 downwards.
CTCTTGTAGAGTAGGTGCTCGATAGGAGCAGAGTCTTCCTGTTTGCTGCTGCTGTTGTCCTGGGCCCATGGGCTCAGGCGGTGCCGGTGCTCGCACAGGCTTATATGCATATCATTAGTAGCCGTCCTTTGTTACGTCTTCTTCTGTGTTGATGTTGTCGTGTTATCCTTTATCCTTTGTGTTGTCGTCGCACAGTTGGCCCTGCGCCCTGCGCAGTCAACCGATCCTCTACATAACGTTGGTCTTCAACACTATTGTGAGGTTGCAGTATTTCCCTTATCAGTGGAAGCTTGGGATAATCTCCATGATCCACAAACCTGGCAAGCCGTAAAGGGAGCGCGCCTCCTTCCGGCCGATCAGTCTACTCTCTTCAATTTTGAAGGTGTTTGAGAGACTGATTGCTGTCCGGATTGTAAGTATTATGGAAGCCCAGGGGATTACACCTGAGCACCAGTTCGGTTTTCGTGCTGGCCAATGTACTGTCGAGCAGCTCCATCGGGTCGTCGAGCAAATTCTGACTGCCTACGACAGCAAGGAATATTTCAACAGCCTCTTCTTGGACATTCGAGAAGCGTTTGATCGAGTGTGGCACATTGGACTTCAACTAAAAATCAAGCAGACGCTGCCTGCTCCGTATTTTGGGTTGCTAAAATCGTAACTGGAAGGAAGGAGGTTCGCTGTGCGCTTTCATTCAGCAATTTCCACCGAGCACAACACAGCTGGTGTTCCACAAGGTAGTGTCCTCGGCCCCCTGCTCTACTGCCTGTATAGCCACGACATGCCGCAGCCGGATGTAAGCCTTTACGGGAAATCAATGTTGGCCACATTTGCCGATGACGTGTGCGTCACCTACAGGTGCCGATGCAAGCACGACGCAGCCGATGGTATACAGGACTTTGCAGATCGGTTCTCGGAATGGGCAAGACGTTGGAACATTGGCATCAATAGCAGTAAATCCAACAACGTCTGCTATACCTTAAAGCGGAGAACACCACCGCCCGTCTACATCGAGGCAGCCCCTGTACCACAGCCGAACGCAGCAAAATACCTTGGAGTGCTTCTGGATCGCAGACTCACATTTGCCAAGCATGTGACCGACATCAGAACGGGCCTACGTGCTAAGGTGGCGAAGCACTACTGGCTACTTTGTTCGCGCAGTAAATTGTCGCTAGCTGACAATTTACAAACAGATTTCAGCTCCAAACTGGAAGTACGGGTGCCAAATCTGGGGCTTGCCATGCGACAGCCAAATCAAAAATAAGGTCGCAAGACTCATCACCGGATGCGAGTGGTTTGTGCGAAACACCACCCTGCACAGAGACCTGAAACTCGCAACGGTATTTGACGAGATAAACCAGCACTCGAGCAGATACCATGACAGGTTGGAGCGCCACGGAAATCGGCTGGCCAGCGCTCTAATCAGATCTCGCCCACTAAGGAGGCTCAATAGAAGACAACCGAGGGATCTCATTTCCCGATAACAAGGGTCAGCGGAAGCTGACGCTTATCTTAATTCCTATATGTTATCTGTGATTGTTATGTAATTGTTGTAAAATCATTGTAAAATAGAAAAAGCTAACTATAGTTAGCCGGCGCGCCCAAATGGGCTGAATTAATAGAAAAGAAGGACACAAAGGGGCTCCAAGATTTCCCCGTATGTCTTAATAAATAAAATTAAAAAAAAAAAAAAAAAACCGAATCTGTATTTCTCATTTTTCTCAATTTTTCCGATGGTCACTTTTTTTTTAAATTTTTTTTCGTTTTGCAGGCCATGTCACGGTTTCCATGTAATAATTGTATTTCATTTTTAAATTGTGTTAAGAGAGGCCGTCGGCAGAGACGTTGCTTTGCTCTTATGTACTTAACTTTGGCAGCGAGAGCGCCGCTGTTTGAGAGAGTCAAGTGCACAAAAAGATCGAGCAGTCGCGCATGCTAATTATGCCGACTCTGCACTTCTGGTCTGAAAAGCATTCTTGTGTGGTCAGATTGCTGAGCACTCAAGATATGCCTGGGAATTGAAAAGTCTTACATAAACATTGTTGCAAAAGTGCTTCAATGTGATTGTTCCCAATGTTCTGATTTGATACAGTGCTTATTCGATATGTGTGCACAATACACAACGTTTACGTGCTATTTTAAAATTCTATTGTCTTTCTATAAATATGCGTGTGTTCTTATGGCATGTTAATAGCCACCAAAATAAATAAAGAAATAATTTCACACAGAGGAATAGATCTCATATTTTCACAAATAATTTTAGCACTGGCACATAATAAATAACACTTAAATAAATACATAAAATAAGTTCAATAAATAAATATGGAATAAGGTCAATGTATCTGGAATAAATGTGGATTAAATAAATAAATAAATAACTATCCTAATCATTCTAAATTTTGGCCGAACTTCTCCCGGGCGGGTTTGCTCGCTTCCGAGTGGGACTTGAGGTCCAGAATGAGGATATAACAGATATATTTTATTCCAAATTCCAAAGGAAACGGACTCACTTTTTTTTCCTTCCTCCTGGCTGGTATCTTTCTGTTCCTGCCTTCTTCTCCTCTACAACAAAAACATTACTAACGATTATATTGGAGCTTTCACCTCCAGAATACCGACCGAACTCACAAGTTTATTTGCGCCACACGATTTTGAACACGGCCGTTAGTACCGCAGTCGAAGACAGCGGTTTGTCCGACTTGCAAATTTTCACTGGCCCGCATGGCGGTCACCATGCCCTATATATGGGCTCGGTTCTGACGGTTCCCTTTTCTACTTCTATTTCCTCTTTTTCTCCCTCCCATAGGTCGAGAACCGATTTCATGGCCAGTGCTCTTGTCCCATATCAGTGTGCGTTGATGCACTCCATCCGCATGTGGGGAGACCACATGCCATCCACACTTCCCCTTTTCTTGAGAGTAGACGGTAGGGGGCGCTTTAATTGTTTTCTCCTTTCCCCTCCTCCTCGTGGGACTGCCAACCTCGCCTACTGGGTCAAATTTCCCCTTCGGCTCTGCCAACTTTCGGTGCTTATTCTAAACGATATTTGTTTCGCCCGCGTCTATCGATCACCGTCAGAATGCAACAAATTACACAAGCAATGGTGCGCAACACCAACAATTTCAACAGAAATTGTTGGCTATTCACGACTACAAACGTCGCTCTGAGGGCTCATGTTTTTGCATAACAAAAACAAGAGAGAACGCTATAGTCGAGTTCCCCGACTATCTGATACCCGTTACTCAGCTAGTGGAAGTGCGAAGGCGAGTCTTCAACACTGAAAATTTTTTTCGGTTTGAGGGCGTTAGAGTGGGCGTGGCAAAAAGTTTTTTGGCAAATCGATAGAAATTTACAAGTCTAATACAAAAATGAAAAAATATCAAAACATTTTTCAAAAGTGTGGGCGTGGCAGTTTTGGGCGGTTTGTGGGCGTTAGAGTGGGCGTGGCAAAAAGTTGTTTGGCAAATCGATAGAAATTTACAAGACTAATACAAAAATGAAAAAATATCAACACATTTTTCAAAAGTGTGGGCGTGGCAGTTTTATGCGGTTTGTGGGCGTTAGAGTGGGCGTGGCAACATGAATCAACAAACTTGCGCTGCGTCTATGTCTCTGGAGTCCGTATGTTTAATCTCTTTCTAGATTTTGTAGTTCCTGAGATCTCGACGTTTATACGGACAGACGGACAGACGGACGGACGGACAGACGGACATGGCCAGATCGACTCGGCTACTGATCCTGATCAAGAATATATATACTTTATATGGTCGGAAACGCTTCCTTCTGCCTGTTACATACTTTTCAACGAATCTAGTATACCCTTTTACTCTACGAGTAACGGGTATAACAAGGCGGATACTCGCCGCAGAAAAGTAATTTTTATTTAAGACAATATCGAACATAAAATATTTAATTTCTATCAATGAAATGCATTGCCGGGAAGAGGCTAAAAATAAAATATTCTCTAAAATATTGTCTAAACCTGGCACCCTTTGGTTACCATTGTTACGAAAAATATACATATATTTACTACTGGTGTGAAAATAAAATTAGACCGGGAATATATGTATATGTCGCAGATCATTTGAATTTAATGACATTTTTAGCAATTGCGTCTTTCTGCTTAGCACGCGCCATGCAGGCGCCTTTTCTATTCTTTTAATGCGCGGCAGACAACCGTTAGAGTTTCTGCCGAACGTAGTCTGGTCGCGGGTATGAGCGGGGGGAAGTAGAAGTCTGCACGAAAACGAGAAGCATACAGAAGCAACGATAGTAGTGAAGAAGAAGAAGGGCTTCCTGATAAGTCTTCGACATCAGAAGTGGGATCGCCTATACCTACTTTGAACAATGAAAATAGTTTGCTGGCAATTTTGGAGTTGCAAAATCGAAATTTTTCTGAACTTCTGAAACAAGTGCAACACTCACAAAGAGAGCAAGAAAAGAAAAGAATCGTTTGCTGTGGTATTGCCCAGGTTTAATCGGGATCAGACGCGAAATCCTGGTGTTCAACGGTGGACTACATCTTGGATGGACTCGGAAGGCGAGTGCCTTTCGTTATATGGAAGCCGAATGGTTACTTCGCTTATGGCCAAATGGAAGACGCTGAGTGTGAAGCAAATCGCAGTGTCCGTCACACTGGCGCATGCAGCTGGAATTGACGCGCGTTTGCGGCGTTTAGTTCCACACGTTTACTTCCGACATCAACACTTGGAACGAGCTGCATCAAGAACTGAAGGCCTATTCATTTGACGCCAAACCGAGCCACCTTTCAAACGATGGTACATCAGAGCCACCAGGAAAACGAGCTTAGCCCCACTTCAAGTGTCACAACTGCGGAAAGCCTGGTCACAAAAAGACGGACTATCGATCAAAAACGATGGCAGTGCACGTCCAGTAACCCGGCAAGCAACCTTCAGGGAAGGACCGGTCTACTTTGACTTGTTTCAATTGCGGAAAAGCTGGACACATCTCTACAGTATGTCCTGATCGTCAGGAGCGTTCGTCGTCTTCCAAAAACAACATTGTAAAAGATGTCAACATCTGTACCATTTTTGAACCTGTAGGAACGTTTTCGCAATCTGGTGAGTCGTTCCAATTTTGTTTTGATTCTGGATCTGAGTGTTCACTCATCAATGAGGCTACTTCGCAGAGACTATCTGGATCCAGAATGGGCAACGTAGTTATGTTAAGGGGTCTTGGTAGCAATACTTTGTAGCACCTTGCACATATTGGCCAATGTTTTGATTTGTGAACGTTCATATGAAATATTGTTTCATGTAGTGTTAGACAATTATATTAAGTATGACGCTCTGATTGGTCGAGATATTTTGAGCCAGGGAGTCGGTGTGACAATAACATCAAAATCTCTTACTATGTTTAATGAAAAATCTATATTGGCTGTTGAAGTTTCCGAAAAGAATCCTGATTTGGCTAGTGTTGACACCGATCTGCATGGACCAGATAGAGACCAATTGTTGGCAATAATACAAGAATATTCAGGGTCATTCATAAATGGAATTCCCCAAAGCCGTGTGACTACGGGACAGTTAGAAATTCGCTTGATCGATCAAAATAAGACGGTTCAAAGGCGCCCATATAGGTTGAGTGTAGAGGAAAAGGAAAAAGTTTGGCATTTAATTCAACAGCTGTTGGAATCAAACATTATTAGACCCAGTTCCTCCCCCTTTGCGAGCCCAATGTTACTTGTCCGAAAAAAAAATGGTACTGACCGCCTCTGCGTGGATTATAGAGAGCTAAACGCAAATACCGTTTCTGACAAGTACCCTTTGCCGATAATTTCTGATCGAATAGCTAGGCTGAGTGGTGCTAGGTTTTTCAGCTGTATAGACATGGCAAGCGGATTTCACCAGATCCCTATTCACCCGAATTCAGTCGAGCGAACGGCGTTTGTCACCCCAGAAGGCCAGTACGAATATTTGACTATGCCATTCGGGCTTAAAACGCACCTTCCATATTCCAAAGAGCTATTAATCGTGCCTTAGGTGATCTTACCCATTCATATGCCATATGCCATTCAAATGACGTAATGATAATTGCACGTACAAAAGAAGAAGCTTTTGAAAGATTGCGAATAGTATTGCAATCACTTACGCATGCTGGATTTTCTTTTAATATTACAAAATGTTCCTTTCTTAAGTCTTGTGTTGAATATTTGGACTTAGAGGTAAAGGCAGATGAGATCCGACCGAATCCCAGGAAAATTCGAGCCCTTTTGAGTTTGCCACACCCGCAGTCCGTCACTCAGTTGAGACAATTTATTGGGCTAGCCTCATATTTTCGACAATTTGTACCCAAGTTTTCACAACTGATGAAACCTCTGATGAAACCTTACTTCAAAGAGCAAGTCATTTTTGTGGGAATTGGAACATGAGCAAATACGGCAAAAAGTAATATCTATTTTAACTAATGAACCCGTCCTTACTATATTCGACCCACAATTTTCTATCGAGCTCCACACAGACGCGAGTTCTGTTGGCTATGGCGCTATTTTGCTGGACCGAATTGAACAGAAGCCTCGGGTTATCGAATATTTTAGCAAGATGACAGCAGAATCACGTTACCATTCATATGAACTGGAGACACTTGCTGTCTACAATTCTATAAAACCCTTTCGCCATTACTTGCATGGACGTCATTTTGTTGTGTTTACTGACTGCAATTCGCTTAAAGCCTCTCGTACAATGGAACTGACTCCTAGAGTTCATAGGTGGTGGTCGTACTTACAATCTTTCGAATTTAATATTCAGTATAGACCAGGTGAGCGTATGGCTCATGTTGAATTTCTGTCTCGGAATCCGGTTCCAAAAATTGTTAAGAATTCCATAGGCGTAGTCGAAAAACATATCAATCTGACAGAAATATCCGACAACTGGTTATTGGCTGAACAGCAAAGAGACGAAGAAACTTCTTCTATTATCTCTAAATTGCGTAATGATGAATTGCCCGAGGATTTGGCCAAAACTTACGAAATACGGTCTGGAACTCTATACCGAAAAGTTCAAAGAAATGGAAAGACTCGATGTCTGCCCATAATCCCAAAGCAGTTTCGGTGGTCCGCTGTCAACAACGTACACGAGTCAATTATGCATCTCGGGTGGGAGAAATCTCTTGAAAAAATGTACGAGTTCTATTGGTTCGATAAAATGTCTAAATATGTTCGCCAATTTGTGGACAACTGTATCACTTGTAGATTATCAAAACCTCCGTCTGGCAAAATACAATCCGAACTCCATCCCATTCCTAAAATCGACATCCCGTGGCATACGGTTCATGTGGATATTACAGGTAAACTTAGCGGAAAAAGCGACCAGAAGGAGTATATAATTGTGTTGATAGACGCGTTTACCAAATTTGTCTACCTCTCTCATACTATGAAGTTAGACACTGATAGTTGCATTAAGGCAGTGAGATCTGTTATATCGTTATTCGGTGTCCCCTCCCGACTTATCGCTGATCAAGGTCGTAGTTTTGCTAGTTCAGCATTCCGTGATTTCTGCTCAGCACAGAAAATGGATTTACATTTAATTGCCACAGGTGCTAGTCGTGCCAATGGCCAAGTGGAGCGAGTCATGAGTACTCTAAAGTCCATGCTGACCGCAGTTGAAACTGGCCCAGGATCTTGGCAGGATTCTTTAGATGAAATTCGGCTGGCTCTTAATTGCACACCCAACAGAGTTACTAAAGTCAGTCCATTGGAGATACTTATTCGCAAAGAAGCAAGGCCATTTGGTCTTACACCTGTTGTAAATGAAGAAAATATTGTCGATTTTGGCTCAGTTAGAGAAATGGCAAATCATAACATGGAAAAGAATGCCAAAATTGATAAAGCTAGATTCGATAAAAATAAAGCTACTATTGTAAGACACAATGTAGGAGGCCATGTTTTGCTTAAAAATGAGGAACGTCATCAGACCAAACTAGATCCTAAGTTTAAAGGTCCATTTGTAGTGGCCGAAGTATTACCAGGAGATCGATATAAACTTAAAGCATTAAATAATAACCGAACTTATAAATATTATCATGAATCTCTGCGATGTATGCCTAAGAAGAGGATTACCACAGTGTTTGAAGATGAAAGCGCAGAAGACGCCAGTGATAAAGCCAGTGAGGGCTGTGATTTTGAGAATGACTAAGAATTTGTAAACCTCCGGACCTATTCCAAATGCGACTTTCTCTACCATATGGGTGCCCGAGTTATGTGGTTCGCCATTTTGTTGCAGTTAATTTTAAATTTGGTTACGGTTGGTGGTGTGAGTTAGTTGGCCGGCTTATAGACTGCGTCAACTGGGTGCCACGTATGTTGGCCGGATGGTCGAGTTATGAGCTGTGAGCTAGGCTAACAAAAGATAGACTGGCCGGTTTGAAAAACTGTGTGCTAGTAAAAAAATGTATTAAAAATCAAGAACTTTAACGATTTATGTGTGAAGAAGATAAAATGATGATTGATTGATTGAAAGTTGATGGTAATCCAGATCTCATGGCTTAAATGTAATAAATGAAATGTTTTAATTATTTGTATTGATTTGCTTTAAAGTAATAAAGAATGAAGAAAAACTTTAAATTTTGAAAAAAAAAAAAAGAGAAAGAGAATAAGTCTTTGAAAGATTCTGTTTAATTTTTGTTCGAAAAAAAAAGGTTTATAATAAATTAATAACGATGATCGATATTAAGGGATTTTTAACACACGAGGACGTGTGATAGGTCAGGAAGGCCGTGTCGCAGATCATTTGAATTTAACGACATTTTTAGCAATTGCGTCTTTCTGCTTGGCACGCGCCATGCAGGCGCCTTTTCTATTCTTTTAATGCGCGGCAGACAACCGTTAGAGTTTCTGCCGAACGTAGTCTGGTCGCGGGTATGAGCGGGGGGAAGTAGAAGTCTGCACGAAAACGAGAAGCATACAGAAAAATGCAGTGTGCATTAGTATTGGTGTATGCGGACTGGAATAAGTCTCCAAAATGTGTTGGTATTGCATGTAGAGTTAAGAACTACGCATAATTCTGATTTTGTGAAAAGAGAATTGGGTCATTCAGTTTTCGATCATCACGCATAACAGACATGCCTCGCTCACGCGTCAGAAAACGTTGCGCAGACAACGAGAGTAGTGAAGAAGAAGAAGGGCTTCCTGATAACTCTTCGACATATATATAAAAATATAGAGAAAACTCGGGAGAAAACCCGTCAAACCTACCCCACTGTAATCCGGAGCGATGAGATCTTGACGCGTTGGATCCTGAGTGTTGCTATATATATAGTGATGGAGTTATACATACATATACCTTCGTGCACCAATAATTGTAACCGAACAATAATAAGATATACACAAACAAATAAAAAAAAATACACTAAGTGAAGGTCATCATTCTTTAGATATATATACATATATGAATGTATGAATGAGTTGTTTTTCTGCGGCACGCTTCGGCTGCTATTCGACTGTCAGATTACTTGGAGTAAGCACTTGCTTGGAAAGTCCACGCTGTTGCTTTGTTTTTGCTGATATCCACATTAGCGAAAATGCACCGGTTCACTTGTTCTTTGTTTAATTGTTTGGCCGTTTGTGTTTTTAATTATGCACTTGTGGGAAACCGGATACAATTCTGTCCAGTGTATGGTGATGGTCCCTCCTCCGCTGTACTGATCTCTTGTACATTTTCACTAGCTTTAATAGTGCCAAAAAGATCAATAAGGCAGCGATGAATTCCAGGGTATGCTGCACCTCTGCTATTTCGTCCTTGTGGTCCTTGTGATAACATTTGCTGTGTTGTCGGAGGCTTTAGACTCCTTGCCACCCATCTAGAGGCTTCTATGAAATTAGGGGTTTCCTTCCAGCGTGTTCCTTGGATTGGTCCTGGATCCTTCCAATATAGGTCCTGTTACTCTAAGGGTTGATAGCGTCCTCGCTCCTCGAAACTTTTCCTTTGACGGAAGTAATCCATAGTGTTGGCTTTCGGGTATTCAGCTCGAGTCTTCCAGGATATTCTTTTTCGGATGTTCACTTTGAGTCTTTCCGGCTATAGACTTACGGATAATCGCCCGGGTATGATGTACGGGTATTTACCCGGGTATTGACTATTTTATCTGTGGGCCACGGTCTTTTTATACCGGCATAGAGCTTTTTCTGATCTATCGGTCTTCTTTGCCAAGTGTTTCAACCTAGGAGTCATATTTCTAACTTTCCCCTATTTTGGGAGTCAATACCCCCTCGGTGAATTGTGCCCGGAACTGGTGTGGGTTTTGTTTTCTTTCTGCAACCTATTGGGGCCGCTAACCCGGTCATCGGACACTCGTTTATTTTCGACTTGCATTTTCTTTGTCGCAATCCGTCTGACTCTACGCGATGATAGTACCCCTTCCCCTGTTTTTGATTCTGGGTGTGAATCTCTGGGTGATCTCACGAAAAGGGTGTACGTAACACCTGTGACCCAGCTTCAGATTAATTTTTCCCAAATATCGACCAATCACCAAGCGGATTGCATTGTCAACAATGTCCAAATTCTATGATCCATTTGGTCTATAACCCCAGAGTTGCCAGAGTTTATTCTCTTGTCGTGGGGGGGAGTTGACCTCACAGTTGTTGGTGGTACAGAACTTGAAATTTCCACGATTCGTAATGCAGCCGAGGGCTTTCGTTGAATTTCATGGATTCTACTGGCATATCAGCATATGGAGCGTGCTTTTACCTTGGATTGGATACAAATATGAAATCGAAAGTCCATCTGCTCTGTGCCAATTCAAGAGTATCTCCACTAAATGCCTTAACAATTCTAAGACATAAACATTCCGCAGTGATTTTATTGGCTGAGCTAATCGTAAACGTCAAGGAATCCATAGATTTCGATTGCACCTTCATTGGTGGTCAGACTCGTCTATTGTGTTGGCATGGATTGCGCAACCTCCGAGGAAATTTTACGTATTCGTATCAAACAGAATCGCCAAAATTCAGGAAATGACGAAAGACTCTTACATATATAATAATATATACTCACTTTCCGACACTGCCCGCAAACGTCGTGTCGCGAGGATGCACACCGAGAGAGTTGCTGGAGCATTCCCTTTGTATTAACGGGCCTCCATTCCTTCTGCAAAGCTTGTCGAATTGGCCGTACCTGTTAGATGCGGTAAAGGATCTGCCAGACCGCCATTTTGTAATTTCCTCAACTTTTTCGACAAGTTTTATTGCGTTCATCGTTTCATATCAATTTTTATTTGCCTATATGTTAAAAAAATTTTTTTATTTTGTAGCGAATTTCAAACGAATTTTGTTTATTTTTTTAGTAGCATTGCGCGCATGCATATGTAGGTTCCGAAAGCGAGAGATTGATAGATTGGCTGCGAAACCCGACATATTCCTCCCGTTGGAAGCGTGGTTTTCAACAGAATTCTTGTGTTTCGGCACGGCTGACTTTCAATGATATAGCAGTGATAACAGCAGTGATGTCGGTGGAGTAGTTAGACGTTCGCGATTGCATTGAAATGTTTACTGACGAACCATCTGTGTCAAATCTAGAATCGCCTATTCTAGTAACACAAGCTGCCTATTTTGCCTTCTCAAGTATAAGCTGATTTACGATTTGGGATGTTATAAGGTGCTGTTCAGATCCAGAGACAAGCAGAGCACAGCAAGGAACGAAGATTCCTGAACGGTTCTTTACTAATACGGTGGCAGTGGCTAGGAGCAAAACAGAGCGAAACTGAGATTCTGAGATCTGCAAGAGGCGCAGCAAACGTCGATGAGCTGTGGTCAGATTATTAAAACTCTGGCAGTGATGAATTAAGTGCCCAGAAGCATTGCAGTAAGCACATATCGCAGGGCTGAGGCTTGAGGCAAGAACTGTGGACCTTCGCAAATCAGATGTTCTGATGCTTCCCACCTGATTGCCTGGCGCATAGCGTGCCATGGCGAACTCAAGGTTCGATTTGTTCCGTTGAGCCCATTCCATTAAGCGCACGAACATGAGCTTTAAATTTATCCGAGAGTTCAAGAGGCAGTGAAACGGAACCACTCTGCACGCCCTTAGCCCCAAAATCTCAGTGACATGCGCCAGAAAAACTAAACGCCAATTTGCAAAGCCTCCAACGCATTTTGGAATCTCAAGAGGGGGCAGCGTCGGAGAAATTAAATCAGCAAAGGTTGAGTTGGAGTGCATTTGCGAGAAGCGCTTTGAAATCTTCCCCCGAACTGAGGACTTAAGAGTTAAATTTCTCACTTAAATTACTTTCGCTTTCACCCAAATCAAGTTCTTCAAGCTCGTTCAGAATTTTCCTATGTTTGTTAAAGCTTATCGATTAGCTCCATCCTCACATGGAGAACGGAATCGTCAAACGAAGTTAACGCAAAACTTTACAAAGAATCCAATAATCGTTTCATTCTATTAAATATTGCGGTCGCCTTGCACCTCAAAAATGTCACCCTGCTGAGAACAGCAGAACAGTTTGTAAAGTCTGGTTTTATTAACATAGGAGAGCATACATAAGCATGATAACAGAGTTAACAGATTCAAATCAAATCATAATGGGTAACAAATTCAATAAGTAAAATTTTAAATAATAAAGATGTTATTGAGTTTGACCGAACACAGATAATTTTCTATAGCCTTTAATTATGTTGTCTGCATCATTTGAAATAAATTGTAAGAATATGCTTTTCAAATCAACCGACTACAACTTAAACATCCAAATACAGTAAAGCTTGCGAAAGCTTTGAAACCTGTGAAATGCTAGAGTCATCATTCTTTGGAAGGAAGTGAGGTTTTTTTTTCCAGAAAAGTAATTGCATTAAACGATATGAAGCAGTTGAAGATTAGAATGATGTTATATTTATACCCGTTACTCGTAGAGTAAAAGCAAAGACATTATAATAACAAGATGCGTAACGGCCATACATTAGTTTTGCACTATGCAGCCACTTTTTTGGTGACGACCAAAATTGCTCTCTTTTCGCTCGCCTAAAATTGAGAGCGTAAAAATCTAAAAATAGAATTGTCTTACTTGTGTGAGTTAAAACATTAAAGGAGATAGTGTGTATGTGTGCGTGCTTCTGCTAGAAGACGATTTTTGGGCCGAAATCAATTTTGATCTAAGAAACGAATTTGATTAATGTTTTGGTCAATTTCGATTCAAAACTATTATGGTTTGAAAGAAGTTTTTTTAATATTCGTTTGATAAAATCGCCGCTCGAATTAGCTACCGGTTACATATTTATATTTATATTTATATTGATAATTATTAATATGTAATATATGTAATATATTTCCGTACTTTACCAATGCAACAAAACGACTTTAATTGATTATAAATACAATTATATAGCGAAATTTAAAAAAATCGAGGAGCTATACGTATAGTCAGCTTTAAGCAAACGTTTTAAGAGAAAAAAAAAACGTATTAAAAGAAAAAACAAAAAAAATTGGCGCCCTTTTCTGCCTACCCATAATTGCGGGCTGTTTTAAAAACAACAAAATGAAATATAAGAAAATAATTTAAATGAATCTTAGTTGCATTTTAAATACTGAAAATGCTTAATTTTCATACTAGTAATTTGACTAAATAACTACAGTAAATAATTAAAACGTATACAAAGTAAATTATTATTACTATTGTAATTTAAAACAAAGAATTTCCAAAAAAAGAAATTACATTTCAAAAGCAAATATTTCATACTAAAAAATTAATATTTATAAAATAAATAAAAATATGGAATCTGTTTATTGCAAAATTGATTTCTTGAAGCACGAAGTGCGGACATAAGCACCGAAGAATAATTGTCTTCTTATATTTTTCACACGTCGCACGCTGAATACTCTAATGACAATTATTCTAATATAAAGTCATCTTTTAAAATTATTATGCATTTTTTTGTACATAGATTGTGCTATTATTATTTCTGTGTTAAATTTGAATAATTGTTATGTTAAGGCAATGCAAGACTAGAGTTTTTAAGTGGTGTCAATTTATAAAAAATAATATAGATTTAAAGTCTAAGAACTTCTAAGATGAAGGGCATATTTTGTCATTTTTACAATGCATGTGCATACGTGTGCACCAATACAGTGGTCAGCTGTCGCTGTATGCGTACAAGAGAGCTGGTGGCTCTAGAGCTCTCCGCTCTCTGGCTTTTGAATAAAATTTCGAGAGAGCGAAAAGCCACTTGAAAAGCCACCACGAAAAAATCGTGTGCAAAAAAATCGTATGACGTTACGCATCTTGTTATTCTAATGTCTTTGGTAAAAGGGTATACTAGATTCGTTGAAAAGTATGTAACAGGCAGAAGGAAGCGTTTCCGACCATATAAAGTATATATATTCTTGATCAGGATCAATAGCCGAGTCGATCTGGCCATGTCCGTCTGTCCGTCCGTCTGTCCGTCCGTCTGTCCGTCCGTATGAACGTCGAGATCTCAGGAACTACAAAAGCTAGAAAGTTCAGATTAAGCATACAGACTCCAGAGGCATAGAAGCAGCGCAAGTTTGCCGATTCATGTTGCCACGCCCACTCTAACGCCCACAAACCGCCCAAAACTGCCACGCCCACACTATTGAAAAATGTGTTGATATTTTTTCATTTTTGTATTAGTCTTGTAAATTTCTATCGATTTGCCAAAAAGCTTTTTGCCACGCCCACTCTAACGCACTCAAACCGCCAAAAATTGTCAGTGTTGAAGACTCTCCTTCGCACTTCCACTAGCTGAGTAACGGGTATCAGATAGTCGGGGAACTCGACTATAGCGTTCTCTCTTGTTTTAAATTACAACGCGGTCGTGAGTGCTGTTGCTGCTTCGATTGACGTCGCTGCAGTTTGGCCCGCTGCTGCCTCGTCGCTGCGCTCATTGCTAAGTATCAAATTTGTAGTTGACTTTTTTTTATCCTTATATCGCCCACGCTTTTCTACCCATATTAATATAAGAACTGAGTCTTTTTAAAGGCTTATTCTTATATTTTTATCCATATACTTATTCAGCGTATATAAACTTAATAGTACTTAAAGTTTAAGTCTTTTTTAAGACTTGCACTTATAATACTACTAGTTGGCCCTGTGCGCTTCGCCGCATGCAGTCTTAAAATTCAGTGAAAAATTCCTAGAATTTGTTATATGAAAGTCATTTATTTTATTTGAAAATTGTTATTTTCAATCCAAAACATTTGGATAAACTATATTTTTCGTTTTTCCATTTGGAGCGAATACAAATAAAGAGTTTGGAATGCCAACTCTTGAACAGGCTACGTATAGCTGCCCATGAGAAAAACACGGCTCTTCCAAATTCAACCCGCATACTTGAAGCGTTTGTCCTTGTGCCTTATTGATAGACATGACAAATGATAGACGCACTGGGATTTGCAGTCGCTTAAATTCAAACGGAATACGCGGTATGAGCACCATTTCTCCTTTCGCTTTTCCAGTCAATATCGTGGCTTCAATTAAATTCGGCATCAATTTTTTTACAACCAGTCTTGTGCCATTGCACAATTTTGGTGCATTTAAATTCCGTAGTAAAATAATTGATGAGCCGATTTTTAAGTTCAAAAAATGCGGTGGCATACCAGGCGGTTCTAGGGAATTTAAAAATTCAACTGGATAATTCACTGCATCATCTTCTTTCATTGCGCTATCAAAAGATTTATATGATATCAGTGCGCCTGGCAATTTTTCTTGAATGTGAAAATTGATTTCATTGACATGTACATTTTTTGGTGACAATATTGCTCGTTCTGTCAACCAATCGTGATTTCTGTGATTTTGAATTATATTTGGAAAAACGCTTTCTATTAATTCCCCTTTAGATTGTAGAATTGTACAAAAATTTTTTGGCAAAGTGATCAAGCCATTTGTATTTGGAACTTTGCCACTTCCGATTTCTAATGATTGCTTCGAAAACCGTTCTGCAGATTGATCATAGTGCTATTGAACACGCATGTTTATTTTCAATGTCAATTTTTGGACATATCGCCACAGGAAAAATTACTTCAAGCAAGCATTGTCCTGATCCGCTAACGTTGCACGTGGAATGACGGGCAATGTTTGTCGGAAATCTCCTGACAAAAATATTATTGCACCACCCAAAATTTGTTGATTGCGACGTAGATCTTCTCCTCCTTCCTCCTCCTTCTTCCTCCTCCATCTTCTTAATCCTCCTCCTTCTTCTTCCTCTTTCTTCTTCCTTCTTCGTCTTCTTCCTCCCCCTTCTTCTGAAAACCTGCGTGATTGTTGATGCTTTAGTGTTCTTGCTTTATTGCGTTTGGCTCGTGTATCTTCTAATTGATGAAGAAGAAGGAGGATGAGGATGAGGAAGTCGAAGAAGGTGGAAGTGGTGAGTTTAACCTCAAATGCACGATACACATAATTAACACAGTTCAACTTACCACCTCAAAAACAAATGCCTGCTGTTACAATTTATTTATGAACCAAATAAAGTTTGTCTCATGAATTAAATAAAACGAAATGAGCAGAGAAGAATGACATCCTATGTTTTAGAAATGGCGCTGCATGTAAAAAACGGTTTTCCCGCTTTTCTTTTGACTTTTTCCAGAATTTAAACTATCCTATCTCTCAAGTTGGATCGAACTGCACATGGTGTGCGAATTTTATTGTAATCTGTTGAGTGGTTTAGGAGTCCATTGAGGACAAACATTGTGACACGAGATTTATATATATTAAGATTAATTTTGTTAGGTTGGTTCTAATAATAATAATTTAAGCTTAAGTCTTTTTATAGACTTTTTCTTAACTTCATATTATTTCCTTTTTTTTCGCAGTTAATTAATATAAATATAAGAATTATACTTTTTAAGAGAATAATTTTTATATTTTTATACATACATACATATTTTACATATTTATACGTATTTGCTTAATAGTGCTGCAAGCGTTTGTCTTCATAAAGACTTACTTCTAATACTATTAATTAAATTATATTAATATTTAAAATAATAATATAAGTTTGAGTATTTTTAAATACTTATTCTTATAATATTATTTTCCTATTAAGTATTTTTTCTGTGTTCAATAAATAATATTTTCGAAATATTCAATATATATTTATTTTTAAATATTTTATTAAGTCGTGTATATAATTACGAGAAATGCCTCGTCTAAATAGACCCACTGCTTCTCAACGTGCCAGAACGCAATTGTTGAGAAATAGGATAAATAGGGAAAACGTAGAGTATGCAGAGGTGGAGAGAGTGGCAAACACAGTATCTCAGCGTAGGCGAAGGGAAGATTCGTTAGTCAGGAATGCAGAACAGGGCGTCAATACAGTGTCGCAAGGGTCGAGACGCTTGACTCGTCGTGTTCGTGCGATTGACCAAGAATCTAATTCTCAAAGGCGTCTAGAACCTGCAATTCGCGCAATTGAGCAAGCAGCCGATACTCGACGTCGTTCTGAAAGGCGACAAAATAGCGAGAATCGAGCTGTAGAGCAGGTTCAAAATACTGCTGGCCATAGGGAAAGGCGCTCGGATCCTGCTCTTCGCGCAGCTGAGCAAGCAGCCAATACTCGGCGCCATTCTATAAGACGTTTTGTTCCCGCTCTTCGCGCAATTGAGCAAGCAGCCGATACTCGACGTCGTTCTAAAAGGCGACAAAATAGCGAGAATCGAGCTGTGGAGCAGGTTCAAAATACTGCTGGCCATAGGGGAAGGCGCTTGGATCCTGCTCTTCGCGCAGTTGAGCAAGCAGCCGATACTCGACGTCGTTCTGAAAAGCGACAAAATAGCGAGAATCGAGCTGTGGAGCAGGTTCAAAATACTGCTGGCCATACGGAAAGGCGCTTGGATCCTGCTCTTCGCGCAGTTGAGCAAGCAGCCGATACTCGACGTCGTTCTGAAAGGCGACAAAATAGCGAGAATCGAGCTGTGGAGCAGGTTCAAAATACTGCTGGCCATAGGGAAAGGCGCTTGGATCCTGCTCTTCGCGCAGTTGAGCAAGCAGCCGATACTCGACGTCGTTCTGAAAAGCGACAAAATAGCGAGAATCGAGCTGTGGAGCAGGTTCAAAATACTGCTGGCCATACGGAAAGGCGCTTGGATCCTGCTCTTCGCGCAGCTGAGCAAGCAGCCAATACTCGGCGCCATTCTATAAGACGTTTTGTTCCCGCTCTTCGCGCAATTGAGCAAGCAGCCGATACTCGACGTCGTTCTAAAAGGCGACAAAATAGCGAGAATCGAGCTGTGGAGCAGGTTCAAAATACTGCTGGCCATAGGGGAAGGCGCTTGGATCCTGCTCTTCGCGCAGTTGAGCAAGCAGCCGATACTCGACGTCGTTCTGAAAAGCGACAAAATAGCGAGAATCGAGCTGTGGAGCAGGTTCAAAATACTGCTGGCCATACGGAAAGGCGCTTGGATCCTGCTCTTCGCGCAGTTGAGCAAGCAGCCGATACTCGACGTCGTTCTGCAAGGCGGCAAAATAGCGAGAATCGAGCTGTGGAGCAGGTTCAAAATACTGCTGGCCATAGGGAAAAGCTCTTGGATCCTGCTCTTCGCGCAGTTGAGCAAACAGCCGATACTCGACGTCGTTCTGAAAGGCGACAAAATAGCGAGATTAGGGCTATGGAGCAGGAACAAAACACTGCCAACCATAGAAGAAGGCGCTTGGATATCGTGTATCGCGCGGGTGAGCAAGAAGCAAATACCCTGCGTCAAGCACTGGCAAGAGATACACAGGAACGCTTATTAGAAAGAGAGCGTGATAGGGCTAACAGAGCTAGGGCTAGGGCCGGTAGGGATCGCAGGGAAGTCGAGCAGGCGAGAAATACACTTGCTCGACGAAGCGCACGATTAGCTGCTCGACAAGCAACGATCGATGCAATTAGAAATATAAGTCAACGAGTTAGTCAGTACAGAAGCCTTAGTGATAATAGGGAAGCAGAAAATCTTCGGAATGCAATTCGAAGTCAGGAAATTAGGCTTGATGTAGCCCAGGAAAATAGGACTATTAGATTCAGACCTATTGAAATACTCAACTAAAAATTCTCTTCATCACGAAAACTTCAAAAAAATTCGAGATTTTCTACTTCGCTATCATGCAGATGACATGATTTGCCATTTAAGCATATTTGAAAATTTTCTTTCTCACAACCATGTGAGCCTCAGTTACGAGGATTACATTTATGCTATTAAGTCTAGTTTGAAAAAACCACAGATTTTTCTGAAGAGAACATTTGCAGAAATTCAAGTAAATGCTTATAATAAACACATTCTTTCAATGCAAAGGGCAAATATGGATATCCAGTTAATTTTGGACCCTTTTGCTTGCTGTAGCTACATTATTAATTATATTAACAAATCCCAACGGGGTATTTCGAAGTTAATGCGAGAAGCGGCTAATGACATTAGAAGAGGCAATTCCAGCATTCGACAAAAGCTACAGTATCTCGGTCACAAGTTTATTTCAGGCACTGAGATTTCTGCTCAGGAAGCCGTGTATTGTTGTCTTGGAATGGCGTTGTCCGAAGCAAGTAATAAGTGCGTTCATATCAACACCTTCCCTCCAGAACAACGAGTTCGTATGCTTAGACCTACACGCGACCTTCAAAATATGCCTCAGAATTCAACTGACATATTTCTGAAAGGATTGCTGGATAGATACGAACAAAGACCAGATTTACATAAAGGCCTGTGTTTAGCCGATTTTTCAGCAAATTTTGAGTTTTCGAAAAGCCGTAGAAGTACTCGTCAGAGGGCAAGCGGTTTTATTAGGGAAAGAAATAAGGCCAGTATTATTAGGTATATGCCGTTAAATATTAATACAGATAGGATTAACTATTTTAGATCATTAGTTATGCTCTTTTCTCCGTGGCGAAACGAACAGATAGGTTTAATTCAAAGAAATTGCGAGGAATTTTATAAGGAGAATGAGGAGGCTATTGAAGCCAACTTTGAAAAGTATAATGCCATAGATAGTTTAGAAGACGCGCTTAGAAGGGCCATGGAAGCAGATAGTATAGAAGAAAATGAAGAAGAGGAGGTCGAACCTAATGAGGAGTTTAGGGCATTAGCTATCCCTGAAATATCTTCTCAAATTAATGTTTTAATTTTCAATTTGTTAGATGTTGATCCGGATAGCAATATCCGGGTAATAAAGCTTCCGCCACTTATATCCCCTTTAAACTTAGCCAATTCAGTTAGATCTCTAAATTTGGAGCAAAAAACTTTTCTTACTCATGTCTTGCAGAGGATGCGACCCAACCTCGGTAAAAATTTTACTGTGTGATCCCACGGGCAAAGCTGCTTTCGGAATCGGAGGATCCACTCTTCATTCCATGTTCTCTCTCCCTGTAAATAAGGCTGGGTCCGCATTTAGAAGTTTAAGTCCTGATTTGTTGAATACCCTTCGTTCAAGATTTATTGATCTTAAAATTCTTATAATAGACGAAATTTCTATGGTCGGTGCAACAATGTTTTCTCATTTAGACTCTTGCCTAAAGCAAATATTTTCTAATGTTGAAACTCCTTTCGGAGGTATTTCGGTTATCGTGTTCGGCGATCTTAGACAATTGCGGGCCCGTCGCATGATCCATACAGTGCTATATTTGGATCGTATCTGTGGAGTCCTTTTAGGTTTTTTGAACTCACAGAGATAATGCGACAGCGAGATGGCAATCCGTTTGCAATTGCACTTAATAACATGGCATCCGGCCAAATGACGTCTGACGACGTCATTTAGATCTAGAATTTCCGATGAAAGTCATATTCCAAATGACTCAATTCAACTCTTTACAAGTAATCAGGACACAGATCGGTACAATAGGGAGAAGCTTAACTCGATACCCACTGCTCAATTTCTCGGAAGCTTTAGACTCAGATAAGTCCGCTCAAATAAGCTTAGAGCAGAGGAACAGATGTCTGGAACAAGCTAGGTCCCTAAAAACATCTGAGACACAAGGATTGTGTACCTCGCTCACTTTAAAAACCACTGCCAGATATATGATGACGGTCAATGTAGATACATCAGATAGTCTCGTAAACGCCACTGGTGTCCTTAGGGAGATAGGCTTCAGTACGTCCAACACTCCAGATCTCTTTTGGATACAATTTTTTGATGCATACATTTTTAGATGAAAGCATAGGAGTAAATGCGCGTTCTAAGCGCTGAAATTGTGAGGAGGCCTCATGGACGCAGATTTCGAAAATTATAAAAAGTTTTCAAATTCTGATCAGGCAACTACTTAACCGAAAGCAGTTTCCAGTGGTTTCTGCAGAAGCGATAAATATTCATAAAAGTCAAGGAGCTACGTATAGTAAAGTGGTAGTTCACAATAACACCAGCATGCAGAGAGCTGCGCTGTAGTAGAGCCACAACTGAGGCAGGACTCTTCACTCATAGCCGTGCCCGACCAAAATGAGGCTTTCTCGTTTTTATTCGAAAATAACTATTTAAGAATGTTAGTCTTTGCTCAAGTGGTCGATTTTTTTCAAATATTTTAAATTTAGCCTCTTCAATGTTTGAGTTTGCTATCTTTAAGTACCGATCTTTAGGGATTCTTGTTTTATATAAAAGTCCAACCTATCCCTTAAAGAAGTTTGAAACTGAATTTAAGGAGTTATTTTAGTGTTAGTTAGTTTAGTTAGTTTAGTGTTAGGAGATTTTAACTTGTGCCTCCACTCCATCTCTGGCTGCTGCAATCAAATTTTCGATTTTTTAGTAGATGTAAAGGGTTTTCGTTCTTTGCTAGATTTGGATTCGTCTACAACCAATAGCAATACGCATATTGATTGGGCGTTTTCAAATATTTTCGATAATCGGGCCACTGCGCGCACATTTGAGACCACATATAGTTACTGATAATTTAATTTAATTTTTTTAAGTATTATATGTATTTATTATTTTTTAATAAAATTACAAAAAAAAACCCAAAAAGAATAAAAAGAAACAAAAAAACCTACCAAAAATATCAATATTTTTGAATAAGTCTGATAATTTAATTTAATTTAAAGAAACAAGAAAAACAAAAAAAAAAAAACCTAAGAAAAAAGAATTAATATTTTTAAATTAGTGTGATAATTTATTTTAATTTAATTTAATAATTTATTTTTAAATATTTAACTTAATAATTATAATATCTATGCCTCCGTGCGCTACGGACAAACAACATTTTTGGGGAACAAAATTTTTACAAAGTTTGAAAACTCAAGTCGACTAGTAGGTCCCCAAAATTGATTTTGGTTTAAACGACCCCGTTGAAACTCAACGGCCTCCACGTGGAGTTCCCTGGGTACCGATTTCAAAATTTTAATCGGTAGCTAATTTGAGCGGCGAAAAGTTACGTACATATATGAAGGCATATTTATTGTTGTTAAATTTAGCTGCTGAGTAACGGGTATCTAATAGTCGAGGAACTCGACTATAGCGTTCTCTCTTGTTTGATCTTTTATTTAGGTCTATTGTATGATATCAAAACATTATGTCTAGGCACCAAATATCTTTAATTCTTGGAAGTGGGAACTTGTATTAACTTTGACGATAATCAAGTACTACTCGCCATCTTATTGCTGTCCAATTGTAAATGATTTCTTAAAGATCAAGAGAAGTGGGCTTATGTATTCCGATATAGACGGCTCGACTATGCTGTCCCTTATAAATACACTCGAGTCCCATGACCCCACCTCAAGCAGCCGATACTCGACGTCGTTCTGAAAGGCGACAAAATAGCGAGAATCGAGCTGTGGAGCAGGTTCAAAATACTGCTGGCCATAGGGAAAGGCGCTTGGATCCTGCTCTTCGCGCAATTGAGCAAGCAGCCGATACTCGACGTCGTTCTGAATGGCGACAAAATAGCGAGATTAGGGCTATGGAGCAGGAACAAAACACTGCCAACCATAGAAGAAGGCGCTTGGATATCGTGTATCGCGCGGGTGAGCAAGAAGCAAATACCCTGCGTCAAGCACTGGCAAGAGATACACAGGAACGCTTATTAGAAAGAGAGCGTGATAGGGCTAACAGAGCTAGGGCTAGGGCCGGTAGGGATCGCAGGGAAGTCGAGCAGGCGAGAAATACACTTGCTCGACGAAGCGCACGATTAGCTGCTCGACAAGCAACGATCGATGCAATTAGAAATATAAGTCAACGAGTTAGTCAGTACAGAAGCCTTAGTGATAATAGGGAAGCAGAAAATCTTCGGAATGCAATTCGAAGTCAGGAAATTAGGCTTGATGTAGCCCAGGAAAATAGGACTATTAGATTCAGACCTATTGAAATACTCAACTAAAAATTCTCTTCATCACGAAAACTTCAAAAAAATTCGAGATTTTCTACTTCGCTATCATGCAGATGACATGATTTGCCATTTAAGCATATTTGAAAATTTTCTTTCTCACAACCATGTGAGCCTCAGTTACGAGGATTACATTTATGCTATTAAGTCTAGTTTGAAAAAACCACAGATTTTTCTGAAGAGAACATTTGCAGAAATTCAAGTAAATGCTTATAATAAACACATTCTTTCAATGCAAAGGGCAAATATGGATATCCAGTTAATTTTGGACCCTTTTGCTTGCTGTAGCTACATTATTAATTATATTAACAAATCCCAACGGGGTATTTCGAAGTTAATGCGAGAAGCGGCTAATGACATTAGAAGAGGCAATTCCAGCATTCGACAAAAGCTACAGTATCTCGGTCACAAGTTTATTTCAGGCACTGAGATTTCTGCTCAGGAAGCCGTGTATTGTTGTCTTGGAATGGCGTTGTCCGAAGCAAGTAATAAGTGCGTTCATATCAACACCTTCCCTCCAGAACAACGAGTTCGTATGCTTAGACCTACACGCGACCTTCAAAATATGCCTCAGAATTCAACTGACATATTTCTGAAAGGATTGCTGGATAGATACGAACAAAGACCAGATTTACATAAAGGCCTGTGTTTAGCCGATTTTTCAGCAAATTTTGAGTTTTCGAAAAGCCGTAGAAGTACTCGTCAGAGGGCAAGCGGTTTTATTAGGGAAAGAAATAAGGCCAGTATTATTAGGTATATGCCGTTAAATATTAATACAGATAGGATTAACTATTTTAGATCATTAGTTATGCTCTTTTCTCCGTGGCGAAACGAACAGATAGGTTTAATTCAAAGAAATTGCGAGGAATTTTATAAGGAGAATGAGGAGGCTATTGAAGCCAACTTTGAAAAGTATAATGCCATAGATAGTTTAGAAGACGCGCTTAGAAGGGCCATGGAAGCAGATAGTATAGAAGAAAATGAAGAAGAGGAGGTCGAACCTAATGAGGAGTTTAGGGCATTAGCTATCCCTGAAATATCTTCTCAAATTAATGTTTTAATTTTCAATTTGTTAGATGTTGATCCGGATAGCAATATCCGGGTAATAAAGCTTCCGCCACTTATATCCCCTTTAAACTTAGCCAATTCAGTTAGATCTCTAAATTTGGAGCAAAAAACTTTTCTTACTCATGTCTTGCAGAGGATGCGACCCAACTCGGTAAAAATTTTACTGTGTGATCCCACGGGCAAAGCTGCTTTCGGAATCGGAGGATCCACTCTTCATTCCATGTTCTCTCTCCCTGTAAATAAGGCTGGGTCCGCATTTAGAAGTTTAAGTCCTGATTTGTTGAATACCCTTCGTTCAAGATTTATTGATCTTAAAATTCTTATAATAGACGAAATTTCTATGGTCGGTGCAACAATGTTTTCTCATTTAGACTCTTGCCTAAAGCAAATATTTTCTAATGTTGAAACTCCTTTCGGAGGTATTTCGGTTATCGTGTTCGGCGATCTTAGACAATTGCGGGCCCGTCGCATGATCCATACAGTGCTATATTTGGATCGTATCTGTGGAGTCCTTTTAGGTTTTTTGAACTCACAGAGATAATGCGACAGCGAGATGGCAATCCGTTTGCAATTGCACTTAATAACATGGCATCCGGCCAAATGACGTCTGACGACGTCATTTAGATCTAGAATTTCCGATGAAAGTCATATTCCAAATGACTCAATTCAACTCTTTACAAGTAATCAGGACACAGATCGGTACAATAGGGAGAAGCTTAACTCGATACCCACTGCTCAATTTCTCGGAAGCTTTAGACTCAGATAAGTCCGCTCAAATAAGCTTAGAGCAGAGGAACAGATGTCTGGAACAAGCTAGGTCCCTAAAAACATCTGAGACACAAGGATTGTGTACCTCGCTCACTTTAAAAACCACTGCCAGATATATGATGACGGTCAATGCAGATACATCAGATAGTCTCGTAAACGCCACTGGTGTCCTTAGGGAGATAGGCTTCAGTACGTCCAACACTCCAGATCTCTTTTGGATACAATTTTTTGATGCATACATTTTTAGATGAAAGCATAGGAGTAAATGCGCGTTCTAAGCGCTGAAATTGTGAGGAGGCCTCATGGACGCAGATTTCGAAAATTATAAAAAGTTTTCAAATTCTGATCAGGCAACTACTTGACCGAAAGCAGTTTCCAGTGGTTTCTGCAGAAGCGATAAATATTCATAAAAGTCAAGGAGCTACGTATAGTAAAGTGGTAGTTCACAATAACTCCAGCATGCAGAGAGCTGCGCTGTAGTAGAGCCACAACTGAGGCAGGACTCTTCACTCATAGCCGTGCCCGACCAAAATGAGGCTTTCTCGTTTTTATTCGAAAATAACTATTTAAGAATGTTAGTCTTTGCTCAAGTGGTCGATTTTTTTCAAATATTTTAAATTTAGCCTCTTCAATGTTTGAGTTTGCTATCTTTAAGTACCGATCTTTAGGAATTCTTGTTTTATATAAAAGTCCAACCTATCCCTTAAAGAAGTTTGAAACTGAATTTAAGGAGTTATTTTAGTGTTAGTTAGTTTAGTGTTAGGAGATTTTAACTTGTGCCTCCACTCCATCTCTGGCTGCTGCAATCAAATTTTCGATTTTTTAGTAGATGTAAAGGGTTTTCGTTCTTTGCTAGATTTGGATTCGTCTACAACCAATAGCAATACGCATATTGATTGGGCGTTTTCAAATATTTTCGATAATCGGGCCACTGCGCGCACATTTGAGACCACATATAGTTACTGATAATTTAATTTAATTTTTTTATGTATTATATGTATTTATTATTTTTTAATAAAATTACAAAAAAAAACCCAAAAAGAATAAAAAGAAACAAAAAAACCTACCAAAAATATCAATATTTTTGAATAAGTCTGATAATTTAATTTAATTTAAAGAAACAAGAAAAACAAAAAAAAAAAAACCTAAGAAAAAAGAATTAATATTTTTAAATTAGTGTGATAATTTATTTTAATTTAATTTAATAATTTATTTTTAAATATTTAACTTAATAATTATAATATCTATGCCTCCGTGCGCTACGGACAAACAACATTTTTGGGGAACAAAATTTTTACAAAGTTTGAAAACTCAAGTCGACTAGTAGGTCCCCAAAATTGATTTTGGTTTAAACGACCCCGTTGAAACTCAACGGCCTCCACGTGGAGTTCCCTGGGTACCGATTTCAAAATTTTAATCGGTAGCTAATTTGAGCGGCGAAAAGTTACGTACATATATGAAGGCATATTTATTGTTGTTAAATTTAGCTGCTGAGTAACGGGTATCTAATAGTCGAGGAACTCGACTATAGCGTTCTCTCTTGTTTGATCTTTTATTTAGGTCTATTGTATGATATCAAAACATTATGTCTAGGCACCAAATATCTTTAATTCTTGGAAGTGGGAACTTGTATTAACTTTGACGATAATCAAGTACTACTCGCCATCTTATTGCTGTCCAATTGTAAATGATTTCTTAAAGATCAAGAGAAGTGGGCTTATGTATTCCGATATAGACGGCTCGACTATGCTGTCCCTTATAAATACACTCGAGTCCCATGACCCCACCTCCCGCCAACTGACCGAGAGCCCTGCCACGTATCGTAAGGCTCGATTCGCGAGAAGATAGAATAGAAATAAGAATACAGTCAAGAAATGAGGAAAATACAAAAAAAAATATGTGTGATCTAGTTTGTGTTAAAAACTCAGTAATGATTCTTTTAAAAGCATCAGATAGTCCGAACTAGAGATAATAGGAGAGATAATATCTAACAAATATAATAATAAGATAAATAAAGATAATAATAAGAACATAAGAATCTGTAGGGATCATACAACTCATTGTTAGATGTACATGTATCTAAAATTAGACTTTCAGTTCCATCCATTTTTAAAATCGGACTCCTCACACCCATGTCTTGTGTACCAATGCAATTTTAAAAATGAAACAACAGGTTAATTTTAAAAACAAAAGAGAACGGGAAGTTTCAACATTTTCTGATATATCGGTAGAAATTGGAAAAAAAAAATATTGAAATGAAAAAATATGCAACATTTGTTCAAAAGTGTGGGCGTGACAGTTTTGGGTGGATTGTGGGCGTTAGAGAGGACGTGGCAACATCTGTTAACAAACTTGCGGTGCCTGTGTGGAATCTGCTCAATCTCAACTAGATCTTATAGTATTTGAGATCTTGACGTTCATACGGACGAACAGTAGGGTGGACAGACGGGCGGTCGTATAGATGGACGGACAGACGGACATAACCTGGCCGACTAGGCTATTGGTCCTGATCAATAATATATGGTCATATGGTCAGAAACGCTTCCTTTTACATGTATCAAGCAATGAATCTAGTATACACTTTTACTCTTCCCGTAACTGATATTATTTTAATTATATCATTATACATTATCAAAAATTTTTTGTAAATACAACATATTGAAAAAGGCGCAGTGAAAACACCTTTAAAGCACTGAGGGCCAATCCTGCCCATCCCGAGAACTCGACGTTCACACGGACGGACGTACATAGCTAGATCGACTCGGCCAGTGAATATAATCAGAAATATATAATTATTATAGGATAGGGGTACGTAATTTCTAGCTAATCTACTTAAAACAAAGAAGGTTAGCGAACTACCTTGTCAGGAATTAATTTTTAGCCTCAAAAATTTTTTTAACGTTGCTCGATTTAGACCTCTGCCAAGCACATTACTTGGATTCGACTTTTCGACGGTTAGAAAACGACTCAAAGCCATGAGAATGGCGTATTAGGTCATCAGTTTTAGTAATTTTCTGGCAACATTTTAAATAATGATTAATATACGCATAATTTAAGTATAATAATATTAATGCAGCCCAATACCTTTCAAAAATGACAACAATGATCGAGTACCTTATTACTAGCTATGTAAAGTGATGGAAACTTTATTATTGGATGACGATTATTGGATTATTGGATGACGATGCTCGTGTGACAGCCCAGAACGCCCCTTTGCTTGCAAAATGCCTTGGCAGTGGCTTGCAAATGAATTGAGTGCCCAGAAGTGTTGCAGAAGGCACAGGACGGACCTACGTAAATCAGATGCTCTGTTGCTTACCACCTGATTGCCTGTCGCATAGCGTGCCATGGCGAACTCAATGTTCGATTTGTTTCGTTGAGCCCATTCTATTAAGCGCACGAATATGAGCTTTGAATTTATCCGAGAGTTTAAGAAGCATTGAAACGGAACCAATCTGCACTGTCTTTAGCTTCTCAATGTTTGTGAGGTTGGGGTGACTATCTATTATCATCGTACACATAGAATAAAAGTCCAGTCAGTTAGCATAGCCTCCAGCGAATTTTGGAAGCTCAAGAGGTGGCAGCGATGGTGCCCTATTCCCAAGTGAACGCTGAGCCACAGTTTGTGAGTTAGAGTGCATTTGCGAGAAGCGCTTTGAAATCTTCCCCCGAACTAAGGATTTACCCGTTACGAGAACATCATCCAATATTTCACTCAAATTACTTTCAATTTCATCCAAATCAAGTTCCTCAAGCTCGCTCAGAATTTTCCTGAATGTTCGTTGTAGCTCATCGATCAGCTCCAACCTCACATGAAGAACGGAATCGTCAAGCAAAGTTAACTTGACAAAAGATCCGTTCCACTTTATTATAAATAGCCGGCGCCGGGCGACTCAAAAATGTAATCCTGTTTACATCAACGTTCCCAGATTTTTCAGACAACAGCATCAACAAAAATTCGGTTCAAGCGGGAAGATGTGCGCAGAGAAGAATTAGCGGCAGCTTCCGTTATTTGGCTATGTATGCGCACAAATATTTATTTTTTTGTATATGCAATCTTTCGTCACTTTAATTTTGTCTGAATATTGCAGACTCAAATGATTCTTCGGGGTGATCCATCCCCTTGGGGCACGGACCAGCAGGCAGTGCTCCTCGTCGGCGGCCTCATCCTCCCTGTCAAACTCCTCCTCTGAGGCGGTGTCGTCCTCGAATCCGGCGCGCGGTGATCGGCGTCCATTTACCATGCATCCCTGGTTGGCGTCTGACCTCGTTCAGTCGCCCGAGATGTCCTCATAGACCGGACGCGGGGACGTCACCTCGGCATGGACTATTTGGGCACCTCCTAATCCTCCCGGATTGCGTCCAGGATATCCTTAAGCTCGATCCCCTCCCACCATGAGGGGCTGACAAAGGGTGTGCTGGCATCGTCTGCCAGACGTACCTCCGGTGGGGGTATTGTGGTGCCGCGTCAGGTTCCGCTCGAATGGGCACCAAAGGTGCCCAGGTAAATTGATAGCACAAGCAAAATCGATAGACCCAGCCAATCCCTATATAAAGCGGGCGGCTGGCCTCTGGGAACTCAGTCAGTGGTCGGCAGCGATCGGCTGGAAGTCATCAACCAACAGCGACCAGCCAGCTCTACAGCAAGATCTTCCAGTGGTAAACATAATAGCGGCAACCCCATCTCCTGCAATCTTCCCGATCCTTATATTAAAACCTTCGCAGGCAGGTTCCCTTTTAGACCGCCAGTCTCACGAATAAATATCTCTGTGAAGGATCCTGGACTAGCTGAGTATATATCCTGGCCCGTGATTAGCATCCTTACAATACACCCTGTCCCCATAAGATCCTAAGCCCCAGTCGTGCCGGCACGGATACGCCTTTGAGAGCGATGCGGGACCAGCGAAGAAGGACGACTAAGGAGCTACGACGCGCATCCGAAGGCGAGGATCGCAGGATTCCCTTTGTCAAGCGTCACTAAATAAAGCTTGTTCCCAATCCAGAACAAAAAACCTCTGGTTTTACCGGAAACAGAAGAGATCTGTATACAGCTGCAGAAGGATGACTTCTGCATAGCGAGCGCTGGATCAAGGAGGGGTCAAGAATATGCGAAGACGCTGTCCGAGTTCATTTAGCAGACCACCGACGTGCCCGAGACGGTCACCATACTGGAGGGGTTGGAGAGAAAGTACGGAAGGAGACCGGCCGTGGAAGTTAAAGTCACCAGCGTTGAAGGCCTGATAAGTAGCCTCGACTTCAACAGCATGATGGAGGCCAGCGGGAGCACACCCGAAAGGCAGGAGTTCGGGAGTGAACGGCGGGAAGGCAGCCGCGAGAGGAGGGAGAGGCGGGAGTCCAGCCGCGATCGTCAAGACAACGCGAGAGTAGCCCCTCTAGATTACGGGAAAATTTCCGGTACGACGGACACGACAAGCCGTTGGAGTTCCAGGAGCAGGTGGAAAGGTCAGCAATGACATATTAATCAAATCCCACGAGCGATACCGGAACTGCTGAAGGGCAGGGCCCTTAAGTGGTTCATCACCAACAATAGATTTTGGAAGACATGGACAGAATTCATCCAGAGCTTCCAGGAATTCTTCCTGCCCAGGGGCTTCATGACAAAAGTGGCAGACCAGGTCAGGGATGAATCAAAAAAAAGATTCTAATCGGTTCAGTATTTTAGAAGGTACACGTGTTCAAAGTTGAACCTTTTTTGGGTTGCAAAAGATGAAGAGGTTTTTTATAGAAAATTCGGACTTTGCGGTCGATTTTTAGGTAAAAATCTCTACGAAAGGGGTCATCAAATCGCTGTAAAACCAAGGTAGAATTAATGTATAATATTCTTTGCACGTGCAGGCATTTTTCACATTTCACATTTTTCACAATTTTTACATATTTTTCAACTTTGATGGAAAAAAAGAATCGGATTTCACCGTAATTTGCGTTTGGCGTATGAGGTGTTGTTCTTGAATATGTTTATCATAATCAAAAGAGATCGGGGCCCCCGACATCCCACCCCGAATTTCCAAAGCAAAAGATACTTTCAACTCAGCGTAAAAAACGCGCGGCTTAATGCCAATTCTGCTACAAGCGCAGGCGCTGCGCAGTACGAAATTGTATGGCGGGCATACATTTTATCCTGTATTGGCGGCTTGTTTTTCAATACCTGACTTTGTAATGATTTTAAATGAATGTATAATGATTAATTATTCTTCAAAAATATTATATGAAGTAAAATTGAATGATTATTTTAAACGAAAAGTGCATACATTTGTATAAAAATATGAAAAATAGATAAAAATTGACAAAATAAATTTTTTTTTTTTCTTAAAAATTTTTTTTTGTATGTGTTTTTTAAAAATATAAATATGTACCATATACGCATTTTCAGAGTAAACAAATGATAAGTATTTGTCGAAATTGGATTAAAATTCAGAAAACGGCCTCAAAAAACATGAATCTACTATTTATCACACCATATAGTATGACCACTTAATCGAAAGGTACTAAAATAACCCTTTATTAAATAAACAAGAGAGAATGCTATAGCGAGCTCTCCGACTTCTGATACCCGTTACTCAGCTGGTGGAAGTGCCTAGGAGAACTTTTCACACTACAAGTTTTTGGCGGTTTGTGGGCGTTAGAGTGGGCGGTGCAAAAAGATTTTTGGCCAATCTAGAAAAAATTTACAGGACTAACAAAAATGTGAGCTGTCAGTCGGGTGATAATTATCTATACACCCGGAAGTGCGACTATTCTCTCCACGCGAGGGCGGCTGGAAACAGGTCCCCTGGCAAGGTTATGTCCCTGCCAGAGGATGCTGGCAAATGGTAGTCGGGCGTCCCGGGCCGGGCTAAGGTGTCACTTGACCCGTGCCAAGAGTCAGCCTGACTGAGGGCCCGGGTCACAAATTAGCTCCGTCTCAAACGGAGAGCTCAGGGCACCTGGCGACCCCCTGTTCTAAGAAGCCTTACCCGGGCGTCGCGGATCTCCGCCCGGGTGGACCCTTTTTTTCTCCGCAACTCGTGGGAACTACATGGAGTCCAAAAATACAAACAAAAAGGAGTCAGGATCTCCCAAAAAACCTACTCAAACGGCAGTGACGACGGAGTCTGGCCGTGCTAATTTCACGGCAGCGAAGCTGTCGAATGAGCCCACCTGCCTGGCCACCACCACAGGATCGGGTTCGGGTCAACCCCGCCTCAAATCTGAGGCGACTGAGTGTAAGCCGGCCAACGCCGTCGCCATGGGAACATCTCCAGGCCCCAGTGCCATGATGACCCCTTCAGGCGCAGCCAAGGACGGCAAGCACTCAGTGGCAACAGGTAACGGCAAACACACCGACGCAGAGAAACGATCTGCGGGGCAAATCCTACGCAGCCAGGAGAGATCAAAAACGGCTCCTTCTGCGGAATGGTTGAAAAAGGTGGAATGGGCAAGATCCGTACTGGCAAACTTCGGCAAGGGAGCCCCCAAGCCATCCAAGCCCATAGAGGCCAAAAAGCGACCTCCACCTAAGACGGAGCGCTCCCAGGACGTTCCCTCAGACCCCTCGGCAAAATGTTATTCATTTCTGTACTCATCAGCACACGATGACAGAGAACGGGCTCGTTTTCAGTGGAAGTAGAGTCAGAATTACAGAGGTGAAGCACAAAAGCACGAGAATCCCCTTTTGGAAAAGAGTTTGGGGTCGTCGAGCTGGCTGCACTTAAGTACGTGACCTTCGACTCGCGTCGGGGTAAGACGTATTTTCATCGAGCTCTGTACAAAATCAATTTATTTAAATGAAGTGAATAAATAAAACAAAATAAATTACAAATATCAGCGAAAAGACGCTATTAGCAATGTTAAATTGCTAACCTATAATATTTGTTGTGTGTGGAAACATTAAATTAAAACAAAAGCTAATTTAAATAGACAACAAACAAATCGACAGTTCCAAAATGAGCCAACGCGATTTGCGCGCTCAGCGGCAAAAAGAGCAAGACGAGCGCCGGCTCTCTCTCCAACGAAACAATGCATACTTCACCGTCGTGTCTGACGCCCGCGAGTGAAAAACAATCCATCGAGTTAATGACCTAGCACCTGCAGAAAGCAAACGATCGCGGTCTTGCTCACCAATGCTTATGACTGCACGATGTGAACCCGTTCGCATTGAGAGCGTCTCTCTCGCGCACTCCTCATTGCAAACGGTGTCAAGCTCTGTAGCTACCAGCACAGTAACTTCGATATCTACTGCAACTGCACCTATAGCAACAACAACAACAACATCAACACTATGCTCAGTACCGAGAGCTGTGTACATTTCTGCTGAATCAACAACAACCAAAGCAAGTGCACTCTCTCCGACTCTAGAAAACAAAAGCGGACAAGAACCAAAACAAAACACAAAACTGTTTCAAACAGGGCTGGATCGCTACATTCAAATAAAGCGAAAGCTAATCCCACAACACAAACAGGCTGGCAATCAGCCGCAAATAAATCGCACCAACGTTGACAACTCAACTTCAAATAGGTTTGCACTACTGGATGACTGCGAAGTGCATCCAATCAAAGAACAGGAGCAGAAGAAGACTAAGCCGCCACCAATATTTATACGAGAGAAAACCTCAAGTGCACTGGTTAACAAACTAGCTACGATCATCGGAGAAAACAAGTTCCACGTTATACCTCTTACCAAGGGAAACATACATGAAACGAAAGTGCAGACTCCGGCGAGTGGTGAAGGTCGACGAGATGGAGGGGCCAACAAACCAGGCCATCCTCATCCTCAACAAGGAGTCCCTAGCTCCCATTGAGGCCGCTCACGGGAAGCTAAACTTCGGCTTAAGCTCAGTGACCATAAAGGTCTATAAATCGGACTCCGCCAAGGAGGATTAGGAAGGCGGTGGAGGAGTGATCGCGGAGATTGCATCCGAGATCGAGGCATCTGAAACCGAGGACGGCTACTCGACAGATGCCTCAATCCTCCGCAGCCTTGCGAACATGGGTTCAATGACGGACCTAAATACATCGGACGAGGAGGGAGCCGACACAGCCGTGGTAGAGATGCCCACAGCAGATGTCCGTGAGGCTTCCGCAGATAAACCTCCACCACAGTAAGACAGCTTCCGCTGCTCTTCAACTCCATCTGGCTGAGGATGGAGTCGACATAGTCCTGACCCAGGAACCTTGGATAGTGGGAGGAAAGGTTTCAGGATTAGGGACTAAGGAGTATAAGCTTCTAACAGCTCCCAGCGAAGGTAAAGTAAGGGCCTGCATCTAAGCCAAAAAGCACCTTAGCAGTTTTCTGCTCCACAATTACAGCGATGCAGATAAAGCGGCAGCCACCGTGGAGAGTCAGCCATCTCCTTTCCGAGTGCTGTCATCGTACATGGCCTACGAAAGGCAAGAAACGCCAGATGAGCTGGTAAGGAGACTGGCAGAAGACAGCGAAAAGCAAAACATAGGCCTACTAATAGGCTGTGATGCTAACGCCCACCATACACAATGGGAAAGTACAGACAGAAACGACCGCGGTGAGTCTCTTTTTAACTTTATCTTTAGTTCAAATCATAGTTTATATGCAATAAAAGTAGTGACCCCACCTTTATCATTAAGAACCGTAAAGAGGTAATAGACCTAACTCTCGTCTCTAAACCACTATTAGAGACTGTAACTCACTAGAGGGTGCTAGATAAGCACTCTTTCTCGGACCACAGGTATATAGAAACAACCCTCACAACCAGCCCCCCAAGACCAGCAGTTTTCTCTAACCCAAGGAAAACAGACTGGCATAAATACAAAAATATTCTAAGGGAAAAAATCCCAGTGGACTCCCCCCATACCCTCAAACAAGTTCTAGTCTAAACGAACTAGTCTCAACTTTCACAGAAGCCTGCAACTATGCACTAAAAAAGGCCTGCCCCAATAGCAAGCCAAAAAGAAAAAGAAAACCTCCCTGGTGGTCAGCAGAACTATCTCCCCTCCGAATGGACTGCAGAACCCTTTTTAATAGGGCCAAGGCAGGAAATGAGGATGCCCTGTGGACCTCCTACAAGAAAGCCCTTGCTAATTACAAAAAAGCCATCAGGAATGCAAAGCGATCCTCGTGGCATTCTTTCTGCTCAGAAATTGAAAATACAACTGAAGCAGCCAGGCTTAGAAAAATCCTCTCCCAATCGGCCACAACCCTAGGCTACCTTAAAAAAACAGACGGCTCCTGGACCAGCTCGAGTGAGGAATCTCTGGAGATACTTCTAGACACTCACTTCCCAGGAAACAGCCAAATCGCTCTCACCTCCCAACATACAAACGCCACACTGGCAAGCATCGAACTGTGTTTTGGACCCAAAGGTCCTCCATTGGGCCATACACCGTTTTAAACCATACAAATCTGCAGGTCCAGACAAAATCATACCCGCACAAATCCAACATGCGGAAAACATAGCCCTTATCTGGCTTCTAGACATTTTTAAAAGGTACCTTCTTCTTGGACACCTACCGCAATCGTGGCTAGAGTCCCGAATTGTCTTCATCCCCAAAGCAGGGAAACCATCACACACGACCCCCAAGGATTTCAGACCAATTAGTCTGTCATCCTTCCTACTAAAGACCCTTGAAAGAATCATCGGCCTTCATCTGAGATCTACTCTCAATCCAAGTCTTATCACAGACACGCAACACAAGGGAAATCGACAGAGACAGCACTACACTCTCTCGTCTCCAAGATAGAAAAATCATTGTCCCAAAAGGAATATGCGCAGGTATCTTTCCTGGATATAGAAGGAGCTTTTAACAACGTCATCCCAACAGCTATTACCGGAGCTCTGACAGACCTTGGGGTGGACCGCCACTTGGTGGGACTCATAAACCAACTGCTCACCTGCAGGAAGGTTATGTCTTCACTAGGCGCGTCAACCCTCACTAGGCACGTCAGCAGAGGCACTCCGCAAGGAGGCGTCCTCTCCCCACTTCTATGGAACATCAACTCGATACTATGCGACATGGAAGGGGGGGGGCTGTAGGATAATAGACTATGCTGACGACGTTGCTATCATCTTCACAGGCAAGTACCCTCAAACGCTATACGATCTCATGAGCGGAAAGCTCAGTGTTTTGTCCAACTGCACCAAAAATAACGGATTAGGAATTAACACCTCAAAGACCGAGCTGGTTCTCTTCACTAGGAAGTATAATATACCAGACTTAGTCCCTCCTATCCTCAACAATCAAAGACTTTCCTTCAGTAGCAGCGCAAGGTACCTGGGCGTAATACTTCACAGGAAACTAAACTGGAATCTGAAGCGCCGCGGCACTTTGCATCAGTAGTGCTTTACGCACTACCCCAAACGAAGCCCTAAACGCCATACTTAACCTCCCAAGCCCAGAACTAGCTGGCATGGAACAGGCCACAGTAGCGGCAATCAGGCTTAGAGATACCAAACAGTAGAACCCACAAGAAGCGGGTCACTCATGTAGTCCCCTCCCCACCCAAATAGTTCCCTCCAGGACAGACTACTGTACTCAAACGGAATACGTACAAACACCGTTCAACACTATTTTCCCAGAAAGGGACGAGTGGAACTCACAGACACCTGGCCCCCAGAATGCAGTATGCTTCTATACGGACGGGTCAAAACTACAGAACAGAGTAAGAGGAGGAGTTTACTCCGAACAACTAGGCCTACGCATCTCGTTTAGACTCTCCGATCATTGCAGCTTCTTCCAAGCGGAAGTAGCAGCAATAAGGGAGGCCCTAAAGCATTTAAAAGCACTAACACCGGAAGGCTTATACGTAAAACTTTTCAGTGATAGCCAAGCAGCTCTCAAATCGATTGGCTGAATCTCAAGCCACTCAAAAACAGTATCGAATTGCCGATCATCTTTACACGAGATGACACAAAAATTCGTAATCAGCCTTATATGGGTACCCGGACATAGGGACATAGAAGGCAACTCCATCGCAGATGAACTAGCTCGAGAAGGCACTACCGCGCCACGCATACAAGAGATGGAGGGCATGAGTATGCCTTTAGCCACATGTAAACTACTAATTAGGGAAGACCCAAACCGAAACAAACAGACAATATGGGAAAATACCACACATTGTCGCCTAACACGCCAAATATGGCCAAAAATAAACCCAAAAAGAACGTCAAAGCTCTTAAGGCTGACCAGAGCAAACCTCAGCACTGCCATGAGAGTTATCACAGTGCATTGGTTGATAGGCACCCATGCCAGAAGACTAAATGCCCCGTATAATGATTTCTGCCGTAGCTGTAGGGACGAGGAAATGGAAGAAACGTTAGAGCATTTATTGTGCCACTGCCCAGCACTGCAATCGAAAAGACTTACTCAACTGGGAAGCAGATTCCTGATAGACACGTCCGACCTATCCGACACCGATCCACATCGGATACAATAATTAACCAGCGCCTTTGGCTGGGGAAACTGTTAACTTTACACGAACCTCGACGGGTAAAAAGGGAAAACACACGGTATTACAATGGACCTCTAATGGTCTAAGTGCGTCGGATAAAACCGACGGCCGGCAAAACCTAACCTAACCTAACAAAAATGTGAAAAAATATCAACAACATTTTTTAAAGTGTGGGCGTGGCAGTTTTGGGCGGTCTGTGGGCGTTAGAGTGGGCGTGGCAAAAAGTTTTTCTGCAGATCGATAAAAAATGACAATACAAATAAGAAAATGGAACAAAATGAAAACATTTCACAAATGTGTGGGTTTGGCAGTTTTTGGCGGCTTGTGGGCGTTAGGGTGGGCGTGGCAAAAAGATATTTTGGAAATCAATAGAAATTTACAAAAATGAAAAAATATCAAAACATTTCTCAAAAGTGTGGACGTGACAGTTTTGGGCGGTTTATGGGCGTTGTAGTGGGAGTGGCAACATTAATCGCCAAACTTTCGCTGCGTCTATGTCTCTGAAGTCTGCTTAATCTCAACTTTCTAGCTTTTATAGTTCCTGAGATCTCGACGTTCATACGGACGGACAGACGGACAGACGGACATGGTCATATCGACTCGGCTATTGATCCTGATCAAGAATATATATACTTTATATGGTCGAAAACGCTTCCTTCTGCCTGTTACATACTTTTCAACGAATCTAGTATACCCGGGTATAAAAATTATGAAAATATCTCAAATGGTTCAAGAGTTATGATTTTTGTAACCCTTAAGTATCTAAGGCGCCACTGTGCGCCGTGAGAATCAGCAAGGGACGAGATCGCTACGTCAAGACGTTCGGGACAATGAAAGTCTCCGAGATGAGACGCAGGTAGCTGAGGATCAATACAACGAAGCACTGGTAGTCCGGAAGCATTCAACAGGCGAGGCCGAACCGAAGAGGGTCCCGAAGAGGCGACAGGAATTGTGGTATAGACCCGGTCGACTGTGTCGGAGACTGCGTACGTGAACCCGGCGATTGCCTGGTGTGTCCGTGCGATCCGAGCAGGCGTGGTACCGGCGCCACCAGTCCGAGCAGACGTGGGGTCGGCGTATTGCTGTTCCAGTAGGCGTTTGCCTTGGGGATCGCAGCCCTTAGCTGCCGTGAGTCCGCATACGACGACAAATTATTAGCCCAAGTGACGGGCCCCAGCGTCACGGTCCGCGCCACTCAGGACGACCAAAGCGGCGAGACAGCGGAACCAGGCCGCTGAGCAGACCACCCAGGTCCGTCAGCACCAGCAAGAGAGAAAAGGTAGAGTGGAACTTTTACTGGGCGTCTTGCAACAGGGACTGCGGCGTATCCGGGCGATAGCGCGGGGCGTCGGTAACCGGGTGATCACGTTTTAACATAAATTTGGAGGGACGAACGCACAACATCTACTGAGCTAGCCGCACGTAGGAAAGGAGGCCAAGTCCAGAAACACCCAGTTCCAGCCAGCCGGACTATGCAAAAATAGCAAAACATGCCGGAATTAATGCAGGGAAAGGCTTTGAAATGGTACATATCGAATAACAAACGCTGGAGAACCTGGGCCGAATTCATAGATTGTTTTCAAAAATTCTTCCTGCCCAGGGGGTACGTTACGAAACTCGCATTCAAGGAAGCATTCAAGGACTACATGATCGAGATGCAGACCCTAATAAGACCCCTGGGGTACGGGAAAAAGAAAACGCTAGAGCTCATCAAGGAGAACTGCACGCCAGACCTTCGAATAGCGTTGAATGCTTCCGGACTACCCGTGCTTCGTCGTATTGGACCTCAGCTACCTTTCTTTACGTTGATGACTTGTATGCTCGCTCTCCTTCACTGTCCTGCTTCCAGCGTTTATCCATCTAGTCTACAGTCTTCGGATCCAAAGTCCACGGTTTCACCGTTGGGCCGGTCCAAGGTCCAGCTTGTACCGTAACTCTCCTTCTAACCTTCTGTCTCTCCAAACTCTCTTTCTACAGGTTCAGAGTCTCCAACCTCACTTTCAGCAGTTTCAGAGTCTCCACATTCTCTTTCTTCAGGTTCAGAGTCTCCAAACTCTCTTTCTCTTGGTTCAGAATCTCCTAACTCCCTTTCTCCTCAGTCTCGTACTGCCGTTACTACGCGTTGACTTGTTGCGTAACTGGTAACGGCAGGCCCTCCTTATGCAAACATCATCTGCATTTGTGCGGAGTTTTTAACTCCTCACATCTTCCTCTTTCTTCGGGAAAAATTTAAATCCGGCCTTACGGTTCCTGCGGTTCCTGTGGATCATTCCTGAGATCCCGTCGACGCTCACAGCTCTGTCTTGAGTTCCGCTGCGACGATCTCTTCTCAATGTATTCCCCGTTCTTTGTTTTCAAATTTTCCCGCCAATTCTTATTTCTGTGACGCCACTCTTCTTTCCACATTCTCGTCCTTTCTTCATCTGGTCACACTACGTTCCGTCGATCGATTGGTACCGATAGATCCCGATAACTCCCGTTGGTGCGGCCTTGCCACTCGATGACCATAGTATTTCTGTAGTGTTATCGACGGCCGATCGACCGCCTTGTGATCGAGGCGCCCCCTTTCCTAAGCACATGGTGACAAAGCAAATGCCGGCAAAAGGAAGAAGTTCAGGTGATGGTAAGTTTTCTCTTTAAAATTTCCCTTTTCCCTTTATTTACTCCACTTTCTCTTGGCATACTACGCTGCCAAGCTGCCTGGAATCTTTCGGGGCCCCTATTCTTACCACCTCTTTAGAGTGGACGTACCGCGGGGTGGCGGCTACTACCCTTCCCTTGTCGTCGGCTACCCCCTCCTCGTGCCAGGTAACCTCATTCCATGCCGCGCGCTCCTCATCCTCCGACTTCTTAAACTCCTGGCGCCTCCTCCCTTACTCCTCCTTACTCCTTGACCGCTGCAGCACTTCGTACATGGCCGCCTGCTGCTGCATGCGGACGCGCGTTGCCTTGGCGGCCTCGTACTCCTCCCGGGCTGCCATCCGTTCGGGTTGCGGGGCTCCTATTGCCAACAAGCGGTCGCCTCCAGCCTCTGCATCTTGACAGTGACGTTCGCCATGGCCGCCGACGTTTCCCCGCTCCCTCTAGGGTTCCGCCTTGCCTCCTCCAACACCGGCGCGATACCCTGAAGGATCCGGTTAGCAGCTACACTCCTGGCCCTATTAAGCCTCTTGGTCCTCCATTCCTTGGCCGGGTCCTCCTCCCACTCCAGCTCACTTTCGTCCGAGGTGACCACCGGCTCCGGGTCTTCTCCCCGATCGTCCTCGGCACCTTGGAGCTCGGGTGGGCCGAGGGTTAGGCAATCGGGAAAAATTGTACGGCATTCTTATTGACCCCCTTGTCTTTTCTGACCTGATTCTCCTTTTTTTTTTTTTGTTGGATCGCATTTTTTTTTCCCGGTGGTGGGGCTGTTGATTTTGGCGGGGCCAGACGGATAAACAGTTGTTCTATTCCATTATTTTCCCTCTGTCCCGCTTCCGTTGGGAATGTTCATCAGTACTTTGGTTCGCTTGTGGCCTGCCTCCTTTCACTCCCTCTTTAGAACGGTTGTCGAGCCTCGTCCGTTCTCAGGTATTCTCGTTCTACTGTATGCTTTCCCTGTTTTCTCCCGCCGGATCCGCATCCTCGTTCTCAACATCATCCTTCGGTAGATCTTGCTGCTTAAGGTCGCTGACGTGTACCGTGCGCTCCTTTCAGTTCTTCCGGTGGCGAATATTACAGATTACTGGCGATATAAAATCCGCAATATGGTACGGCCCATCAAACCTCGGGCCTAATAAATGATGCTCTTGGGCCCACACCATTTCACAAATCCTTGGCAGGTTGTAGTGCCTCGCTTGGTCTTGGGACACTCTCTCCAGGTTTCTCCGCACCACCTCTAAGACCTCATTTTCTCGGCGTTTCCTTCAGACGACTCTGGTTGCCTTCCTGTGTAGTTAATTAATTCCAACGTAATTAGTTATTTTCATCTTTATTTGATTTTTCTTCACAACGTGTACTTCTTGATATATTCTTATTTTATAACTGAAACTTAGCGTGGCCTGCAGGCCGATCGCTCGTGACTGCAAAGTGCTGACACTAGCAAAATCTGCAATATGTATGTATGAAGTTCATACTCGATAACCAATGGGAGTCAAGTGCGACCCGTAAAGGCGTACATTGTTGAATTTGCATATTTAGGATTAGGATGGACTTAATGATCTAGGGTGGTCTTAAGTTTACTTATTGGTTATCTTATTATTATGATTCATATTATAATTATTATTATTATAATCCCCGCAAGGGCACCCCAACCGGGTGACGGGCCTCACACACCCGCGATCCCTAGTCACGGCACGACCATGGATACCACTAGGACTAACGATTAGGTTATATCTCCTACTTGAATCGATGATCTCGGGCAGACGAATGAGGCATTCTGTTACCTCAGTAAGTAAGAGTGTCATCTCACTGAACCGGCTTTCAGGATAATGCGTCACTTGCCTCTGTCCAAATAAAACTTAGCAAGTCTCTAAGTACGTTCGAGCCGCACACCGATGGCTCGTTGGTGCAGGTGCAGTTGAAAGGAATCCTGCTTAGAGTCCGTCCTGGCTCTGAACACAGTTGCCCATAAAGCTCTGTGTTAATCCTCGCATGAACCTCACTGCTT
Source organism: Drosophila teissieri (assembly GCF_016746235.2). Lineage (NCBI taxonomy): Eukaryota > Metazoa > Arthropoda > Insecta > Diptera > Drosophilidae > Drosophila > Drosophila teissieri. The sequence continues at coordinate 24,804,651 of NC_053029.1, read as the reverse complement.
GCATAGGGACCCATGGGGGCGCATCAGGACTACTGCACATATGCGGGGAGATAGCGGCCTAGAGTTTGGACCCACTCACACAAGATGATCAACACACAACGAAACAAGGACAATGAAGACGTATTCAGGAAGAGCGGCCTGATGGCAAGAACACCGGACAACAACGCGACGACGATGACCAACCCTAGCCCTAACGATGTGGACAAGGACAAAACAGAGGCTGAAGGTGAAATAACCCCCCACCCGCCGCAACCGACTGCCCTGTTCACACAGACCTCGACGTCATGCTCCCCACGACAGGAGCTTATATATAAGATGCAGGCGTTAGAAGAGAAGGCCTTAACGCAATGCAAAGCCATTCTAAGGAAAATGAAGATAGCAATGCAGAAGCAACGGAACATCAGTATGGACGTCAAGGATGGCACCTCAGAAATGAGTGAGCTCTTTGATGTCATAGAAAACTATCGATCGAGCTGGAAAGCTGCTGAACTAGAGCGCTCAAAGGAATCGAGGAAGGCCAAAGAAAATACATCCGGCAATTTATTGAGCGAAACACCAGTTTCGACACTGAAGAAGAGGACGGCCACTAGCCCGGCTGCGCAAGAGCCGAGCAAGAAAGTCCGAAATAAGCAGACAAATGACGGTCACATATAACGGTCACATATAAGAAGGGGAAAAAGGAAAGCAACACTAAAGAAGCGGACGTAAGGCACAGTGGAGCTGAGAAAACAAAAATCAAGCCTAGCGCAAGAACGCGAACTCGCCCTGAAGCTGTGCTAGTCAGACCAGCAGAGGGAAAGAGCTATGCCGAGGTGTTGTGCAACCTGCAAAACCTGAAACCAGAGGATTCCGACAGTAATATACAGTCGGTTAAAAAAACCAAGTCAGGTGATATGCTTCTGGAACTTTCAAAAGGAAGCAAAACGGAAAAACTGTGCGATGTCATTAAGGATACACTCAATAAGTGTGCTAAAGTGAAGACCATGAAGCAATTAGTCAAACTGGAAATAAGAGATATTGACAGCATGAAATAATCTCAGCAATAAGAGAGGGAATAGACGATACAAGCCAAGAAATTTTAATAGACCTGACAGGAGTAAATAGGTCAGAACAAAGGCGAGCCTTTGTTACACTACCTATTAGGGACGCGTCAAAGATATTGGCGGAGCAGAGAATAAAAATAGGATGGACCCGCTGCCGGGTTAAGCGGTGTCTTGACATAAAGAGATGCTTTAAGTGTTATGGGGTCGGACATTTGCCAAATAACTGCCACGGACCGGATAGGAGAGATGCGGTGAAAACGGACATAAAATGAAGACTTGCACAAAGGCACAAATATGTTGTATCTGTGCATCGGAGAACAGGAGCGACGCTGGACACCTCCCTGAGACAGCGAACTGCTCTAGCGTAGCCAGAAGAGGAAAGCCATGAAGATTCTTCAAGCTAATATGCATAGAAGCAGAACGGCAAATGACCTGCTGCACCAAATTGTGCTAGAAACCCAAATCGACGTGGTTATCATTTCCGAACAATATAAGAGACGGGAGGAAGGGGTTTGGCTAGAAGACGATACACAGACGGCGGCAATATGGATCCCCGACCCTACTACGGTTCCACACAGAAACGACAAAAGAGGAAGATGCCATATCCTAACACAAATCAGAAACTGGACGATAGCTAGCTGCTACTTGAGCCCAAGTGACGATATTCAGACTTTCCAGACGAAACTTGAAGGTATTGAAGACAACGCAAGGCAAATAAGAGGCGACCTTATAATAGCAGGTGGCTTTAACTCAAGAGCTATAGAATGGGGTATGCCGTCAACCGACTCTCGAGGCCGTAGAGTTCTCTATATGGCAGCAAGAATCGGAATACTCACTGCAAATGTAGGAGCAACAGCAACATTCAATTGACTAGGGAACGAGGGTACAATCCCTGACATAACACTAGTGTCAGAAAACGGCGCACACACAATCACAGACTGGAAAGTTCTTGACACCTACAACGGAAGTGACCATAACTATATAACGTTTAACATAGCAGAAAACGCGGTAACGACAGTAGCACCGAATAGAAAAGGGTGGAATGTTAAGCGGTTGGACAAAGCACGGCTGATACTAGAGATCGACGCAAGACAAAATCGACAGAGTGGCAGGCGGAGACTTAGTCAACCAGAACATGGCAAGCGTGCAACGCTGCAATGCCAAAAATGGGCAACCCTCGAAGACAAGGCCAAGAAGTGTACTGGTGGACAGATGAGATAAAAACTCTCAGAGAAGCGTGCATCAAAAACAGACCCCGCCTTACTAGAGCTAGACGGAGAGGACAGTTTACAGAACAGTAAAGTCAGTTTAAGAAATCCAAGAAGGACTTGACCACTGCCATTCGGGAAAGTAAAACGGAGAAATGTAAAAGCCTCTGCAACGACGTCAATACTGACCCATGGGGTATGGGGTATAAAATTGTGATGAAAAAGCTTAGAGCAAGAAGAACAACACCGGACCTGGAGGAAGGACAAATGGACCACATAGTTAAAGCACTATTCCCCGACCACATATATAGTTTTTCTAGAAGTACCACACCAATAGCAGAAGAACAAGTCGAGCTCTTCACAGTAGATGAACTACAGAGAGCGGCAAAAACGCTAAAAAGGAGGAAGGCCCCAGGACCCGACAATATCCCAGCAGAGGTCCTAACAGTGATTGCCGAGAACAGACCCCAAATCCTTCTGGATATGTATAACGAGTGCATTACCAGCGGGAAATTTCCAGATACCTGGAAGCTGCAACGGTTAGTCCTGATAAGCAAAGGAAAGGGGATCCCTTAACCCCGTCAGCTTATGGACCACTTTGCATGCTAAACACAACCGGGAAACTAATGGAGAAAATGATTATGCCGCGACTATCAGCAGCAATCGAAAGAGGGGGTGGCCTTTCCCCGAGGCAGCATGGCTTTAGACCTGGCAGGTCGACCATTGGAGCAATACAAGAAGTCGTTAGCCAAGCCCTCAGCAGCCAACAAGGCAACCACTTCTCCAGACCGGTAGTACTTTTAGCAACTCTCGACGTGTAAAACGCATTCAATAGTGTTTAATGGAGAAACATAATTGATGCTTTGAAAAGACGATTCCAAATATCAGGATACCTAATGCGGATAATACAAAACTATCTTGACAAAAGACGGCTACTGTACCAAACAAATGCAGGAGAGAAATGTATAGACATAACTTCAGGAGCAGCTCAAGGATCAATACTTGGACCGGAGCTATGGAACATTAGCTACGACGAAATCTTTCATCTAGAAATGCCGGACGACACGTTTTTAGTGGGCTACGCAGACGACATAGTCGCTGTCATTACAGCTCGAAATACCGAGTACGCACAGCGCAAGTTGACACAAGTAATGACGAGAGTAAAAAGGTGGTTGAACTCACACGATCTGAAACTGGCTGACGAAAAAACCGAGCTCCTGCTAGTTACCAGAAAACGGATACCATTAGAAATAGATATGAGAGTTGGGGAAAACGTAATAAGGACGCGGAAGGATATAAAGTACCTAGGAGTTAGACTGGACTCAAAACTAACATTTAGCTCACACATACAAGAGACGAGGAAACGTGCAACCGCGACGACTAAGTCGCTTAGCAGATTTATGGCAAACGTAGGCGGCCCTCTACAATCAAGGCGGAAACTCTTGATAGAGGTGAGTAACGCAATCATGCTGTACGGATGTGAGGTCTGGGCTGGCACCCTGGAGACAGCCTGCAGGTCAAAACCTTTACTGGAGGTGCAAAGAACCATGGCTCTACGAATCGCGAGCGCGTATTGAACGGTATCCGGCCCTGCTGCATCAGTAATCGGAGGCGCGATACCAATCGATCTAGTAGCCAAAGCGAGAAAACGGATCTATGAGATGAGACAGGCGGGAGAGACGACGAGAGCGTTAATCGCACGAAGCAGAGATGAAACACTCCAACAATGGCAAGAAATATGGGCAGCTGAAGAAAAAGGAAGATGGACAGCAAGACTGATACCAAACCTGGTAGCATGGACTGCAAGGGAGCACGGAGAAGTGAACTACTACATTACCCAGATGCTAACAGGACACGATTACTTTGGTGCGTTCCTACATTCTATAGGTTCGTATGTTCGTATATACTATATCTCCCTCCTTTTGAAAAATAACGTAATAATATGAAGTTATTATCATAATTTATTTAATTATATAATAATTTTTTTTTTTATATATATATATTTCTAATTATGATATATATTTTTTTTTATTTTTTTTTAAGTATGTATATTAGTATTTGAAATGAATGAGTAAAGAATTATTACAAAATATATTTATTTAGATTGTATTTAAAAAGTAAAAGTTTTGTATTTTAATGTTTTTATTCGTTTTTTATTTGTGGTTGGCCAACCAAACAAAATGTATTAGGAATTAAAAATTTTTAACCTATCTATATGGACTTTTTTAATTTTTATTTGCTATAATTGTAATGTTGTCATAATCTCCTATTTCTGAAACTAAATATGGTCCTAAATAATTATTGTCAAGTTTATGACCCGTTTCGTTTTTAAGTAATATCTTATCTCCTATTTTTAATTCAAAGTTACTACTATTTCTATCATATTTTATTTTTCTAGCGGCTTTTGCCTTGTCTAACATATTTTTAGCTCTTCTATATGCTATTTCTAATCTTAGCTTAACTTCTTTTGAATAGTCATCCATGTTGTAAATAGGATATATTCTGTCTATCCTGTTAAAATCTGTGAACTGTCTTGGTAATCTTCCAAATACCAATTCATATGGACAATATTCATGAACTACCGATGGTGTTGTGTTGAAACAATAAGTAAAATATTGTATCCATATATCCTAATCGGTTTTGTCAATATATATGAGCGAACATACTCGTTGAATGTTTTGTGACTTCGTTCTATTGTTCCTAATGTCTGGTGATGGTGTGCTGTTGAAGAAATGTTTTCTATCATCATATATTTGCACAGGTCGTCTATAATTTGGTTTTTATATTCCGTTCCCATGTCCGTTATGTTTGCTTTTATTGGACCGTACTTTAGAATAAAATTTTCGCCTTAGCAACTGATCTTGCATTTTTATTTGGAATAGGTACCGTTACCAAATATTTTGTTAAATCGCAAATGATAGTAACAGCATACTCATTTCCGTTTTCTGATCTTGGCAGTGGACCAATGGTATCTATCAAAACTATATCAGCTTTTATTTGAACCTTATCATTTTTATCTATCTTAGTCACCTTGTTTAATAGCGCTATTTTTAATTTTTTTAGTATTTTATTGCCCTTTTCTTTACAATTCTTTATAGTGACAACTTCGAAGATTTGTTCACTTGGTGACAATTGTGTTTGAATGATGCTATATATTCTTGCTCCTTCATTAAGCCATTGAATGAATTGATTTAAATCGATTATTTCATTAGAATAAAAATTAGTCATATCAAAACGTGTTATAATGTGTTTTCCTCTTTTTAACAAGCACTTATGTTTGTCTATTTTGAGTATAACATATTTTTTGGCATCATTGTTATTAACTACCTGATAGATATTGGGCGTTTTTATATTTTCTTTCTTATTTGGTTCATGCAATTTTTCACCTGCGCAGGTATTTTTATGTCTTGTTGTAGATCTTGTTGTGACCTTTAGTATTTGTCTATTCATTGCTTTAAGTTCTCCGATGGTTATTCGGGACAAAGCGTCTGCAACATGATTATCTTCCCCCTTGAGGTATTCTACTGTGAATTTAAACTCCTCCAAGTCTAGTCTCATTCTGCTTAATTTTGAACTGGGGTTTCTCATCGAAAAAAGATATGATAGTGGCCTATGGTCACTTTGTACTAAGAAATGCCTACCATATACGTATGGTCTGAAGTGATTTATTGCCCAGTGAATAGCTGCTAGCGCCTGCTCTGTAGTGGACTTATTACTTTCGCCTTTTGTAAAGCTTCTTGAAACGTATGCCACTGGTAGCTGTTGACCGTTATGGTCTTGAGATAATACCGCTCCACATGCTTGTTTACTAGCATCTGTGGTTATGCAAAATTGTTTGCTGAAATCTGGGTACTGAAGAGGTGTTGGTTTCATTAATTCCCTTATGAGATATTCGAATGCATCATTGCATTCGCTTGTCCATTCAAATGGAACATTCTTTTTACAAAGCCTCGTTAAATGGCGTGATTTCTCAGAAAAGTTCTTAGTGAATCTTCAGTAATAATTGCAAAATGCGACAAATCGTCTAGCTTCGTCTGCTTTTACTGGTTGGGGGTAATTTTTTATTACCTCATATTTAGAGTCATCTGGCAATATACCTTTGTCAGTACACTTGTGACCTAAATAAGTAACCTCTTTCATAAAGAAAGTGCATATTTCTGGATGTAGTTTTAAATTATATTGCCTACATAATTTAAAAACGTCGGTTAAATTTTTAAGCATGTGCTTTTCAGAACATTTAATTTCAATTTTTGCTTAACGATTAAATAACGATGTTTCCATCGTTTTAAGAAGTTTTAATACTTCTGAAGTTGTTTATATATAGCGTCTTTTTCAGTTGTATATAGCGTCTTTTTCAGTTGTATTTATAATTCGAATCAAGACGTTCTAAGTGTTTACGAGTGCACTTGCTATTATTATGCCAGGTTGCAATTCCTGGTTGGGGATGAGGACATGTGTGTCAGTAGATGTTAGCTGAATCTTTCGAATCACTTCTGATCTAGCTGGCAAAATTATTTCGTTATCTAGTGAATGTATAATAGGAATGTTTATGTTCCTGAAAATTTTTGGGCCTCAAAGTAAACCAATCTTCTTGGTCGTGGAATTCCAAAATACAATGGTATTTCTTAATGAAATCCAAGCCAATTATACCATCTCCTGGTATAGGAAAATTGTCAGGTACGATATGGAATTCATATGGTATTGCTGCATTAGCAATACACATTTCTAAATGTAGTGTACCTAGAGACTGAAATGCCCTTGCCCTATTCCTGATATATTTGTTGTGTTTTTTGTATTTAAATCGTTAAGTTTATTGTTTCTGCATTTAAGCAGGGAAATTTCTGCACCTGTATCTATTAAAAGAGTTACCCATGAATTGGTACTCATATTATTTAATTGTATAAAAATGCTTAAATTGAGATTAATTTTGTATAGTTTTACTGTTGATTGTCGCTCAAGGGAGCAGACTCGTTTTCCGATTGGATGTTACCCACAGTGGGTATGATTTGCGTTATAGTTATGGTTTTGGTTACCTCTTGAGGTTACCACCTCGTCCTCTGTTTCCACCATGGTAACCACCTCGGCCTCTATAATTGTTATAATATGAGTTATAATTTCCTCGGCCATTACCTCTGTTTTGGTAATTTCCTCGGTAATTATTACCTCAATAGTGTCTTCTATTATTATAGAATAATACACTATTTGTACTTTTCATGAAGACATATCGTTATATCATAATGACATCGGGCGATTCGCCTTTAACCGGTGCCTTTAATACATTTATTATACCGATAATGGTCCTTTAATTTTCAACTTTGTATGATAATGGACCAAGTATCTTTGTCTTGATTACCTCTACCGCTAGCATCTCCTGATCTTCTTTTGTCAAATCTGTTAGCCGGAAAGCCGTGAGGAATCTATTTAAGTTTAAAATGCCGTCAAACTCAGATATTGTGGACAAAATTTGTCGCACATATGTTGCGGCAGAGTCTGTCATTTTGGCTGTCTCCTGTATACTCGAAGTATTTGAATCTGAAAGTTCTTCTTCGAGTAATTCGGGTAATGTTATTACCGCTGGAATTGAAAGATCGTGGAGATCCTCTTCTTTTATTTATATTTCTGATTCTCCTACACTTTCGATATCCTCACCGATCTCAGCCACTATAGGTGTGCTTAAAATCGTTGGGATAGTAACATTTAAATTATGTCTGTACTTGGCGTTTGTCTAAAGATGTGGTTAGACATGATAAGTAGACAAACTATAAATATGTTCTATTTATGGGCTGCAATAAACATGGCACGGGACAACATAAGTGGCAACTACAGATAAGTACGATTGCAGTGGTCTATTGCCGAGGTGTCAAGAGATATGATGGTGGTGATGGTGATGGTGGTGATTAGCGCGGTCATAGGCCACAAACATAGATTTAAGATAAATCTCAGCTGCATTGACCAACGCAGACTGCAGCGTCTTACAAGCGCTGCATTATATAATTAGATGATAAGAACCTATGTAAGAATGAATAAAAGCGATGCCCTCGCAGTAGCGAGTCAGTTAGATTCAAACACCCGAATTGAACTCATTAAGTGTACGCATTAGTTTATAGTGTGAACATTTTGGTCCTTTGAGAAATTCTGTTTTTTTCCCCCACCAGTGGTAAGAAACACAGAAGAAAAAACCAGCGCTTCAAAGTAAAAAGAGCAATGTCCTTCGAGAAATTTTGTTGTTTTCCCCCACCAGTGGTAAGAAACACAGAAGAAAAAACCAGCGCTTCAAAGTAAAAAGAGCAAGGTCCTTCGAGAAATTCTGTTGTTTCCCCCACCAGTGGTAAGAAATACAGAATAAAAGACCACGCCTTAAAGTACTAGGACTATAAGGTGAAACATTGTGTTCTTGCTTTTCCTTGGATGATCAATCAGCTGTGAGTCGAGGCACAGCTAGGTCAACTGGGCGTCCAATCAAAAAATCCTCCAACGGATCACGTCAAAGAATACAAGCAGAAAGCACAAGTCACAGTGATTGTTTTCCTAAGATGTTGTCGGAAAGATCTGTGAAATTGATGCAAGACCAAGGAGAGCTGCAGAACGAAATACTGCAAGCCATCAAGGATAAGGCATCCATACCAGCAATAGAATCATTGGTAGTCCGATTTACTACTAACAACAATGCGCTGGTAAAATTGGGTGTTGGCGATCATTAATATTTTAATGATAAAATATTTATTAAAACTATGGATGCTGTCAAGGCCTACAAGGAGTCGCAATTAAAGGTAGAAACACTTGAAAAGATAAATATACCAAGTGGATCAAAATTATCTGATTCCGCATCAGCTCGGAGCTCCAGTCCAGTTGATAATCTGGTTCAACTGGTGGACAGAAGAGCGGACAGGGTGAGGCAACAGATAAGCCTAATATACGAAACCCTGGATAGTTCAAGTGAGATTGAACTAGTCAAGCAGCTAGCAATGAGGAAAAGTTTTTGGTCCAACGTGACGGACACACTGAAACTGCTTGAAAACAAGTATGACAGAACTGCCTTTGAACAAGATGAGGCAGACATTCTGCAATCTGATGTTGCCGCACTAGAGATGGTATTTCAGAGGAAGTTGGAACAGTTCAAAAGTTCCAACTACGACGTGCCGAACAAAAGAACTCCCGAAGTTTTTGGATACTGCGACCGAGAGCATACTCATCATAAAGCAAAAAGGAAAAATAGGAAGCTCTGCTGACGTAATTTTAGCAGAAATTCTGCTGCGGAAATTTTCGCCAGAAGCCTTGCAGCTGTATGAACAGCATGTAAAAAAGGCAAGAGCTATACAGTCCTTACAAGATGTACTGGAGTTTGTTGAGCAACAATACAACTCAGTAAATGCCATTACCAAAAATACCGCTCAGCTTGCTACAAGAAAAGCACAAGTTAGATCGTGTGCCTTTTGCTCTAAGGATGGCCACGATATGATAAAGTGTCTCAAATTCAGAGCACAATCAATCGAAAAAAGAAAAGAATTCGTTCAAAAGAACAGTATGTGCTTTAGATGCTTTGGAAAGCATAATGCTATCGACTGCAGAAAGGAAATTACATGCAATCGATGCTCCAAAAGACACAACAGCCTTCTTCATGAAGACACAAAACGCAGTATCAACAGCAATAGCCTTAAGCAAGGCCAAGACACACTATTGGCTACAGCTGTTGTTTTAGTGAAAAACAAAGCTGGAGGTTACAACGAGTTGAGGGCGCTTATTGACGGTGGATCCCAGAAGACGCTGATTTCAGAGGAAGCAGCACAAATATTGAGGATTCCCAGAGTAAGGAGTACTATAGAGGTCGAAGGTATCTCCCAGACTACTCAATTATCAAAAAATAGTGTCCACCTGACGATCAAACCAAAAATTCCAAGCAGCTTCAAAGCATCAACGGAAGCATTGGTTTTACCAACACTCCATAGAGCCCTTCCCAGCAAAAAGTTTGATATTGATATCAACAAAGAGTGGAAGGGCTACAGGCTAGCAGATCCACGATTCAACAAGCCAAGCAGAATTGACATGGTGATAGGTTTAGATCTATTTCCCCTGATTATGATGGAGAAAATAAAAACCGTGAATGGAATCTTGGGACAAAAAATCAAATTTGGATGGATTGTGTCCGGAAATATAACTCGAGCAGCAAAGCAAAAAATTATAAGTGCCACTACAACAATAAAACTAAAGGACCTGGAACGATTTTAGGAATTGGAAGATGAAGCCTATGAGACGATTACAGACAATGCAGAATGCGAAAGAAAATTCCAAGAAACAACTGTCATCAACGAGGAAGGCAGATTTGTGGTTTCAATTCCATTCCACCAAGAGGCAAAGCTGGGGGACTCTCGCAAACAGGCAATGGCAAGGCTTATGCAAATGGAAAAGAAGTTTCAAAGAAACCCAAAGAACTGGGCTGCATACAACGAATTCATGAAAGAATACCTTAAGATGGGACACATGGAATCTGTAAAGACAACGGGTCAAGGTAAATACTATTTACCCCATCAAGCAATCATAAGGCCTGGAAGCTTAACTACGAAGCTACGAGTAGTTTTAGACGCATCCGCAAAGACGACAAATGGACTTAGCCTAAATGACGTTATTATAGCTGGTCCTAAGATTCAAAAGGATATATTCGATATTCTAATTAAATGGCGCAAGTGGCAATATGTTATGGTAGCTGACATTGAAAAAATGTATCGCCAAAAAAAGGTTGCTGAGAAAGACCAAGAATACCAATATATCCTATGGAGAGATGTGAATTTAAGTTAACAACCGTAACTTATGGCACCTCGGTAGCACCTTTCTTAGCAGTCCGATGTCTACGAGAGTTGGCAGATCGCTTTTGCCAAGAGGATAGCGTCTTAGCAGAAACAATAAGAGACGACTTTTATATGGATGACCTCATAACTGGTGGAGACACAGTCAACGAGTGCTATGAACTTCAAAGGAAATTGAGACAAGTGATGGAGAAGGCCGGCATGCATCTGCGAAAATGGGTTGCAAATGACGAACGTATTTTAGCCGACATTCAGGACGACGGTGCTACGGAAAAAATCTGCATTGGGGAGAATGAATCGATCAAAACCTTAGGACTTCAATGGGATCCGAAGAAGGATACATTTACGTTTTCGGCAGAAACCATGCTACACGCATAAAAGCGGTTAGTGTTATCAAGTTGTCCAGAATTTTCGACCCACTAGGATGGTTGGCACCTGTAACGATTCAAGGCAAATGTTCATTCAGGAACTGTGGAAGTTACCGATGACTTGGGACGTTGAATTGGAATCCAACTTAGCTAACTGGTGGAAGGAATACGCTAAAGGTCTATCATATTTAGAACAAATTAGCATTTCACGCTGGACTGCATGCTCCAAAGGTATTATGGAGCTACATGGATTCTGCGATGCATCAGAGAAAGTATATGCAGCGGCTGTGTATACAAAAGTAGGCGGCAGAGTTACTTTGCTAGCAGCAAAAAGCTAAGTAAATCCTATAAAAAACAGGAAAAAAATTCTAAAGTTGGAATTATGTGATGCGCATTTACTAGCAAAGTTATTAGCGAAAGTGCAGGCTATATGGAGCAACAAGATTACAACGCATGCATGGAGTGATTCGCAAATTACTATTGCTTGGGTTCTTACTAAAGATGGGTTCGTCAGAACTAGAGTGGAAGATATCAATAAACTAATTCCCAATGTCAAATGGAATTACGTTAAATCGGAAGAAAATCCAGGAGACGTGGCTTCAAGAGGGATATCACCGCAAGCTCTTAAAATCTGTGAAATTTGGTGGAGAGGGCCGAATTGGCTATCTATAGATGCACAACACTGGCCCACTCAAAAGGAATCGGAAATTGTTGTGGTATCCACATTGATAAAATCCGAATATCTGCAAAACCATCTTTTATCGAAGTATTTATCGATCGACAAACTTCTTAGAGTAATGGCGTATGTATTACGCTTCGTAACAAAGCTGAGAGGAAAATCGCAACAGCCGTCACATCTTACGGTGGAGGAATTAAAGCTAGCGAAGATTGCTGTGGTAAAGATACAACAACAGCTAGATTTTGGACACGAAGTCAGACTACCCAAAAACAAAAGACCATTAGACCCAAAGAGTAAGTTACAGGCGCTAAATCCGTTTTTGGATAGTGATGGCGTACTTCGGTTGGTGTACGACTACAAAACGCAATGATACCGTATAATGTTAAACATCCAATTATACTGGATAAGTCAAATTTGACTTGGTTAATTGTAAAGGATTCTCATAAAGAAACTCTGCACGGCGGAATTAACATTATGAGAACTTATATTCAGAGGGAGTTCTGGATATTTGGCATACAAAATTCCTTAAAGAAATATTTAAGGGAATGTATTGTATGCAAACGATACAAGCAAGAGATGTCCAGTCAACTGATGGGAAATTTACCAGCTTATCGAGTAACGGCTGATTACTCGTTTCAAAATACTGGAATCGACTACGCCGGACCGTTCCAGATTCGCTGCTCAAAGGGAAGAGGTCAAAAAACGTATAAATGATACATTTGTGTATTTGTTTGTATGGCAACAAAAGCGATACATCTGGGAGCTGTTAGCGACCTTTCGTCAGACAAATTCCTGGAGGCTCTTCGACGGTACTTTGCAAGACGAGGCAAGAGTGAGAACATATACTCAGATAATGGAACAAACTTCGTAGGAGCTTCAAGAGTATTTGACAAAGAATTTGTAGCTGCCATTAAAAACAATAGTGAGTTAGCACCTACACTAGAAAAAGAAGGCATCAAGTGGCATCCCCCACATGGGAGGTTTATGGGAAGCCGGTGTAAAATCAGTGAAGCATCACCTTAAACGAGTTATTGGTGAAAACAGCTTTACATATGAAGAATTTGCATCGCTGCTATGTCAAATCGAAGCAGTGCTAAACTCCCGCCCATTAGTCACTGTAAGGAGACTATCGAAAACGATGGTGAGGACATATTAACGCCGGGTCATTTTCTGGTGGGAAGACCTCTAATTGGAGCTCCTGAACATTTTGACGAAAGTAAGACATTTAGCTCTTTGGATAGATGGAAGCTTATTCAACGCATCAGAGGTGATTTTTTTAAGAAATGGAAAGAGGAGTATCTGGTGTCATTGCAACACCGAACCAAATGGCGCCAGGTAAAGCCAAATCTGAAGGAGGGACAGTTGGTTCTTATAAAACATGAGAACACTCACCCTGCAAGATGGCCAATGGGAAGAATCATTAGTACGACTAAAGGACAAGATGATAAAGTCCGGGTAGTCACGGTTAAAACAAGCGATGGGGAAGTACAAAGATCGCTAAACAAGATCTGTCAACTTCCTGTTAGCGATGCAAAACCAGCTGGAGCTGCAACGCCATCTATAACGGAATCAGCTACGCAAGGACAAGAAGCTTAGGCAGCGAGTTCCAAAAGGCAAAAGGAATGGCACTGGAAGCATAGCTACTGTGCTATGCTGTTTATTGATGTTGCAAGCTACAACTGCGACAGATAATTTGGAAGAAATTCCCAAAGAACTTGGGAAAATTTACGACATCGACGCAAAAGCTGCAGTTATGGTGAACAAAATTGGTAAAATTGAAGTCGCTACATCCAGTTGGCAATTATTGTTTTATTATGACATGCAAGCCTATTTTGATGTCATAAAACAATCAGAGGACTTCCTGGAAAAATCCCGCCTGGTTTGCAAAAAAATGGGAGACTTCAAGGACTACTGCGATTTCTTCGGCACGACAATACGGACAAAAATTTTGACAACATAAAAGAAAAAGACAAAATACTACGGCACCGTACCAACCGAAAGAAAAGGTTTATACTGTTCTTTGATATCGGAAATGCAAATAGAATACAGGAAAATATGCAAACGATCATAAAAAACAAAAAACATCTAATTATAGGTCGGTATTTATTTGTGTTTAACTTTATTCTTATTTCCGCAATCCACTTAACTATGCCGCGCCAACCAGAAGTAGTGATCGCAGATCTTACTTCCCGATATATCTCTTTTCTTAAACAATCGTATCGATGCTTACATTCTAATACAATGTTCACACTATATACAATAAGGTTATTCTACTATGCTTATATTCTATTCTATATTCTAATACAATGTTCACACTATATACAATAAGGTTATTCTACTATGTTCCTATGCTATGTTCAATAAGGTATTTCTACTATGTTCCTACATAATGGAATATGTTGACAATCAGAACTCGGTCATCAATGCCACGGAAGAATTAGTAAGAGCAACTACGATAGTAGCAAACCGGAATTTGGGAAAACTGACCCAACAAATCAATATTATTGCAGAAACCATGAAGGAGCACTTTATGGTATAGTCAATTAAATTCCTTATGTTATCAAATCAAGTGCGAAACTGGATTGAAGAGGCAGAAAGCCTACAAGCAACAGCGATCTCAATGGTAACGCACATTAGTGAAGGAAGAATTCATCCTACACTAATTGCGCCTAACAAAATGGTGGAGGAGCACGAAAAAGTTAAGCAAAAATTAGGACGAAAACAAATGCTACCGGGTGGAAGTTCAGTTATAAAATTACCACTGATCTATAAACTGATGAAGGCACAAGCTATGTTGAAGTTTAATGTCCTATTCATTGAAGCAAAATTGCCGATATACAACAATCAGGAAACGGATCTCTTTGAAGTAATCCCAATACCACTGTGGACAAACGGAACAAAGCTTATTCCGAAATTGAATTCTTAATTTTTTTGCGTTCAATACAGACATAAACGCATATCACCTAATATCTGAAATGGAAATTAACCAATGCAGACAAGAGGATTCGACAACATGGCTTTGCGAAAATAATTGGGCATGGAAAAACGCGGATGATCACTCTTGCGAAATATCTCCATTGAAACCAAGCAAGGCACACTCATGCGAAATGATGGAATTCCAAGGCAATTCTTTCATCAAAGAGATAAGTGGATCCAACAGTTGGTTATTTAGACTGTTTCGGAATACAACAGCTAATATAAGATGCAACGAACAGCATCAAGTTATAAGACTGCCCAATCAAGGCATTATACAACTACTTGTAGGATGCACAGCAATATTAGGGGATACAACAATAATTACTCCTCAAAAAGTAATTTCGACAGCGTCTGAAATGTCTATCTTCCCCAGTTTACGAATTATAGATGACAAGGAGACATGGAACGTGGTCCCGCTGAAGCACTTGATTGTCAACAACACAGATGAACTGCAAAATCTTAAAACGCGGATCAAGACTCTGAAAAATAACAAAGTACAATTTGATGACTTGATTTTCCACACGGCAAGCGGACACTCGGCTCTAGCGTTGACAACGATTATCATAATTATAATGGTCATTTATATCCGGAGCCAACGGCTAAATGAAAGACAACTACTGGCCGTACATTCTCACGGAACCTGTTTAGAAATTTTACTGATTGGGATAAATGACTTTTTGTTAGTCTTTTTCTTTCTCTGTGAATTATTTGGCGTGCTTCATTAAAGCATCTTCCCAATATCGGTGCATGTTTGTTGAGAGTGTCTTCTTGCATTTCTCTATTTGGTGTCATGTATTTATAAGACTTGTCGAAAGTCGTTTTAATTTCTTTAAGCTCGTTTTTTTATTTCTTGCTTGTCCATTTAAAGAGTAATATGGATTTATCTGTGCAATCGAACTTTATAAATTGTGGCCTCTCCTAAAAATATGTTATCTGCTCTTACCTGTGTTATTTTCACATATGGTAAGATTGATAACACCTTTGCCTTTTTTATTGTAGAGCAATGGAATAACGGACCTGCATACAAGTCGAAGGTTTCCCTATATTCCTCTTCAAACACATATACGCTTATATACGTATGAAATGTACTTATGATCTGTATAGATCTTTGAATGAACAAGGGTTCCCTCAATAGAGTTTCTTCAATAACTTTTTCCATTCTAATTTTCTAATAATTAAAAAAATTTTGGATGATCTTAATTCAAAATATATTTTGTGTGTTTTTTTTTTTTAGTTTAAAAATTTATTTTTTCTTTATCTATATACTAGTGGGCACTGTGCGCTTCGCCGCATGCAGTCTTAAAATTCAATGAAAAATTCCTAGTTTTTGTTATATTAAGGTCATTTATTTTATTTGAAAATTGTTATTTTCAATCCAAAACATTTGGATAAACTATATTTTTCGTTGGTCCATTTGGAGCGAATACAAATAAAGAGTTTGGAATGCCAACTCTTGAACAGGCTACGTATAGCTGCCCATGAGAAAAACACGGCTTTTCCAAATTCAACCCGCATACTTGAAGGGTTTGTCCTTGTGCCTTATTGATGGAGATGGCAAATGGGAATTGCAGTCGCTTAAATTCAGACGGCATGTCTTTTGGTATCAACGGAATACGCGGTATGAGCACCATTTCTCCTTTCGCTTTTCCAGTCAATATCGTGGCTTCAATTAAATTCGGCATCAATTTTTTTACAACCAATCTTGTGCCATTCCACAATATTAGTGCATTTAAATTCCGTAGTAAAATAATTGATAAGCCGATTTTTAAGTTTAAAAAATGCGGTGGCATACCAGGCGGTTCTAGGGAATTTAAAAATTCAACTGGATAATTCACTGCATCATCTTCTTTCATTGCGCTATCAAAAGATTTATATGATGTCAGTGCGCCTAGCAATTATTCTTGAATGTGAAAATTTCATTGACATGTACATTTTTTGGTGACAATATTGCTCGTTCTGTCAACCAATCGTGATTTCTGTGATTTTGAATTATATTTGGAAAAACGCTTTCTATTAATTCGCCTTTAGGTTGTAGAATTGTACAAAAATTGTTTGGCAAAGTGATCAAGCCATTTGTATTTGGAACTTTGCCACTTCCGATTTCTAATAATTGCTTCAAAAACCGTTCTGCAGATTGATCATTGTGCAATTGAACACGCATGTTTATGTTCAATGTCAGTTTTTCCAAATAAAAAATCCAATTTGATTTTCAAAAGCACAAAATTGAATGAAAGAGTATAGCACTCTAGAACTAACTGAGCAGAGAAAAATGACATCCTATATTTCAGAAATGGCGCTGCAGCTTAAATCAATGAAATTTTAGATTTAATAAAATGGTAAGTTGAACTGTGTAAATGATGTGGATCGTGCATTTGAGGTTAAATTCACCGTTTTAACCCTCTTCGTCTTCTTCCTCCTCCTTCGTCTTCCACCTCTTCTTTCTTCCTTCTCCTTCTTCATCCTCCTTCTTCCTCCTCCATCTTCTTAATCTTTCTCCTTCTTCTTCCACCTCCATCTTCTTAATCCGTGTCCTTCTTCTTCCTTCTCCTTCTTCGTTTTCCTCCTCTTCCTTCTTCTTCTTCATCCTTTTTTTTCTTCTTCATCCTCTTTCTTCTTCCTCTACCTTTTTCTTTGGTGGAAGACGAAGGAGGAGCAGGAAGACGAAGGAGGAGGAGGAAGGCGAAGGCATATGTACATACTAGACATATATATCCTTAAATATTTCTTTATTTATTCATCTTTTTATTTAATCTTAAATTTTTAAATCTTATCCAAATTATTAATATAAACTGAGCGACTGTTACAATTGTCAAGATTAAAAGGAGTAACCACAGTGACTGAAAGTCTTCTGTATGGTCGACTATTTTTACGTTATTGACCACATTGGCCGTATTATCTTTTGTCTGACTATCGTCAGATCCAAACCAACCCATTTTTTTATATATTTAATTACAATATAATTTTCCCTTGTTTCTGGTTTTTGGTTTATTTTACGTTAAAAATATTTTTGTTTTGAAAACAAAAATCCCTCCGTCGGATTCTCCTGCGGGGTGTACGGTGCCGTAAACTGCTGCTTCATCCCCATGTCGTTGAGGAACTTCATGAAAGCCCGGCACGTAAACTGCACGCCGTTGTCCGTAATCACCACCTTCGGTACTCCAAATCGTGCGACTATACGTTCCCTGAACGCTTTCTGCAACGTTTCCGCCGTGGCTGTTCGCGAAGGCACCAATTCTGTCCATTTCGAAAACCTGTCAATCAGCACCAACAACATGTTTTATGCTTCGATCTTGGCAATGGTCCGACGAATTCGGCCCACACTGTCGCCCAGGGCTTTTCCGGGATCTGTGTCAACATCTTTCCCGCCGCCTGCCGCTGATTCGGTTTGAACCTTGCGCAGTCCTCGCATATCCGAAACTACGCCCTTGCGTCTCTCTGCAAAGGGTGCTACCCTCCCATACGTAGTCTGGGAACTTTTGAGGATGCGCTTTTATCTTCTCTCGCATTTCCGTGATCCAGCTGCATTCTGCTTTGGCTCCGTGTCCTGAGTTCTTCGCAGCATCTCTGGTTCTGCTGATATCGATTCTGGCAGTGGCTGCCTCGATAACGCATCTGCTACTACGTTCAACTGGCCTTTCCTATATGCGACCTCAAAGTCATACTGCTGTACCTCTAACGCCCATCTGGCAATTTTTCCCCAAGGGTATTCTATGTTGTTCAACCACTTCAGTGCCATGTGATCCGTCACTACCTTAAAGTGGTAGCCCTCCAGGTACGGCTTCAGCTTCCGAATAGCCCACACAATTGCCAAGCACTCCTTCTCTGTTGTTGATTAGTTCTTCTCGGCTCCGTTTAAGGTCCGGCTGGAGTATGAAATGACCATTTCGCCATCTTTTGTATTCTGTGTGAGGATCGCGCCAATCCCGTAGTCCCTGGCGTCCGTTTGCAGGATGAACATTTTCCCGAAGTCGGGGCACGCCAAGACTTGGTCGGTAACTAATCTGGCCTTCACCTCCTTGAAGGCTTGCTGGTGGTCCTGTGACAATGTCCACTTGGTACCCTTGCGGAGGAGGTCGTTGAGTGGTCTTACAATGCGCGCGAAGTCAGGCACGAAACGTCGTAGTCCAAACGGCATAACTCTCCATTGGAACAGCCCTTTCCCTGGGACCGTAAAAGCCGTGAAGCCCCGCTTGACTCTTCCAACGGTATTGCCAATACCCATCCTTGCGGTCCAAACTGCTTATGTAGCGCGCCTCCCTTAGTTGGTCGAGGATGTAATTTATCCGTGGCATCGCGTAGACATCCTTTATGGATTTCGCGTTTATCCGCCTGAAGTACACGCATAGTCTTCATTTTCCCATTTTCTTCTTCACCATGACTAAGGTCGAGCTGTACGGGCTCCTTGAATGTTCTATCATTCCCATTTCCAGAAGTTCGTCCACCTTTGCATCTCCCCTTGAATCTTTGGATTCTTGGAATAGTATCTCTTTTAATTGGTTTATCACCCTTCATGGTTATCGTGTGCTCAGCTATACTAGATGTTCCGGCCATGGAATGAAATTCCGCGAGCTGTTTTCAGGAATTTATTCATGTCATCCTATTCGCCATCCTTTTGGACTACTGCGCCTGACAACTTCTCCTCGAGCCACCCATTGTGTCTGCCTCTAGCTGGTATCCGGATTTCAGGACCGGCGCACCTGATCTCAGCCCCGACTTGCGTGAGGAAATTCCACCCCAGCACCAACGCATCCACTATTCCTGGTAATATCAGCAGGCTCATGTTGAGTAGCCTGTTGCCGAACTCCACTCCACACTATTTCGAGCTTTGCGTTGATTTCGCGGCACCTTTCATCTGCCAACCTAACCTGCAGTCGTATCCTTGTAATCGTTCCACGGTCAGCCAGCTTGTCCGCCAGCTCTTTCCTTATGAAGCTTGCTGTCGCCCCGGTGTCGATCGTGGCCTTGTATGTGTCCCCATCGATCGCTACCGTTGCTGACAACTGCTGCTCCTCTTCGATTATTTTGCCAGTTAGATTGGAGAGGCGGCACCTATTCGGAGGTTTGGCGTGCAGTTCTCCTTGATGAGCTCTAGCGATTCCTTTTTCCCGTACCCCAGGGGTCTTATTAGGGTCTGCATCTCGATCATGTAGTCCTTGAATGCTTTCCTAAACCCTTGCTTCCTTTGCCTCACCTTTTCCGCGAGTTTCGTAAAGTACCCCCTGGGCAGGAAGAATGTTTGGAAACTATCTATGAATTCGGGCCAGGTTCTCCAGTGTTTGTTATTCGATATGTACCATTTCAAAGCCTTTCCCTGCATTAATTCCGGCATGGCTCGGGGAATCATGTTCAGGTCCAAACCATACGTGTTTGCGGAACACTCCACCTGTTCCAGGGATTTGAGGGGTTTTTCTTCTCCGTCAAAGCGAAAAGACCATTCCCTGACTTGTTTTGCTATTTTTGCATAGTCCGGCTGGCTGGGACTGGGTGTTTCTGGACTTGGCCTCCTTTCTGCTCGTCTCTCTCCGTTGACCTTCTCGCTGCATATCCTCCATGCTCAGACTTGCTATGAGGTCTTTACCCTAAGGGTTCGTCAGCTTTATGCTTGGACCTGGTAGTTCTGGATATGCTGCCTCCAATTCTGTCCAGATTGCTGCGACCTTTGGGTCGTTTTCCGTCTCTGCTAAGTATTCCACTAGGGCCTTTCGCATGTCCTCTGTTCTTCCGGACAGGGATATGCGCAACCTCTGTGCAAAGTCCTTCTTTTGGAGACGGTAGATCCAACTTCTACCCATACTGCTTTTTGTTTGTATACTGCCGGGATAATCACGTTTTTGGGCGCCAGATGTAACGAACTGATTTTACTGGTCTGCTCGCTAGGGAGTACGTGCGGCTAGCTCAGTAGATTTTGTGCGTTCGTCCCATCAAATTTATATTAAAACGTGATCACCCGGTTACCAGTTACAACACTTGCAGTTTTCGTTTCTGAGAAATTTATTCTTGCTTAGATTCACAATGCGATATAATTATCCGGCCGTCTATGCTCTGCCGTCGTAGTGCTGGATCGTCGCCTGGTACCACACGTGGGTTACACGTGGGTGGGTGGCGAGAGGAAGGGCAATGGGTTTAGGGAAGCGTCACCGTTCTCAGACTAGGGTGAACAATTTGTAGTATGCGCACATATCGAATATCCACTGTACTAGCCAATAGTACAGAAACACACTGTAACACTCTGTTGCAATGTTTATGGAAATATTCCACTTCAAGTGCATGTGATATTTGATCCCCCACTCATGCACATGCGTCATAAATGCAGGATCAGCATTTATGCTGACCACTTGTGAGCGCACATAACCATCTCTCTCTTAGCAGAGTAATACATAAGTAATATTCCCTCTCCGCTGTCCAACTGTGGACTGCGCAGCAATGAGGCTTACGCTTAAGTATAACCTAAGGAAAAATGTTAAAATCAGTTTCAACTGAACGTTGGAGAGGCACCTTCGCTGCTTCCAGCAATAATAAAGAAACATTGAAAATATCAAAAGCAAGAGACCTACGCCATTTCTACGTGGCGACCGTGACTTCTCGCCTGCGAAGACAACAGCAACAATAACAAGAACATTCGTTGGAAAGGTCTCGGGCTCCGTTAGGACAAAAACAAAGAAAATTCTGGAAAAAGTTAAAAGAAAATCGGGAAAACAGTTTTTTACATGCAGTGCCATTTCTAAAACATAGGATGTCATTCTTCTCTGCTCATTTCGTTTTATTTAATTCATGAGACAAACTTTATTTGGTTCATAAATAAATTGTAACAGCAGGCATTTGTTTTTGAGGTGGTAAGATGAACTGTGTTAATTATGTGTATCGTGGATTTGAGGTTAAACCCACCACTTCCACCTTCTTCGACTTCCTCATCCTCATCCTCATCCTCCTTCTTCTTCATCAATTAGAAGATACACGAGCCGAACGCAATAAAGCAAGAAGACTAAAGCATCAACAATCACGCTGGTTTTCAGAAGAAGGAGGAGGAAGACGAAGAAGGAAGAAGAAAAAGGTAGAGGAAGAAGAAAGAGGATGAAGAAGAATGACGTCAATGCGTGCTTGAAGTATTATTTCCTGTGGCGATATGGCAAAAAATTGACATTGAACATAAACATGCGTGTTCAATTGCACAATGATCAATCTGCAGAACGGTTTTCGAAGCAATTATAAGAAATCGGAAGTGGCAAAGTTCCAATTACAAATAGCTTGATCACTTTGGAAAACAATTTTTGTACAATTCTACAATCTAAAGGCGAATTAATAGAAAGCGTTTTTCCAAATATAATTCAAAATCACAGAAATCACGATTGGTTGACAGAACGAGCAATATTGTCACCAAAAAATGTACATGTCAATGAAATTTTCACATTCAAGAATAATTGCTAGGCGCACTGACATCATATAAATCTTTTGATAGCGCAATGAAAGAAGATGATGCAGTGAATTATCCAGTTGAATTTTTAAATTCCCTTGAACCGCCTGGTATGCCACCGCATTTTTTAATTTTTCATTGAATTTTAAGACTGCATGCTCATGCATATGTTCATATATATCCTTAAATATTTCTTTTTTTATTTAATCTTAAATTTTTAAATCTTATCCAAATTATTAATATAAACTGAGCGACTGTTACAATTGTCAAGATTAAAAGGAGTAACCACAGTGACTGAAAGTCTTCTGTATGGTCGACTATTTTTACGTTATTGACCACATTGGCCGTATTATCTTTTGTCTGACTATCGTCAGATCCAAACCAACCCATTTTTTTATATATTTAATTACAATATAATTTTCTCTTGATCTTAGCAATTCCGGCATGGCTCGGGGAATCATGTTCAGGTCCAAACCATACGTGTTTGCGGAACACTCCACCTGTTCCAGGGATTTGAGAGGTTTTTCTTCTCCGTCAAAGCGAAAAGACCATTCCCTGACTTGTTTTGCTATTTTTGCATAGTCCGGCTGGCTGGGACTGGGTGTTTCTGGACTTGGCCTCCTTTCTGCTCGTCTCTCTCCGTTGACCTTCTCGCTGCATATCCTCCATGCTCAGACTTGCTATGAGGTCTTTACCCTAAGGGTTCGTCAGCTTTATGCTTGGACCTGGTAGTTCTGGATATGCTGCCTCCAATTCTGTCCAGATTGCTGCGACCTTTGGGTCGTTTTCCGTCTCTGCTAAGTATTCCACTAGGGCCTTTCGCATGTCCTCTGTTCTTCCGGACAGGGATATGCGCAACCTCTGTGCAAAGTCCTTCTTTTGGAGACGGTAGATCCAACTTCTACCCATACTGCTTTTTGTTTGTATACTGCCGGGATAATCACGTTTTTGGGCGCCAGATGTAACGAACTGATTTTACTGGTCTGCTCGCTAGGGAGTACGTGCGGCTAGCTCAGTAGATTTTGTGCGTTCGTCCCATCAAATTTATATTAAAACGTGATCACCCGGTTACCAGTTACAACACTTGCAGTTTTCGTTTCTGAGAAATTTATTCTTGCTTAGATTCACAATGCGATATAATTATCCGGCCGTCTATGCTCTGCCGTCGTAGTGCTGGATCGTCGCCTGGTACCACACGTGGGTTACACGTGGGTGGGTGGCGAGAGGAAGGGCAATGGGTTTAGGGAAGCGTCACCGTTCTCAGACTAGGGTGAACAATTTGTAGTATGCGCACATATCGAATATCCACTGTACTAGCCAATAGTACAGAAACACACTGTAACACTCTGTTGCAATGTTTATGGAAATATTCCACTTCAAGTGCATGTGATATTTGATCCCCCACTCATTCACATGCGTCATAAATGCAGGATCAGCATTTATGCTGACCACTTGTGAGCGCACATAACCATCTCTCTCTTAGCAGAGTAATACATAAGTAATATTCCCTCTCCGCTGTCCAACTGTGGACTGCGCAGCAATGAGGCTTACGCTTAAGTATAACCTAAGGAAAAATGTTAAAATCAGTTTCAACTGAACGTTGGAGAGGCACCTTCGCTGCTTCCAGCAATAATAAAGAAACATTGAAAATATCAAAAGCAAGAGACCTACGCCATTTCTACGTGGCGACCGTGACTTCTCGCCTGCGAAGACAACAGCAACAATAACAAGAACATTCGTTGGAAAGGTCTCGGGCTCCGTTAGGACAAAAACAAAGAAAATTCTGGAAAAAGTCAAAAGAAAATCGGGAAAACAGTTTTTTACATGCAGCGCCATTTCTAAAACATAGGATGTCATTCTTCCTGCTCATTTCGTTTTATTTAATTCATGAGACAAACTTTATTTGGTTCATAAATAAATTGTAACAGCAGGCATTTGTTTTTGAGGTGGTAAGATGAACTGTGTTAATTATGTGTATCGTGGATTTGAGGTTAAACCCACCACTTCCACCTTCTTCGACTTCCTCATCCTCATCCTCCTTCTTCTTCATCAATTAGAAGATACACGAGCCGAACGCAATAAAGCAAGAAGACTAAAGCATCAACAATCACGCTGGTTTTCAGAAGAAGGAGGAGGAAGACGAAGAAGGAAGAAGAAAAAGGTAGAGGAAGAAGAAAGAGGATGAAGAAGAATGACGTCAATGCGTGCTTGAAGTATTATTTCCTGTGGCGATATGGCAAAAAATTGACATTGAACATAAACATGCGTGTTCAATTGCACAATGATCAATCTGCAGAACGGTTTTCGAAGCAATTATAAGAAATCGGAAGTGGCAAAGTTCCAATTACAAATGGCTTGATCACTTTGGAAAACAATTTTTGTACAATTCTACAATCTAAAGGCGAATTAATAGAAAGCGTTTTTCCAAATATAATTCAAAATCACGATTGGTTGACAGAACGAGCAATATTGTCACCAAAAAATGTACATGTCAATGAAATTTTCACATTCAAGAATAATTGCTAGGCGCACTGACATCATATAAATCTTTTGATAGCGCAATGAAAGAAGATGATGCAGTGAATTATCCAGTTGAATTTTTAAATTCCCTTGAACCGCCTGGTATGCCACCGCATTTTTTTAATTTTTCATTGAATTTTAAGACTGCATGCTCATGCATATGTTCATATATATCCTTAAATATTTCTTTTTTTATTTAATCTTAAATTTTTAAATCTTATCCAAATTATTAATATAAACTGAGCGACTGTTACAATTGTCAAGATTAAAAGGAGTAACCACAGTGACTGAAAGTCTTCTGTATGGTCGACTATTTTTACGTTATTGACCACATTGGCCGTATTATCTTTTGTCTGACTATCGTCAGATCCAAACCAACCCATTTTTTTATATATTTAATTACAATATAATTTTCTCTTGATCTTGGCAATGGTCCGACGAATTCGGCCCACACTGTCGCCCAGGGCTCTTCCGGGATCTGTGTCAACATCTTTCCCGCCGCCTGCCGCTGATTCGGTTTGAAGCTTGCGCAGTCCTCGCATTTCCGAAACTACGCCCTTGCGTCTCTCAAAGGGGTGCTACCCTCCCGTACGTAGTCTGGGAACTTTTGAGGATGCGCTTTTATCTTCTCTCGCATTTCCGTGATCCAGCTGCATTCTGCTTTGGCTCCGTGTCCTGCGTTCTTCGCAGCATCTCTGGTTTTGCTGATATCGATTCTGGCAGTGGCTGCCTCGATAACGCATCTGCTACTACGTTCAACTGGCCTTTCCTATATGCGACCTCAAAGTCATACTGCTGTACCTCTAACGCCCATCTGGCAATTTTTCCCCAAGGGTATTCTATGTTGTTCAACCACTTCAGTGCCATGTGATCCGTCACTACCTTAAAGCGGTAGCCCTCCAGGTACGGCTTCAGCTTCCGAATAGCCCACACAATTGCCAAGCACTCCTTCTCTGTTGTTGATTAGTTCTTCTCGGCTCCGTTTAAGGTCCGGCTGGAGTATGAAATGACCTTTTCGCCATCTTTTGTATCCTGTGTGAGGATCGCGCCAATCCCGTAGTCCCTGGCGTCCGTTTGCAGGATGAACATTTTCCCGAAGTCGGGGCACGCCAAGACTTGGTCGGTAACTAATCTGGCCTTCACCTCCTTGAAGGCTTGCTGGTGGTCCTGTGACAATGTCCACTTGGTACCCTTGCGGAGGAGGTCGTTGAGTGGTCTTACAATGCGCGCGAAGTCAGGCACGAAACGTCGTAGTCCAAACGGCATAACTCTCCATTGGAACAGCCCTTTCCCTGGGACCGTGAAAGCCGTGAAGCCCCGCTTGACTCTTCCAACGGTATTGCCAGTACCCATCCTTGCGGTCCAAACTGCTTATGTAGCGCGCCTCCCTTACTTGGTCGAGGATGTAATTTATCCGTGGCATCGCGTAGACATCGTTTATGGATTTCGCGTTTATCCGCCTGAAGTACACGCATAGTCTTCATTTTCTCATTTTCTTCTTCACCATGACTAAGGGCGAGCTGTACGGGCTCCTTGAATGTTCTATCATTCCCATTTCCAAAGTTCGTCCACCTTTGCATTAATCTCCCCTTGAATCTTTGGATTCTTGGAATAGTATCTCTTTTAATTGGTTTATCACCCTTCATGGTTATCGTGTGCTCAGCTATACTAGATATTCCGGCCATGGAATGAAATTCCGCGAGCTGTTTTCAGGAATTTATTCATGTCATCCTATTCGCCATCCTTTTGGACTGCTGCGCCTGACAACTTCTCCTCGAGCCACCCATTGTGTCTGCCTCTAGCTGGTATCCGGATTTCAGGACCGGCGCACCTGATCTCAGCCCCGACTTGCGTGAGGAAATTCCACCCCAGCACCAACGCATCCACTATTCCTGGTAATATCAGCAGGCTCATGTTGAGTAGCCTGTTGCCGAACTCCACTCCACACTATTTCGAGCTTTGCGTTGATTTCGCGGCACCTTTCATCTGCCAACCTAACCTGCAGTCGTATCCTTGTAATCGTTCCACGGTCAGCCAGCTTGTCCGCCAGCTCTTTCCTTATGAAGCTTGCTGTCGCCCCGATGTCGATCGTGGCCTTGTATGTGTCCCCATCGATCGCTACCGTTGCTGACAACTGCTGCTCCTCTTCGATTATTTTGCCAGTTAGATTGGAGAGGCGGCACCTATTCGGAGGTTTGGCGTGCAGTTCTCCTTGATGAGCTCTAGCGATTCCTTTTTCCCGTACCCCAGGGGTCTTATTAGGGTCTGCATCTCGATCATGTAGTCCTTGAATGCTTTCCTAAACCCTTGCTTCCTTTGCCTCACCTTTTCCGCGAGTTTCGTAAAGTACCCCCTGGGCAGGAAGAATGTTTGGAAACTATCTATGAATTCGGGCCAGGTTCTCCAGTGTTTGTTATTCGATATGTACCATTTCAAAGCCTTTCCCTGCATTAATTCCGGCATGGCTCGGGGAATCATGTTCAGGTCCAAACCATACGTGTTTGCGGAACACTCCACCTGTTCCAGGGATTTGAGGGGTTTTTCTTCTCCGTCAAAGCGAAAAGACCATTCCCTGACTTGTTTTGCTATTTTTGCATAGTCCGGCTGGCTGGGACTGGGTGTTTCTGGACTTGGCCTCCTTTCTGCTCGTCTCTCTCCGTTGACCTTCTCGCTGCATATCCTCCATGCTCAGACTTGCTATGAGGTCTTTACCCTAAGGGTTCGTCAGCTTTATGCTTGGACCTGGTAGTTCTGGATATGCTGCCTCCAATTCTGTCCAGATTGCTGCGACCTTTGGGTCGTTTTCCGTCTCTGCTAAGTATTCCACTAGGGCCTTTCGCATGTCCTCTGTTCTTCCGGACAGGGATATGCGCAACCTCTGTGCAAAGCCCTTCTTTTGGAGACGGTAGATCCAACTTCTACCCATACTGCTTTTTGTTTGTATACTGCCGGGATAATCACGTTTTTGGGCGCCAAATGTAAGGAACTGATTTTACTGGTCTGCTCGCTAGGGAGTACGTGCGGCTAGCTCAGTAGATTTTGTGCGTTCGTCCCATCAAATTTATATAAAACGTGATCACCCGGTTACCAGTTACAACACTTGCAGTTTTCGTTTCTGAGAAATTTATTCTTGCTTAGATTCACAATGCGATATAATTATCCGGCCGTCTATGCTCTGCCGTCGTAGTGCTGGATCGTCGCCTGGTACCACACGTGGGTTACACGTGGGTGGGTGGCGAGAGGAAAGGCAATGGGTTTAGACTAGGGTGAACAATTTGTAGTATGCGCACATATCGAATACCCACTGTACTAGCCAATAGTACAGAAACACACTGTAACACTCTGTTGCAATGTTTATGGAAATATTCCACTTCAAGTGCATGTGATATTTGATCCCCCACTCATGCACATGCGTCATAAATGCAGGATCAGCATTTATGCTGACCACTTGTGAGCGCACATAACCATCTCTCTCTTAGCAGAGTAATACATAAGTAATATTCCCTCTCCGCTGTCCAACTGTGGACTGCGCAGCAATGAGGCTTACGCTTAAGTATAACCTAAGGAAAAATGTTAAAATCAGTTTCAACTGAACGTTGGAGAGGCACCTTCGCTGCTTCCAGCAATAATAAAGAAACATTGAAAATATCAAAAGCAAGAGACCTACGCCATTTCTACGTGGCGACCGTGACTTCTCGCCTGCGAAGACAACAGCAACAATAACAAGAACATTCGTTGGAAAGGTCTCGGGCTCCGTTAGGACAAAAACAAAGAAAATTCTGGAAAAAGTCAAAAGAAAATCGGGAAAACAGTTTTTTACATGCAGCGCCATTTCTAAAACATAGGATGTCATTCTTCTCTGCTCATTTCGTTTTATTTAATTCATGAGACAAACTTTATTTGGTTCATAAATAAATTGTAACAGCAGGCATTTGTTTTTGAGGTGGTAAGATGAACTGTGTTAATTATGTGTATCGTGGATTTGAGGTTAAACCCACCACTTCCACCTTCTTCGACTTCCTCATCCTCATCCTCCTTCTTCTTCATCAATTAGAAGATACACGAGCCGAACGCAATAAAGCAAGAAGACTAAAGCATCAACAATCACGCTGGTTTTCAGAAGAAGGAGGAGGAAGACGAAGAAGGAAGAAGAAAAGGTAGAGGAAGAAGAAAGAGGATGAAGAAGAATGACGTCAATGCGTGCTTGAAGTATTATTTCCTGTGGCGATATGGCAAAAAATTGACATTGAACATAAACATGCGTGTTCAATTGCACAATGATCAATCTGCAGAACGGTTTTCGAAGCAATTATAAGAAATCGGAAGTGGCAAAGTTCCAATTACAAATGGCTTGATCACTTTGGAAAACAATTTTTGTACAATTCTACAATCTAAAGGCGAATTAATAGAAAGCGTTTTTCCAAATATAATTCAAAATCACGATTGGTTGACAGAACGAGCAATATTGTCACCAAAAAATGTACATGTCAATGAAATTTTCACATTCAAGAATAATTGCTAGGCGCACTGACATCATATAAATCTTTTGATAGCGCAATGAAAGAAGATGATGCAGTGAATTATCCAGTTGAATTTTTAAATTCCCTTGAACCGCCTGGTATGCCACCGGCATTTTTTTTAATTTTTCATTGAATTTTAAGACTGCATGCTCATGCATATGTTCATATATATCCTTAAATATTTCTTTTTTTATTTAATCTTAAATTTTTAAATCTTATCCAAATTATTAATATAAACTGAGCGACTGTTACAATTGTCAAGATTAAAAGGAGTAACCACAGTGACTGAAAGTCTTCTGTATGGTCGACTATTTTTACGTTATTGACCACATTGGCCGTATTATCTTTGTCTGACTATCGTCAGATCCAAACCAACCCATTTTTTTATATATTTATTTACAATATAATTTTCTCTGGTTTTGGGTTTTGGTTTATTTTACGTTAAAAATATTTTTGTTTTGAAAACAAAAATCCCTCCGTCGGATTCTCCTGCGGGGTGTACGGTGCCGTAAACTGCTGCTTCATCCCCATGTCGTTGAGGAACTTCATGAAAGCCCGGCACGTAAACTGCACGCCGTTGTCCGTAATCACCACCTTCGGTACTCCAAATCGTGCGACTATACGTTCCCTGAACGCTTTCTGCAACGTTTCCGCCGTGGCTGTTCGCGAAGGCACCAATTCTGTCCATTTCGAAAACCTGTCAATCAGCACCAACAACATGTTTTATGCTTCGATCTTGGCAATGGTCCGACGAATTCGGCCCACACTGTCGCCCAGGGCTTTTCCGGGATCTGTGTCAACATCTTTCCCGCCGCCTGCCGCTGATTCGGTTTGAACCTTGCGCAGTCCTCGATTTCCGAAACTACGCCCTTGCGTCTCTCTGCAAAGGGTGCTACCCTCCCATACGTAGTCTGGGAACTTTTGAGGATGCGCTTTTATCTTCTCTCGCATTTCCGTGATCCAGCTGCATTCTGCTTTGGCTCCGTGTCCTGCGTTCTTCGCAGCATCTCTGGTTCTGCTGATATCGATTCTGGCAGTGGCTGCCTCGATAACGCATCTGCTACTACGTTCAACTGGCCTTTCCTATATGCGACCTCAAAGTCATACTGCTGTACCTCTAACGCCCATCTGGCAATTTTCCCCAAGGGTATTCTATGTTGTTCAACCACTTCAGTGCCATGTGATCCGTCACTACCTTAAAGTGGTAGCCCCAGGTACGGCTTCAGCTTCCGAATAGCCCACACAATTGCCAAGCACTCCTTCTCTGTTGTTGATTAGTTCTTCTCGGCTCCGTTTAAGGTCCGGCTGGAGTATGAAATGACCATTTCGCCATCTTTTGTATTCTGTGTGAGGATCGCGCCAATCCGTAGTCCCTGGCGTCCGTTTGCAGGATGAACATTTTCCCGAAGTCGGGGCACGCCAAGACTTGGTCGGTAACTAATCTGGCCTTCACCTCCTTGAAGGCTTGCTGGTGGTCCTGTGACCATGTCCACTTGGTACCCTTGCGGAGGAGGTCGTTGAGTGGTCTTACAATGCGCGCGAAGTCAGGCACGAAACGTCGTAGTCCAAACGGCATAACTCTCCATTGGAACAGCCCTTTCCCTGGGACCGTGAAAGCCGTGAAGCCCCGCTTGACTCTTCCAACGGTATTGCCAATACCCATCCTTGCGGTCCAAACTGCTTATGTAGCGCGCCTCCCTTAGTTGGTCGAGGATGTAATTTATCCGTGGCATCGCGTAGACATCCTTTATGGATTTCGCGTTTATCCGCCTGAAGTACACGCATAGTCTTCATTTTCCCATTTTCTTCTTCACCATGACTAAGGGCGAGCTGTACGGGCTCCTTGAATGTTCTATCATTCCCATTTCCAGAAGTTCGTCCACCTTTGCATTAATCTCCCTTGAATCTTTGGATTCTTGGAATAGTATCTCTTTTAATTGGTTTATCACCCTTCATGGTTATCGTGTGCTCAGCTATACTAGATGTTCCGGCCATGGAATGAAATTCCGCGAGCTGTTTCAGGAATTTATTCATGTCATCCTATTCGCCATCCTTTTGGACTACTGCGCCTGACAACTTCTCCTCGAGCCACCCATTGTGTCTGCCTCTAGCTGGTATCCGGATTTCAGGACCGGCGCACCTGATCTCAGCCCCGACTTGCGTGAGGAAATTCCACCCCGCACCAACGCATCCACTATTCCTGGTAATATCAGCAGGCTCATGTTGAGTAGCCTGTTGCCGAACTCCACTCCACACTATTTCGAGCTTTGCGTTGATTTCGCGGCACCTTTCATCTGCCAACCTAACCTGCAGTCGTATCCTTGTAATCGTTCCACGGTCAGCCAGCTTGTCCGCCAGCTCTTTCCTTATGAAGCTTGCTGTCGCCCCGGTGTCGATCGTGGCCTTGTATGTGTCCCCATCGATCGCTACCGTTGCTGACAACTGCTGCTCCTCTTCGATTATTTTGCCAGTTAGATTGGAGAGGCGGCACCTATTCGGAGGTTTGGCGTGCAGTTCTCCTTGATGAGCTCTAGCGATTCCTTTTTCCCGTACCCCAGGGGTCTTATTAGGGTCTGCATCTCGATCATGTAGTCCTTGAATGCTTCCTAAACCCTTGCTTCCTTTGCCTCACCTTTTCCGCGAGTTTCGTAAAGTACCCCCCTGGGCAGGAAGAATGTTTGGAAACTATCTATGAATTCGGGCCAGGTTCTCCAGTGTTTGTTATTCGATATGTACCATTTCAAAGCCTTTCCCTGCATTAATTCCGGCATGGCTCGGGGAATCATGTTCAGGTCCAAACCATACGTGTTTGCGGAACACTCCACCTGTTCCAGGGATTTGAGGGGTTTTTCTTCTCCGTCAAAGCGAAAAGACCATTCCCTGACTTGTTTTGCTATTTTTGCATAGTCCGGCTGGCTGGGACTGGGTGTTTCTGGACTTGGCCTCCTTTCTGCTCGTCTCTCTCCGTTGACCTTCTCGCTGCATATCCTCCATGCTCAGACTTGCTATGAGGTCTTTACCCTAAGGGTTCGTCAGCTTTATGCTTGGACCTGGTAGTTCTGGATATGCTGCCTCCAATTCTGTCCAGATTGCTGCGACCTTTGGGTCGTTTTCCGTCTCTGCTAAGTATTCCACTAGGGCCTTTCGCATGTCCTCTGTTCTTCCGGACAGGGATATGCGCAACCTCTGTGCAAAGTCCTTCTTTTGGAGACGGTAGATCCAACTTCTACCCATACTGCTTTTTGTTTGTATACTGCCGGGATAATCACGTTTTTGGGCGCCAGATGTAACGAACTGATTTTACTGGTCTGCTCGCTAGGGAGTACGTGCGGCTAGCTCAGTAGATTTTGTGCGTTCGTCCCATCAAATTTATATTAAAACGTGATCACCCGGTTACCAGTTACAACACTTGCAGTTTTCGTTTCTGAGAAATTTATTCTTGCTTAGATTCACAATGCGATATAATTATCCGGCCGTCTATGCTCTGCCGTCGTAGTGCTGGATCGTCGCCTGGTACCACACGTGGGTTACACGTGGGTGGGTGGCGAGAGGAAGGGCAATGGGTTTAGGGAAGCGTCACCGTTCTCAGACTAGGGTGAACAATTTGTAGTATGCGCACATATCGAATATCCACTGTACTAGCCAATAGTACAGAAACACACTGTAACACTCTGTTGCAATGTTTATGGAAATATTCCACTTCAAGTGCATGTGATATTTGATCCCCCACTCATGCACATGCGTCATAAATGCAGGATCAGCATTTATGCTGACCACTTGTGAGCGCACATAACCATCTCTCTCTTAGCAGAGTAATACATAAGTAATATTCCCTCTCCGCTGTCCAACTGTGGACTGCGCAGCAATGAGGCTTACGCTTAAGTATAACCTAAGGAAAAATGTTAAAATCAGTTTCAACTGAACGTTGGAGAGGCACCTTCGCTGCTTCCAGCAATAATAAAGAAACATTGAAAATATCAAAAGCAAGAGACCTACGCCATTTCTACGTGGCGACCGTGACTTCTCGCCTGCGAAGACAACAGCAACAATAACAAGAACATTCGTTGGAAAGGTCTCGGGCTCCGTTAGGACAAAAACAAAGAAAATTCTGGAAAAAGTTAAAAGAAAATCGGGAAAACAGTTTTTTACATGCAGTGCCATTTCTAAAACATAGGATGTCATTCTTCTCTGCTCATTTCGTTTTATTTAATTCATGAGACAAACTTTATTTGGTTCATAAATAAATTGTAACAGCAGGCATTTGTTTTTGAGGTGGTAAGATGAACTGTGTTAATTATGTGTATCGTGGATTTGAGGTTAAACCCACCACTTCCACCTTCTTCGACTTCCTCATCCTCATCCTCATCCTCCTTCTTCTTCATCAATTAGAAGATACACGAGCCGAACGCAATAAAGCAAGAAGACTAAAGCATCAACAATCACGCTGGTTTCAGAAGAAGGAGGAGGAAGACGAAGAAGGAAGAAGAAAAAGGTAGAGGAAGAAGAAAGAGGATGAAGAAGAATGACGTCAATGCGTGCTTGAAGTATTATTTCCTGTGGCGATATGGCAAAAAATTGACATTGAACATAAACATGCGTGTTCAATTGCACAATGATCAATCTGCAGAACGGTTTTCGAAGCAATTATAAGAAATCGGAAGTGGCAAAGTTCCAATTACAAATAGCTTGATCACTTTGGAAAACAATTTTTGTACAATTCTACAATCTAAAGGCGAATTAATAGAAAGCGTTTTTCCAAATATAATTCAAAATCACGATTGGTTGACAGAACGAGCAATATTGTCACCAAAAAATGTACATGTCAATGAAATTTTCACATTCAAGAATAATTGCTAGGCGCACTGACATCATATAAATCTTTTGATAGCGCAATGAAAGAAGATGATGCAGTGAATTATCCAGTTGAATTTTTAAATTCCCTTGAACCGCCTGGTATGCCACCGCATTTTTTTAATTTTTCATTGAATTTTAAGACTGCATGCTCATGCATATGTTCATATATATCCTTAAATATTTCTTTTTTTATTTAATCTTAAATTTTTAAATCTTATCCAAATTATTAATATAAACTGAGCGACTGTTACAATTGTCAAGATTAAAAGGAGTAACCACAGTGACTGAAAGTCTTCTGTATGGTCGACTATTTTTACGTTATTGACCACATTGGCCGTATTATCTTTTGTCTGACTATCGTCAGATCCAAACCAACCCATTTTTTTATATATTTAATTACAATATAATTTTCTCTTGATCTTAGCAATTCCGGCATGGCTCGGGGAATCATGTTCAGGTCCAAACCATACGTGTTTACGGAACACTCCACCTGTTCCAGGGATTTGAGAGGTTTTTCTTCTCCGTCAAAGCGAAAAGACCATTCCCTGACTTGTTTTGCTATTTTTGCATAGTCCGGCTGGCTGGGACTGGGTGTTTCTGGACTTGGCCTCCTTTCTGCTCGTCTCTCTCCGTTGACCTTCTCGCTGCATATCCTCCATGCTCAGACTTGCTATGAGGTCTTTACCCTAAGGGTTCGTCAGCTTTATGCTTGGACCTGGTAGTTCTGGATATGCTGCCTCCAATTCTGTCCAGATTGCTGCGACCTTTGGGTCGTTTTCCGTCTCTGCTAAGTATTCCACTAGGGCCTTTCGCATGTCCTCTGTTCTTCCGGACAGGGATATGCGCAACCTCTGTGCAAAGTCCTTCTTTTGGAGACGGTAGATCCAACTTCTACCCATACTGCTTTTTGTTTGTATACTGCCGGGATAATCACGTTTTTGGGCGCCAGATGTAACGAACTGATTTTACTGGTCTGCTCGCTAGGGAGTACGTGCGGCTAGCTCAGTAGATTTTGTGCGTTCGTCCCATCAAATTTATATTAAAACGTGATCACCCGGTTACCAGTTACAACACTTGCAGTTTTCGTTTCTGAGAAATTTATTCTTGCTTAGATTCACAATGCGATATAATTATCCGGCCGTCTATGCTCTGCCGTCGTAGTGCTGGATCGTCGCCTGGTACCACACGTGGGTTACACGTGGGTGGGTGGCGAGAGGAAGGGCAATGGGTTTAGGGAAGCGTCACCGTTCTCAGACTAGGGTGAACAATTTGTAGTATGCGCACATATCGAATATCCACTGTACTAGCCAATAGTACAGAAACACACTGTAACACTCTGTTGCAATGTTTATGGAAATATTCCACTTCAAGTGCATGTGATATTTGATCCCCCACTCATTCACATGCGTCATAAATGCAGGATCAGCATTTATGCTGACCACTTGTGAGCGCACATAACCATCTCTCTCTTAGCAGAGTAATACATAAGTAATATTCCCTCTCCGCTGTCCAACTGTGGACTGCGCAGCAATGAGGCTTACGCTTAAGTATAACCTAAGGAAAAATGTTAAAATCAGTTTCAACTGAACGTTGGAGAGGCACCTTCGCTGCTTCCAGCAATAATAAAGAAACATTGAAAATATCAAAAGCAAGAGACCTACGCCATTTCTACGTGGCGACCGTGACTTCTCGCCTGCGAAGACAACAGCAACAATAACAAGAACATTCGTTGGAAAGGTCTCGGGCTCCGTTAGGACAAAAACAAAGAAAATTCTGGAAAAAGTCAAAAGAAAATCGGGGAAAACAGTTTTTTACATGCAGCGCCATTTCTAAAACATAGGATGTCATTCTTCCTGCTCATTTCGTTTTATTTAATTCATGAGACAAACTTTATTTGGTTCATAAATAAATTGTAACAGCAGGCATTTGTTTTTGAGGTGGTAAGATGAACTGTGTTAATTATGTGTATCGTGGATTTGAGGTTAAACCCACCACTTCCACCTTCTTCGACTTCCTCATCCTCATCCTCCTTCTTCTTCATCAATTAGAAGATACACGAGCCGAACGCAATAAAGCAAGAAGACTAAAGCATCAACAATCACGCTGGTTTTCAGAAGAAGGAGGAGGAAGACGAAGAAGGAAGAAGAAAAAGGTAGAGGAAGAAGAAAGAGGATGAAGAAGAATGACGTCAATGCGTGCTTGAAGTATTATTTCCTGTGGCGATATGGCAAAAAATTGACATTGAACATAAACATGCGTGTTCAATTGCACAATGATCAATCTGCAGAACGGTTTTCGAAGCAATTATAAGAAATCGGAAGTGGCAAAGTTCCAATTACAAATGGCTTGATCACTTTGGAAAACAATTTTTGTACAATTCTACAATCTAAAGGCGAATTAATAGAAAGCGTTTTTCCAAATATAATTCAAAATCACAGAAATCACGATTGGTTGACAGAACGAGCAATATTGTCACCAAAAAATGTACATGTCAATGAAATTTTCACATTCAAGAATAATTGCTAGGCGCACTGACATCATATAAATCTTTTGATAGCGCAATGAAAG
Source organism: Drosophila teissieri (assembly GCF_016746235.2). Taxonomy (NCBI): domain Eukaryota; kingdom Metazoa; phylum Arthropoda; class Insecta; order Diptera; family Drosophilidae; genus Drosophila; species Drosophila teissieri. The sequence goes on along the minus strand of NC_053029.1, from coordinate 24,767,703 downwards.
AAGATGATGCAGTGAATTATCCAGTTGAATTTTTAAATTCCCTTGAACCGCCTGGTATGCCACCGCATTTTTTTAATTTTTCATTGAATTTTAAGACTGCATGCTCATGCATATGTTCATATATATCCTTAAATATTTCTTTTTTTATTTAATCTTAAATTTTTAAATCTTATCCAAATTATTAATATAAACTGAGCGACTGTTACAATTGTCAAGATTAAAAGGAGTAACCACAGTGACTGAAAGTCTTCTGTATGGTCGACTATTTTTACGTTATTGACCACATTGGCCGTATTATCTTTTGTCTGACTATCGTCAGATCCAAACCAACCCATTTTTTTATATATTTATTTACAATATAATTTTCTCTTGGTTTTGGGTTTTGGTTTATTTTACGTTAAAAATATTTTTGTTTTGAAAACAAAAATCCCTCCGTCGGATTCTCCTGCGGGGTGTACGGTGCCGTAAACTGCTGCTTCATCCCCATGTCGTTGAGGAACTTCATGAAAGCCCGGCACGTAAACTGCACGCCGTTGTCCGTAATCACCACCTTCGGTACTCGAAATCGTGCGACTATACGTTCCCTGAACGCTTTCTGCAACGTTTCCGCCGTGGCTGTTCGCGAAGGCACCAATTCTGTCCATTTCGAAAACCTGTCAATCAGCACCAACAACATGTTTTATGCTTCGATCTTGGCAATGGTCCGACGAATTCGGCCCACACTGTCGCCCAGGGCTCTTCCGGGATCTGTGTCAACATCTTTCCCGCCGCCTGCCGCTGATTCGGTTTGAACCTTGCGCAGTCCTCGCATTTCCGAAACTACGCCCTTGCGTCTCTCTGCAAAGGGTGCTACCCTCCCATACGTAGTCTGGGAACTTTTGAGGATGCGCTTTTATCTTCTCTCGCATTTCCGTGATCCAGCTGCATTCTGCTTTGGCTCCGTGTCCTGCGTTCTTCGCAGCATCTCTGGTTCTGCTGATATCGATTCTGGCAGTGGCTGCCTCGATAACGCATCTGCTACTACGTTCAACTGGCCTTTCCTATATGCGACCTCAAAGTCATACTGCTGTACCTCTAACGCCCATCTGGCAATTTTTCCCCAAGGGTATTCTATGTTGTTCAACCACTTCAGTGCCATGTGATCCGTCACTACCTTAAAGCGGTAGCCCTCCAGGTACGGCTTCAGCTTCCGAATAGCCCACACAATTGCCAAGCACTCCTTCTCTGTTGTTGATTAGTTCTTCTCGGCTCCGTTTAAGGTCCGGCTGGAGTATGAAATGACCTTTTCGCCATCTTTTGTATCCTGTGTGAGGATCGCGCCAATCCCGTAGTCCCTGGCGTCCGTTTGCAGGATGAACATTTTCCCGAAGTCGGGGCACGCCAAGACTTGGTCGGTAACTAATCTGGCCTTCACCTCCTTGAAGGCTTGCTGGTGGTCCTGTGACAATGTCCACTTGGTACCCTTGCGGAGGAGGTCGTTGAGTGGTCTTACAATGCGCGCGAAGTCAGGCACGAAACGTCGTAGTCCAAACGGCATAACTCTCCATTGGAACAGCCCTTTCCCTGGGACCGTGAAAGCCGTGAAGCCCCGCTTGACTCTTCCAACGGTATTTGCCAGTACCCATCCTTGCGGTCCAAACTGCTTATGTAGCGCGCCTCCCTTACTTGGTCGAGGATGTAATTTATCCGTGGCATCGCGTAGACATCGTTTATGGATTTCGCGTTTATCCGCCTGAAGTACACGCATAGTCTTCATTTTCTCATTTTCTTCTTCACCATGACTAAGGGCGAGCTGTACGGGCTCCTTGAATGTTCTATCATTCCCATTTCCAAAAGTTCGTCCACCTTTGCATTAATCTCCCCTTGAATCTTTGGATTCTTGGAATAGTATCTCTTTTAATTGGTTTATCACCCTTCATGGTTATCGTGTGCTCAGCTATACTAGATATTCCGGCCATGGAATGAAATTCCGCGAGCTGTTTTCAGGAATTTATTCATGTCATCCTATTCGCCATCCTTTTGGACTGCTGCGCCTGACAACTTCTCCTCGAGCCACCCATTGTGTCTGCCTCTAGCTGGTATCCGGATTTCAGGACCGGCGCACCTGATCTCGGCCCCGACTTGCGTGAGGAAATTCCACCCCAGCACCAACGCATCCACTATTCCTGGTAATATCAGCAGGCTCATGTTGAGTAGCCTGTTGCCGAACTCCACTCCTATTTCGAGCTTTGCGTTGATTTCGCGGCACCTTTCATCTGCCAACCTAACCTGCAGTCGTATCCTTGTAATCGTTTCACGGGCAGCCAGCTTGTCCGCCAGCTCTTTCCTTATGAAGCTTGCTGTCGCCCCGGTGTCGATCGTGGCCTTGTATGTGTCCCCATCGATCGCTACCGTTGCTGACAACTGCTGCTCCTCTTCGATTATTTTGCCAGTTAGATTGGAGAGGCGGCACCTATTCGGAGGTCTGGCGTGCAGTTCTCCTTGATGAGCTCTAGCGTTTCTTTTTTCCCGTACCCCAGGGGTCTTATTAGGGTCTGCATCTCGATCATGTAGTCCTTGAATGCTTTCCTAAACCCTTGCTTCCTTTGCCTCACCTTTTCCGCGAGTTTCGTAAAGAATGTTTGGAAACTATCTATGAATTCGGGCCAGGTTCTCCAGTGTTTGTTATTCGATATGTACCATTTCAAAGCCTTTCCCGGCATTAATTCCGGCATGGCTCGGGGAATCATGTTCAGGTCCAAACCATACGTGTTTGCGGAACACTCCACCTCTTCCAGGGATTTGAGGGGTTTTTCTTCTCCGTCAAAGCGAAAAGACCATTCCCTGACTTGTTTTGCTATTTTTGCATAGTCCGGCTGGCTGGGACTGGGTGTTTCTGGACTTGGCCTCCTTTCTGCTCGTCTCTCTCCGTTGACCTTCTCGCTGCATATCCTCCATGCTCAGACTTGCTATGAGGTCTTTACCCTAAGGGTTCGTCAGCTTTATGCTTGGACCTGGTAGTTCTGGATATGCTGCCTCCAATTCTGTCCAGATTGCTGCGACCTTTGGGTCGTTTTCCGTCTCTGCTAAGTATTCCACTAGGGCCTTTCGCATGTCCTCTGTTCTTCCGGACAGGGATATGCGCAACCTCTGTGCAAAGCCCTTCTTTTGGAGACGGTAGATCCAACTTCTACCCATACTGCTTTTTGTTTGTATACTGCCGGGATAATCACGTTTTTGGGCGCCAAATGTAAGGAACTGATTTTACTGGTCTGCTCGCTAGGGAGTACGTGCGGCTAGCTCAGTAGATTTTGTGCGTTCGTCCCATCAAATTTATATTAAAACGTGATCACCCGGTTACCAGTTACAACACTTGCAGTTTTCGTTTCTGAGAAATTTATTCTTGCTTAGATTCACAATGCGATATAATTATCCGGCCGTCTATGCTCTGCCGTCGTAGTGCTGGATCGTCGCCTGGTACCACACGTGGGTTACACGTGGGTGGGTGGCGAGAGGAAAGGCAATGGGTTTAGACTAGGGTGAACAATTTGTAGTATGCGCACATATCGAATACCCACTGTACTAGCCAATAGTACAGAAACACACTGTAACACTCTGTTGCAATGTTTATGGAAATATTCCACTTCAAGTGCATGTGATATTTGATCCCCCACTCATGCACATGCGTCATAAATGCAGGATCAGCATTTATGCTGACCACTTGTGAGCGCACATAACCATCTCTCTCTTAGCAGAGTAATACATAAGTAATATTCCCTCTCCGCTGTCCAACTGTGGACTGCGCAGCAATGAGGCTTACGCTTAAGTATAACCTAAGGAAAAATGTTAAAATCAGTTTCAACTGAACGTTGGAGAGGCACCTTCGCTGCTTCCAGCAATAATAAAGAAACATTGAAAATATCAAAAGCAAGAGACCTACGCCATTTCTACGTGGCGACCGTGACTTCTCGCCTGCGAAGACAACAGCAACAATAACAAGAACATTCGTTGGAAAGGTCTCGGGCTCCGTTAGGACAAAAACAAAGAAAATTCTGGAAAAAGTCAAAAGAAAATCGGGAAAACAGTTTTTTACATGCAGCGCCATTTCTAAAACATAGGATGTCATTCTTCTCTGCTCATTTCGTTTTATTTAATTCATGAGACAAACTTTATTTGGTTCATAAATAAATTGTAACAGCAGGCATTTGTTTTTGAGGTGGTAAGATGAACTGTGTTAATTATGTGTATCGTGGATTTGAGGTTAAACCCACCACTTCCACCTTCTTCGACTTCCTCATCCTCATCCTCCTTCTTCTTCATCAATTAGAAGATACACGAGCCGAACGCAATAAAGCAAGAAGACTAAAGCATCAACAATCACGCTGGTTTTCAGAAGAAGGAGGAGGAAGACGAAGAAGGAAGAAGAAAAAGGTAGAGGAAGAAGAAAGAGGATGAAGAAGAATGACGTCAATGCGTGCTTGAAGTATTATTTCCTGTGGCGATATGGCAAAAAATTGACATTGAACATAAACATGCGTGTTCAATTGCACAATGATCAATCTGCAGAACGGTTTTCGAAGCAATTATAAGAAATCGGAAGTGGCAAAGTTCCAATTACAAATGGCTTGATCACTTTGGAAAACAATTTTTGTACAATTCTACAATCTAAAGGCGAATTAATAGAAAGCGTTTTTCCAAATATAATTCAAAATCACGATTGGTTGACAGAACGAGCAATATTGTCACCAAAAAATGTACATGTCAATGAAATTTTCACATTCAAGAATAATTGCTAGGCGCACTGACATCATATAAATCTTTTGATAGCGCAATGAAAGAAGATGATGCAGTGAATTATCCAGTTGAATTTTTAAATTCCCTTGAACCGCCTGGTATGCCACCGCATTTTTTTAATTTTTCATTGAATTTTAAGACTGCATGCTCATGCATATGTTCATATATATCCTTAAATATTTCTTTTTTTATTTAATCTTAAATTTTTAAATCTTATCCAAATTATTAATATAAACTGAGCGACTGTTACAATTGTCAAGATTAAAAGGAGTAACCACAGTGACTGAAAGTCTTCTGTATGGTCGACTATTTTTACGTTATTGACCACATTGGCCGTATTATCTTTTGTCTGACTATCGTCAGATCCAAACCAACCCATTTTTTTATATATTTATTTACAATATAATTTTCTCTTGGTTTTGGGTTTTGGTTTATTTTACGTTAAAAATATTTTTGTTTTGAAAACAAAAATCCCTCCGTCGGATTCTCCTGCGGGGTGTACGGTGCCGTAAACTGCTGCTTCATCCCCATGTCGTTGAGGAACTTCATGAAAGCCCGGCACGTAAACTGCACGCCGTTGTCCGTAATCACCACCTTCGGTACTCGAAATCGTGCGACTATACGTTCCCTGAACGCTTTCTGCAACGTTTCCGCCGTGGCTGTTCGCGAAGGCACCAATTCTGTCCATTTCGAAAACCTGTCAATCAGCACCAACAACATGTTTTATGCTTCGATCTTGGCAATGGTCCGACGAATTCGGCCCACACTGTCGCCCAGGGCTCTTCCGGGATCTGTGTCAACATCTTTCCCGCCGCCTGCCGCTGATTCGGTTTGAACCTTGCGCAGTCCTCGCATTTCCGAAACTACGCCCTTGCGTCTCTCTGCAAAGGGTGCTACCCTCCCATACGTAGTCTGGGAACTTTTGAGGATGCGCTTTTATCTTCTCTCGCATTTCCGTGATCCAGCTGCATTCTGCTTTGGCTCCGTGTCCTGCGTTCTTCGCAGCATCTCTGGTTCTGCTGATATCGATTCTGGCAGTGGCTGCCTCGATAACGCATCTGCTACTACGTTCAACTGGCCTTTCCTATATGCGACCTCAAAGTCATACTGCTGTACCTCTAACGCCCATCTGGCAATTTTTCCCCAAGGGTATTCTATGTTGTTCAACCACTTCAGTGCCATGTGATCCGTCACTACCTTAAAGCGGGTACGGCTTCAGCTTCCGAATAGCCCACACAATTGCCAAGCACTCCTTCTCTGTTGTTGATTAGTTCTTCTCGGCTCCGTTTAAGGTCCGGCTGGAGTATGAAATGACCTTTTCGCCATCTTTTGTATCCTGTGTGAGGATCGCGCCAATCCCGTAGTCCCTGGCGTCCGTTTGCAGGATGAACATTTTCCCGAAGTCGGGGCACGCCAAGACTTGGTCGGTAACTAATCTGGCCTTCACCTCCTTGAAGGCTTGCTGGTGGTCCTGTGACCATGTCCACTTGGTACCCTTGCGGAGGAGGTCGTTGAGTGGTCTTACAATGCGCGCGAAGTCAGGCACGAAACGTCGTAGTCCAAACGGCATAACTCTCCATTGGAACAGCCCTTTCCCTGGGACCGTGAAAGCCGTGAAGCCCCGCTTGACTCTTCCAACGGTATTGCCAATACCCATCCTTGCGGTCCAAACTGCTTATGTAGCGCGCCTCCCTTAGTTGGTCGAGGATGTAATTTATCCGTGGCATCGCGTAGACATCCTTTATGGATTTCGCGTTTATCCGCCTGAAGTACACGCATAGTCTTCATTTTCCCATTTTCTTCTTCACCATGACTAAGGGCGAGCTGTACGGGCTCCTTGAATGTTCTATCATTCCCATTTCCAGAAGTTCGTCCACCTTTGCATTAATCTCCCCTTGAATCTTTGGATTCTTGGAATAGTATCTCTTTTAATTGGTTTATCACCCTTCATGGTTATCGTGTGCTCAGCTATACTAGATGTTCCGGCCATGGAATGAAATTCCGCGAGCTGTTTTCAGGAATTTATTCATGTCATCCTATTCGCCATCCTTTTGGACTGCTGCGCCTGACAACTTCTCCTCGAGCCACCCATTGTGTCTGCCTCTAGCTGGTATCCGGATTTCAGGACCGGCGCACCTGATCTCGGCCCCGACTTGCGTGAGGAAATTCCACCCCAGCACTATTCCAGGTAATATCAGCAGGCTCATGTTGAGTAGCCTGTTGCCGAACTCCACTCCACACTATTTCGAGCTTTGCGTTGATTTCGCGGCACCTTTCATCTGCCAACCTAACCTGCAGTCGTATCCTTGTAATCGTTCCACGGGCAGCCAGCTTGTCCGCCAGCTCTTTCCTTATGAAGCTTGCTGTCGCCCCGGTGTCGATCGTGGCCTTGTATGTATCCCCATCGATCGCTACCGTTGCTGACAACTGCTGCTCCTCTTCGATTATTTTGCCAGTTAGATTGGAGAGGCGGCACCTATTCGGAGGTCTGGCGTGCAGTTCTCCTTGATGAGCTCTAGCGTTTCTTTTTTCCCGTACCCCAGGGGTCTTATTAGGGTCTGCATCTCGATCATGTAGTCCTTAAATGCTTTCCTAAACCCTTGCTTCCTTTGCCTCACCTTTTCCGCGAGTTTCGTAAAGAATGTTTGGAAACTATCTATGAATTCGGGCCAGGTTCTCCAGTGTTTGTTATTCGATATGTACCATTTCAAAGCCTTTCCCGGCATTAATTCCGGCATGGCTCGGGGAATCATGTTCAGGTCCAAACCATACTTGTTTGCGGAACACTCCACCTGTTCCAGGGATTTGAGGGGTTTTTCTTCTCCGTCAAAGCGAAAAGACCATTCCCTGACTTGTTTTGCTATTTTTGCATAGTCCGGCTGGCTGGGACACGTGAGTGGGTGGCGAGAGGAAAGGCAATGGGTTTAGGGAAGCGTCACCGTTCTCAGACTGGGGTGAACAATTTGTAGTATGCGCACATATCGAATACACACTGTACTAGCCAATAGTACAGAAACACACTGTAACACTCTGTTGCAATGTTTATGGAAATATTCCACTTTAAGTGCATGTGATATTTGATCCCCCATTCATGCACATGCGTCATAAATGCAGGATCAGCATTTATGCTGACCACTTGTGAGCACACATAACCATCTCTCTCTTAGCAGAGTAATACATAAGTAATATTCCCTCTCCGCTGTCCAACTGTGGACTGCGCAGCAATGAGGCTTACGCTTAAGTATAACCTAAGGAAGAATGTTAAAATCAGATTCAACTGAACGTTGGAGAGGCACCTTCGCTGCTTCCAGCAATAATAAAGAAACATTGAAAATATCAAAAGCAAGAGACCTACGTCATTTCTACATGGCGACCGTGACTTCTTGCCTGCGAAGAGGCAATCCGTCCCTTACACCAGCGCGGGAGATTGAGGAACTGGACAAAAACAAAAAATACTGAGTGAGTATAGTGTGGTAATGGGCAGACGCGGAGGTCAGAAAAATAAAATGAATAAAAGAAGAACACACATTAAGTGGCTTTTATACACAAATAAAACGCTGCCCCCTTGGGCAACGGCACAAAAATTAACTGCCGAACTAGATTTTCTAAAACAAGACCTCCAGCAAAGAAAGCCGAATACCACAACTCACTCAGTCAATATTAAAGTTATAAATAAAAAACAAATAATACAAAAGCCACCATCTCCCAAGCCGTTGCCAAGGAAAATTGACGCCTGCCCGACCGACTGCCCTGGACCATTATACGCGGTAGCACGTAAATCCACATGCCTAATACCAAAGACCAGTGCGAAGACCAGCGCCGGCCCCGCCTGAGCCAATAGGCCCAGGACATGAGCAGCAGTAAAGACAACAGCGAGAGGGGCACTCCGCCACTTTCGCCCACGAAGGAGCGTCAGCGCAGCCAAGCCGGCGACGACCAGCTGACGGATAACATCCTCAGCAGCAAATCACCATTTTTAAAGAATAACATCATCAGCAGCAGATCATCATTATTAAAATAAGAAAATTTGTAAAATTGTGCGGAATTTTCTCTGCTCGATTAGAAGTATAGCCCGTAAAGCAATGCAAAAACGATAGGTAGGAAAACTTGTTAACATAAATGCAAAGTAATGCAATAGACAAATTTAGTGAAGATACAACAAATAGTTATAAATACAATATATAAGTTAACTAAAGCAAACGTCGCTCCCACGGGCGCATGAAATACGACAACATCGGCATACTGCAACGTAAGCATTATGCCGGATGTCGATACGTAGCCGGCAGACACTGCAGATTTGCGTGGCCGCTACGAATATGAGATCGCAACAATGTGTTTCGTTTTCATGCTAGCTCCTAAGTTTGAATTCTTGTATTTTATATTCAGTTCTGATTTTGTCTCCGACGCTACAGCTCCGCTTGGCTCGGTTAATAAAACATAAAAAAGTAACTCCTAATCTTTCATTGTCACGGCTCCGCCTGACATCTGATTAGTAAAGGTCGCGCGCGTTAACCGCCGGCCAACCCTAATTATAATTGGCGCCCAACCAGTGGTATTTGACAGTGCGTTAGTCATTACCCACGAACACAAAAAAAGTGCAAAACAAACTAAAATAAATTCTAAAAATCTAAAACCTAACTACAAGTTAATCAGACTCAGCCACATTAACAGGGCTGTAGCAACAAAACAAGTGCTTGTGACCACTGTTGTTTACAACAGAACTATTTAACAAGTGGCTGCTGCTGACCTACGTCAACACAGGCAGCACAGCTACAACGCCATTAACCTCGCCTCTTGAGTGCAGTTGGCTGAGGTGCGCTATAGCGCAAACTTAATTTCACGTCACACCGAAGCCGCAGGTGCTCTTCGGGCAGCGACTTATCGCCAGATTAGCGCGCAAGCTATCTGGACAGCGGAGACGGCAGCGCGGGAGGCAGAGACAAGCAGTGTACAAAAACAGAAACCAACTTCAGTTTAGAACACAACACAACACCAAAAAAAATGTAAGTGGGCACCTTTTTTTTAAAACTGCACTTAAACCTGCGAAACAAAAAATAAGCATATAAACACATTTTTGCAAGTGTCTTTTCTTAAATGAAATTAAATAATAAATAGTTTTAACATACGTGAAACTAGTAAAGGATTAAGTTGACGGAAAACTATTGGCAGCAAAAATATATAAACATTTGTTGAATAATTACTAAAAGCGGCGCATCAAATGCATGCGCGCACAAATTTCTTTTTCCGTCTGCCTTCATCTTGTTCGTTTTGTTTGGTCGTTCAACGTAATACGATCCGTGGGATTTCGCAACTTTGTTGCCTCCGTCCTCAAGCGTTGTGTTCGAGTTTTCGTTGTTTACATTAGAAGCATATGACTTCACCCTTCCTTTTCTATAGAAACACTCGCCGAAAGTGTAGTGATTCTGACTCTGATTGCGACGACCATCGCATTCGCTGTTCAGTGCCAAGACGCACACCCTCACCCCCACCCTCACCTCGTCCTACAGACAGCGTCATGGACCCAGACCAGTTGAAATTCGTAATGCAGGCAGCCGTCACCGCTGCCTTAGATGAGCAAGCCGCTGCAAATAAGGTCTTGATTGACAAAGTCAACGCAATGGCCCCGCAGCTGGCCGCAGCGCATATTACGCCACCAGAGGTGCAAGCTTATGCACCCATAGAGATAAGAAATGATATCCGCTGCGACGAGCCATTAGATGCCGTCAAATGCTTGCCCGAGTTTGCAGGCGCACATGAATCATATGTTTCATGGAGACAGGCGGCTCTCGCAGCCTATTGTATTTTTAGGCCGTACGACGGCAGTTCACGCCATTATCAGGCGGTCATAATTATAAGAAACAAAATCAGGGGGGCCGCGGACGTTGTTCTAGCCTCTTTCGGCACAGTTCTTAACTTCGAAGCGATTATAAGTCGCCTCGACTTCACGTACAGCGACAAACGTCCAGTTCACGTAATTGAGCAAGAGCTGGCCACGCTGAGACAAGGCAACATGTCTCTGCTGCAATACTATGATGAGGTCGGCAAAAAGCTTACATTATTGACTAATAAAGTCAACATGTCATACGAGCCGGTCCTAGCAAAGGGCCTCTGCGAAAAGTTCCGCGAAGATGCACTACGTGTGTTTGTTTCGGGACTCAAGCGTAGTCTCACAGATGTGCTGTTCTCAGCAAAGCCAAGGGACTTGCCGTCAGCTCTGGCGCTCGCGCAAGAGGTGGCATCGAACCATGAAAGATATGCGTTCGCTGCCAACTTCGCGAGAAGCATTGAGGAAAAAGAACACAAGGCAAGTACCCAACAGCGGGTCAAGCCACCCCAACAAGAAACACAGGCAAGCGGGTCAAAGAACCCACATTTTAGTAGGCAGAACAAGCAGCAAGGCCAATACGGCCAGCGAAATGCCGAGCAGCAAACTCGCGCCAGTGCTCCAGAACCAATGGAGGTAGACCCTTCGCTGTCAAAATTTGCTGGCGTCAGCAGGCGGTCGGCCATGTCCGATCGCTCTAACGGAAAGGGCAAGCAACAAAGGGTGAATCATGTAACCCAAGATGCTGGGCAGGGGCAGACCTCGTACGCCGAAGCCGCCAACGGCGCTATGGCGCAGATCGAGGACGATGCCGAAAGTGATTCTGACGCCCTCAATTTTTTAGGGGAAAATCCCTGCTACCCGTCATTAGACGAAGAGTAGCAGGGCAGGATATGAGCTTCCTTATTGATACCGGCACGTCCAAGAATTACATCAGACCACACAAGGGGTTGCGTGGCGTCCGTCCGGTTAACTCGCAATTCACCTTGCATTCCATCCATGGCTCAACCACCGTCACACAAAAATGCTTTGTTGCGTTGTTCAACGTGAAAGCAACATTTTTCATTTTACCAGACTTGTCAACCTTCGATGGGATAATCGGTCTCGATTTGTTAGCTCAGGCTGGGGCGTCACTCTGTTTGGCCTCCGGTCAGCTCAAATGGGGTACGGAAGTTGAGAAAATCTTCTTCCACAAATGCACTGATGTCAATTTCACCGATGTGGATTGCTCAGATGCACCCGCTTCAGTGCGGGAGACTTTTCGGAAATTATTAAAGGCCAGAAAAAAGGCCTTTGCAGACCCAAACGAGGCTCTGCCATATAATACTTCGGTGGTTGCCACCATCAGAACGGTGAGCGAAGAGCCCATCTATGCCAAGCTGTACCCATATCCCATGGGCGTAGCTGACTTCGTTAATAAGGAGATCCAAGATCTTCTAAGGAACGATATAATTCAGAAATCGGCATCCCCCTACAACAACCCCATATGGGTAGTTGATAAAAAGGGCACCGATGATGCGGGAAACCGCAAGAAGCGCTTGCGTACTAGCGGAGCGCGATCGTGAAAAAACTTCTTTCTCGGTAAACGGAGGAAAGTATGAGTTTAAGAGATTGCCATTCGGCCTCAGGAACGCCGCCGGCATCTTCCAAAGAACGATCGATGACATCCTACGGGAGCAAATAGGCAAATTTTGCTATGTTTATGTTGACGATGTGATCATCTTCTCGCAAGACGAGGAGGCTCACATCAAACATGTAGAGTGGGTGTTAAAGAGCTTAGAAAAAGCTAACATGAGAGTATCGATCTAGAAATCGCGTTTTTTTAAGAAAAGCGTGAGCTTTCTCGGGTTCATTGTCACCAGTAACGGTGCAACAACGGACCCAGAAAAGGTAAAGGCCATAAAAGAATTTCCAGAGCCTAAGACGGTATTCGAAGTCAGATCGTTTCTGGGCCTCGCGAGCTACTATAGGTGCTTCATCAGAGACTTCGCTGCTATAGCAAGGCCCATTTCAAACATATTAAAGGGCGAAAATGGAACAGTTAGTAGGCATAGATCGAGGAACATTCAGGTGCATTTCTCTGAGTCCCAGCGAGAGGCGTTCCAAAAGCTGCGCAATATATTGGCATCAGAAGATGTCATGCTCAGCTACCCGGACTATAAAAGCCATTTGATCTAACGACAGATGCTTCAGCCCATGGTATAGGTGCGGTGTTGTCTCAAGAGGGCCGCCCTATAACAATGATTTCAAGAACTCTTAAAGACAGTGAGGCCAACTACGCGACTAACGAGCGTGAGTTATTGGCCATCGTTTGGGCCCTGGCTAAACTGCGGCATTACTTGTATGGAGTGAAAGATATAAATATCTTCACTGACCATCAGCCGTTAACATTTTCTGTGTCGGAATCAAACCCGAACGCAAAAATTAAGAGGTGGAAGGCCCGCATAGACGAGTTCAATGCTCGTCTATTTTACAAGCCCGGTAAAGAGAACCTGGTAGCGGACGCCTTGTCCAGACAACAGCTTAATGTGCTGGAACAAGAAGAGCCCGAATCTTGCGCAGCAACGATTCACAGTGAGGTGTCTCTCACCTACACAATCGAGTCAACAGACAAGCCATTGAACTGCTTCCAGAACCAGATAATACTGGAAGAAGCACGTTTCCCGTCTAAAAATACCTTTATTTTATTCGGGAATAAAAGGCGCCACACGGTTAACTTCGTCTGCAGGGGGTCTTTACTAGACGAACTGGCAGACATAATCGTCCCAAGGGCCGTAAACGCCTTCCATTGCGATTTGCACACGCTCGCAATGATACAAGATGAGATAGTCCGGAGGTTCCCAGCCACAAAGTTCTGGCATTGCAGGAACCGTGTCGTGGACGTACTCAGAATCGAAGAAAGAAGGGAAATCTTAACTGCTGAACATAATAGGGCGCACAGAGGAGCGCAAGAAAATGTAAAGCAGGTATTGTCGGAATACTATTTCCCCAAAATGGCCAAGCTGGCCAACGAGATCGTGCAGAATTGCAGGATTTGTGCAAGGGCAAAGTATGACAGGCACCCGAGAAAACAAGAACTCGGTGAAACGCCAATACCGTCACACACAGGGGAAATGTTGCACATCGACATTTTCTCTACCGACAAAAAGTTTTTCCTCACTTGCGTCGACAAGTTTTCTAAATTTGCCGTCGTACAACCAATCGCCTCGAGAACTATTGAAGACCTGAAGCCGGCGCTGCTTCAGCTCATGAACTTTTTCCCAAGGGCAAAGACCATTTATTGCGACAACAAACCGTCGCTGAAGTCACACACGATCGTGTTCATGCTGTGTAACAACTTTGGGGTAAGCGTTACAAACGCACCACCACTGCACAGCACCTCCAACGGGCAGGTGGAGCGTTTCCATAGCACGTTGCTGGAGCAAGCCAGATGCATAAAGATAGACAAGGGCTTGAGTGATACGGTCGAAATAATAATGTTGGCCACTACCCAGTACAATAAGTCGATTCATTCGGTCATCGACAGGAGACCGGCTGACATCGTCCTAACACACCCCGATGAGCCGCAGCTAGAGATCCGCAATAGGATCCAGAAGGCTCAGACCGCGCTGAGGGCCAGAGAAAACGCCTCGCGGCAGAATAGGACATTCGATGTTGGCGAGAAAGTGTTGGTAAAATCCAACCGAAGACTCGGCAACAAGCTCACGCCGTTGTGCGAAGAAAGAGCTGTAGAAGCGGACATGGGGACCACGGTCCTTATTGAGGGGAGGGTGGTCCACAAGGACAATTTAAAATGACGCGCTCAGCAGCGAGGTCAGTGTTTCGCTTAATTTTAAATTTTTTCTAGCCACTTGGCGTAATTTTTAATAGATCTAAGCGTAGCGCCATCCGCGCACATTATATTCTTTAGCATTTTTATTATTATTAGTGTTGGGTTCCCCTTGTCTACAAAATAAAAAAATCAACCATTTAAACTTTCACCCACAGGACCAATCTTATCCTTCTCGTGTCTCTATCATTGGCATCGGCGCACATCACCGATTATTCGCGCGCCAAATACATTCCCATAATCGATGGCCAGATCTTGGTGTGGGAGAATTTCGCCTACGTGAGGCACTCCGCAAATCTTTCGGAGTACGCACGTGTAGTAGAGGAGACGGTCGGTCTGCTTAGCCACTTCCCGCAGTCACACATGAGAAATTTGCTGAATGTAGATTCAGCACACCTCCGGGACTTGCTGGATGCGCTGGGCACGCACCATCGAGTGGCCAGAAGCTTGGACTTCCTGGGCTCCATACTAAAGGTTGTAGCCGGTACACCTGATGCCAGCGATTTGCAAAACAGTAGGGTCGCGATTGATAGACGCGAACAATAGGCAGATAGAAATCAATACAAAAATCCAGGGTCAAATTAATAAATTAACTGCCACCGTCAACTTAATCCTCAAAGCAGCAAAAGCGTCGCAAATTGACACCGGTCATTTGTATGAAACGTTGCTCGCGAGAAATAGAATGCTCATGATGGAGCTTCAAAATTTAATGTTGGCCGTGACACTTGCAAAAATGAACATTGTTAGCCCAAATATTCTTGATCACGCAGATTTGAGTTCAGTTTGGCTAGAGGAGCCCACCAACACCCCCATAGGGGACCTCATGTCCGTATCGTCCGTAAAGGTTCTGCAGTCCAATAACGCATTACACTTTATCATCAAATTTCCGGTAATTAAGTTCGCCTGTAAGAAAATTACTATTTTCCCCGTCAGTCACGAAGGAGCCATGCTACGTTTAGATGATGGCGTTATCGCAGAATGCGGCAACGGGATCCACACCGTCAAAGCTTGCACCGCATCAACCAGCGCCACCTTCTGCCAGCTATCATCAGGCAGCTCTTGTGCGAAAGAACTCCATGCAGGCGGCGAGGCGCACTGCGAAATACAACCCAGCAGCCTGGACCCCATCACCTATGTAGATGAGGGGATCGTCATCATCAACGACAGGGCCGCCAAGGTACAAGTGGACAACGGCTCTGAAATCTGGGTGCATGAACGGGATCCAGAACAGAGTACCGGGGGTAGCGAAATTCCCTCTGCTGAACATCACCTCTCACCAAAGCGTGCTCAGTCTCCCGTACCTTCATCGCCTAAATGAAGGTAACTTAGAGACAATCCGGAGGTTCAGAGAAGAATTCAACGCCGAACGACCCCAGCGAGTGGCACTGACCGTAGCAGCATCATGTTTCCTCCTGTTATGTGTTGCCATTGTGGGCTGGCGCGCCTGGAAGGCCAAGAGGTCCGCAAGACAACTGAACGTGGCGATTGCTGAGTTAAGGTCGGCCGAGGGCGGCCTCCGTCTTGAGGGGGGGGTAGTTAACTAAAGCAAACGTCGCTCCCACGGGCGCATGAAATACGACAACATCGGCATACTGCAACGTAAGCATTATGCCGGATGTCGATACGTAGCCGGCAGACACTGCAGATTTGCGTGGCCGCTACGAATATGAGATCGCAACAATGTGTTTCGTTTTCATGCTAGCTCCTAAGTTTGAATTCTTGTATTTTATATTCAGTTCTGATTTTGTCTCCGACGCTACAGCTCCGCTTGGCTCGGTTAATAAAACATAAAAAAGTAACTCCTTATCTTTCATTGTCACGGCTCCGCCTGACATCTGATTAGTAAAGGTCGCGCGCGTTAACCGCCGGCCAACCCTAATTATAATTTATATATTCCCAAAATGGCAGTAGTAGACGTTGTCAGTGGATTCCACAGCAAATGTCATTAAAAAAGTAGAGACAAATAATAATGATCTTGAATTAATACACACATTGCTAATAATAATTGTTGTTATAATGTGCGCAAATTTTTTTTTTAAATTTATAAATTGCACAATAAATGTTTAAAAAAGAAATATGTGAGCCAGGCAAATGATCTGGACAAAATTTAATAAAAAAAACAAGAGAGAACGCTATAGTCGAGTTCCCCGACTATTAGATACCCGTTACTCAGCAGCTAAATTTAAAAAACAATAAATATGCCTTCATATATGTACGTAATTTTTCGCCGCTCGAATTAACTTCCGATTAAAATTTTTAAATCGGTACCCAGGGAACACCACGTGGAGGCCGTTAAGTTACAACGGGGTCGTTCAAACCAAAATAAGTTTTGGGGACCTACGAGTCGACTTGAGTTTTAAAACTTTGAACAATTTATAAAACTCCATGTTCCCCAAAAATTTTGTTTGTCCGTAGCATACGGAGGCATAGATATTGTTATTATTAAATAAAATAATTAAAAAATGAATTATTAAATTAAATTAATTAAAATTAAACTTATTTAAAAATATGAATTATTTTTTGTAGGTTTTTTAGTTTGTACTTAATTTTTTTTGGGTTTTTCTTGTTTTTGTTTTAAATTAAATTAAATTATCAGACTTATTTAAAAATATTAATTATTTTTTTTAGGTTTTTTTGGTTTTTTTTTTAATTTAATAATATATACATCTAATAACTAAAAAATTTAATTTTTTGTTTGGGTTTTTCTTGTTTTTTTTTGTAAATTAAATTAAATTATCAGACTTATTTAATAATATTAATTTTTTTTTTGTTTTTTTTGGGTTTTTTCTTTTTTAATTTAATAATAAATAATTATAATGAAAATAAATACTTATTTAGTTTATATTTAATTAATTAACTACAATACCTAATCTGCCTCCCTAACGCTAACTAATATACCACTGTGGTAACTACTCGTATATGTGGTCTCAAATGTGCGCGCAGTGGCCCGATTATAGAAAATATTTGAAAACGCCCAATCAATATGCGTATTGCAATTGGTTGTAGACGAATCCAAATCTAGCAAGGAACTAAAACCCTTTACATCAACTAAAAAATCGAAAATTTGCCTTCATGCGGCCAGAGATGGAGTGGAGGCACAAGTTAAAATCTCCAAACACTAAACAATTACTATTTAAAAATGTGTGGTGCTGAAATAACTCCTTAAATTCAGTTTCAAACTTCTTTAAGGGATAGGTCGGACTTTGATATGAAACAAGAATCCCTAAAGATCGGTACTTAAAGATAGCAAACTCGAACACTGGAGAGGCTAAATTTGAAGGATTTAAAAAAAAATCGACCACTTGAGCAAAGACTAACATTCTCAAATAGTTCGTTTCGAAAAAACACGAGAATGCCTCTTTTTGGTCGGGCTTCGCTAGCTACTGACTGGCAATCTAATCTCACTGCTGTGGTAAAGCCAGGAATTTCGTATACTTCATGTGAGTATGTTGATGCCTCAACGAAGCACAAAAGAGAAGACCTAAGCATTAGACGATCGGAACAAACATCGCTAATGTGGCAGTGTAAACTTTCCGTATTATGGAAAAAAATATGAAGATTCGGACTATTGATTAAACAATCGAAATGGGTATTCAGTAGCTTAGTGGAACGCAATTCTCGGAGCTCTGCTTCTGAAGCTGAATCCTGAGCGGATCTTGGGGGGACAAAAGGTCCAATAATAAAAAGACCTGCCGCAGATGTGGCCCTATTACAGGCTACATACAGCGCAGCTCTCTGCATGCTGGAGTTAGTGTGAACTACCACTTTATTGTATATAGCGCCTTGACTTTTATGAATAGTTATTGCTTCTGCAGGAACCACTGAAAACTGCTTTCGGTCAATTGTAGTTGCCTGATTAGAATTAATTTGAAAACTTTTTATAATTTTCGAAATCGGCGTCCATAAAACCTCCTCACAATGTCTGCGCTTGGAACGCGCATTTCCTATGCTTTCATCTAAAAATTGTTCCAAAGAAGATCTGGAGTGTTGGACGTACTGAAGCCTATCTCTCTAAGGACACCAGTGACTCCGTTTACGAGACCATCTGATGTATCTACATTGACCGTCATCATATATTTGGCAGTGGTTTTTAAAGTGAGCGAGGTACACAATCCTTGTGTCTCAGATGTTTTTAGGGACCTAGCTTGTTCCAGACATCTGTTCCTCTGCTCTAAGCTTATTTGAGTGGACTTAACTGAGTCTAAAGCTTCCGAGAGAAATTGAGCAGTGAGTATCGAGTTAAGCTTCTCCCTATTGTACCGATCGGTGTCCTGATTACTTGTAAAGAGTTGAATTGAGTCATTTGGAATATGACTTTCATCGGAAATTCTAGATCTAAGCAAGCGTCATTTATGAGATGACCAACCTTTTGCAATAGCTACAGCAAGCAAAAGGGTCCAAAATTAACTGGATATCCGTATTTGCCCTTTGCATAGAAAGAATGTGTTTATTATAAGCATTTACTTGAATTTCTGCAAATGTTCTCTTCAGAAAAATCTGTGGTTTTTTCAAACTAGACCTAATAGCATAAATGTAGTCCTCGTAACTGAGGCTCACATGGTTGTGAGAAAGAAAATTTTCAAATATGCTTAAATGGCTAATCATGTCATCTGCATGATTGCGAAGTAGAAAATCTCGAATTTTTTGAAGTTTTCGTGATGAAGAGAATTTTGAGTTGCTTCGGGAAGTGGATTTAAAATTTCCGTCTGGGGCATTGGAGGGTATGGAATACCGAAACGACAAATAGATTGTCCCCGCACTTTTTTAAGACACGAATGCCCGTGCTTATGCTTTTGGTATTTAATATACGGAGCCAAATCTGGGTTTGTAACATCCACAGTTACAAACTGATCAATGAAGGCTATTACGGTGCGTATAGACTCTTCATTGTTTAAATCCACTTTTGGGGCATCTTTCAGCCAAAACATGCCGTGAATATGAGGCGAACCTCTCTGTTGAAACTCAACTCGCCAGTAATAGGTAGTAACGAAATTACTTCCAAAGACACCCCCTGGCTTTTTCATAAGTTTTAAAACTTCTCTGTATCTGTAATTAAAATATCTAGCGCACGTCACTGGGTCTGTTCTTATAAGGCGCGCCTTTTCCCTAAACTGCAAATTTGAAGCTTCTTCTTCACTTATATTAACCCTATCTACATTGCGCTTGAGCAGTACTAGCAGCTCTGGCCACCTAGTTTCAGCGGCCGATAAAGTTATGAAAAAAGTTGGCAGCCCAAATTGGCGAATCTTGGCCATGACCTTTTTCTTCTCATCTTCCCAGTGAGCAGGAGACGTGCGAATGTCCCTAAGGATCCTATATCCCTCATCATGACAAATGAGGTTGCCCATAAAATCTTCATTTAGGACGTTAGCAGCTGTTATGGCACTGGAGGCACTCCCTTTACGAAAGCAAGTTGAAATATTATTTCGAATTTTTATTAATTCCAACTTCTTATAATTGAAGAATAACTTATCAGTTCGACAACCTCGTCCATCTACATTCCTTAGTTCAGATCTAACTATGGTTGTGTAGCTTTCTGAAGATGGTCTTTTTATGCCAGCATATATGCCAGTTCTTCAGAATCAGCATCGAGAATTACATCGAGAGGTCTTTGGCCCTCACCTGGAGCTATTGTAATTCTCGTCATTCCTACATTATGTGTCTGGTTATTCTCAAGCAAAGTTTCTTGTCCTCCAGTTCTTCAGCTTCTGTATTCTGATCAGAATTACGCGCCTCCGAATTTTCATCCTCCGGCTGGAAGGCTAGTTGTCCCTCTACAAAAGCTACATCAGCTTGAGATGCTACGAATGGAACAGTATCGGATGTGAAGTCAGAGATCCACTGCTCGTTAACTGACACATTGTGCTTTCTATAGAGCTCAGTATTAACTCAATACCTAATAGCGTCCGCAATTTTGGCAGGCCGTATGGTTTCTGCCATGAAATCATGTCCGTATTCCATTCTTCGTTTGAGGTGGAGCTGAATTACCTCGGCTTTATTGAAAGCTCGTGGAAGAGACGTCACGATATTGCTTACAGGAATAGGGACATTAACAACAGCTCCTTTAATAGCACTTTGACGCTCATGACCTATTGACTTAATAATCATAAATGGAAGGCGAGGTGAAATCAGTCGTTCTTCCAAGGGAGTTAGGCCCCTCAAAGAGTTATGAATTTCTGGGAAATCTAAGCCATTTAAAATGGCCCCTTTAGGCTTTCGGCCGGCTTTAATGTTGCTGTGACAAGTTTTGCAAAACTTGAAAAGATTACCAGTGAAAGCAAGATGTCTTGCATTTTGGTATATCTCTTCCCTGAACTCGCAATGTTCTTCCAAATAAGACCTAGAAAGCTTACTTATTTGCTTGGGGAACCACAATCCTTTGCAACAAAAGCAAATCTGATCTGGGCCAAGCTTAACATTCCTATTGAAAGTAGCTATGTGAGCTTCTATTTCAATAGGTCTGATTCTAATAGTCCTATTTTCCTGAGCTATATCAAGTCTAATCTCCTGACTTCGAAGTGCATTCCGAAGATTTTCTGCTTCCCTATTATCACTAAGACTTCTGTATTGACCAACTCGTTGACTTATATTTCTAATTGCATTGATCGTTGCTTGTCGAGCAGCTAATCGTGCGCTTCGTCGAGCAAGTGTATTTCTCGCCTGCTCGACTGCCCTGCGATCCCTACCGGCCCTAGCCCTAGCTCTGTTAGCCCTATCACGCTCTCTTTCCAATAAGCGCTCCTGTGTATCTCTTGCTAGTGCTCGACGTAGGGTATTTGCTTCTTGCTCACCCGCGCGATACACGATATTCAAGCGCCTTCTTCTATGGTTGGCAGTGTTCCTGCTCCTTAGCCCTAATCTCGCTATTTTGTCGCCTTTCAGAACGACGTCGAGTATCAGCTGCTTGCTCAATTGAGCGAAAAGCGGGATCCAAACGTCTTTCCCTATGCTCAGAAGTGTTTTGGACCTGCTCCACAGCTCGATTCTCGCTGATTCGCCGTCTTATAGAACGGCGCCGAGTATCGGCTGCTTGCTCAACTGCGCGAAGAGCAGGATCCAAACGCCTATTCCTATGGCCAGCAGTATTTTGAACCTGCTCCACAGCTCGATTCTCGCTATTTTGTCGCCTTTCAGAACGACGTCGAGTATCGGCTGCTTGCTCAATTGCGCGAAGAGCAGGATCCAAGTGAAAAAGTCTATAAAAAGACTTAAGCTTAAATTATTATTATTAGAACACACCTAACTAAATTAATAGTTTTATAAGTAAAAGTCTTTAAAAAGACTTAAACTTTTAGAACTATTAAGATAATGTACGCTGAGTACGTATATGAATAAAAATATAAGAGTAAGCTTTTAAAAATGGGAATATTTATAGAATATATTAAAATTAAATGTGAAAAAAGAAATAATAATAAGTTAAGAAGTCTTTAAAAAGACTTAAGACTTAAATTATTATTATTTCAATATAGTATAATAAAAAAGTATAGTATTAATTGTATTAAAAGAGCAAGTCTTTAAAAAGTCTTAAACTTTTAGTACTATTAAGTTTATATACGCTGCAAACGTATATGGATAAAAATATAAGAATGAGCCTTTAAAAAGGCTCAGTTCGTATATTAATATAGGTAGAAAAGCGTAGGCGATATTAGGATAAAGAAGTCAACTACAAATTTGATACTTAGCAATGAGCGCAGCGACGAGACAGCAGCGGGCCAAACGGCAGCGACGTCAATCGAAGCAGCAACAGCACTCACGACCGCGTTGTAATTTAAAAATATAATTTTACGTTAATGTACATATGCCACTTTTTATCAAAAAATTTAATCTTTACGTTAAAAATTAAGCTTAACACATATTGGTTGGCAAAAAAAACGTTAAGAACTGGAAAAATCAATTAAAAATCGCACTCGGCTCTAAAAAGATGTTGTAATACGCAAATTTTGTCTTCGACTGACTCCCTTCTTCTTTATTTTCTTTTACTATTTAATTTTTCAAGAAAAGCGCGGGAAAGCACCGTACGCTAAGAGCGAGTTCTTACATTTAGATTTAACATTATCTAAGAGCAATGCTCTTATTAAAATTTCATTCTATTCAACACTAGATCAATATATATTGAATTATTGAAGAGTACCTGAGAAAAGCCAAATAACCATAACATATGATTAAAGGCTTAATGATTGTAGCGCCTGCCAGCTCATCAGAAAAACAAACTTCATGCTTCTAGAATTTAACTTTTATCTTACCAAAAGGAAAAGTGTTTAAACATATATTTTACTATAGTAAGGGAAGAAGTGGGCGTTAGAGTGGGCGTGGCAAAAAGATTTTTGACAAATCGAGAGAAATTGGTAAGACTAATAAAACAATGAAAAAAAATCAAAAAAATTTTCAGAAGTGTGGGCTTGGCAGTTTTGTGCGGTTTGTGGGCGTTAGAGTGGGCGTCACAACATGAATCAACAAACTTGCGCTGCGTCTATGTATCTGGAGTCTGTATGTGTAATCTCTAAGTAGTTCCTGAGATCTCGACGTTCATACGGACGGACAGACGGACGGACATGGCCAAATCGACTCGGCTATTGATCCTGATCAAGAATATATATACTTTATATGGTCGGAAACGCTTCCTTCTGCCTGTTACATACTTTTCAACGAATCTAGTATACCCTTTTACTCTTTTACCTTTTATTATAAAATAAAAATATATTTAATAAAGTATGGCTACACTAAAGGCAATTAGGGAAGCATATGATAGAGTTCAGTTTACCCTTATCTTGAATAGAGAGTTCATATCCATATAATAATGGAATGAATTATATAAAGAAATAAATAACATAAAAATTTACTTTGATAAATCATATAAGTCACTTACACAGAACAGACCAATTCAAAGAAAAGCTGTTAAAAAACATGCAGAGATACTAGTAAATTGCTTTAATGAAGCACGTAGACTAATACATGGCCAGAAAGAAAAGTTAAATCAAGATCATTGGTCCCAAGTATCAAAATTTTTCATCAGAATACGATCTAATTTAATATCAGTTAAATCAAAATTTAATCTAGACATATCAGTACCAACCATACTTAACTCTTCTCTAACAATTGAAACTGGTGATGAACCGGAATCAACATAAGAAGCTAGTACTGATAAAATAGATTTAGAAGAGCTTGAGACAAACCTTAAAATAGAAGAACAGGATTTAAATAACCTTACTATCCCAGCTGTCTTGATGTCAGATCTGGATAATTCTACAGATTCTGATACTTCTTCAAGCATAGTAGAGAACAAACCAGGCAATAATATCACAATGGCGCAAACCAATATCGATTTCATTACATTAATACAGCATCTAAGCTTATACCAGTTTTTGGTGGTAAAGCGGAAAACTTACAAAGTTTAATTGATGCATTACAAATATTGGAATTAATAGCAGTCGAACACGAACAATTAGCAGTTTCTATAATAAAACCAAGGCTAAAAGGTGTTGCCAGAAATTCGATCGGAGATGAAACAACAATAACTGATGTCATTTCCAAATTAAAAAGCAATGTCAAAGGCGAAACTGTAGAAGTATTATCAGCAAAACTGATAAACCTACAACAACGCAATTAAACTGCTAACCAGTACACACTAGAGGTTGAGCAGATGACAAAAATGTTAGAAGGTGCATATAGAACAGATGGTTTACCCCTAGAGAAAGCCAGAAGTTATTCCACTCAGCATGCAGTGAAAGCAATGATTAAGAATTGCACTATCAATAACGTAAAACTTATCATGCAAGCTGGTACCTTCAATACCATGAATGAGGCCGTATCAAAATTTGTAAATTGTTGCACAGAGGCAACCGGACAGCCAAACACTGTCCTATATTACAAATATAATTCACAGCGCGGCGGAAACCGCGGACGCGGAAATTATAGAGGTAATTTTCGCGGTCACAACAATACTTTCAGTTACAATAATTATAATAACAATTCTCAATACACTAATGGACGAGGCCAATATAGAGGAAACTCTAGAGGCCGTGGTAACTCGAATCGAGGCCACAACTATAATAACCAAAATAATGTCAGGTTAGCCAATAACATATCGGAAAACCCGCAAATCCCTTTGAATACTCAACAATAGAAAATGCAAGGGTTTACACCATTAATATCAGTCAGAATATATTTGTATCATTTAACCATGTGGCTACAGGAAAAGAACTAGTCTTTTTAGTAGACACAGGTGCAGACATATCAATAGTTAAAGAAAATTCGGATGTCTTTCATAACATAGAAGACAACTATATTATAGATATAAAAGGAATAAGTCAAGAGGTAACCAGCTAAATACATAATCCAACACGATTTTCATGCGCAGCAATGAGGCTTAGGCTTAATTATAACCTAAGGAAGAATGTTAAAATCAGATTCAACTGAACGTTGGAACGGCACCTTCGCTGCTTCCAGCAATAATAAAGAAACATTGAAAATATCAAAAGCAAGAGACCTTCTTCATTTCTACAAATTGGTGGGCTCTCAGGGCATACGCCTCGCTAGCCGCAGTTCCTACCGACGCCCCGCGCTATCGCCCGGATACGCCGCAGTCCCTGTAGCAAGACGCCCAGTGAAAGACGAACGTTCCACCCTACCTTTTCTCTCCTGCTGGTGCGGACGGACCTGGGTGGTCTGCTCACCGACCTGGTTCCGCTGTCTCGCCGCTCTCGTCGTCCTGAGTGGCGCGGACCGTGACGCTGGGGCCCGTCACTTGGGCTAAGGATGTGTCGTCGTATGCGGACTCACGGCTGCGATTCCCAAGGCAAACGCCTACTGGAACAGCAACACGCCAACCCCACGTCTGCTCGGACTGGTGGCGCCGGTACCACGCCTGCTCGGATCGCACGGACACACCAGGCAATCGTGGGGTTCACGTACGCAGTCGACCGGATCTACACCACAATTCCTGTCGCCTCTTCGGGACCCTCTTCGGTTTGGTCTCGCCTGTTGAATGCTTCCGGACTACCCGTGCTTTGTCGTATTGTCCCGAACGTCTTGACGTCGCGATCTTGTCCCTTGGTGACTCTCACGGCGGTAGCTCCTCTGCTAACTTTGTTTCTTTACGTTGTTGACTTGTATGCTCGTTCTTCTTGACATGCATATAAATTCAAAAGAAGACAGTGTATTGATTCCAAGTCATGAAATTAAGCATGGTATTTACATAGCAAGTACCATAACAACATCTAAAAACGCTTTTATAAGACTACTCAATACAACAAATAAAGATCAAGTAGTCAGTACAAATAATTTTGCATATGAATCACTTTCGAACTACGAAGAAGTCAAAACTAATCTACACGATAGAAAAAATTCTGTATTATCTCAATTAAAACAAAACTTTCCTCCACAATTCAAATCACAGCTTTCAAGCTTATGCACCCAATATATTGATATATTCGGATTGGAATATGAACCAATAAGCACAAATAATTTTTATAAACAAAAACTTATATTAAAAGATGATGAACCAGTATATATAAAAAATTATAGAAGCCCACACAGTCAGGTGAACGAAATACAGAAACAAGTTGGAAAATTGATCAACGACGGGATTGTCGAACCATCGGACCATTATTACTTTTCCCTAAAAAACCATCTCCAGGTTCAGAACAAAAGAAATGGCGATTAGTAATTGACTATCGTTAATTATTAATTAATAAAAAATTACTGTCCGATAAATTTCCACTCCCAAGAATTGATGATATTTTGGATCAACTTGGACGAGCAAAGTATTTTTCATGTCTTGACTTAATGTCAGAATTTCATCAAATTGAACTCGAAGAAAGTTCAAGAGATATAACTTCATTTTCAACGAGCAATGGCTCGTATCGCTTCACGCGACTACCTTTCGGACTAAAAATAGCTCCTAATTCATTTCAGAGAATGATGACTATAGCTTTCTCTGGATTAGAACCTTCACAAGCATTCCTTTATATGGATGACTTAATAGTTATATGTTGTTCCGAAAAACATATGCTCAACAACTTAACAAACGTTTTTGAGAAATATAGGAAATACAATATAAAGTTACATCCAGAAAAATGCTAATTTTTTATGCATGAGGTGACTTTTCCCGGTCATAAATGCACAGATAGAGGAATACTTCCGGATGACACCGCACAATGCGGACAGCGCTAGACGTTTCATAGCATTTTGTAATTATTATAGACGTTTCATTACAAATTTCGCCGAATATTCACGGCACATAACAAGATTATGTAAAAAGAATGTTCCTTTCGAATGGACAGATGAATGCCAAAATGCATTCCAATATTTAAAAACAAAACTCATGGAACCAACTTTGCTACAATATCCTGATTTCAGCAAAGAGTTCTGTATTATAACTGATGCAAGTAAGCAAGCGTGCGGAGCGGTTTTAACTCAAAACCATAACGAACTCCAACTTCCCATTGCATACGCATCAAGAGCTTTCAGTAAAGGAGAAAGTAATAAATGTACAACTGAGCAGGAATTAGCTGCAATTCACTGGGCAATATTACATTTCCGACCATATATTTATGGAAAACACTTAACAATCAAAACAGATCACAGACCATTAATATATCTTTTCTCAATGATCAATCCGAGTTCTAAACTGACACGTATGAGGCTTGAATTAGGAGAGTATAATTTCACAGTCGAATATTTATAGGGAAAAGACAATCATGTAGCTGATGCGTTATCAAGAATAACCATTAAGGACCTACAAAACATTACAGGAAATATATTGAAAGTCACTACTAGATACCAAAATAGACAGAAAATTCGCGCGGATAACAAAGAAATAGAATTGCCTACGCAATTTATAGAGAAAGCTTCTAAGCCCAACGTATATGGAGTCATAAACAATGACGAAGTACGTAAAGTAGTGACCTTGCATGTAAAACGTACGCTATGTTTATTTAAGCATGGTAGAAAAATTACTGCAAGATACGATGTTAGCGATTTATATACCAATGGAATCATAGACTTAGGTCAATTTTTCCAAAGGCTTGAAATGCAAGCCGGTATAAAGAAAATCAGCCAACTCAAAATGGCACCGTGGGAAAATATCTTTGAACATGTTTCAATAGAAAATTTCAAACAAATGGGCAAAAGGATATTGAATACATTAAGAGTAGCGCTACTCAACCCGGTGACCCTTATAGAAAAATAAAAAGAGAAAGAAGCCATACTGTCTAAATTCCATGACGATCCAATTCAAGGAGGTCATATCGGCATTGCAAAAACCTTGGCCAAGGTCAAAATATATTATTTTTGGAAAGGTATGACTCGAGATATTACTGAGTACATTCGAAAATGTCAAAAATAATAACCAAACACAGTAAGACCCCATTGATAATAACTGATACGCCAATAAATGCGACAGAGTGATAGTAGACACTATTGGTCCACTACCAAAATCAGAAAATGGCAATGAATATGCAGTCACTCTAATATGTGACCTAACTAAATATTTAGTTGCCATAGCAATTCCAAATAAGAACGCGAACACTGTCGCTAAAGCAATTTTTGAATCATTTATTCTGAAGTACGGTCCAATGAAGACGTTCATTACAGACATGGGAACAGAATATAAAAATTCAATTATAAATGATTTATGCAAATACCTAGAAATTACAAATATAACATCTACGGCACACCACCACCAGACAGTTGGAACAATAGAACGTAGTCATAGAACATTCAATGAATACATACGATCCTATATATCGGTTGATAAAACTGATTGGGACGTATGGCTTCAATATTTCGTTTTCTGTTTCAACACTACCCCCTCAATGGCACATAATTACTGTCCATATGAGTTAGTATTTGGTAAATCAAATAATTTACCAAAACAATTTAATAGTATAGATAATATAGAGACCATATATAATATAGATGACTACGCTAAGGAAAGTAAATACAGATTAGAAGTAGCATATAAAAGAGCCAGAATAATGATAGAAGAAAATAAAACATAAACAACTGTTCATAAAGATAGGTTAAAATTGTTTATTTCATTATTGTAATTAGTATGGCCATGCTAAGACAAAAATACTTCTTTACATTTGATTACTATTTGTTATTTAATATATATAGGAAAAATACATGAAAAAAAAAAACAAAAAAATCGAAAAACCATAAAAAAAATGTATTACAAAAAAAAAAAGTATTCCTCTGTTAATTAAAAATTAACCTTTTAAGTAAAACCTTATATAACAACTCCATAATATTACGTTGCTTTTCAAAAGGAGGGATATGTAGTATGCGCACATATCGAATACCCACTGTACTAGCCAATAGTACAGAAACACACTGTAACACTCTGATGCAATGTTTATGGAAATATTCCACTTCAAGTGCATGTGATATTTGATCCCCCACTCATGCACATGCGTCATAAATGCAGGATCAGCATTTATGCTGACCACTTGTGAGCGCAAATAACACTTTCTCTCTTAGCAGAGTAATACATAAGTAATATTCCCTCTCCGCTGTCCAACTGTGGACTGCGCAGCAATGAGGCTTAGGCTTAATTATAACCTAAGGAAGAATGTTAAAATCAGATTCAACTGAACGTTGGAAGCGGCACCTTCGCTGCTTCCAGCAATAATAAAGAAACATTGAAAATATCAAAAGCAAGAGACCTTCTTCATTTCTACAAATTGGTGGGCTCTCAGGGCATACGCCTCGCTAGCCGCAGTTCCTACCGACGCCCCGCGCTATCGCCCGGATACGCCGCAGTCCCTGTAGCAAGACGCCCAGTGAAAGACGAACGTTCCACCCTACCTTTTCTCTCCTGCTGGTGCGGACGGACCTGGGTGGTCTGCTCACCGACCTGGTTCCGCTGTCTCGCCGCTCTCGTCGTCCTGAGTGGCGCGGACCGTGACGCTGGGGCCCGTCACTTGGGCTAAGGATGTGTCGTCGTATGCGGACTCACGGCTGCGATTCCCAAGGCAAACGCCTACTGGAACAGCAACACGCCAACCCCACGTCTGCTCGGACTGGTGGCGCCGGTACCACGCCTGCTCGGATCGCACGGACACACCAGGCAATCGTGGGGTTCACGTACGCAGTCGACCGGATCTACACCACAATTCCTGTCGCCTCTTCGGGACCCTCTTCGGTTTGGTCTCGCCTGTTGAATGCTTCCGGACTACCCGTGCTTTGTCGTATTGTCCCGAACGTCTTGACGTCGCGATCTTGTCCCTTGGTGACTCTCACGGCGGTAGCTCCTCTGCTGACTTTGTTTCTTTACGTTGTTGACTTGTATGCTCGTTCTTCTTGACTGTCCTGCTTCCAGCGTTTGGCCTGCTTATATAGGCCTTCGTTAACGTTTATCCCTCCAGTCTCCGGATCCAAAGTCCACGGTTTTACCGTTGGGCCGGTCCAAAGTCTAGCTTGTACCGTTACTCTCCTTCAAACCGTCTGTCTCTCCAAACTCTCTTTCTACAGGTTCAGAGTCTCCAACCTCTCTTTCTCCAGTTTCAGAGTCTGGATACGGGAGTGCCGGAACCGACCGATCAGCTTTGACCGGGCGTGCGGGACCCGAGGACCGCAGAGTGCTGTCTGAGATCGGGAACGCCACGCGACCCCAGCCTCAGAGGGGAAATGGGAAAGCTTAAAATCGGAAGAAAGGCAACTGTCCGTCACAGTGCTCATAGACGGAGTGGAAATGAAGGCCACGATGGACACCGGAGCCACAGCTAGTTTTATTAGCGAAAAGTTGGCGGACGGCGGGAGAGGTCGTATCCACGTGGAGAGAAGTGCGGATGACTGATGGACTGTATGAGGAGGTCACATCGCTGCTCGAAGTGGACATAGGACTTGGAGAAAGGATAGTGCATAACGGCACAAGGAGCATAAAGGAAAACCGAGGTTTCGTCGCGGCGAGAAAAGCGAGACTCCGTCTTTCAAAATTGAGTCGGCAGAATGACTACACGCGCAGAGATTACCAACCGGGAGGTGCGGGAGACCAGCACTGGGGAACAGCCCGGAGCGATATGGAGTAGGGTTTCCAATTCCTATCTCCAGCTTCTGGCGTCACCCCTGGTGTCGCGATCCCCATCCCCGGTTGATGAGGATCCGGAGGAGGTGCCCGACGTGGCTCTTTTGGAGGACGAGATGGTGGCCGAGGGACCGCTCGTTTGCGTCACCCTCTCCTCGGAGAGTAAGGAGGACGATGTGGGTGAGAAGGTCACCACGGAGGTGTTCGCGGACGAGGAGGACGAAGTACGGGTGGCGACGGCCAGGATGGCTTATCGCAGCGTGCGGCGAGCGACGCAGGGGTACGGACGAATCCGCCTTGGGGTCGCGATACCGTCGTTGGACCCGGAGGAGCGGACGCGCGGAACTCCACTCTGCGACCGTTCGAGCGGATGGTGGTGGAACGGAAGGCAGCCGCCGCCCAGGCAGGAGCGACTGACACAGAGGCAGGAGGAGGAGCTGTGAGCACCGCACCCACCGCCGCCGCCGCCACAGCCACCGCCGTTGCAGCCGCCACAGACGCCGTTGCCGCAGCCACAGGCGCAGCCGAAGCCACCGCCGACGCTGTCGCCACAGACGCCGTTGCCGCAGCCTAAGACGGCGTTGCCGCAGCCACAGCCGCCGCCGGCGCAGCTGCACCCACCACCGACTCAGCAATCGACACTACCCTCACCACCACCGAGGAGGGGCCCCGGTGCGAGCGGCAGCAGTCCTGGGACGTGGACAAGGCACACGTCGCGCAGACGCTTCGCACGATCGGCATAGGCGGCCGTCGATGGCA
Source organism: Drosophila teissieri (assembly GCF_016746235.2). Taxonomy (NCBI): domain Eukaryota; kingdom Metazoa; phylum Arthropoda; class Insecta; order Diptera; family Drosophilidae; genus Drosophila; species Drosophila teissieri. Next base: position 24,736,491 of record NC_053029.1, on the reverse strand, counting down.
CCAGCAAGCGGTGACGTCGACGTGGCCCGCACCAGCGAAGGCGGAGGACACGCCGGAGGCCCGCGTGTGTGAGGAGGTCGGCGCGGTTGAATGGAGGCCGGGCGACCAGCGAGCGCGCGATCCACGCGTACTAAGTTGCTCGTGCTGGGCGCCCAGCAGTTCCGACTGAAGGTGCGGATGACTGATGGACTGTATGAGGAGGTCACATCGCTGCTCGAAGTGGACATAGGACTTGGAGAAAGAACCGTAAGAATGCAACTGCTAATCCTTCATAACATCATCGACGCTCTAGTGCTGGGTTGGGATTTCCTAACGAAAGTTGGAGTGCGCGGGACTGAGCGTAACGATACCAGTGGGACAGGCGGTTCGAAGCAGTCCACGCGAGAAGCTGTCAGTGGCAATCGTGGAGAGGGCGACAGACTTCGCGGAGGAGTATATTGACGGCTTCCTGAAGTCAGAGTTAACTGAGTTGGGAAAAGTACAAGGGACATCAACGGTGGCGGTGCGCCAAATCACGATGAAAGACGATCAACCGGTCAAACAGCTCTACTACCTAAAGAACCCGAAGATGCAGGTGGAGAGCAACGCCAAGGTCGACGAGTTGTTACAGAAAGGGTGCATCGAGCCGTCTAGGAGCTCACCAATAGTGATGGCGAAAAAGAAGACGGGTCAATGTGTGGATTTCCGCCAAACAAACGCGAAGTCTGTGAAGGACGCGTACCCAATGCCAAATTACATTCTGGATCAATTAAGAGAGGCGAAGTACATAAGCCTGGATTTAAAGACCAGTACCCGTACTGGCAGATTCTGTTGGCAGCGGCAAGTCGGCAATATACGGCATTTACGGTGCCGGGAAAGGGCCTGTTTCAGTGGAAAGTGATGCCATTCGGACTGCACTCCGCATCGGCAACGTTCCAGCGGGCGTTGGACCAGGTGATAGGACCCGAGATGATACCACACGCCTTCGTGTATCAGGATGACATAATTGTAATCGGACGGACACTACAAGAACACATGCGCAACCTGAAAGAATGTTTAGCAAAAGGAAATTAAGACCATACCTGGAGGGTTACCATTTCAAAGTGTTAACAGATCACATGGCCCTGAAGTGGCTGAATAGCATCGAGAGCCCGTCCGGAAGGATCGCGGGGTGGGCACTGGAGCTCCAACAATACGATTTTAAAATCTCGTATAGAAAGGGCCAGCTGAACGTCGTCGCGGACGCCCTGTCGAGACAGCCGAGACAGAAAACGAGCCGCAGGATAACGGCGATGGAAGAAGGGCATCCAGACGCGCACCAGGGATGCAGGTGGACAGAAGAGATGCGGAAAAAAATGAAGCAGGATCCCCAAAAATTCACAGCCTACCTTGAGGAGGCCGGCCAGTTGTACACGCACATTTCGCACCGGGCAGGGAATGAGGATGTGGTGTCATGGAAGGTGTGTGTACCGACCAGGGATAGGCATCGGGTCATGGCCGAGAACCACGACATGCCGACGGCAGGACACCTGGGAAGTCGGAAGACGATCGCAAGGGTGGCAGACAGGTACCACTAGATAGGAATGCACCGGGATGTACGTGCGGAACTGAGAGCTCTTTGAAATACAAGCCTAACCAGCTGCGAGCAACCGGAAAAATGCTGACCCAGGTGCCGGAAGAACCATAGGCCACCGTCTGTGCGGATTTTGTGGGCCCCTTGCCGAGGTCGAAGCACGGGAATTCGATGTTGCTGGTTCTCCAAATGGACCGAGATCGTCCCGATGCGTAGGGCAACCACAGAGACGCATGAGACGAGAACTGGCCGGAGCTGCAGCTGGCAGTGAACACGAGTGTGGCTTAGACCACCGGATACTCGCCGGCATTTATCACGCAGGGAAGGGAACAAAGGCTGCCGAACGCCGGAACGGGCAGGTGTACACAGACGCCGGCAGAAAAGGCGGAAAAACTGAAGGAGATCGTCGAACTGGTGCGGAGGAATATGGAAAAAGCAGCGCTGGATCAGGCGCGCCACTATAATCTTCGAAGGAGGCCGTGGAAACCCAAGGTGGGAGAAACAGTATGGGCCAAGGAGCACCACCTGTTGAAAGCAGCCGAGGGCTTTGCGGCGAAATTGGCACCAAGGTTCGACGAGCCGTTCAGAATAAAGAAATTCACGTCACCAGTGATTTGTATATTGGAGCACGCGACAACCAAGAAGACGACAACGGCTCATATTAGTGACTTGAAGCCGGGAAGCGCGGAAGCCGGCGGACCATAGGACACCGAGTGCGAAAAACAATAACAAAACCCTTTAGTGATGAAGGGGGGAAGACGATAAGGGGTATCGAAAAGTCACAAAGTCACTCGAAAAGAAATACACACACTTAAACAGGCCCGTTGGAGCGCGAGAGCGGGACAGGGAGGGTATGCAGCCGCAAAACCGTTAACGGCTAACGCACACAGTTGCGAATTCCGTGGGAGGCAGGTACACGGAGGAGAATCCCGTTACCGGTACAGGCTCCGCGGAATAACGGCACAAGGAGCATAAAGGAAAACCGAGGTTTCGTCGCGGCGAGAAAAGCGAGACTCCGTCTTTCAAAATTGAGTCGGCAGAATGACTACACGCGCAGAGATTACCAACCGGGAGGTGCGGGAGACCAGCACTGGGAAACAGCCCGGAGCGATATGGAGTAGGGTTTCCAATTCCTATCTCCAGCTTCTGGCGTCACCCCTGGTGTCGCGATCCCCATCCCCGGTTGATGAGGATCCGGAGGAGGTGCCCGACGTGGCTCTTTTGGAGGACGAAATGGTGGCCGAGGGACCGCTCGTTTGCGTCACCCTCTCCTCGGAGAGTAAGGAGGACGATGTGGGTGAGAAGGTCACCACGGAGGTGTTCGCGGACGAGGAGGACGAAGTACGGGTGGCGACGGCCAGGATGGCTTATCGCAGCGTGCGGCGAGCGACGCAGGGGTACGGACGAATCCGCCTTGGGGTCGCGATACCGTCGTTGGACCCGGAGGAGCGGACGCGCGGAACTCCACTCTGCGACCGTTCGAGCGGATGGTGGTGGAACGGAAGGCAGCCGCCGCCCAGGCCGCGTGGCAGGAGCGACTGACACAGTGGCAGGAGGAGGAGCTGTGAGCACCGCACCCACCGCCGCCGTCGCCACAGCCACCGCCGTTGCAGCCGCCACAGACGCCGTTGCCGCAGCCACAGGCGCAGCCGAAGCCACCGCCGACGCTGTCGCCACAGACGCCGTTGCCGCAGCCAAAGACGGCGTTGCCGCAGCCACAACCGCCGCCGGCGCAGCTGCACCCACCACCGACGCAGCAACCAACACTGCCCTCACCACCACCGAGGGGCCCCGGTGCGAGCGGCAGCAGTCCTGGGACGTGGACAAGGCACACGTCGCGCAGACGCTTCGCACGATCGGCATAGGCGGCCGTCGATGGCACCAGCAAGCGGTGACGTCGACGTGGCCCGCACCAGCGAAGGCGGAGGACACGCCGGAGGCCCGCGTGTGTGAGGAGGTCGGCGCGGTTGAATGGAGGCCGGGCGACCAGCGAGCGCGCGATCCACGCGTACTAAGTTGCTCGTGCTGGGCGCCCAGCAGTTCCGACTGAAGGTGCGTCGCGGGGGCGAGATCAGGGGTATATTCACCCCAATAAACGATAGACCGAAAGATAATCAACGTGTTGATTGGGACAGGGGTGGGAGTTGGGCACTGCATAAGCTCACATAAAAAAAAGGGTGCAAAATAATCCGCAGCAGCCAGGAGCGGACGCGAATATGACGCGGGCCGGCAATTCGACGCGAGGCTGCCGCAGGCGCTGAAACGAGGGGGGCAGTTGCTGCCGCAAGTGGGCCTCCAGGGCGCTCGGGTCCAGAGACAGCCACCCCGGACCATGAAGGGGCATACATAGAGTTGGTGGAGCTGAAAATCAGAAGAGAGAATGAGTAAAAATGGCGAATTTTACACAGAAAGCCGCAAACTAACCTCCATTGAGCTGCAACACCAGAACCACGTGCGAAGAAAATCGGGATGGGGCGCTACGATAATAGCGGTCAATCGATAGTGAGATCGATAGGGAACAAAAATACTGGAATTTACATTGATTTTCAAACGCAGTCACACTATTGACAATATCGATAGGAACCGGACGTGTCAACGCCGGTCGCCAATATCTATAACTCGATCGTGGTGAGTATCGGTTGAGTTGTCAGGGACGAAAGGGGATGAGAATTCGGGAAGTTCAAATACAGAGCTGGTGACGAGAAGCAGACGGCAACAGATGAAGGAAGCTGGAGTAGGGTGCGAGGATCGAGATGCCGAGTCGAGATGCTGAACGACAGGGTCTACTCGGCTGAGACGCCAAGGCTTCGATCAGAAAGGCGCAAGGATGTTCGAGATGCCAAGTCAAGACGCTGAACGACGGGGTCTAATAGGCTGAGACTGTCAGGCTGAGTACGATGGGCGCAGAGTCGACAAGATTAAAAACGAGAAAGCTGCCTATGCGAGGAGACACCAAAGCGGAGTACCGCGGGAAAAAACATCCTTTTGAAAAACTTCCGAAGAAAGGGGGAGATGTTAGGAGTCTTAAAGCTCCCAACAAATCCGGGTGCAGGAGATCGGCCTGGAAACAGAGAAGACGGCTGGAATGTGAGAGGAGTCAAGAGCGTCAGGTGAAACTGTAAATAATGGACCTTGGACCCCGGCAAAGCGGAGAGACCGCGAACTAACGGTACCGCGCTGGACCTATAAAAGGGCGGCGCAGGCGCAGCTCGGGAGAGTCAATCAGTCAATCGGTGAAAGTACGCGAAGGTCGCCAGCGAAATAGTGAAACAGACAAGTGAGCGTCTAAGCGGGCATCAAAAAGGATCTCCACAAGGAAAGGACAAGCGAAGGACCAGCAAACACCAGGACCTAGCGTGGACAGAAAGGGACGGTGGAGTTTTTGGTCGCAAAGGTGGTTGGGGGAGGGTCGCTAGCTTATCTCACGGACGAAACACCCTGCCCCATAACATCCTAAGCCCCGTACAAGCCCGCAGGTGGTCCATTGGCAGAGGCGACGAGTGCCTGGCATGCACAAGAAGGGTCGGTGGAGTCTTTGGCCGGCAAAGGCCCCAGTCGAGCCGGCACGGATACGCCGTCGAGAGCGACGCGGGACCAGCGAGGAAGGGCGACAAAGGAGCGACGACGCGTATCCGAAGGCGAGGATTGCAGGATTCCCTTTGTCAAGCGTCACTGAATGAATGTTGTTCTAATCAGAAACTCTGTCTTCTCTTTGGTCGAACTGGGACGAACAAACAAACTCTTTGAGCTAGCCGTTGCAATCCGTAGCGAGCAGAAACCAAGAAATCAGTTCGTTACAAAGTGTTGCAGAAGGCACATGATGGATGCTTTGTTGCTTACGACCTGATTGCCTGACGCATAGCGTGCCATGGCGAACCCAAGGTTCCATTTGTTCCGGTGAGCCCATTCCATTAAGCGCACGAATTAGCTTCTCGATGCTTGTGAAGTTGGGGTGCCTATCTATTATCGTCGTACACATAGAATATAAGTCCAGTCTGTTAGCATAGCCTCAAGCGAATTTTTGAAGCTTTGGAAGAGGTGGCAGCGATGGTGTCCTATTCCCAAGTGAACGCTGATGATGGGCATAGTTGTTGAGTTAGAGTGCATTTGCGAGAAGCGCTTTGAAATCTTCCCCCCAAACTGAGGATTTACGCGATACGAAAACATCATCCAATATTTCAGTCAAATTACTTTTACTACATATTGTTTATGCACAAAACTATTTCAATTGATTATGATTTCGGTTATAAAGCGAAAAAAAAATCGAGGAGCTCCTGCGTATTGTCAAAGGATTAAGATAAATTAAAAAGTAAAACAAAAACGTTGGCGTGTTCCAAAATCCAAAATTGAGCGCTTTTTAAAAACATCAATTCAAAAATAACAAAATAATTTCCTTAATCTTATTCGCATATTAAATACTGAAAATGGGTCATTTTCATACTAGTAATTTGACTAAAAAACTATAGTATATAATTAAAACAACATACAAAGTAAACAAGAGACACACTATAGTCGAGTTCCCCGACTATCTGATGCCCGTTACTCAGCTAGTGGAAGTGCGAAGGAGAGACTTAAACACTGACAGTTTTTGGCGGTTTGTGGGCGTAAGAGTAGGCGTGGCAAAAAATTGTTTGGCAAATTGAGAGATATTTACAAGACTAACAAATTTTACAATGCACAAGACTAAACTTTACAAGACTTTGCGAGACTAAACAAAAATATCAAAACATTTTTTAAGAGTGTGGGCATGGCAGCTTAGGGCGGGTTGTGGTCGTTAGAAAGGGCGTTGCAACGTGGGTGAACAAACTTGCGCTGAGTCTAAATAATGGACCTTGGAGACTGGTGGCAAGACTAGAGATAATACATAGTACTCTGTAAAGGTAAAACAACTTAAAAATAGATATACAAGGATTTAAGGTTAGGGGTAAATAGTTTCTAGTATATCTGCTTGGAACAGAGAAGTTTAGCCGACTAACCAAGTTGGTACTATTCACTTCACGAATAAAGACGGTTTCAAACATCGTTCTATGGTTAGCTAAGGAAGGTAAATTAATTAACTTTTGTCTACTCACATAGGGAGGTTATATAAGGTTTGCATCCCAATTGAGGAGCCGTAAGGCAAACAGTAAGAAGTTTTTTCTGAACCGATTCAATGCGGTCCAAGTGAACTACGAATTGTGGACTCCAAACAGGTTATCCATCAAGAATCGGACGCACTAGTGAAATGAATAAAGTTTTGATCATGTAAGGATCATTCAAATTTTATTAACCACATTTTTATAAAATTAAGCACGTCCCTGGCCTTATTAATAATAGACCATATTTAAAAGCTATATAGATTGGATTGTAATTCCGAATGGCAAGAAGATTTATATAATGCAGGCATAATCTAACATAGTCTGCGTACATAATAAACACGCAAATGTTTTATTACTAAGAGAATATATTAATTAATATTTTATATTAATATTATATAATAATTTATATAAATTAAATTAACAAATTGGGTAAAGAGGAGCGGATTAAGATGGCTCCCTTATGAGGCTCCTTTGTGACTTGGATAATACAGGAAAGAGATGTTCTTAAGAGAACCAATTGCGTTAGATCAGATAATTTTAAATCCAATTTAGAAGATCAACAGGAAAACCTAAGAAGTCAAGATACCTATACAAAAGTAAATGATTAACATAATCAAATACTCTTCTAAAGTTAGTGTAGATAACATATGTTTGTATATCGTCTTCTAGCTTCAAAGCGAACGGTCGGTGCTGTTTGTTGTTGTTGATGTACTTAATCTGCACTGTGTACCTGCTCTCTCGCTCTCCCACACCAAATCCTAAGTTCTAAGCGTGCCAGAATACGCTCTTGCGGTACATTTCACAGCTCGCTTACAAGTTTTGATCTTGTGTTTTGGTACAGTGGTCAGTATCCAATTAAATATGCAAAGCAATGTTGTCTGCTTCCAAAACAAATGCCGTCAGTCAAAAATGACCTGTTGGCTATGTGATAGAATGGTGCACACTAAGTGCTCTGGTTATAACGGCCGAACAAGTGATGACCTAGCTAAGGGCCCAAATCTAAAATATTGTTGTGATACTTGCCTAGGAGTTGCGAATGAAATAAAATTGTTTATGCTCCAAACTAAAGGTGGCTTGAAAGGACTGATCAGCAGTTTTGTCGTGGATAGAGATAGTTTTCGTCGAGCTGATGATCTATCTGCGCTAGATTCACAATTTAATAGCATTAAGCTATTAGAGGAGTCTCCAATGCGCAAGAAAGCCGCCGGTGGTAGGCTGCCGAAGGGGAATGCCCTGCACAGCTGATCAGTTGACGATCGAAGCAAACCCTACAAATGTTGCTTAGATCGGCAGCTAAAAAAAATTCGGAGCAATCCAATAAATTCGTTGTGTAGGGAGTCCAGCCTGGGATGGCTACATATTCCGTTTTGTCCGCACTTTCTAAACCGGTGATTCCACCTGTCCCGAATAGTTTACCACCACAAGAAATATTGAGTCCGGACTTTTTTTTTCTTTTTAATTCCTTGCTATTCCTCTCGGGAACTTAGGGCTTCTACGAGAGCCTAATTTTCTCGTATTTGTTTCGGTAATCGGTTAGGTTTTTCGACCGATCTGGTGATCTGGTGACAAAACGATTTTTGGCAAATCGAGAAAAAATTTACAAGACTAACAAAAATTTGATAAAATATCAAATCATTTGTTAAAAGTGTGTGCGTCTCGACGTTCATACGGACAGACGAACAAACGGACAGACGGACGGACAAACGGGCATGGCCAGATCGGCTCGGCTATTGATCCTGATTAAGAATATATAATATATACTTTATATGGTCGGAAACGCTTCCTTTTGCCTGTTACATCCTTTTTTTTATACCCTTCACTCGTAAAGTAAAAGGGTATACTAGATTAGTTGAAATGTATGTAACAGGCAGAAGGAAGCGTTTCCGACCAAATAAAGTATATATATTCTTGATCAGGATCAGTAACCGAGTCGATCTGGCCAGGTCCGTCTGACCGTCCGTCTGTCCGTATGAACGTCGAGACCTCAGGAACTACAAAAGCTATAAAGTTGATATTAAGCATACAGACTCCAGAGGCATAGACGCAGCGCAAGTTCATGTTGCCACGCTCACTCTAACGCCCACAAACCTCCCAAAACTGCCAAGCCCACACTTATGTAAATGTTTAGTTTTTTTATTATTTTTGTATTGGAAATGTAAATTTCTTTTTTGCCACGCCCACTCTAACGCCCACAAACCGCCAAAAACTGTCAGTGTTGAAGACTCTCCTTCAAACTTCCACTAGCTGAGTAACGGGTATCAGATAGTCGGGTAACTCGACTATAGCGTTCTCTCTTGTTTTGTATTAGCTTTGTATATTTCTAACGCTTTATACCACGACCACTCTAACGCCCACACACCGCCCAATACAGCTACGCCCACACTTTTGAAAATGTTTTGATAATTTTTCATTTTGTATTTGTCTTTTTATCGATTTGCAGAAAAAGGTTTTTCCACGCCCACTCTAACGCCCACAAACCGCCCAAAACTGCCCGCGCACAGTTTTTAACAATGTTTGATATTTTTCCACATTTTTTTTCCACATCTTAGTCTTGTAAATATGTCTCGACTTACCAAAAATCTTTTTGCCACGCCCACAAACCGCCAAAAAGTGACAGTACTGAAATTTTTCCTTTGCACTTTCACTAGCTAGTAACGGGTATCAAATAGTCGGGGAACTCGAATATAGCATTCTCTCTTGTTTTTGTAATGAATTGTTTAGCATTATAATTGTATGTAGATAAAAAAGAAATCGTACACTCTACGAGTAACGGGTGTAATAAATTGGGACCAATCAGGTTGTTTTTTTACTATGAATTAGTAATAGTAGGAATATTTCCATTTATATGCCTAAGTAAACAGAACGAAAGAAAACCAGAATGCATATGGGAGATAGGAAGAGAACTGTTAAGAGAACTGCTTAATTTGGTTAGAGTCGAAAAAGAAAGAAAGCGAACATAAGCACATAGTCACGCGGAGTCGTGATAAATAAATAGCATTTAATGTTAGATTCAATGCATCATCTTTTATTTTATTTAGCAATTTAGCTTGAAGTAATATAGAAAGGTGGATCGGTCTACGCTGCGGGTTAACGGTAGTTACGCGGAATACGTATATATATTCGGTCATCATGAGCGCCATGTATCAGATAGATAAACTGGATACAGGAAGTTATGACACCCGAATTATTCAACTGCGCAGTGTGCTGATTCATGAAGAGGTCTGGAAAGTGATCCAAAGACGTCTCGATGGATGAACACTAGCTATGATTACACTGAGACGCAGTCGGGTTACCTTAAGAGCTGTGCAACGGCCGGCAGCACTTGGCAAAAGCTGAAAGTCGTTCATCAGCCAAGCGGGTCAGTGCGAAGGGCTTCTCTATTTAAAAAATATACTCGGACATACTCAGTGTAGTGGAAATTAAGTTAGGTGATGAACTGACAGCAATAATATTACTGACGAGTTTATGGAAACACGTTGCCGATATTAGATATTTGCCGATATTATATTAGATAAAATACTACGGTAACATCGGATCAGGCAATAGCCGATCTATTTGCCAAGTTTTTTCAAACCACATATTCTGCGTTACCCCATTCCGAACAGCCTTACTCTTACGCGGTATCAAAGTCGAATTTAATATTTTGTCTCACTCTAAACGAAAGCCCACTGCTCTATGATCTTCAGCGAGTTAAGCCTGTCTATTCGCCAGGTTCCGATGGAGTTCCGGGCAGTGTGCTTAGATTCTGCGCGGAAATCTATCATATCTCTAGTCCGTCCGATGCTTTATTAGGGATATACGAAGTTTACTCGGATCGCATTGAATCGGTTCAAAATAACTTTTTACTTTTTGCCTTACGGCGCCTTAATTGAGATGCAAACCTGAGATTACCTCCTTATTCAAGTAGACTAATGTTAATCAACTTACCCTCCCTAGCTAACCGTAGAACGATGCTTGGAACAGTCTGTATTTTCAATCTTATTCGTGGAGAAGTTGATAGTCCCGACTTGGTTTGTCGGCTAAACTTCACTGTTCCAAGCAGATTCACTAGAAATTACGCACGAAACCTTGTGCAAGCCTCTACTGAAACTATTTAACTTATCTCTGGAATCTTCACAGTTCCCCCATATATGGAAGGAGTCCTTTGTGATCCCTGTCCATAAAAAAGGCAGCAAATCGGATGCAAGCAATTACAGAGGAATCTCCAAATTGTCTGCTATCCCTAAGCTTTTGGAAAACGTTATCACTCCTCATTTGCAGCACCTTTGTAAGTCAATTATATCTCCATGTCAGCATGGGTTCATGAAACACAGATCAAGAACTACTAACCTTCTGGACCTAACCTCAGAGCAGGGCTTAAAAAAAAAGTCTTCAAACAGAAGTCATCTATACGGATTTTAGTAAAGCATTCGACTCTGTTAATCATTCACTATTAGTAAGGAAACTTGATTTATTTGGTTTCCCTGTTGATCTCCTAAATTGGATTCTAAGTTATCTGAATGGCAGGACGCAACGGGTCCTGCCATTAAAAATTGTCTTTCTTGTCACATCCGGTGTCCCACAAGGGAACCACCTAGGTCCGCCCCTTTTTACCTTATTTATTAACGACCTTCCCTAATAATAAAGCATTTGCTTTATGTACGCTGACGTTGTAAAATTATGCCTTCAGTATAAGGACATTTCTCGCCATTTGGACTTACAATCCGATCTAGATAGCTTTTAAACCTGGTGCCGTGTATTTTCAATCTTATTCGTGGAGAAGTTGATAGTCCCGACTTGGTTTGTCGGCTAAACTTCACTGTTCCAAGCAGATTCACTAGAAATTACGCACCCCTATTTTTAAATCAATGTAGATCTAACTATCAGTTCCTAACTATCATGATCCCTACAGAGTATTATGTTCTGACTATAATAGATTATATCCTATTATCTCTAATTCTGACTCTCTGCCGTTCTTAAAGTGATCAATACTAACGTTTTTAATTTAATATATTTCCTCGTCCTTTACTGTCGTCTATATCGCGTCTATCTTCCCGCGATTCGAGCCGTAAGATACCCGGCAGCCCCCCTCGGTCGGTTGGGCGGGAGGTGTGGCCGTGGGACTTGCGCGTTTAAAAACATTATATATATATATATATATATATATATTTTTTTTTTTTAAGCCCTATTTTACGAAGAAAGTTAACTCCAAAAGGTTATTGCTTGTTGATTTGCGTTCAAGTGATCTTTCGTTTAAAGTGTGATCAAATAATAAATTATATTTTGATACCGCTCATAGAGACTAGCGACTAAAAAAAACATGATTTTTTTTGTTAAAGAAGAATTGGAGAATAGATTTAATAATAAGGGCCTGGATCCGTTACGCTTCCTGTAACATACTTATTTTTGAACGAATATAGTCTAATCTTTTTCTCTACGAGTAATATGAAGAAATTTAATATTGATGTCCGAGTGATCGCCTGCCACAATATCACTATTTATTACCCCGAGTCATTAAACACCCCCTTTAGTGGTTCGGAACTATCAGACTTTGAATTTCCTAGCCCTAGTTAACTGTCACCTAATCCGCCGATTCCCTTACGTGATTTATACTTGTATTACTACATGCAGGCAGGTTGACCCCCTAGCTGATTATTGTTGACCTCTAATATTTAATAAATACAAGATTTTTAGTTGAAAAGGAATGAAAACTAATATAATTCGTACTTACATGAATCTATTTGAATGGTACAATTAAATTTTTCACAGAAACTTAAAACAATACGAGTTTCAGTTCCATCTATGTAAACATTTTTGAATTCGGATTCCTCACTCACACCCATGTCTTGAGCATTAGAACTCGAATTCTGAAAATGGAACAGCAGATTAATTTTAAAAAACGTGGAGAATGTTGTAGTCGAGTTCCCCGACTTTCAGCCGAGAAATTTTAACAATTTATGGAATATCGGTAAAAATTGAAGGAATATAAAAATATTAAAATAAATTTACCAACACAGAAAGCTATAGTCGAGATGCCCGGGTATCAGATGACCGTACCTCACCTAGTGGAAGCTCAAAAAAGAAATTATAAATTATTCTGGCACATTCGTAGAAAGAAGACCTTATGAAAAACAATACTAAACAAGAGAAACCGCTATAGTCGAGTTCCCCGACTATCTTATACCCGTTACTCAGCTAGTGGAAGTGCGAAGGAGAAATTTACACACTAATAGTTGTTGGCGGTTTGTGGGTGTTAGAGTGGGCGTGGCAAAACGATTTTTGGCAAGTCGAGAAAAAATTTACAAGACTAACAAAAATTTGAAAGAATATCAAATCATTTGTTAAATGTGTGTGCGTGGCAGTTTTGGGCGGTTTGTGGGCGTTAGAGTGGGCGAGAAAAAAATTACAAGACTAAAAAAATTTTAAAAGAATATCAAATCATTTGTTAAAAGTGTGTGCGTGGCAGTTTTGGGCAATTTGTGGGCGTTAGAGTTGGCGAGGCAACATGCATGAATAAACCTGCGCTGCGTCTATGTCTCTAGAATCCGTACGCTTAATCTCAACCTTCTAGCTTTTATAGTTCCTAAAGTCTCGACGTTCATACGGACAGACGAACAAACGGACAGACGGACGGACAAACGGGCATGGCCAGATCGGCTCGGCTATTGATCCTGATTAAGAATATATAATATATACTTTATATGGTCGGAAACGCTTCCTTTTGCCTGTTACATCCTTTTTTTTTATACCCTTCACTCGTAAAGTAAAAGGGTATACTAGATTAGTTGAAATGTATGTAACAGGCAGAAGGAAGCGTTTCCGACCAAATAAAGTATATATATTCTTGATCAGGATCAGTAGCCGAGTCGATCTGGCCAGGTCCGTCTGACCGTCCGTCTGTCCGTATGAACGTCGAGACCTCAGGAACTACAAAAGCTATAAAGTTGATATTAAGCATACAGACTCCAGAGGCATAGACGCAGCGCAAGTTCATGTTGCCACGCCCACTCTAACGCCCACAAGCCGCCAAAAACTGTCAGTGTTGAAGACTCTCCTTCAAACTTCAACTATCTGAGTAACGGGTATCAGATAGTCGGGTAACTCGACTATAGCGTTCTCTCTTGTTTTGTATTAGCTTTGTAAATTTCTAACGCTTTATACCACGACCACTCTAACGCCCACACACCGCCCAATACAGCTACGCCCACACTTTTGAAAATGTTTTGATATTTTTTCATTTTGTATTTGTCTTTTTATCGATTTGCAGAAAAAGGTTTTGCCACGCCCACTCTAACGCCCACAAACCGTCCAAAACTGCAGGCGCACAGTTTTTAACAATGTTTGATATTTTTCCACATTTTTTTTCCACATCTTAGTCTTGTAAATATGTCTCGACTTACCAAAAATCTTTTTGCCACGCCCACAAACTGCCAAAAAGTGACAGTACTGAAATTTCTCCTTTGCACTTTCACTAGCTAGTAACGGGTATCAAATAGTCGGAAACTCGAATATAGCATTCTCTCTTGTTTTTGTAATGAATTGGTGAGCATTATAATTGTATGTAGATAAAAAAGAAATCGTACACTCTACGAGTAACGGGTGTAATAAATTGGGACCAATCAGGTTGTTTTTTTACTATGAATTAGTAATAGTAGGAATATATCCATTTATATGCCTAAGTAAACAGAACGAAAGAAAACCAGAATGCATATGGGAGATAGGAAGAGAACTGTTATGCTTAATTTGGTTAGAGTCGAAAAAGAAAGAAAGCGAACATAAGCACATAGTCACGCGGAGTCGTGATAAATAAATAGCATTTAATGTTAGATTCAATGCACCATCTTTTATTTTATTTAGCAATTTAGCTTGAAGTAATATAGAAAGGTGGATCGGTCTACGCTGCGGGTTAACGGTAGTTACGCGGAATACGTATATATATTCGGTCATCATGAGCGCCATGTATCAGATAGATAAGCTGGAACAGGAAGTTATGACACCTGTATAATTCAACTGCGCAGTGTGCTGATTCATGCAGAGGTCTGGAAAGTGATCCAGAGACGACTCGATGGATGAACTCTAGCTATGATTACACTGAGACGCAGTCGGGTTACCTTAAGAGCTGTGCAACGGCCGGCAGCACTTGGCAAAAGCTGAAAGTCGTTCATCAGCCAAGCGGGTCAGTGCGAAGGGCTTCTCTATTTAAAAAATATACTCGGGATGCGTATGACAGAAGGTGACTATATTGCAATCGACTTAAATTCGTTCTGTTTGACATTGGACATACTCAGTGTAGTGGAAATTAAGTTAGGTGATGAACTAACAGCAATAATATTACTGACGAGTTTATGGAAACACGTTGCCGATATTAGATATTTGCCGATATTATATTAGATAAACTGTGTAAAGAACTGATTTCATAGTTTCTGCTCGCTACGGATTGCAACGGCTAGCTCAGAGAGTTTGTTCATGTTATGTCCCGTTAGTTCACGGTGCGTCCGCTTTGTGCTCGACCAAAGTCCACACCAAAGTCCATGAAAAGCTAGATACATTCACATCCCTTTCCAGTGTCTGGGAACACAGCGAAGCACCAAGTGAAAATGATTCAACAGATGTGTGTGGTCCAATGGAAAATTAGTCAATTGGAGGAGCCTAATATATTGTCGCATTTATTGATGATATGACCCGCCATGTGTAATATTTTACTTAATAACTGTTAAGACAAATTTATCCAGGAAACCCAAAGGAAATATTTATTTTTGTTTTTACGCACGAGTCCCACGACCACACCTCCCGCCCAACCGACCGGCTCGATTCGAGAGAGTATAAACGCGATAAAAAAGAGTACAGAAGTGAGGAAACGTTTAAATATTAGTAAGATTTTATTATGTGTTAAAAAGTTGCTTTCCGAGGGGAAGAGAGTCAAGACTAGAGATAATAGGATATAGTCTATTATAGTCAGAAAATACTACTCTGTAGAGGTCATGCAACTCAAAGTTAGATATACAATGATTTAAGATTAGGGGTAAGTAGTTTCTAGTGTATCTGCTTGGAACAGAAATGTTTAGCCGACTAACCAAGTCAGGACTATCAATTTAACCACGAATAAGCTTACAAATAAAGACTGTTCCAAGCATCGTTGTACGGTTAGCTAGGGAGGGTAAAATAATAAATATTAGTCTACTGGTATAAGAAGGTTATATAAGGTCTGCATCCCAATTTAGGTGCCGTAATTAACAGTAAGAAGTTCTTATGAAGCCCACCCCTTGCCTTATTCACTATTGACGAAATATGGTCTGAAAAGTTACAGAGCAATCACACAGGTAATTACCTATAGATCACACTCAGAGGGTAAACACACTCTTGAGATTTAGATCATACATAATTAATTTGGATATATTACAAGAAAATCATAAAGACTCTAAAACGCATATAAATGCTTTAAAAAAGCAACATGTGCCAAAGTGCACATTAAACTCAAAGAAAAAAGTCCTAACTCAAAAACGATTTTTTATTACCAACTCTAATAAGGTGATTGGTTTTAGGAATTTTTGGGAAACAATTTAAATAATGATTAAAATAAGAATGATTTAAGTCAAGTAATTTTAATTGCATCTCACCTTTCTAAATTTACTTAACAACGATTGAGGGAATAAATTCCTTATAACAACATTCGTACACAATTTAAATAATAAGAAAATATGTGTGTGTATTTCCCCTTGTATATCGCTAGCAAGAGGTCATTGTAGAGGAGTTCCATGGCAAGAGTAAACACAGGTCGTATATATTTAGACGTTATACACAGATTTCATTGAAATGATGGCTCTTTAGACCGAGTACCGTATTACTACCTGTTTAAAGTGGTGTCCCTAAGCATTCCTTACCGCGGTCAGCTCAGACGAGTAAAACTCTCGATATCGAAAAGAGCATAGTACAGCTCCTGAATGCTTAGAGGACGGGTGTATCTATCTGTTCCCGATTTTATTTTGAACCGAATTATATATGCTCGTTCCACCTGGCTGAAACTAGAAAATCGCTCCCGAAGCGATTGCATTGGGACTGTGTTCTGGTCCTAAAGGAAGTACCTGAAATATGAAGCAGTTCTTATTTGGAAGCCAACACATTCATAGCGCCTTGATAGGATCCGTAGTGTCCCAGGTTAAAGGAGTCCGACTGCACTGATGCTCTATCGGAATCGAGAGGACAATACTCGCTTCGTTGCCATTTCCGCATCTCCATGTAAGCGGATTATATTGCACTCTCTACCATCTTGCGTCTCTTTTATCGTATGCCCACGTATATCTCGTTCATCAATACTTCCTCCACCTTAGGAAATGAACGCCGCTCAACCTCCGCTAATTGTTGAATGACTCTGTTGTCCATGAAGGGTGCACAAGCCGATTCGAATGTTAGCGTGGACAATGCGTAAACGTCCGCAATAAAATCCATTAATATGGGTACATTACCTTTCCTATATATCCGTGAATCCGAAACGATATTTCGCTCTTTGGTCGACTGAGGATCCTTCTTAAAGACAGCGAGATGCGGGAGTACACAAGATGCTACGTGCCTATTCGTGGAAGTATTCCTTACTGAACTGCTTTCATTGCCCATCGGTGGTTGTTCTATTCGCAATTCGCTATTTGTTCGTGCACGAACTATTCCTTATATATTTGCTCCACCTTTCTGGACTGCTAGACGTCTTTCCAATTGCGGGAATCGCCATTTGATGAGATCTTCCTAGGACCATGGCTGGATCACGGTAGGTTTTAAAGGACGACCGCACTACGTAGCGGCTATCTGTTCGACGCACGTAAGTCTTATGGAAAAAGGGTTCGCACCAGAAGCCCTTGTCTGTTGCTGTAAGGCGGTCTGGAACAGGCTCTGGCTCTTCGGCGTTGGGGTGGTGGCCTTCCTTGTGCAGATACCTTTTCGCTACAGACAATAATGAATATGATAGAAAATTGAGCGTGCTTGCGACAAAAATGAACTAGTATAAAAAATCGGAGGAAGCAAATAAATATATTCGGAAGAAAAAGATCTAGAAAAGAAGAAAAAGATTGAGAAAATTTGTTGCTAGCGAAACACGGGTGTAATTGTGTCCGCAGACTGCCCTACCCTACCTGTGACCACTTTCCTTAAGAGCATGACTCTGGTGGGCCCTTTTCGTGCCCTACGTCTGGAGAAACATCAGCCGAGTTCAGTACTTACATTTTTAGATATTCATTTATATTTTCACTTTTGGGACTAAAAACTAATAACAATGTGCATTGGACCTAATAATAAGTACATATTATGTGGAAATAAATACGATTTGTTCAGCGTAAGGTATTAGATAAAGATTTACGTAAGTTTAAGAAAAATAAAAAATTTGTAAATATAAGATAGAGTTATAATTAAGTAGATGCTAAAATGATTAAAAATTGCCTATACTTCTAAAACTATATATTTCAATTTTTTCCTTATTTCATTTTTTTTTCAGCGTCGCTCTTCTTTACGCTATTCTTGTTTCATAAATTAGTTCTCAATACAGTTTGTTTAATCAGTAAATGGAAAAATATAAGAGAGTGGTTCGCGGTTAAATTTGATTTGACTATAATTAATCTGTATAATTTACTTAAGAAATTTAATTTTTTTTGTTCAACAAATTGTTTCCGGTGAACCTTGAGATGCATTATTCTGGGATACACTATTCAAAATATACTGCAAGAGCAGTTTAAACTCCAAAATATTTTCACAAAAAAAAAAATGTATATAAATTTTAAATAAATTTACATATTTATATTTGTCTATTTGGTTTCCATGATTTTACTCTGAAACTGAATCAATCTTATTAAGTTAGGTTAAGTTAAATATAAAATAGTTAACACTACAATAATTTTTTATTTATTTTGAATATTTATTTAAAATAATTTTAATATTTGCGGATGTAAATTATTCAGAAAATTTCTTTCGGTGTAGATTCGCAGGTTGGTATATTTCACGCTGGTATAGGGTTAGGTCCGACAGAATTAAGCAAGAATTTTTATTTATTTTTGGTTTTCTTCAGCAGAAGCTTTCTCTCAGTGTATTCCTAACTCCTAACCCTGCATTTTATTATCGTCCACGTGCTAACATATCTTTTTTTTATGGCCTTCCTTTTTATACCCGTTACTCGTAGAGTAAAAGGGTATACTAGATTCGTTGAAAAGTATGTAACGGACATGCCAGATCGACTCAGCTATTGATCCTGATCAAGAATATATATACTTTATATGGTCGGAAACGCTTCCTTCTGCCTGTTACATACTTTTCAACGAACCTAGTATACCCTTTTACTCTACGAGTAACGGGTATAAAAATAGTAGGATTTATATATATATATATATATGCGCGGCTGCTATTCCAACGTCGGTTGCTTCTCTAGGCTTCTGTTAATCGATGGGAAGGGGTGCTCCCCGGGACGGCTTGACTGGCGTTCTTTTTTGACCGCCTAAAATATAGAGCCTTCATAAGCTAATCATTTTTACCCGATATTTACTAGCCTTAGCAAGGCCCGGTCGACCCTTGGGGGCTGGGTGGTGGCGCTGCTGCTCGATGACTGCGCCAGGCAAAGATTTTCAAATATTAAATTTCCGCCTGGGAAAACACACGCAAAAATGTAAGCCGCGAACCGCTTTAGGGGTGGGGAAAACTCACTTGCTTTCTTTATTTTCGCAACGACCACACCAAGCAGACCACATTTTTGTCTGGCGGAGGAAATCGAGTGTGGGATCTTCCATTCTGTCCTTCGATGAGCTTTCAAATATCTGCGGTTCTTAATTTTCCAGTATCATTATCCAGTATAATTCCTGCGCATTTTTTGAAAGGTGGCCGCCTTTATCGTTTATTAAGCCAGATGTGACCAACTTAAACTTCATTCGTTTGGTTAGCCGACAGCGCTTCGCCTATTTGCAGCGGCCAAGTGGCGCATTCTCAAGCATAAGTTAGTTGTGAATGACATAGTCCTCGTTAAGGATGAAAACTTGCCATCCCTAAAGTTGCCTTTAGCGAAGACAGTAACCGGATTGACAAAGCGGGCAGTGAATCAGCTGTGTCTGCTACCCCTTAAGGATGCTGTTAAAATCCATGCTTCCAACTGGGGGACTATGTTGGGTCTCGAAAAATAACTAATAAAAAGGCTTATTAGCTCAACAGAAGATATAAAAAAAACAATCATTAGGACTACTAAAGCTTACTGGTAAACAACAAATAAATGTCATAAATACAGTGTTATTAGAAAAAAAAACTAACTAAAACAAGAGAGAACGCTATATTCGAGATCCCCGACTATCTGATACCCGTTACTCGGCTAGTGAAAGTGCGAAGGAGACACTTCAACACTGATATTTTTTAGCGGTTTGTGGGCGTTAGAGTGGGCGTGGCAAAAAGTGTTTTGGCAATTCGAGAGATGTTTACAAGACTAACAAAAAAGTGAAAAAATATCAAAACATTTTTCAAAAGTGTGGGCGTGGGAGCTTTGGTCGGTTTGTGGGCGTGGCCATATTTTTTATATGGTCGGAAACGCTTCCTTCTGCCTGTTACATACTTTTCAACGAATCTAGTATACCCTTTTACTCTACGATTAACTGGTATAATGACTATCTATAGCTGAAACTTGGATATAAAAATGAAATATTTAAATAATGTGCTTCAGTGTTTGACAAGCTCTGGTCGATAACAATTGTCTCAATAACGAATTTGGAACCGCTTTCGGTGCGAAGTTTCTATCAGTTCTACTATACGAAAACAGGCTTTCCAGTGGTTTACTTTTCACGAAAACTCTACAGTCGAGTTCCCCGACTATCAGATATCTGTTACTCAACTAGTAAAAGTGCGAAGAATATTTAAAATTTTCTGGATTATCGGTAAATTAAAGAAAAAACAAAAAAAAAGGTTCGAAATTAAAAAATGTGGGCGTGACAGTTTTGGGATGTTGTGATGAAATAACTAAAAAATATCACCACATTTTCCAAATAGTAGGCGAATCTGTTTTGTGCGGTTTTGTGAGCGTTAGTGTGGGCGTGCAAAATTGTAAAACAAACTTCCACTACGTCTGTGTCTCCCGAATCCGCATTAAATTTTTTGAAATTGATGATGCTGGTAATAAAATTGTTGGTCGGACGGTTAACACATTAACATATTGGAAATCCATAAAATATACCAAAATATAATGTTTATATTAGCAATACTTATATATTATGCTTTACACAATTTACTAAAAGAAAATTAGGAAGTTGTGTTTGTGAAAACTGTCTCCAGTATTATTACAACTAACTTGAATGCATAAAGTGGCCTCGTTTTACCCCGAGCCTAATAAGACAACATCTTTTAAAGGCTATGACAAGAAATTATGTTCTTCCGTAGTGATTTATGCAGACAGTGCTGCTGTTCTTGAAAATTAATGAACGTGCTTAAATTTCTCAAATTTTGTTATTGTCCATAAATATTACCACAATCATACCGAGTTGAGAACCTACAAAAGTAGAAAACACATTGAAAAAATATATTTAATTTACATATTTAAATTTTATAATTTTACAGGCGTCGATTGTATACAAACATTTTGTAAAACTAGTCTAAAACCAGAAGGTAATTTTTGCGCCTATGATTCTTTTTCTAACTTCTTTTATTACTAAAATCCTGCGGACTTTTGTCCCATACCTTGAAATAAAGAACTCTATATAGCGCTTACGCAGACAAATAAAATCAATCCTAAAAGCAGATATAAAATAAGATACATAGATTCAGTTAGATTTTTAAATTCAAGCTTAGGAAAACTACAAGCTATATGGAGGATACAAATTTACTAAATAAGAAATTTTAGAGAACGAATTGTAAGCAAATGAGTAGAAAGGGAGTGTTTCCCTACGACTATTTAGATAATTTTGAAAAGTTTAATGATGCCCAGCTTCCGAGCATTAATAGTTGATAGCTGACTCTTGAACAGGCCCAATAGCCGAGTCGAGTATAAAAGCTAGAATATTGAGATTCCAGAGACATAGACGCAGCGCAAGTTCATTTTCATATGTTGCCACGCCCACTATAACTTGATATTATTTCATTTTTGTATTAGTATTGAACATTTTTATCTCTTTTGTTTAGAGTTCGATTGAAGCATTCACATATATAAACCTTTTTATGTGATAAGTAATGTGAAATTTAAAAGTTTTTTTTCTTCATCTTACTGAATGTTTTAAGGTCTAATTTAAACATTTTTAAAAACAGTGTCTATTGCCTCTACTATATATGGCAAGACGCCTATTGAAAGACGAACGTCCGGCTTTCAGCGCTTAACCTGCTTATATAGGTCTCCCTTAACCGTTAATCCTCGATGTCTCCAGTCTGCATGTCCAAAGTCCACGGTTTTACCGTTTGTCTGGTCCAAAGTCCAGCTTGATACCGTTGCTTCCTTTAACCCGGCACGCTGACGCTGTTCTAGTGCTGTCCTTCTCTAATTCGTGCTGTCTCACTCTCACTCTCCATATACTGTCTCCCCAAACTCTTTCCCTCCGGACTCTCACAGCTATATCCTGAATTCTACAGCGCCGATCTCTGCGCACCGTTTAATATTTTTTTAATTTTGACGCTTTACCATCGCTATTCCTCCTGCATTCCGCATTATCCGTTCTTCCGTCATTTGGTCACACTACTTTCTCTTGCTCGATTGTTGCCACCTTCCGATATCTTCATAGTATTTCTGCACTGATGACTACAAACGAAAAATGTTTTTTGCCGCTTAGTTTAAAAATGTTTTATCTTTGTTTATCCTTGGCTTTCCTTCCCTGCAGCATCATCCTGCATGCCTTGCGATTCCGCTGTACCGCCCCTTCCCTTTTCCCGGGAGTATGTTGTCTCCATGGGTTCGATAATTGAATTTCTCCTCCATGTCTCCCATCTTCACACTTGAGTTGATGCAACGTTTATAAATCTCGGTCAGCAGTACTGGATTCTGGGAGCCCGCAATCTCATCAGAAATGCTGTCTTTCAATGCAAACGTTGCTTTCTTCAACGCAAAGGCACTAGTAACCAGATTATCGGAGAGCTACCAATTCCTTGAGTTCAAGCTAGCCGCTGCTTTTAACATACAGGGCTAGATAACGCTGAACCTATCGCAATCAAGGAATCCAAAGGATGAACTGCACGCATCGGAAAGGTGATCTAACTACAGTGATCTAACTACAATGGCTTTCATCGCAGCCTTTCAACGATTCATCGCCCGCCGAGCGAAGCCTACTGACCTATATTCGGACAACGGAACCACATGGAGGCAAGCAATCCTTGGATGACATGAAACGCCTGGCCATTCAACAAGCAAGAGATGAGGAATTGGCGAGAATCTCGCCAACGAAGGGATTTCTTGGCACTTTATACCCCCATCTGCTCCCCATTTTGGAGGGATGTGGGAAACTGGTGTTCGCTCAATTAAACTCCATATGAAACGGATACTTGGATACTTGAAGTTCGATACATTGGTAGTAATCAAGAAACCTAATCTAGCACCCTCTAAATGGATCCTTGGACTGATAACCGAAGTGCACTCAGAATAAGACGACAAGGTCCGGGTCGTAACGGTAAAGACTGTCCACGGCTCATATAAACGCCCTATTGCCAAAATGGCTTCGCTGCCTCTGTGCTGAACAACCCTTTATCTTTGCTTATACTTGTTCGCTTATCAGCGAAATCAAAGCAACCATTCCACCGCTGCGCGAGTACTTTTCCATAACTTATAACTCCTAACTGTAACTTGCTTACATCTTAAGCCAGCATAATCGTATGGCGATCTAAAGCATAGTTTTAGTCACTATTTTTTCTCTCAATAAGAACGTACGCATCGCTGTCGACCTTATCATTTTAAGTGTCTGAAATAAACCAAACAATAAACTAAACAGTTACACTGGCGGTTTCATTTCATACAAGGGGTAAGCAGTTTATAGTGAATCTCCTGGAACAAAGAAGTTAAGCCAACTAACCAAGGCCGGTACTATTAACTTCACCACGAATAAAGACTGTTCCAAACATCGTTCTATGGTTAGCTAAGGAGGGTAAATTAATTAACATTACTCGACTGGCATAGGAAGGTTTGAATTTTTTTAACCGATTCCATTCGGTCCGAGTAATAACGTATTGCGGACTCTAAACACGTGATCCAAACTTAAGAATCGGACGGACAAGTGAAATGAATAAGGTTTTGGTCATGTAAGGATCATCCAATTCTTTTATCGAACTTTTTACAAAACCAATCACACCCCTGGCCTTATTGACAATAGACAAACTATGGTCTGAAAATTTTAGTTTAGAGTCCAGAAGAACACCAAGATCATTAACGCGCGTTATTCTGTCCAAAAAGCACCCATTTAGAGTGTACGTCGCGTGTCGTGGGTTGACACGACACTTTACACAGTTTTAACGTTTAGTACTTCATCACGGCAGCATATTTCAGAGCACTCTAGATCCAAAAAACAAGAAATGTCTTTATACTAGAGGTATAATTAAACATCGTCTGCGTACTTAAGTATACGCGAATGTTTTATATCTAAAGGAAAGTCGTTAATAGGTAAGGTAAAATGGAGCGGATTAAGGGGGCTTCCTTGTAGGACACTGGATGTGACTCTGAGAATGCAAGAACGAGAATTTTTAAATAGAAACCGTTGCGTCCTGACATTCATCCTGACAAGAAGATCAACAGGGCATCTTAATAAATCAAGTTTCCTTACTAGAAGAGTCAAATGCTTTAAAGTCAGTGTCGATGACATCTTTTTGAAGATTGTTTTTGAAGCCCTGTATTATCAGGGAAGTTAGCTACAACATAATTACAACATAATTGACCTACAAAGGGGCTGCAAATAAGAAGTAATAACATTTTCAAAAATCTTAGGGATAGCCAATAAATTAGGGATTCCTCTGTAATTGCTTGCATCCAATTTGTTACATTTTTTATGGAGAGGGATCACAAGGGACTCCTTCCATATATGGGGGAACTGCGAAGATTCCAAAGATGAGGTAAACAATTTCAGAATCTAAGCTCACAGCGAGGAATTCCGTTAGAGCCTGGCGAACAGCTTAACATGCTTAAGATCGAAAAGCAGTAAGCTTTCATTTAGAGTGGGACAAAATATAAAATTAGATTTTAATAACACGTATGAGTATGCCTGTTCGGAATGCTGTAACGCAGAATATGTTGTTTGAAAAAAGATGCCTGATGTTCCTGATGTTATTGTACTATATTCCGTTTTCAAAAAATAGCGAGGAAGGGTAAGAAATTGTTTTGCGCTAACACTAATTTTAAAACTCTTTCGGATGCTGCGTTAACTGGAACTTACAACGGTTTAAATAGTTCTTCTAACACTGAGCATTAAGCACAGTACCATTTTACCGACAACTTAAATATTTAGAAAGGATAGACTGAGAACCTGTATTTTTAAATACCGGACTGGACTTTACATTTCTAATCTGTGTGTAATCTCTGTGTTAACCCATGAAGGTTTGTTAGAGATTGACGGATAGTACATCGGAGCACAAGAGTTAAAAAACAAGAGAGAACGCTATAGTCGAGTTCCCCGACTATCTGATACCCGTTACTCAGCTAGTGGAAGTGCGAAGGAGAGTCTTCAACACTGACATTTTTTGGCGGCTTGTGGGCGTGGCAAAATGGATTTGGCAAATCGATAGAAATTTACAAGTCTAATACAAAAATGAAAAAATATCAAAACATTTTTCAAAAGTGTGGGCGTGGCAGTTTTGGGCGGTTTGTGGGCGTTAGAGTGGGCGTGGCAAATAATTTTTTGGCAAATCAATAGATATTTACAAGTCTAATACAAAAATGAAAAAATATCAAAACCTTTTTCAAAAGTGTGGGCGTGGCTGTTTTAGGCGGTTTGTGGGCGTTAGAGTGGGCGTGGCAACATGAATCGACAAACTTGCGCTGCGTCTATGTCCCTGGAGTCTGTATGCTTAATCTCAACTTTCAAGCTTTTGTAGTTCCTGAGGTCTCGACGTTCATACGGACAGACGGACAGACGGCCAGACGGACGGACAGATCGATTCGGCTACTGATCCTGATCAAGAATATATATACTTTATATGTTCGGAAACGCTTCCTTCTGCCTGTTACATACATTTTAACGAATCTAGTTACCCTTTTACTCTACGAGTAACGGGTATAATTACTTCCGGAAAAGTTTTCACTGTCGGAACTTCAACATAAGCTTGGAAAGTTGGTCAGCTTGCTTCTCTTTTTAAACACCCACCTCGAGGAGTATTTTCTACATGACGAACAAATTTAACACAGTAAGCGAGCGAGGCGCTCAGTTTTTTTCCAAATCGACAGAAATTTACAAGACTAACAAAAATGTGAGAAAATAGCAAAACATTTTTCAAAAGAGTGGGCGTGACAGTTTTGTGCGGTTTGTGGGCGTTTTTTGCCATCGAACTTGATAAATGTGCGATTGGAGTAAGTTAGTATAATTAGGCAGCCTAGATGTATTGGGAGTGAACACACTGTTTCTTATTCCACCAGAACCGCCAAGTATTTCATCAGCCAGATCCGAATAGCATTGCCGACAATCTCTCTCTCTTTCACGGTATCTCTCAAATAATATGTTGAAGTTAGTCGCTGCTGAATTTTTAACTAGGTCAGTCGATGCGTCCACAGTGCCAGAGTCGTAGTTTTTTCATTTTACAACCTTGTAAACATTACCCAAACAAATAAACATAATTTGTATTATCCCTACATAAATATATGCCATATCTACCTGAATGGTACAACGCGGACACCAATCTGAAGTTGCTTAAGGATAAAAAATATGCAGTCAACAGTAGCAACGATATCCTGCAACTTTGTATATAACTCTCTGAGTCATGAACGACATTTTTTATATATAAGGTATCCGAAATAAGTAAGTAAACAACAATACCTCTAACAGTTTCATCTACAAAATGCAATTCCTTTTTTTTCTTAAAATTTATTTTTTTAGTTTTCCAATAGAATCTGAATAAGTACCGTAAGGTTTCCATGTTCGATCACTTTTAGTAGATATGGTTGCCGCGCCCACTCTATCGCCCACAAACCTCCTAAAACTTCCACGCCCACACTTTTGAAAAATGTTTTGATATTTTTTCATTTTTGTATTAGTCTTGTAAATTTCTATCGATTTGCCCAAAAACTTTTTGCCAAACCCACTCTAACGCCCACAAACCGCCCAAAACAGCCACGCCCACACTTTTAAAAACTGTTTTGATATTTTTTCATTTTTGTATTAGACTTGTTAATTTCTATCGATTTGCCAAACAACTTTTTGCCAGGCCCACTGTAACGCCCTCAAACAGACAAAAATGTCAGTGTTGAAGATTCTCCTTCGCACTTCCACTAGCTGAGTAACGGGTATCAGATAGTCGGGAACTCGACTATAGCCTTCTCACTTGTTCTTTTTTATTGCATTGCTTATAATAAATATAAATAAATAAAAGTGAGTTTTGTCGAAACAAGATTTGTATTCCTGTTACTCTTAGAGTATACTAGAGGGTATACTAGATTCGTTGAAAAGTAAATAACAGGCAGAAGACCAGAGACCATAGAAAGTATATATATTCTTGATCAATATAGCGGAATCGATTTGGCCATGTCTATCTGTCAGTCCGTATGAACGTCGAGATCTCAGAAACTACAAAAGCTAGAAA
Source organism: Drosophila teissieri (assembly GCF_016746235.2). NCBI lineage: Eukaryota > Metazoa > Arthropoda > Insecta > Diptera > Drosophilidae > Drosophila > Drosophila teissieri. The sequence continues at coordinate 24,709,188 of NC_053029.1, read as the reverse complement.
TTAAGCATACAGACTCCAGAGACATAGACGCCACGCCCACTCTAACGCCCACAAAAATGTTTTGATAATTTTTCATTTTTTTATTAGTCTTGTAAATTTTAATCGATTTGCAGAAAAAGTTTTTGCCTCGCCCACTCTAACTGTCAGTGTTGAAATTTCTCCTTCTCATTTTCACTAGCTGAGTAACGGGTCTCCTATAGTCGATAAACTCGACTATAGCGTTCTCTCTTGTTATCAAAAAGTTTTATTAAGCGCAATAGAGCGCACGATGAAATTGACTCTCAGAAAAATGGAAATGTCAATACGTACAAGTCTAGACAATAATAGATGAGCGGAATCGATCTGGCCATGTCCGTGCGTCTGTCCGTCTATTAGCTAGCGAAAATTGTAATTTAAAACAAGAGAGAACGCTATAGTCGACTATTCCCCGACTATCTGATACCCGTTACTCAGATGGTGAAAGTGCGCAGGAGAGTCTTCAACACTGACAGTTTTTGCGGTTTGTGGGCGTGGCAAAAAGTTTTTTGGTAAATCGATAGAAATTAAGGAGACTAACACAAAAATAAAAAAATATCCAAACATTTTTCAAAAGTGTGGGCTGGGCAGCTTTGGGCGGTTTGTGGGCGTTAGAGTGGGCGTGGCAAGAAGTTCTTTGGCAAACCGATAGAAATTAAGGAGACTAACACAAAAATAAAAAAATATCCAAACATTTTTCAAAAGTGTGGGCGTGGCAGTTTTTGGCGGTTTGTGGGCGTTAAAGTGGGCGTGGCAACATGAATCGACAAACTTGCGCTGCTTCTATGTGACTGGAGTCTGCATGCTGAATTTCAACTTTCTAGCTTTTATAGTTCCTGAGATCTCGACGTTCATACGGACGGACAGACGGACGGACAGACGGACATGGCCAGATCGACTCGGCTATTGATCCTGATCAAGAATATATATACTTTATATGGTCGGAAACGCTTCCTTCTGCCTGTTACATACTTTTCAACGAATCTAGTATACCCTTTTACTCTACGAGTAACGGTAATCATTTAATTGCGGTATAAAATATATTTATGGCATCCGCATTATGTTGAAGAGGTAAAGATCGGACCCATTTAAATGTAACATTATCTAGCTTCAGAAAGTTTGCCTAGCGAAAACAATGAATTCGTTTGGTTGGCTTCTCTGATTTCTCTTTTATTAGGGTACCAATGTCGATTGTCACCTCGAAAGTAGGATGATAGTAGATTGAGTAAAAGGACGGAAAGATACATTCAGGATTTTTCACAAGACATCCATCCAATGATCGATCCGGAGAGTTTTGCAAATAATTAACTTGCGACAAGTCGAGCAAGCCGTCAATAAAGTCATGACCACATAGTGAAAGGTATTTTAAAATCACCTAGAACTAACAATTGGTCCCTATCGGACAGTCTATTTGAAACGGATTGGATAGCGGAAAAAGGATTTATATATTCTGAGAATTCAGAACACAGCGGAATGTAAGAACACGTAATATAAACATAACTATCAGAAAATGTCAGCTTTACTTATATGAATTCTACGTTATCCTCCTCTGATGTGAGGGTACCCCTAACCGCAATTAGGACTCCACCTACCCGTCTGGAGAGACGAGCATGCCTGTTGATTGCGTACATACCTTGGAAAAATTCAGAGTTAAGTATTGTAACGAACTGATTTGCTTGGTCTGCTCGCTACGGAATACGTGCGGCTAGCTCAGTAGATTTGTGCGTTCGTCCCACCAAATTTATAATATAACGTGAACACCCGGTTACACTTGCAGATGTGTCTCTTGGGTCTTTATTTGTACTCGGTTTACAACGTAATTTGATTGTCCAGACGTCTCTGCTCTCCCGTCGTAGAGTCGGACCCTGGTACTGCCGCGGACGCACGTGTGCGGGTGGCGAGAAGAAAGGCCAAAGGCTTAGGGAAGCGTCACCGTTCCCAGACTAGGGTGAACAATTGGCGGGCTCTCAAAGGCATACGCCTCGCTAGCCACAACCACTTGTCCCTTGCTCTGTCTCGGCCGGTCCCGCCGGACGCCTGTTCAGTTCCTACCGACGCACCGCGCTATCGCCCGGATACGCCGTAGTCCCTGTAGCAAGACGCCCACTGAAAGACGAACGTTCCACCCTACCTTATCTCTCCTGCCGGTGCGGATGGTCTGCTCGGCGCCTTGGTTCCGCTGTCTCGCCGCTCTCGTCGTTCTGGGTGGCGCGGACCGTAGTATGGGTCACTTGGGCTGAGAATTGTTGTCGTACGCAGACTCACGGAAGCTAACGGCTGCGATTCCCCAAGGCGAACGCCTGTGAAATTCCAATCAAGGAATCCAAAGGATGAACTGCACGCATCGGAAAGGTGATCTAACTACAGTGATCTAACTACAATGGCTTTCATCGCAGCCTTTCAACGATTCATCGCCCGCCGAGCGAAGCCTACTGACCTATATTCGGACAACGGAACCACATGGAGGCAAGCAATCCTTGGATGACATGAAACGCCTGGCCATTCAACAAGCAAGAGATGAGGAATTGGCGAGAATCTCGCCAACGAAGGGATTTCTTGGCACTTTATACCCCCATCTGCTCCCCATTTTGGAGGGATGTGGGAAACTGGTGTTCGCTCAATTAAACTCCATATGAAACGGATACTTGGATACTTGAAGTTCGATACATTGGTAGTAATCAAGAAACCTAATCTAGCACCCTCTAAATGGATCCTTGGACTGATAACCGAAGTGCACTCAGAATAAGACGACAAGGTCCGGGTCGTAACGGTAAAGACTGTCCACGGCTCATATAAACGCCCTATTGCCAAAATGGCTTCGCTGCCTCTGTGCTGAACAACCCTTTATCTTTGCTTATACTTGTTCGCTTATCAGCGAAATCAAAGCAACCATTCCACCGCTGCGCGAGTACTTTTCCATAACTTATAACTCCTAACTGTAACTTGCTTACATCTTAAGCCAGCATAATCGTATGGCGATCTAAAGCATAGTTTTAGTCACTATTTTTTCTCTCAATAAGAACGTACGCATCGCTGTCGACCTTATCATTTTAAGTGTCTGAAATAAACCAAACAATAAACTAAACAGTTACACTGGCGGTTTCATTTCATACAAGGGGTAAGCAGTTTATAGTGAATCTCCTGGAACAAAGAAGTTAAGCCAACTAACCAAGGCCGGTACTATTAACTTCACCACGAATAAAGACTGTTCCAAACATCGTTCTATGGTTAGCTAAGGAGGGTAAATTAATTAACATTACTCGACTGGCATAGGAAGGTTTGAATTTTTTTAACCGATTCCATTCGGTCCGAGTAAATAACGTATTGCGGACTCTAAACACGTGATCCAAACTTAAGAATCGGACGGACAAGTGAAATGAATAAGGTTTTGGTCATGTAAGGATCATCCAATTCTTTTATCGAACTTTTTACAAAACCAATCACACCCCTGGCCTTATTGACAATAGACAAACTATGGTCTGAAAATTTTAGTTTAGAGTCCAGAAGAACACCAAGATCATTAACGCGCGTTATTCTGTCCAAAAAGCACCCATTTAGAGTGTACGTCGCGTGTCGTGGGTTGACACGACACTTTACACAGTTTTAACGTTTAGTACTTCATCACGGCAGCATATTTCAGAGCACTCTAGATCCAAAAAACAAGAAATGTCTTTATACTAGAGGTATAATTAAACATCGTCTGCGTACTTAAGTATACGCGAATGTTTTATATCTAAAGGAAAGTCGTTAATAGGTAAGGTAAAATGGAGCGGATTAAGGGGGCTTCCTTGTAGGACACTGGATGTGACTCTGAGAATACAAGAACGAGAATTTTTAAATAGAAACCGTTGCGTCCTGACATTCATCCTGACAAGAAGATCAACAGGGCATCTTAATAAATCAAGTTTCCTTACTAGAAGAGTCAAATGCTTTAAAGTCAGTGTCGATGACATCTGTTTGAAGATTGTTTTTGAAGCCCTGTATTATCAGGGAAGTTAGCTACAACATAATTACAACATAATTGACCTACAAAGGGGCTGCAAATAAGAAGTAATAACATTTTCAAAAATCTTAGGGATAGCCAATAAATTAGGGATTCCTCTGTAATTGCTTGCATCCAATTTGTTACATTTTTTATGGAGAGGGATCACAAGGGACTCCTTCCATATATGGGGGAACTGCGAAGATTCCAAAGATGAGGTAAACAATTTCAGAATCTAAGCTCACAGCGAGGAATTCCGTTAGAGCCTGGCGAACAGCTTAACATGCTTAAGATCGAAAAGCAGTAAGATTTCATTTAGAGTGGGACAAAATATAAAATTAGATTTTAATACCACGTATGAGTATGCCTGTTCGGAATGCTGTAACGCAGAATATGTTGTTTGAAAAAAGATGCCTGATGTTCCTGATGTTATTGTACTATATTCCGTTTTCAAAAAATAGCGAGGAAGGGTAAGAAATTGTTTTGCGCTAACACTAATTTTAAAACTCTTTCGGATGCTGCGTTAACTGGAACTTACAACGGTTTAAATAGTTCTTCTAACACTGAGCATTAAGCACAGTACCATTTTACCGACAACTTAAATATTTAGAAAGGATAGACTGAGAACCTGTATTTTTAAATACCGGACTGGACTTTACATTTCTAATCTGTGTGTAATCTCTGTGTTAACCCATGACGGTTTGTTAGAGATTGACGGATAGTACATCGGAGCACAAGAGTTAAAAAACAAGAGAGAACGCTATAGTCGAGTTCCCCGACTATCTGATACCCGTTACTCAGCTAGTGGAAGTGCGAAGGAGAGTCTTTGACACTGACAGTTTTTGGCGGCTTGTGGGCGTGGCAAAATGGATTTTGGCAAATCGATAGAAATTTACAAGTCTAATAAAAAAAATGACAAAATATCAAAACATTTTTCAAAAGTGTGGGCGTGGCAGTTTTGGGCGGTTTGTGGGCGTTAGAGTGGGCGTGGCAAATAATTTTTTGGCAAATCAATAGAAATTTACAAGTCTAATACAAAAATGAAAAAATATCAAAACCTTTTTCAAAAGTGTGGGCGTGGCTGTTTTAGGCGGTTTGTGGGCGTTAGAGTGGGCGTGGCAACATGAATCGACAAACTTGCGCTGCGTCTATGTCCCTGGAGTCTGTATGCTTAATCTCAACTTTCAAGCTTTTGTAGTTCCTGAGGTCTCGACGTTCATACGGACAGACGGACAGACGGCCAGACGGACGGACAGATCGATTCGGCTACTGATCCTGATCAAGAATATATATACTTTATATGTTCGGAAACGCTTCCTTCTGCCTGTTACATACATTTTAACGAATCTAGTTACCCTTTTACTCTACGAGTAACGGGTATAATTACTTCCGGAAAAGTTTTCACTGTCGGAACTTCAACATAAGCTTGGAAAGTTGGTCAGCTTGCTTCTCTTTTTAAACACCCACCTCGAGGAGTATTTTCTACATGACGAACAAATTTAACACAGTAAGCGAGCGAGGCGCTCAGTTTTTTTCCAAATCGACAGAAATTTACAAGACTAACAAAAATGTGAGAAAATAGCAAAACATTTTTCAAAAGAGTGGGCGTGACAGTTTTGTGCGGTTTGTGGGCGTTTTTTGCCATCGAACTTGATAAATGTGCGATTGGAGTAAGTTAGTATAATTAGGCAGCCTAGATGTATTGGGAGTGAACACACTGTTTCTTATTCCACCAGAACCGCCAAGTATTTCATCAGCCAGATCCGAATAGCATTGCCGACAATCTCTCTCTCTTTCACGGTATCTCTCAAATAATATGTTGAAGTTAGTCGCTGCTGAATTTTTAACTAGGTCAGTCGATGCGTCCACAGTGCCAGAGTCGTAGTTTTTTCATTTTACAACCTTGTAAACATTACCCAAACAAATAAACATAATTTGTATTATCCCTACATAAATATATGCCATATCTACCTGAATGGTACAACGCGGACACCAATCTGAAGTTGCTTAAGGATAAAAAATATGCAGTCAACAGTAGCAACGATATCCTGCAACTTTGTATATAACTCTCTGAGTCATGAACGACATTTTTTATATATAAGGTATCCGAAATAAGTAAGTAAACAACAATACCTCTAACAGTTTCATCTACAAAATGCAATTCCTTTTTTTTCTTAAAATTTATTTTTTTAGTTTTCCAATAGAATCTGAATAAGTACCGTAAGGTTTCCATGTTCGATCACTTTTAGTAGATATGGTTGCCGCGCCCACTCTATCGCCCACAAACCTCCTAAAACTTCCACGCCCACACTTTTGAAAAATGTTTTGATATTTTTTCATTTTTGTATTAGTCTTGTAAATTTCTATCGATTTGCCCAAAAACTTTTTGCCAAACCCACTCTAACGCCCACAAACCGCCCAAAACAGCCACGCCCACACTTTTAAAACTGTTTTGATATTTTTTCATTTTGTATTAGACTTGTTAATTTCTATCGATTTGCCAAACAACTTTTTGCCAGGCCCACTGTAACGCCCTCAAACTGACAAAAATGTCAGTGTTGAAGAATCTCCTTCGCACTTCCACTAGCTGAGTAACGGGTATCAGATAGTCGGGAACTCGACTATAGCCTTCTCTCTTGTTCTTTTTTATTGCATTGCTTATAATAAATATAAATAAATAAAAGTGAGTTTTGTCGAAACAAGATTTGTATTCCTGTTACTCTTAGAGTATACTAGAGGGTATACTAGATTCGTTGAAAAGTAAATAACAGGCAGAAGACCAGAGACCATAGAAAGTATATATATTCTTGATCAATATAGCGGAATCGATTTGGCCATGTCTATCTGTCCGTCCGTATGAACGTCGAGATCTCAGAAACTACAAAAGCTAGAAATTAAGCATACAGACTCCAGAGACATAGACGCCACGCCCACTCTAACGCCCACAAAAATGTTTTGATAATTTTTCATTTTTTTATTAGTCTTGTAAATTTTAATCGATTTGCAGAAAAAGTTTTTGCCTCGCCCACTCTAACTGTCAGTGTTGAAATTTCTCCTTCTCATTTTCACTAGCTGAGTAACGGGTCTCCTATAGTCGATAAACTCGACTATAGCGTTCTCTCTTGTTATCAAAAAGTTTTATTAAGCGCAATAGAGCGCACGATGAAATTGACTCTCAGAAAAATGGAAATGTCAATACGTACAAGTCTAGACAATAATAGATGAGCGGAATCGATCTGGCCATGTCCGTGCGTCTGTCCGTCTATTAGCTAGCGAAAATTGTAATTTAAAACAAGAGAGAACGCTATAGTCGACTATTCCCCGACTATCTGATACCCGTTACTCAGATGGTGAAAGTGCGCAGGAGAGTCTTCAACACTGACAGTTTTTGCGGTTTGTGGGCGTGGCAAAAAGTTTTTTGGTAAATCGATAGAATTTTACATAACTAATGCAAAAATGAAAAAATATCGTAACATTTTTCAAAAGTGTGGGCTGGGCAGCTTTGGGCGGTTTGTGGGCGTTAGAGTGGGCGTGGCAAGAAGTTCTTTGGCAAACCGATAGAAATTAAGGAGACTAACACAAAAATAAAAAAATATCCAAAGTGGGCGTGGCAACATGAATCGACAAACTTGCGCTGCTTCTATGTGACTGGAGTCTGCATGCTGAATTTCAACTTTCTAGCTTTTATAGTTCCTGAGATCTCGACGTTCATACGGACGGACAGACGGACGGACAGACGGACATGGCCAGATCGACTCGGCTATTGATCCTGATCAAGAATATATATACTTTATATGGTCGGAAACGCTTCCTTCTGCCTGTTACATACTTTTCAACGAATCTAGTATACCCTTTTACTCTACGAGTAACGGTAATCATTTAATTGCGGTATAAAATATATTTATGGCATCCGCATTATGTTGAAGAGGTAAAGATCGGACCCATTTAAATGTAACATTATCTAGCTTCAGAAAGTTTGCCTAGCGAAAACAATGAATTCGTTTGGTTGGCTTCTCTGATTTCTCTTTTATTAGGGTACCAATGTCGATTGTCACCTCGAAAGTAGGATGATAGTAGATTGAGTAAAAGGACGGAAAGATACATTCAGGATTTTTCACAAGACATCCATCCAATGATCGATCCGGAGAGTTTTGCAAATAATTAACTTGCGACAAGTCGAGCAAGCCGTCAATAAAGTCATGACCACATAGTGAAAGGTATTTTAAAATCACCTAGAACTAACAATTGGTCCCTATCGGACAGTCTATTTGAAACGGATTGGATAGCGGAAAAAGGATTTATATATTCTGAGAATTCAGAACACAGCGGAATGTAAGAACACGTAATATAAACATAACTATCAGAAAATGTCAGCTTTACTTATATGAATTCTACGTTATCCTCCTCTGATGTGAGGTACCCCTAACCGCAATTAGGACTCCACCTACCCGTCTGGAGAGACGAGCATGCCTGTTGATTGCGTACATACCTTGGAAAAATTCAGAGTTAAGTATTGTAACGAACTGATTTGCTTGGTCTGCTCGCTACGGAATACGTGCGGCTAGCTCAGTAGATTTGTGCGTTCTTCCCACCAAATTTATAATATAACGTGAACACCCGGTTACACTTGCAGATGTGTCTCTTGGGTCTTTATTTGTACTCGGTTTACAACGTAATTTGATTGTCCAGACGTCTCTGCTCTCCCGTCGTAGAGTCGGACCCTGGTACTGCCGCGGACGCACGTGTGCGGGTGGCGAGAAGAAAGGCCAAAGGCTTAGGGAAGCGTCACCGTTCCCAGACTAGGGTGAACAATTGGCGGGCTCTCAAAGGCATACGCCTCGCTAGCCACAACCACTTGTCCCTTGCTCTGTCTCGGCCGGTCCCGCCGGACGCCTGTTCAGTTCCTACCGACGCACCGCGCTATCGCCCGGATACGCCGTAGTCCCTGTAGCAAGACGCCCACTGAAAGACGAACGTTCCACCCTACCTTATCTCTCCTGCCGGTGCGGATGGTCTGCTCGGCGCCTTGGTTCCGCTGTCTCGCCGCTCTCGTCGTTCTGGGTGGCGCGGACCGTAGTATGGGTCACTTGGGCTGAGAATTGTTGTCGTACGCAGACTCACGGAAGCTAACGGCTGCGATTCCCCAAGGCGAACGCCTGTGAAACCGCAACACGCCAACCCCACGTCTGTTCAGACTGGTGGCGCCGGTACCACGCCTGCTTGGATCGCACGGACACTCCAGGCTATCGCCTGGTTCAAGTACGCGGTCTCACCGGGTCCACAGTCCACCGGGTCTACACCACAATCCCTGCCGCTTTCTTGTGCCCTCCTAGGTCTGACTTCGCCTGTTGAATGTCTCCGGGCTACCCGTGCTTCGTCGTATCGGACCTCAGCTACCTGCGTCTCAATTCGGAGACCTTTCTTGTCCCGAACGTTTTGACGTAGCGATCTTGCTCCTTGTTGACTACCACGGCTGTAGCTCTTCTGGTGACTTCGTTCTTCACTTGTTCACTTGTATACTTGTTGTCCTCGACTTCCAGCGTTCGGCCCGCTTTTATAGGCCCTTTCTAACGGTTCATCCCTCTGGTCTCCAGTCTCCGGATCCAAAGTCCACGGGTTTTACCGTTGGCCCGGTCCAAAGTCCAACTTGTACCGTTACTTTCCTTCAAACCTTCTGACTTCAGGCTAAGAGTCTGCAAACTCTCTTCCTCAAGTTTAGAGTCTCCAAACTCTCTTCTCTCAGAGTCTCCGAACTCTCTTTCTCCAGTTCAGAGTCCCCAAACTCTCTTTCTCCAGTTCCGCAATGCCGTGACTACGCGTTGACTTGTTGCGTAACTGGCAACGGCAGGCCCTCCTCATGCGATCACTATTCGCATAAGTGCGGAGTTTTAACTCCTCACATCTCCCCCTTTTTTTTTTTTTTTACGCGCGAGTCCCACGGCCACACCTTCCGCCCAACCGACCGAGGGGCGCTGCCGTGTATCGGACGGCTCGAATCGCGGGAAGATAGACGCGATATAGACAGTAAAGGACGAGGAAATATATGTCTACTAGTAGAAATATCTAAGAATTCGTTCAGTACGTTAGTATTGATCGCTTTAAAAACGGCAGAGAGTCAGAATTAGAGATAATAGGATATAATCTATTATAGTCAGAACATAATACTCTGTAGGGATCATGCAACTCATAGTTAGATCTACAATGATTTAAAATTAGAGGTACGTAATTTCTAGTAAGTCTGCTTGGAACAGTGAAGTTTAGCCGACTAACCAAGTCGGGACTATCCACTTCCCCACGAATAAGGTTAAAAATAAAGACTGTTCCAAGCATCGTTCTACGGTTAGCTAAGGAGGGTAAGTTAATAAACATTAGTCTACTTGAATAAGGAGGTAATCTAAGGTTTGCATCCCAATTAAGGCGCCGTAAGGCAAAAAGTAAGAAGTTCTTTTGAACCGATTCAATGCGGTCCGAGTAAACTTCATATTGTGGACACCAAACTGGTGATCCATACTCGAGGATCGGACGGACTAGAGAAATAAATAAGATTTTGGTCATGTAAGGATCATCAAATTCCTTTGACCACCATTTTATAAAACCAAGCACACCCCCGGCCTTATTGACAATAGACAAAATATGGTCTGAAAATTTAAGTTTAGGGTCCAGAAGAACACCAAGATCATCAACATGTGTTATTCTGTCCAAAGAGCACCCACTTAGAGTGTAAATCGCGTGTATTCAGTTTACACGACAAAAGGTCATAACTTTAAACTTGGAGCCATTTAAGTTTAATACGTTATCACGGCACCAGGTTTAAAAGCTATCTAGATCGGATTGTAAGTCCAAATGGCGAGAAATGTCCTTATACTGAAGGCATAATTTTACAACGTCAGCGTACATAATGCAAATGCTTTATTATTAGGGAAGGTCGTTAATAAATAAGGTAAAAAGGGGCGGACCTAGGTGGTTCCCTTGTGGGACACCGGATGTGACAAGAAAGAGAATTTTTAATGGCAGGACCCGTTGCGTCCTGCCATTCAGATAACTTAGAATCCAATTTAGGAGATCAACAGGGAAACCAAATAAATCAAGTTTCCTTACTAATAGTGAATGATTAACAGAGTCGAATGCTTTACTAAAATCCGTATAAATGACATCTGTTTGAAGATTATTTTTGAAACCCTGTACTACGAACGAGGTTAGCTCCAGAAGGTTGGTAGTTGTTGATCTGCGTTTCATGAATTCATGCTGACATGGTGAAATAATTGACCTACAAAGGTGCTGCAAATGAGGAGTGATAACGTTTTAAAAAGCTTAGGGATAGCAGACAATTTGGAGATTCCTTTGTTACCTTTTTTATGGAGAGGGATCACAAAGGACTCCTTCCATATTTGGGGGAACTGTGTAGATTCCAGAGATAAGTTAAACAGTTTTAGTAGAGGTTTGCACAAGGCTTCCGCACAGAATCTAAGCACACAGCCAGGAATTCCGTCGGGACCCGAATAGACAGGCTTAACTCGCTGAAGATCATAAAGCAGTGAGCTTTTGTTTAAAGTGGGACAGAATATTAAATTTGACTTTGATACCGCGTAAGAGTAAGGTCGTTCGGAGTGAGGTAACGTAGAATATGTGGTTTGAAAAAACTTGGCAAATAGATCGGCTATTGCCTGATCCGATGTTACCGAAGTGTTTTCAAAAAATAGCGAGGAAGGGTAACTAGTTGTTTTGCGCTTAGTGTTAACGAAATTATATTTTGGGATCCTGTGCGAACTGGAACTTACAACGGTTTAAATAATTCTTATAACACTGAGCGTTAACCTATAGATTGAGAACCGGTATTTTTAAATTTTATATAAAGTATGGACTTAACATTTCTTAGATGTGTCAACTCTTTATTAAACCAAGGAGGTTTGTTAGAGGTAGACGAATAGTACATCGGAACACAAGAGTTGAAAAATGATTTAATTGCAGTATAAAAAATATCTATGGCATCGGCCATTATGTTGCAAGAATATAGATCGGACCAATTAAAGCAAGATATAAAAAGATTTAGCCTCCGAAAGTTTGCCTTACGAAAACAATGAATTCGTTTGGTTGACTTATCTGGCCTCTCTTTTATTACGGTACCTGTGTCGATTGTCACCTCGAAAGTTCTTCGGGAGAATTTAAAATCCGGCCTTGCGGTTACCGCGGAACATTCTTAAGATCCCGTCGACGCTCACAGCTCCGTCTCGAGTTCCACAGTTCCGATCTCCTTTCAGTATATTCCTCGTTCCTAATTTCAAATTTTGCCGCCCATTCGTATTTCCGTGACGCTTCTTCGTTCTTCCTTCTTCTTCCCGCATTCCGCATTTTCGTCTTTTCGTCATCTGGTCACACCATTCGCCGTTAATCGATTGTTGCCGATAGATCCCGATAACTCCCGTTGGGGCGGCGTTGCCACTTGTTGACCATGGTATTTCTGTAGTGTGACCCGTCATGTGCTGCTAATTCCGATATTTTGCCCATCGATTGACACTATCGAGTGCCGATCGACCGTCTTGTGATCGAGGCGCCCTCTTCCCTAAGCTTTGATGACTATAAACAAAATTCTGGCGGTAAGTTGGAATGTAAACAAAACCGTTTCATCATTGTTAATCCTTGACTTTCTTCCCTGCAGCCTCATTTGGCGTGCCTTGCGGTACTGCTGTACCGCCCTTTCCTCGGGAGTATGTGGCTTCCTTGGAGGTAGTTGTTGAGGCAGGATTCTGGTTCGCTCGTGGTTCGTTTCCGTTGACTCTCGCCTTGGCCTGACGCTAGAACGGTTGTTGGATTCGTTACATCTGGCGCCCAAATAACGTGATTATCCCGGCAGTATACACAAATAAAGCAGTATGGGTATGTTTCGAGAAGGTCAACGGAGAGAGACGAGCAGGGAAACGAGGACAAGTCCAGAAAGACCCAGGCCCAGCCAGCCGGACTACGCAAAAGTTGCTAAACAAGTGAGAGAATGGTCTTTTCGCTTCGACGGAGAAAAAAAACACCTGGAATTCCTGGAGCTGGTGGAATGGTCCGCAAACACATACGGCTTGGACCTGAACATGATTCCCCGAGCCATGCCGGAATTAATGCAGGGAAAGGCTCTGAAATGGTACATTTCAAACAACAAACACTGGAGGACTTGGGCCGAATTTATAGATAGCTTCCAAACGTATTTCCTGCCCAGGGGATACTTCACGAAACTCGCGGACAAGGTGAAACAAAGGAAGCAAGGGTTTAGGAAAGCATTTAAGGACTACATGGTCGAGATGCAGACCCTGATAAGACCCCTCGGGTATGGGAAAAAGGAAACGCTGGAGCTCATTAAGGAGAACTGCACGCCAGACCTCCGAATAGCGTTGAGATCCTACCACGTGGACGACCTAGAGGCACTCATGATCCTGACAGATGAGTACGAGGAATTGCACAGGGAGCGGGAAGCCTTTGCGGAAAAGCATAAATTCAGCCGCAACAAAACCCCGGCCGCAACACACGTCACGTGTAGAAGGTGTGAGGACTCAGGAGATCTGGGTACGCAGACCCAGGAACAGTGGGCGCAATATACCCCGGTGCAGGGGGGTATTGGGCGCCAGATGTAACGAACTGATTTGCTGGGTCTGCTCGCTACGGAATACGTGCGGCTAGCTCAGTAGATTTGTGCGGTCTCCTACACAGTCCACCGGGTCTACAATCCCTGCCGCTTTCTTGTGCCCTACTAGGTCTGGCAACATGAATCGACAAACTTGCGCTGCTTTTATGTCTCTGGAGTCTGTACTGGACAGACGGCGGACAGACAGACAGACGGACGGACAGACGGACATGGCCAGATCGACTCGGCTATTGATCCTGATCAAGAATATATATACTTTATATGGTCGGAAACGCTTCCTTCTGCCTGTTACATACTTTTCAACGAATCTAGTATACCCTTTTACTCTACGAGTAACGGGTATAAAAATAGTAGGATTTATATATATATATATATGCGCGGCTGCTATTCCAACGTCGGTTGCTTCTCTAGGCTTCTGTTAATCGATGGGAAGGGGTGCTCCCCGGGACGGCTTGACTGGCGTTCTTTTTTGACCGCCTAAAATATAGAGCCTTCATAAGCTAATCATTTTTACCCGATATTTACTAGCCTTAGCATGGCCCGGTCGACCCTTGGGGACTGGGTGGTGGCGCTGCTGCTCGATGACTGCGCCAGGCAAAGATTTTCAAATATTAAATGTCCGCCTGGGAAAACACACGCAAAAATGTAAGCCGCGAACCGCTTTAGGGGTGGGAAAACTCACTTGCTTTCTTTATTTTCGCAACGACCACACCAAGCAGACCACATTTTTGTCTGGCGGAGGAAATCGAGTGTGGGATCTTCCATTCTGTCCTTCGATGAGCTTTCAAATATCTGCGGTTCTTAATTTTCCAGTATCATTTTAATTCCAGCGCATTTTTTGAAAGGTTGCCGCCTTCATCGTTTATTAAGCCAGATGTGACCAACTTAAACTTCATTCGTTTGGTTAGCTGACAGCGCTTCGCCTATCTGCAGCGGCCAAGTGGCGCATTCTCAAGCATAAGTTAGTTGTGAATGACATAGTCCTCGTTAAGGATGAAAACTTGCCATCCCTAAAGTTGCCTTTAGCGAAGACAGTAACCGGATTGACAAAGCGGGCAGTGAATCAGCTGTGTCTGCTACCCCTTAAGGATGCTGTTAAAATCCATGCTTCCAACTGGGGGACTATGTTGGGTCTCGAAAAATAACTAATAAAAAGGCTTATTAGCTCAACAGAAGATATAAAAAAAACAATCATTAGGACTACTAAAGCTTACTGGTAAACAACAAATAAATGTCATAAATACAGTGTTATTAGAAAAAAAAACTAACTAAAACAAGAGAGAACGCTATATTCGAGATCCCCGACTATCTGATACCCGTTACTCGGCTAGTGAAAGTGCGAAGGAGACACTTCAACACTGATATTTTTTAGCGGTTTGTGGGCGTTAGAGTGGGCGTGGCAAAAAGTGTTTTGGCAATTCGAGAGATGTTTACAAGACTAACAAAAAAGTGAAAAAATATCAAAACATTTTTCAAAAGTGTGGGCGTGGGAGCTTTGGTCGGTTTGTGGGCGTGGCCATATACTTTATATGGTCGGAAACGCTTCCTTCTGCCTGTTACATACTTTTCAACGAATCTAGTATACCCTTTTACTCTACGATTAACTGGTATAATGACTATCTATAGCTGAAACTTGGATATAAAAATGAAATATTTAAATAATGTGCTTCAGTGTTTGACAAGCTCTGGTTGATAACAATTGTCTCAATAACGAATTTGGAACCGCTTTCGGTGCGAAGTTTCTATCAGTTCTACTATACGAAAACAGGCTTTCCAGTGGTTTACTTTTCACGAAAACTCTACTGTCGAGTTCCCCGACTATCAGATATCTGTTACTCAACTAGTGAAAGTGCGAAGAATATTTAAAATTTTCTGGATTATCGGTAAATTAAAGAAAAAACAAAAAAAAAAGGTTCGAAATTAAAAAATGTGGGCGTGACAGATTTGGGATGTTGTGATGAAATAACTAAAAAATATCACCACATTTTCCAAATAGTAGGCGAATCTGTTTTGTGCGGTTTTGTGAGCGTTAGTGTGGGCGTGCAAAATTGTAAAACAAACTTCCACTACGTCTGTGTCTCCCGAATCCGCATTAAATTTTTTGAAATTGATGATGCTGGTAATAAAATTGTTGGTCGGACGGTTAACACATTAACATATTGGGAATCCATAAAATATACCAAAATATAATGTTTATATTAGCAATACTTATATATTATGCTTTACACAATTTACTAAAAGAAAATTAGGAAGTTGTGTTTGTGAAAACTGTCTCCAGTATTATTACAACTAACTTGAATGCATAAAGTGGCCTCGTTTTACCCCGAGCCTAATAAGACAACATCTTTTAAAGGCTATGACAAGAAATTATGTTCTTCCGTAGTGATTTATGCAGACAGTGCTGCTGTTCTTGAAAATTAATGAACGTGCTTAAATTTCTCAAATTTTGTTATTGTCCATAAATATTACCACAATCATACCGAGTTGAGAACCTACAAAAGTAGAAAACACATTGAAAAAATATATTTAATTTACATATTTAAATTTTATAATTTTACAGGCGTCGATTGTATACAAACATTTTGTAAAACTAGACTAAAACCAGAAGGTAATTTTTGCGCCTATGATTCTTTTTCTAACTTCTTTTATTACTAAAATCCTGCGGACTTTTGTCCCATACCTTGCAATAAAGAACTCTATATAGCGCTTACGCAGACAAATAAAATCAATCCTAAAAGCAGATATAAAATAAGATACATAGATTCAGTTAGATTTTTAAATTCAAGCTTAGGAAAACTACAAGCTATATGGAGGATACAAATTTACTAAATAAGAAATTTTAGAGAACGAATTGTAAGCAAATGAGTAGAAAGGGAGTGTTTCCCTACGACTATTTAGATAATTTTGAAAAGTTTAATGATGCCCAGCTTCCGAGCATTAATAGTTGATAGCTGACTCTTGAACAGGCCCAATAGCCGAGTCGAGTATAAAAGCTAGAATATTGAGATTCCAGAGACATAGACGCAGCGCAAGTTCATTTTCATATGTTGCCACGCCCACTATAACTTGATATTATTTCATTTTTGTATTAGTATTGAACATTTTTATCTCTTTTGTTTAGAGTTCGATTGAAGCATTCACATATATAAACCTTTTTATGTGATAAGTAATGTGAAATTTAAAAGTTTTTTTTCTTCATCTTACTGAATGTTTTAAGGTCTAATTTAAACATTTTTAAAAACAGTGTCTATTGCCTCTACTATATATGGAGCAGACGCTCGGATTACGCCGCAGGCTCTGTAGCAAGACGCCTATTGAAAGACGAACGTCCGGCTTTCAGCGCTTAACCTGCTTATATAGGTCTCCCTTAACCGTTAATCCTCGATGTCTCCAGTCTGCATGTCCAAAGTCCACGGTTTTACCGTTTGTCTGGTCCAAAGTCCAGCTTGATACCGTTGCTTCCTATAACCCGGCACGCCGACGCTGTTCTAGTCCTGTCCTTCTCTAATTCGTGCTGTCTCACTCTCACTCTCCATATACTGTCTCCCCAAACTCTTTCCCTCCGGACTCTCACAGCTATATCCTGAGTTCTACAGCGCCGATCTCTGCGCACCGTTTAATATTTTTTTAATTTTGACGCTTTACCATCGCTATTCCTCCTGCATTCCGCATTATCCGTTCTTCCGTCATTTGGTCACACTACTTTCTCTTGCTCGATTGTTGCCACCTTCCGATATCTTCATAGTATTTCTGCACTGATGACTACAAACGAAAAATGTTTTTTGCCGCTTAGTTTAAAAATGTTTTTTCTTTGTTTATCCTTGGCTTTCCTTCCCTGCTGCATCATCCTGCATGCCTTGCGATACCGCTGTACCGCCCCTTCCCTTTTCCCGGGAGTATGTTGGCTCCATGGGTTCGATAATTGAATTTCTCCTCCATGTCTCCCATCTTCACACTTGAGTTGATGCAACGTTTATAAATCTCGGTCAGCAGTACTGGATTCTGGGAGCCCGCAATCTCATCAGAAATGCTGTCTTTCAATGCAAACGTTGCTTTCTTCAACGCGAAGGCACCAGTAACCAGATCATCGGAGAGCTACCAATTCCTTGAGTTCAAGCTAGCCGCTGCTTTTAACATACAGGGCTGGATAACGCTGAACCGGTCGCAATCAAGGAATCCAAAGGATGAACTGCACGCATCGGAAAGGTGATCTAACTACAGTGATCTAACTACAATGGCTTTCATCGCAGCCTTTCAACGATTCATCGCCCGCCGAGCGAAGCCTACTGACCTATATTCGGACAACGGAACCACATGGAGGCAAGCAATCCTTGGATGACATGAAACGCCTGGCCATTAAACAAGCAAGAGATGAGGAATTGGCGAGAATCTCGCCAACGAAGGGATTTCTTGGCACTTTATACCCCCATCTGCTCCCCATTTTGGAGGGATGTGGGAAACTGATGTTCGCTCAATTAAACTCCATATGAAACGGATACTTGGATCCAAGGCCCTAACGTTTGAGGAGCTCTCTATTGTTCTGACCCAAATAGAAGCTATCTTGAATTCCCGCCCTCTGTGCCCAGATGGAGATAATTCTTTGGATCCACTGACGCCTGCTCATTTTCTGACTGGATCTCCGTACACTGCATTGCTTGAACCCTGTCGTCTAGATTTGCAAATCAATCGATTGGAGAGGTGGAATCAGTTGCAAGCCATGGGTTAAGGTTTTTGGAAATGGTGGCATGGGCAATACCTGACATCTATTCAGGAACCCACAAAATGGCACTTGGAAACCGACAATCTGAAGCTCGATACATTGGTAGCAATCAAGGAACCCAATCTAGCACCCTCTAAATGGATCCTTGGACTGATCACCGAAGTGCACTCAGTATAAGACGACAAGATCCGGGTCGTAACAGTGAAGCCTGTCCACGGCTCATAAAAACGCCCTATTGCCAAAATTGCTGCGCTGCTTATACTTGTTCGCTTATCAGCGAAATCAATGCAACCATCCCACCGCTGCGCGAGTACTTTTCCATAACTTATAACACCTAACTTGCTTACGTATGGCGATCTAAAGCTTGGTTTTAGTCACTTTTTATACCCGTTACTCGTAGAGTAAAAGGGTATACTAGATTCGTTGAAAAGTATGTAACAGGCAGAAGGAAGCGTTTCCGACCATATAAAGTATATATATATATATTGATCAGGATAAGTAGCCGAGTCGATCTGGCCATGTCCGTCTGTCCGTCCGTCTGTCCGTCTGGCCGTCTGTCCGTATGAACGTCGAGATCTCAGGAACTACATAAGCTAGGAAGATGAGATTACGCATACAGACTCCAGGGGCATAGACGCAGCGCAAGTTTGTCGATTTATGTTGCCACGCCCACTCTTACGCCCACAAACCGCCCAAAACTTCCACATCCACACTTTTGAAAAAGGTTTTGATATTTTTTAGTTTTTGTATTAGTCTTGTAAATTTCTATCGATTTGCCAAAAATCTTTTTGCCACGCCCTCTCTAACGCCCACAAGCCGCCAAAAACTGTCAGTGTTGACTTTCGTTTGCAATGCCACTAGCTGAGTAACGGGTATCAGATAGTCGGGGAACTCGACTATAGCGTTCTCTCTAGTTTTTCTCTCAATAAGAACGTACACATCGCTGTCGACCTAATCATTTTAAGTGTCTGAAATAAACCAAACTATAAACTAAACAGTTACACTGGCAGTTTCATTTCATACAAGGGGTAAGAAGTTTATAGTGAATCTGCCTGGAACAGAGAAGTTAAGCCGACTAACCAAGTCGGTACTATTAACTTTACCATGAATAAAGACTGTTCCAAACATCGTTCTATGGTTAATTTAATTAACATTAGTCGACTGGCATAGGGAGGATTGAATTTTTTTAACCGATTCCATTCGGTCCGAGTAAATAACGTATTGTGGACTCTAAACACGTGATCCATACTTAAGAAACGGACGGACGGGCGTGGCAAAAAGGTTTTTGGCACATCGATAAAAATTTACAAGACTAATATAAAAATGAAAAAATATCAAAACTTTTTTTAAAAGTGTGGGCGTGGCAGCTTTGGTCGGTTTGTGGGCGTTAGAGTGGGCGTGGCAAAAAGTTTTTTGTCAGATCGATAGAAATTGACAATACTAATCATAGCTCGCAAATAACTATCAACCGTTTTTCGTTTCGCGGTCTGCACTCGAACACAACCGAAATAGACGACGCGCGAGTGCTCTCGCTCTGAACAGAACTTTCGTTTCTCTTTGTTTTGGTTTTTCGGTCAACTGTTCTCAGTCGCGTGGTTCTTGTTATGCTCACTCAACAACAACTCAGAGAGAGCGAGCCAGCTGAACGCTCGCTCGTTGAGGGTCAGCAGAAGACCGAATAAACGAAAGACTCATCGTAAACGGGCTTTTGTCTTCCGTGCATTTTAAACAAGGCTTAGCAAAATTTTTTTTTTTTGGCACAAAAATTAAAACACTCCAAACGCACCGAATCCACAAGCACGTGTGACTTACAAGTTGACTGATAATTCGCATATACATACACAAATGCAAATGCAAAAGACTTTTATTTTCTTCGCTCGTTGCAAAACGGTCAGCGAATAAGCAGAGCAATAGGGAAACACGAAATTGGTTTTTGGTTGAGCACAGACCATTCGTTCAAGAGACACTGGTGAACGGTTCTTGTCTAATTTTTTGCGCAAGTGGTGCGCATAAAACAGTTATTTGGTGACTGCAAGAAACGGTCAACTGTTATTTGCGAGCTCTGATACTAATACAAAAATTTAAAAATATCAAATCATTTTTCAAAAGTGTGGTCGTGGCAGTTTTGGGCGGTTTGTGGGCGTTAGAGTGGGCGTGGCAATATGAATCGACAAACGTGCGCTGCTTTTATGTCTCTGGAGTCTGTATGCTTAATTTCAACTTTCTAGCTTTTGTAGTTCCTGAGATCTCAGCGTTCATACGGACGGACAGACGGACAGACAGACAGACAATCAGACGGACAGACAGTCAGACGGACGGACAGACGGACATGGCCAGATCGACTCGGCTATTGATCCTGATCAAGAGTATATATACTTTATATGGTCGGAACCGCTTCCTTCTGCCTGTTACATACTATTCAACGAATCTAGTATACCCTTTTACTCTACAAGTAACAGGTATAATTACACGGGGATAGCGTGTCACATAACAAAGGGATATGTTTGTGTGTTTTTCCACGCAGCAACTTTACATTCCGGGGACTTCCTACGTCATCAACGTCATCAACGAGTCTGTGACTGATGCATATACCAATCAGTGAATCTTGTGGCGGTTCATCCTACCCGGGGCTGCACATATGGGGGGTCTGTGAGAATCGGGAGTGAAAAGTTTCAAAAGCCTTTTCTATAGTTCTACGTCCTAAGATCGGGGCTTGCTGCAATTCCAGACCCTTCTCCCCGATATAGTAGAATGTTCACGCCAGAAGGGCGCTAAGTTCTGGCCGGCAGTGTGAGCGGCAAGCGCTTGCGCGCGAGCTTTCGCTCCGCACTCTTCGTTTTCTCAATCTCCCTCCAGCTGGCATGTTCACCACTCCGCGGTCCCGTAGCATTCTTTTGTTAGATTTAATTTAGTATTAATAAAAGTTGCGGCAAAATAAAGAGGAAGTTCAGTGCATCAACGACCCGACGTCTTCTTTTTTGGGAATTCGACCAACTCCGCCAGCAGCGAACAGCGGACCCATATAGTCAAGCCTATCCGCTGTAACGAACTGTTTTTCTTGTTTCTGCTCGCTACGAAATGCAACGGCTAGCTCAGAGATTTTGTTTGTTCGTCCCACCAAATTTATGATTTGTGTGATTGCCCGACCAAGAAGAAGACAGATTCTCAGATTTAACCACTTTTATTTAGCGTCACTTGCTGAACAGGATTCGGTGATCCTCGCCGCTGGATGCACGTCGTTGCTCCCTCGTCGTCCTTCCGTCGTACGCCTGCGTCGCTGCCGACGGGGATCCGTACCGGCTCGCCTGGGGCTTAGGATGTTATGGGGCAGGGTGTATCGTCCGCGAGCTAAGCTAGCGCTCCACTCCGAACCACCGTGCGACCACTGACTCCACCGTCCCTTCCTGCGTGTGCCAGGCACTTGTTGCCCTCGCCGAAGGGTAACCTGCGGGCTCGATCGGGGCTTAGGATGTTATGGGGCAGGGTGTATCGTCCGCGAGTTAAGCTAGCGCTCCCCTCCGAACCACCGTTGCGACCACTGACTCCACCGTCCCTTTCTGACTACGCTAGGTCCTCGCCGAAGGATAGCCTGCGGGCTCGACCGGGGCTTAGGATGTTATGGGGTAGGGTGTATCGTCCACGAGTTAAGCTAGCGCTTCCCTCCGAACCACCGTTGCGACCACTGACTCCACCGTCCCTTTCTGACCACGCTAGGTCCTTGTGTTTGCTCGTCCTTCGCTGATCTTCACGTGCGGCGATTCACTCTGGATGCCCGCTTGACGCACTTGTGTTCCCGTCGTTTCACTGTCACTCGGTATCGACTCTTCGCGTACTTCTTAGCTTTCCGTATGGCTGTATGGCCCTCGCGTACTTCTTCTTGACTGTCTCTGTGTGGCACTTCCTGAACCTGTTCCGACCGTCTGGTCGCACGCCCGTGTCCGGACAGAGCGCCTCGCGCCCGTACTCTGAGCTTGCACGTATGACCCACGCGTGTTTAACTGACTGACTGTCCCGAGCTGCGGCGGCGCCGTCCCTTATATCGGCTGCGGGAATCCCGTTATTTCCCTTTTTGCACACGGCTCGCTCGGGTACAAGGTCCAACCATGTCCCGTTAGTTCACGGTGCGTCCTCTTTGTGCCTGTACAAAGTCCGCACCGTTACCGTATGACCCCTACGCCCTTGGCGGGTTTGAGTCCAAGGTCCAGCGCGGTACCGTTAATTCACGGTCTCTCCACTTTGCCGGGGTCCAAGGTCCATTATTTACCGTTCGACCTGACCGCCCTTGACTCCTCTCGCATTCCAGCCGTCTTCGCTGTTGCTACGCCGATCTCCTGCACCCGGATTTGTGGGGAGTTTTAAGACTCCTCACACCGCCCACACCACTTCACCCACAAACCGCCCAAAGCTGCCACGCCCATACATTTGAAAAATGTTTTCGATATTTTTTTATTTGTCTTCTTAGTTTATGTCGATTTGCGAACATATTTTTGCCCCGCCCACTCTAAAACCGGCAAACCGGCAAAAGCTGTTAGTGTTGGAATTTCTCATTCGCACTTCCACTAGCTGAGTAACGGGTAGCAGATTATTGGGGAACTTGACTATAGGCTTCTCTCTTGTTTTGTTTTAATGAATTAAATTTTATTAAATATTGTTTAATATTATTTTTTACGTATTTATTTATTATTATACCCGTTACTCGTAGAGTAAAACCGTCTATCCGTCCGACCGTCTCAGGAACTATATAGTTGGACGGAACACTGTTCCCGTGTTTTTCTATATTTATACCCGTTACTCGTAGAGTAAAAGGGTATACTAGATTCGTTGAAAAGTATGTAACAGGCAGAAGGAACCATATAAAGTATATATATATATTGATCAGGATCAATAGCCGAGCCAATCTGGCCATGCCCGTTTGTCCCTCCGTCTGTCCGTTTGTTCGTCTGTCCGTATGAACGTCGAGACTTTAGGAACTATAGAAGCTAGAAAGTTGATATTAAGCATACAGACTCCAGAGACGTAGAAGCAGCGCAAGTTTGTTAACCCATGTTGCCCCCTCTAACGCCCACAAAACGCTAGAACTGGCACGCCCACACTTTTTAAAAATACGTTGATATTTTTCCATTTTTTTTGTAAATTTCTCCCGATTCGCTCTGTAGCTTTTTCTTTGGGTTTTTGACTTTTGAGTCTATTTAGTGGGCCGTATTTATTGTTTAAAACCAACGCGGAAGTTTAATTTTTTCTTTATTGTTCGGAAGAGCATTGCTTTTGGATGCTAAAGATGAGCGAGCAGGCAAAACTGCTTAGATTAGGATTTAATAATTGCTTACATTAATTGCTAATGAACAGTTAAATGTGCCCTTACAGTAAAATAACATTGCAAGTTACATTATAACTAAGAAGCTAAGGAGTAAAGATGAAGATGAAGAGTAAAGGACAGAAGGAGGCGTTTAAAACCATATAATGTATATATATTCTGGCCATGTCCGTCCGTCCGTATGAACGTCGAGACACTTTTGAATTTCTATCGATTTGCAGAACAACTATTTTCCACACCCACTCTTTATTAGGCTTGTAAGTATCTATCGATTTCTTAATAAAAACTTTGTTGGGGCAGGCAGCCGCCAAAACTGTGCAGTAGACTAATCTTATACTCTTAATATTGTAAGCCGAAGTAGTCAGTAGTAGTAGTTGCGATGCCCATAGTGCAAACCGCTGTTCTCGCACGAATTTATCTGTACGGCGCTCATTCCTTCTTCTCTTTGTTATCTACCTACATTACGCTTGGGCGCAGCATTCGGCTGTCTGTCCCGCCAATTGTCACTTCTTCGTTTTTCGGCAATGTCTTAACTCGTAAATTCGTTATACCTCTTGGTCGGCCCTAGCTGCCAGTATAACTAACAAAATAAACAGTATCGGAAATAAGACAAAACTTTCTTCGGTTATCAACAGCTTTATCAACAGCTATTGAAAAAGCTCAATAGCTAAACATTTGGTGACCCCGACGTGATAGTGTTAATTTGCATGCATTAATTAATGCACATATCCCGTTTACATAAATATATTAAAAAAGCAATCGGTTGGACAAGCGAGTGGTGATTTTGGTGATAGTGGCTGTGTTTAAGCGAGCTAGCATTATATACATACATACATTGCTACATATATCAAGTGCATTGATTCCGCATGCATTTTCGGCATTTATTTTGTGCTCATCTTCCCGCTGCACCGAATTTAAAGCGATTTGTTGCTATGCCCGCTGAAAGTGACCAAATCAGGGTGACCTTTTTAAAGCGCAAAGCCAATGCGTTGTTCAGCAGGTTGCAGAGGCTACAAACATCGCTGTCTAATGATACGCTAAGCGGTTACGACGAACCCACTTTTACGGTGAGGCTGGAGCAGATTGATGAGCTGCAAAGTGCCTTCAATGTTCTGCATACAGAACTGGAAGAATTAGATTTAGACGAAATTGACAGTGCAATGAGCGAGAGTTTTGATGAATTCATCGTAGAATTCAAGGCTAGTGTGCGCACGGAAATAGCCAAACGCAATGCGCATTTCGCGGCGCACTCAACGCTTGCGGAAAATGCTGTGCCCCACCCGTGTAGTGGTCATCAGACGCAGCCGAGGCCGATGCCGTTGCCTCCTGTGCAGCTGCCAACGTTTGGCGGAGGCTACGCAAACTGGGCGGATTTTTACTCCGTGTTAACGAACATAATCGACAGCCACCCGGACATCTCCAACATTGAGAAATTTCAGCTTCTGCGGTCATGTTTGAGGGATTCGGCGTTGGAAACTATCCGATCATTGGAGATCTCAAACGGCAACTACGAATCGGCGTTAGAGTTCCTTCAAAAATGGTTTGATAATCGGCGTCTCGGTTTTCAGGCACACATCACGGAAAGTCTGGGTCTGAAGGTAGTACGGAATGGTTCAGTGGCATCGCTTCGGGAATTGTCGGACAAGTTTAACGCTCACATCCGTGCGTTGAAGGGTTTGGGTAACACTAAGCAAATCGCTGGCTGTATCAGAGTGCAAGTGCTGCTGCAAAAGCTGGATGCGGCGAGCCAAGCTAAGTGGGAGGAGCGCTTAGGGGATCCGGTTTTTGTCAACCTTATTCCGTCGTGGGAATCGATGGCTGCATTCCTGGAGCAGCGATGTAGGACTTTGGAGGCCGTGGATTGCGCCATGGCAACCTATGCGCCAGGCGTTCAGGTGGGTTCGACACTAGTTGCTACCACCCAAAATTCTCTTGCTTGCATGCTTTGCCATAGTGCTGAGCATGCCATATATTATTGCCCACAATTTAGAGACTTAGCGCCAGTAGATCGTCTGCGCGAGGCAAAGAGACTAGCAATTTGCCTAAAGGCAGGCCATCATCTACTTCCTCGCCTTCCTCGCAGCCACATGTTCCGGTGTCTTCAAGTTCCCACACTGAGCCTTCCGCCCCGCTTTCGACTTCTTCTACTCTAATTGCCCAGGATCTCGGTAGTGACCTTGTGCTGCTAGCCACTGCAACCGTTCTAGTGCAGAATCGGTCGGGACTGTTCGTTCCCTGCAGGGCGTTGTTAGATTCTGGCTGTCAACTGCACTTGGTCACCTCTCGGTTTGCAAATCAACTGCAACTTAAGAGGTCGAGGTCGTCTGGCTCCGTCACTGGAATCGGGTATTCCAATTTCGCGACTGATGGATTCTCGGTAGGAATTGCGATGCGGTCTGTCACTTCGAATCTCTCAACGAGCAGCAGTTATCGCTTCCAATATCACGGATCGCCAGCCATGCTTTAATGTGGACTTTGGGGACTGAAAGATTCCAGAAAACGTGCAGCTCGCCGACCAGGACTTTTATAAAGCTCAGCGTGTTGACCTGTTAATACGAGCTAGCCTGTTTTATGAGCTGCTGTGCGTAGGTCAGATAAAGTTGTTGCCAGGACTGCCACTGCTTCAAAAAACTCGTCTGGCCTGGGTTGTGTCTGGAGGCTGCGCGCGCCCGTGCGGTAGCGCCTTAATAGCGTCACGCGTTCCTTCTCTAGCCAGCGAGGAAAACCGCATTGATGTTGAACTTAATTCATCCTTCCCATCTGAGCTTAGCGAGTCGTCACTCTGGGCGCATGGAGCCGCCTATCTTATGGAGCCTGAAAGAGATTGGCCAACAGCTGTTTGTCCTGACAAACCGGTGCTTGAACTTCGTCGAAGTGTGTTCATCGTAAAGTCGTCGTACGTGGATGTAATTGCTAGCTCCAAATTTGCAAATTCTTAACGCTCACTGCAACGAGTGTTTGCCTACATTTACAAATTTTGTAATGGAATGCGTCATCCTGGGCGACGGTGAGTCGCACACATTCAAGAGGGTACTCAGATGATGCTGCGTTTGGTGCAGCGCGCGCAGTTATGGGAGGACATGCAGTCCCTAAAAACGCTGGGAAGAGTTTCCTCGTCTAGTCCCATATCCTCGCTTTCGCCGTTCCTGGATCAATTTGGACTTCTTAGAGTGGCGGTCGCCTCATTGGACTTTGATGGCCGCCACCCGAAAATACTTTCAAGGTCTCATCCGGTGACTATGGCAATTATTTCGCATTACAATGAAACCAATCTTCATGCCGGACCTCGAGCTCTTCTGGGTGCAATTCGATCCCAATATTGGCCTATTGGGGGGAGGAAGACGGTTACCAAGGCCGTGAACAGATGCATCAGATGTTTTCGGATTAAGCCGCGGCTGATAGAGCACATAATGGCGAACCTTCCCAAGGAGCGCTTGGAAGGATCTCACGCTTTTGAGGTTGCTGGTATAGCTTCTGTGGACCCTTTTTCACAAGTCGGATACTCGCAACAAGCCGCGGTTAAATGCTACGTCTGCGTATTTATATGCTTTGCAACCAAGGCAGTGCACCTGGAGCTGATCAAGGATCTCTGTCAGTTGCGTTTCTGTGCGGATCAAGAGGTTCATATGCACCCGGCGGAAGCCAAAGCAAATTTGGTCAGACAACGCCACCAACTTTGTCGGCGCCGAGAATGAACTTCTGGAACTTCGAAGGTTATTTCTCAGCAGCGAGCATCAAGGCTCCGTTCAGAATTTTTGCCTTTCGGAGACGATTGACTGGCGGTTCATCCCTCCACGGTCGCCCCCTTTCGGTGGACTTTGGGAAGCGGCGGTGAAAACAGCCAAACATCATTTCTACCGCGCTGTGGGTACGGCGGTTCTGACCTTCGACGAGCTGAGGACGCTGGTGTGCCACAGTTATTAACTCCAGACCTTTAGTTCCCATTTCAGAGAACCCTGCCGATCTGGACGTCCTCACTCCGGCGCATTTTCTCAATGGTGGTCCGCCTTCGTCGTTTGACGAGCCATATGTAGCGGGCCTTAACTATAACGGGCTTGACTCTTGGCAGCGCATCTCCTTTCTTCAGCGAATCTTTTGGCCACGATGGAAGGAAGAATACTTGACGTTGATCCCGCAGCGCTCCAAGTGGCGCACCCCAAAGCCATGGACAACGTCGTTCTTGTTAAGGACGAGAATCTACCCCCAATGAGATGGCCTTTGGCGAGAGTCATGCAGTTTTTGCAGAATTGAGGACCGCGTCTGGAGTAATAAGGCGGGCAGTGAACAAGCTGTGTCTGCTTCCCCTTGAAGACTCTGTTGAAAACCAAGCTTCCAACGGGGGGAGGATGTTGGGTCATGCAGCCGCCAAAACTGTGCAGTAGACTAATCGTATACTCTTAATATTGTAAGCCGACGTAGTCAGTAGTAGCAGTTGCGATTCCCATAGTGCAAGCCGCTGTTCTCGCACGAATTTATCTGTACGGAGCTCATTCCTTCTTCTCTTTGTTATCTACCTAGATTAAGCTTGGGCGCAGCATTCGGCTGTCTGTCCCCCCAATTGTCACTTCTTCGTTTTTCGGCAAAGACTTAACTTGTGAATTCGTTATAGCTCTTGGCCCTAGCTGCCAGTATAATTAACAATAATTCGTCGCTTATTTATATTTCGCAACAGCTATTGAAAAAGCCCAATAGCTAAAAAAAACTTTTCTCCACGCACATTTGATAAATTTTTCACATTTTTGTAAGTCTTGTACATTTTTTTCTTGATTTGCCAAACGTTTTTTTGCCACGCCCACAAACCGTCAAAAGCTTTCAGTGTGGAAATTTCTCCTTCGCACTTCCATTAGCTGAGTAACCGGTATCAGATAGTCTCGGAACTCGCCTATAGCGGTTTCTATTGATTTAATTGTGTTTGTTAGTGAAAACTAATGGGTATTTGATATATCATTGTAATTAATCCAAGTGGATGGTTTAATTTTTAAAATATTTTGGCTGTTTACGTTCTCAAGTTTATCGTAGTTTAGTAGTTTGGGATTAAACAGACAGAGTCTGGAAAGCTGCTATGTATTCTGTTGTGCATGAGTTCAAATAAAAGAGTGTTAATGATGCTGATGTTTTCCAGTAGTGAGTAAGTCTATTTCTATTAAATATTATGTAATAGATAGAGTCTGTCTGTTCCACATTTTTGGTTGATTTCGATGGATTTTCTAATTTGCGTTTCTGTAGTGGGCCTCTTCTGTATCTTATGTCGACATTATATTCCGTTCTTTCGTTATTTATTTTGTTCCATGCAACTAACTTAATGTTTGCCTTTGGGTGAGTAGGTCTGTTCTGGTTTGGGTATGGTTTTCATTGGCATGTCAGCGTTACGGTGCTCTGTTTTTGCCAGATTGGAAGCACTGCATTTATTTATTATATTCTGGATAAATAGCTGGCTATTAGGGAAATAGTAAACCTTTCATGTACAGCAAGATCAATTCCTCAAGTTCCGCATCATTGACTATGTATTTCAACAAAATCTGGCTTTAAGTTATTTCGAAGTCTGTGTCACTTTCAACGCACTTTTCTTACCGCAAAAATTGTCTATCAAATATTGTTCACATTTTTCTCTGGTCGTAATATAGCAATATATTATAACTTTAACGAGGTGTAGTTCTAAAAAAAAATATGACTTGTCTGTTAATTAAAATTAGAGATCTTTCTGTAATAAAAATTATATTACTATTGTACTCTTTTGCACTATTTTGGATTTGATTATACAAGTATGTCTCCTTAATTTTTATTCTGGATAGAACGCCCGCTACGCAATTTTCTTTTCCTTATACGTTATGTCAAAATCGAATTCGAAAAATGTTATTCTCCATCGGGTGTTTTTTGAATTGAGTCTTTCCAAAGGAACAACCAGCTCAGTGGGTGATGGCCGCTAGATATTTCAAAGTGCCTTCCAACTATGTAGTGCCGAAAAGTCTTTGTCGCCCCCACTTGTGGGGTTAATGTAAACTTCTTTGTGAAGTCGGATACAGATATTTTGATTTTTTGAATGCCAAGTCATATTTTGGACTGGTTACTGGACAAGTTATCTCTAAGAGTGACAATGCTCGCGTTCGTTTTTAAACACTTTTCATGAGTTTGGCGATGTCTGCAAAGTTTGAAATGAACTTACGGTAGTATCCTGTTAGTCCAAAAAAAAGTTTTTATTTCTTTTGGTTTAGTGGGAATGACATATTTTTGAATATCTTTAATACTCTCAGGGATTGCCTTAATGCCATTTGGTGCTAGGACGTGTCTCAAAAATGTGTTTCCTGCTAAAGAATATAACACTTGTCAAGCTGTAATTTAAGGGCGGCTTTTGCCAACAACTTCGAAATCTAGTCCGGGCGATTGTAGGTGCTCTTCCAGGGATGTGGAGAATACAATTATGTCGTCCAAGTACTCGAGACAATGCTTGTTTATGAGTGGTCGCAAAATATCATTTATTATCAGTATTGGTAAGGCATAAATGTTTTGGGATATCATGTTAACTGTGGTTCTGGTATCAATAAGACATTTTAAATTATTTTCTTTGTATTTATTTGTCATATATGGGGGTTATCAAAGGCTTGAGCTGAACATTTTCAGTTTGTTCGACATTGGGTTCTTCGTTGTAATTGTATGCCTCGTCTTTTGTAGCAGTTGTGTTGCTTGCGAACTTTGGTTGTTTTCGTCACGATGATAGTGATACTCCGGATAATAGTACCAAAGCCGCGAGGTGGATTGTGAAAACGGTCATAAGGAATATATTGCTGATGAGCGCTTATGATATAACGATTTGTCCATACTTATCCTGGTCTGTCCATATGGATATGTTCTGTCTGGATATGTTCTGATGTGGTTATTAGTCTGGTTAGTATTGTGATTAAAGGACTTTTGTGGCTTATCAGAGAAATATTGTTTTTGGGTAGTTGTACATATATGTAAGTTATGAACCCTCTTCCCTTTCCCTTTGTCTTACCCCCTCCCACCAGCCTGCCTAACACACGCTTCCTCCTCCTACGTCACTGACTGCTACGCCAGCCAGCGACACTTCTTGTTGTTGGTCGCGATCGCGCTGCCAGGCCCAGCGGCAGAAGTCAGTCTTTCCTGACACCAGAACGGAACCGGCAGCAACCCAGCAATTATCAAATCAAGTTATCTCTAAGAATATTACAATAAATCCAATTTATAACGTTGAAATCCATCGTCTCGTCTATTCTTGAGGATCACCACCTTCACCATTTATAGAATAACAAGGATATTGATTATACTAACTAGGTGAGCTATTCTGTGACAAGAGCTCGTCACATCCCCAAGCAACTATGGGTTGCACAACTGTCGCCCGAACCCAAAGAATAAATAAAACAAATAAATAAAATTAAAACAAAAAAAAAGAAAAAAATGGAATGTGGAAATGTGGAAAAATTAGAAAAATTAGAGTGACAGTGATGTGATGTGACAGTGAACAATCAAACAATAAAAACGACCACCCGCCGCGGTGAGAATGCCCCTACAGTCTGTAGCGGGAACAACATTCTGCACGGGCGTAAAAAAGTCGCACATAACTAACTGAAAAGACCACCCGCCACAACGTTTATACTGTCTCCATCCAGAAGCAATATACGCGGGCGCAAAAGCGTCTTCATAAAAAATAATAATGAAGGCCTATGTAATGACCCACTGCGTCGATTTGCCTACACTCGCTGTAACCTATTCGCGAGTGCAATGTACATAGTACATAAACTCTAACTAAAATGTGTGGTAATCTGCTGGATAGGCTGAGTGGTGTGGAAGCACCCGAGGAAGCTGCCCAGTAGATTGTGTGGCAACCGCACCATTAGTAGGCCAAGGCCAAAAAGGAAGAATACGGACCACCGCACCCAGTTCAACTGTTCACTAAATTCACTCGTCACTGTCCAAAAAACCAAAACCACATGAAAGAAAGAAAAAAGAAAACATGAAACATAAACGAATATAAAAAACGATAAACCATTGCCCACAATTACTACTAATATTTTCTAAAAGAAACATCTTTATCTTTCCTCAGATTTTAAGAAGAACACAACAGACAACAACACGCATACATCAAATGTCAAGGGTGAGTGAAACCATATCTACATCCAGTTTGCGCTTTTCTATATTAAAAATTAAATACGTTCTAAATATTGACTTTCTAAAATATAAAATAAAACAAGAGAGCACGCTATAGTCGAGTTCCCCGACTATCTGATACCCGTTACTCAGCTATTCGAAGTGCGAAGGAGAGTCTTCAGCACATACAGTTTTTGGCGGTTTTGTGGGCGTTCGAGTGGGCGTGGCAAAAAGTTTTTTGGCAAATCGATAGAAATTTACAAGACTAATACAAAAATGAAAAAATATCAAAAAAATTTTCAAAAGCGGTTTGTGGGCGTTAGAGAGGGCGTGGCAAAAAGTTGTTTGGCAAATCGTTAGAAATTTACAAGACTAATATAAAAATGAAAAAATATCGAAACATTTTTCAAAAGTGTGGACGTGGCAGTTTTAGGCGGTTTGTGGGCGTTAGAGTGGGCGTGGCAACATGAATCGACAAACTTGCGCTGCTTCTATGTCCCTGGAGTCTGTATGCTTAATCTCAACTTTCTAGCTTTTGTAGTTCCTGAGATCTCGACGTTCATACGGACAGACGGACGGACAGACGGACATGGCCAGATCGACTCGGCTACTGATCCTGATCAAGAATATATATACTTTATATGGTCGGAAACACTTCCTTCTGCCTGTTACATACTTTTCAACGAATCTAGTATACCCTTTTACTCTACGAGTAACGGGTATAAATACGTTCTAAATATTAAGTGAACGAACTTTCTAAAATAAAAAATAAAATACGCCCTAAATATTGACTCTCTAAAATAAAAAATAAAAATACGTTCAGAATATTGACTTTCTAAAATAAAAAATAAAAATACGTTCTAAATATCAAGTGAACGAACCCTTGGTTAACCGTCTGCCTGTCCGATCCTATCTACTTCCGATACCCCCACGCTCGTAATAATGGAAGAAATTAAAGAATCCCTTAACGCGCTCCTTGCTCAGTTGACCGGGTTGCAGGATGATATGAGAAAGATAAATGGTAGGCTCAGTACGCTAGAAACCGAAAACGAAGGTCGTAATCCGGTGGTCACGCCTTCGGTGCCATTGGCGCGTGCGCGCAATGAATACGAATTGAAGGAAGTCTTTACGCTTCCAGATTGCGTCAAGGAACTTCAAACATTCGAAGGTCAAGCCGAGAGATACGTTTCTTGGGTGAACCGTGCGCAGGCAATTCTGAACGATTACGAAGTCATCAACGGGAGACCTCTGTTCCGCGCCATAGTCTGTCACATTAGGCAAAAAATAAGAGGTGAGGCTGAGGAAGCTCTTGACTCTTATGGGGTTCTAGACGACGACTGGCCGGAAATTAAGAGAGTTCTGGCACTGCACTACGCGGACAAGCGCGATGTGCGTACGCTGGAATATCAGCTTGGCCAATTGACCCAGGGGAATAAAACTCTAGAGGAATACTATTTGGAGGTGAATAAGCACCTTTCTCTTATCCTCAACGGATTGAAGGCTATGGGATGGAGGCAGTTAGGGCCCTCTCAGAACACTCGAGGGACAAGGCTCTTGACGTCTTTATCCGGGGAGTCGGCAATGATGCCTCTAGGCTACTGGTCATACGCAGACCAAAAGATTTACAAGAAGCATACTTCTTTTGCAAGGAGTTACAGGCTGTTGCCCCAAGAGGGGGTCACTTTACCCAGTCCTCCGCGCCGGCGAGTTTCGTACCAAATACCTGGTTCTACCGGCCGCCAAACGCTCCTCGCTTTTCTTCCCCATATCAGGGAAACGGTAGACCTTCATCAGGCTCGGGATATGGTGGGCCCCAAAACAATAACCGCTTCCAGGGCCCGAGACCAGCCATTAAAATGGAGTCGAACCGGTCGGACCAATCCCACCGCTCATATTATAGGTCCCCCCAGAACGAGGGTTCTGGAATAAAGCGAACATCGAACGAATACCAGAAGGGCAACGAAGCTATACCACATGGAGCCCATACCCGACCCTTCTATTACAATTCCTGTTGAGCATAGCGAGGTCCTTCCAACTGACCCCTACTACGATCAGCTCGGTACTGAGGACGCTAGGATGCCTCGTCAGGAGGCTGTGGAAGAGAGGGACGACCCTGAGATGGGAACTGAGGGCCCAAATTTTATGACCGAGGCCTCTCTAGCGTCCCATACCTAGAATACGAAGGGAAAGATGGGGCTAAATTACAATTTCTGATCGATACCGGCGCAAACAAAAATTTCATCAGCCCCAGAATCGCCGCCGGGTCGACTGTCCTTCCTATCCCCTTCCGCGTCCAATCGGCTACGGAGCCCCGTTACAATAACGCGCTGCGTAGCCGGGAAGTTTTTTAGGAAATTAGGAAACAACTTGACCCTTACCTTCTTTGTCCTCCCCGGACTGAATACCTTCGATGCTATCATAGGGGACGACACCCTCAAAAATCTAAAGGCCTTAGTAGACAGGAAGAACAACTGCTTGGTCATATCCCCTGGGATAAAGATCCCCCTTCTTGCTAAAAGGTCCCCCAACGTCAATGCTTTAATAGACCCAACACATCCGGATGGTGTAAAACAGACCTTAAAGGCCATTGATGAGTATTCGCAGCTCTTCGACCCCTTGTCACCGGGCGAGGCCGTCGATACTTGTGTAAAGGCAGAAATCCGCACAAATACTTCAGACCCAATTTACGCGAAAAGCTACCCCTACCCAGCGAACTTGAGGTCTGAAGTGGATAGGCAAATCAGAGAACTCCTGAGTGAGGGTATCATACGTCCGTCTAAAAGTCCGTATAACTCTCCGGTGTGGATAGTACCAAAAAAGCCGAAACCGGATGGCGAAAAGCAATGGCGGTTAGTCATCGACTTCAAACGGTTGAATGCGGTCACAATTTCCGATAACTACCCGATTCCGGACATAAATTCCACACTGGCTAGCCTCGGCGGAGCCAAATATTTTACAGCACTTGACCTTACTTCGGGGTTTCACCAAATACACATGAAACCATCCGACACCGTGAAAACGGAATTTTCCACCCTTAACGGGAAATATGAGTTCCTCCGCCTTCCCTTCGGCTTAAAAAACGCTTCGGCTATCTTCCAGCGCATGATCGATGATGTCCTTCGGGAACACATCGCCAAAAATTGTTACGTATATATTGACGACATCATCGTTTTTAGTAACGACTATGATAGCCACTGGGAAAACCTTCGCCTGGTCTTTGAATGCCTTAAAAAGGCCCGGCTTCAGGTTAATCTGTCCAAGACTCAATTCTTATCTACCCAGGTTGAGTCAGTCATGACGGTATCAGAGCGGACATTAAAAAGGTCGAAGCCATATTAAAAATGAAACCCCCTGGCAATATCAAGGAACTGAAAAGCTTCCTTGGGATGACATCCTACTATAGAAAGTTTATTCGCGATTATGCAAAAATCGCCAAACCTCTGACCTATTTGACCCGCGGGGAATCCGCTCGCGTTAAGGCGAACCAATCTAAAAGAGTCCCGGTCGAGCTCGATGACACGGCCCTACAGGCTTTTGACGACCTCAAAGCAACCTTATCCTCTTCAGAAGTGCTTGCCATCCCAGACTTCGGCAAGCCATTCCATATGACCACAGATGCGTCTAACTATGCTCTGGGAGCTGTATTGTCGCAAGACATTGAGGGAAAAGACCGCCCCATAGCTTACATCTCGCGCACTCTGTCCAAAACTGAAGAAAACTATGCCACTATAGAAAAGGAGATGCTTGCTATAGTATGGGCACTGGACAACCTCAGGTCCTATTTATATGGCGCTGCATCTATTAAGGTTTATACAGACCACCAACCTTTGACGTTTGCGCTAGGGACTAGAAATTTCAATGCCAAATTGAAACGTTGGAAGGCGAGAATTGAGGAGTACAACTGCGTACTTATTTACAAGCCTGGTAAATCTAACGTCGTTGCCGACGCCTTGTCCCGTATACTTCAGATGAACCATTACCTTGATGAGTGCCGTTCGGACACTGCATCGGCTACTGAAGGGGTCTCCACCATTCATAGCGCGGACGAAGACTCGTCTCACCTACTCCCCCACGTAGAAGTTCCCATTAATGTATACCGCAACCAATTAGTTTTCGATCCCGACCGATCGGAATATTTGTGCGAACAACCACACAGGGGCTTTGTGCGTCATCTCATTCCGGTTGGAGTTGGTCTTTTATCTGATTTGGTCGTTACCCTGGGAAAATACCTCAAGCCGTCGGTGATCAACGGGGTTAAGATCCCGGAAATTTACCTGTCATCATTCCAACATCAATGCTTAGAGAATTTTGCCTCGTTCAAAATACGAATAACGCAAAGGTTGGTGACAGATTTGTCGGATCCCGAGGAGGTTTGCGAAGTTATTGAAAAAGAACATCGCAGAGCTCACAGGGGCGCTAAGGAGGTGCGCCTGCAAATTTTGGAGAAATTTTATTTCCCTCAGATGGCCAACACCATCCGCAAGCAACTCTCGTCGTGCGAGTGTTGCAAACTCTACAAGTACGAGAGACACCCCAATAAACCACTCCTTCAATCGCCACCTATACCAAAATATCCGTGAGAAATCCTTCACATCGATATTTTCACCTTAGAAAAGAAGATCTACTTGAGCTGTATAGACAAGTTCACCAAATTTGCCAAGCTCTTCCCATTAGAATCAAAATCTTCGATTCATCTATGGGAAAGACTAGTAGAGGTGCTTCATTATTTTACCGTCCCGAAGGTATTGGTCTCAGACAATGAGAGAGGCCTCCTGTGCCCGACGGTACTGAACTATTTGCGTACGCTGGGGATTGCGCTCTACAATACTCCGACCCAAAAAAACGAAGTCAATGGTCAAATCGAGAGGTTTCACTCCACCTTCCTTGAGATTTACCGATGTTTGAAAGGTGAACACCCTGACTTCAAGTTCAACGAATTGGTCGCTATAGCAGTGGACAGATACAACAATTCTGTTCACTCGGTGACTGGGAATAAGCCGGCGGACCTGTTCTTCGACCGCTCGGTCAGGATCAACTATCAGGGTCTGACTAACTTCAGGACAAAGGTCTAGAGGATGTTAGAGGCCTAATAGAGTATAGGCAGAAACTCACAAACGCGGCCCACAATAAGACCCGTTCTGAACCCGTGTCTTACGATCAGGGAGACAGGGTATTTGTCGCCAATAAACAAATTAAGACCAAAGAAAAGCCGCGCTTCAGGGCCGAAAAGGTTGCTGAGGATAGGAACGTGACGATTAAAGCCAAGACAGTCCGATCTGCGGAAGTAAAAAAAACACAAAAAAAAAAAAAATAATAATAATAATAAAAAATAAAAAAAAAAATATAAAAAAAGGTAAAAATAAAAAAGCGCTGGACAGTACATGTGTGTTTCACAAACTTTCTTTACACTCACACACTTTGTCCTTCCCTTACTACACATAACCCTAAGCACATAACACACAATAAGGAATCAAACACCTACCCCTAAAAAATTTTTACTTAATACTGCAAGCTACATTTTTTAACTGCAAGCATTATCGTGGCCCAAATGGTGGGAGCTGCGGACATTTTCAAGCATGAAGCTCCGGTTGTGCCGCTGGAGGAGGGCACAGTCTGGCGGGTCAACGGTCAATTCAAACTGGCGCATGTAATCGACTTGGCAAGGCTCGAGGCACTGGTTCAGGAGGTTCAACGCGAGGCTGCGCTACTAATGGATCCCAGGATTGAAGCGCTGGTAACGCACTACCTGGAAGAATCGCGGGAGGGCCTGTCAAGACTGATGGGCACGCGGCGCGGACGTCGTTCACTGGACTGGATTGGGTCCGCGTGGAAGTGGATTGCGGGTTCTCCGGACGCATCGGATTGGGAGGCCATACTTCGTGCGCAAGAAAACGTCGTCAAAACGGCCGACCAGCAAGTAAGGATAAACGCTGGCCTGTTCGAAGCCTCACATGAGTCCCTGAGACAATTGAACGAAATAGCTGCGAGGGTCAATGCCATCAATGGAGATGTACACACGGCAACGACGCTACTGCACAAGGCCCTGATCATCGATAGTCAGGTCGGCGAGCTGACCCAAGCTTGCCAATTGGCTAAGACAGGAATTGTAAACTCCCGCTTACTTGACCATGGGGAGGTACAAACAATTTTGACCGAGGTCAGGAACTTGCCGTACCAGAATACAGTAGAAGCACTGGAATTTTCCCGCCCGTCTGTGCTAACAAATGGAACGGCGCTGCTATACATTTTGTCTATGCCCAAGGTCGCCCCCATGGACTACCGCCTTCTTCTTCTTCTTCCGGCAACGCATGGAGGGAAACAAGTCATGGTCAAACAGGACAAAGTCGCCGTAACCACCGAAGAGACCTACGCCGTAGTAGACGACTGCCTCTACATGGGGAACACGACTGTTTGCCCGGAGAAGAGTCTTCTGAAGCTAGACGAGAACGGATGCATCCCCAAGCTGTTAAAGGGCGGTCAGGCTAAATGCGAACTTCTCAGGAACAACGAGGCGCGCATAGAACTGGTCGAAGATGGGACAATGTTCCTGTCTAATTTCAACGGGACGATTAAAGTCGGATCCAGGACCCACCACTTGGCCGGAACTTACATAGTCCAGTTCGCATGTGAGACGGTCAGTGTGGCCGGAAGAACTTACACGAGCTACTCCTCGACGCACTTTACAGTCATGCCGGCAGTACTCACTTCAATAACTGCAACGGGATACGCGCCTTCACTGCACTACGTCAACGCCTTTAATATGGAGAACCTGAAGAGACTCTGCGGTATGTCCGAGAAGGTCTCTTTCTCCTTCCTGGTGGAAGCATTGGTCGCCTTGGTTGTCGGAGTGGCCCTATACACCGTATGGCGGAAGCTAACATCGACCAAGGGGATCCCAATCATAAGAGACGGCACATTGGACCTGGAGGTACAAGAAGCTAACAGGGCACCCAAGGCCCAATAATCTGCGGGACGCAGATCTTGAGGGGGGAGGAGTTATGAACCCTCTTCCCTTTCCCTTTGTCTTACCCCCTCCCACCAGCCTGCCTAACACGCGCTTCCTCCTCTTACGTCGCTTGACGGTCACTCAACTCCGCTATGCCCACTTCAAAACGCTGACTTCGCCCCCTCCCTCATCCAGCAACGCAACAGTGTATTGAATGGCCCGCCGGCTGCGATGCGCTGCGTCGGCAGGCGACACATAGCTACAATCGCGCTGACTGCTACGCCAGCCAGCGACACTTCTTGTTGTTGGTCGCGATCGCGCTGCCGAAAAAATACTGCATCTGCAATTGTTGTTGCGGAGCGGCAGAACCGCCGGACGTTGGATAAGCGACCGCCGACTTGGCATGGCTCAAATTACGGCCGCTTACCCAATTGCTTTGTGGAGTCGCCCCTCACACCCTGGAGCCGTAGCTCTAGTGCGAACCAGGCCCAGCGGAAGAATTCAGTCTTTCCTGACACCAGAACAGAACCGGCAGCAACCCAGCAATTATCAAATTAAGTTATCTCTAAGTATATTACAATAAATCCAATTTTTAACGTTGAAATCCATCGTCTCGTCTATTCTTGAGGACCACCACCTTCACCATTTATAGAATAACAAGGATGTTGATTATACTAACTAGGTGAGCTATTCTGTGACAAGAGCTCGTCACATCCCCAAGCAACTATGGGTTGCATAACTTATATGATTTATTTGTTCATATAGTACATGCCTTTCTCTTGCAAAACGCTTATAAGTGATCGCAAATCTTTTATGCTGTGGTTAGAGTAAAAGGGTATACTAGATTCGTTGAATAGTATGTAACAGGCAGATGGAAGCGTTTCTGACCATATAAAATATATATATTCTTGATCAGGATTAATAGCCGAGTATATCTGTCCATGTTCGATTGTCCGTCCGTCCGTCCGTCCGTCCGTCCGTCTGTCTGACTGTCGACTTTCATACAGACGGAACGTCGAGTTCTTAGGAACTATAGAAGCTAGAAAGTTGAGATTCAGCATTCAGACTGCAGAGACAGCCGCAGCGCAAGTTTGTTGTCACACCCACTCTAACGCCCACAAGCCAACCAAATCTGCCACGACCACATTTTTGAAAAATGTTTTGATATTTTTTCATTTCTTGTATTAGTAAGAGAGAGTTGAACAATTTGAGCTCAATGCAAACGAGTCACAGAACGGCGCTCTAGCAGATACATTACAGCATCTAACAACGACGGCCGATTCAACGACCCTTGCAGAAGGAATGGAAGCCCGTCAGTCTAAAAGGAGTAGCTCAGCAATTCCCTTGGGGTACATCCTCGCGACACGACGTCTGCCTGCTTAAGTTTGTCGGAACGTTGTTATAAGTCATGTCTTTCGTCATCTCCTGAATTTTGGCGATTCTGTTTGATACGAGTACGTAGATCTACCTTGTACCTCCATTAGTATTCGACGTATAAGCGCGCTCCATAAGCTGATAGCTAACAATCGCAGCATCCATGCAACTCACCGGAAGCCCTAGCAAAAAACCCTAAGCTGTGAAAATTTTAAGTTATGTACGAGCAATAACAGTGAGGTCAACTCCCCCTGTGACAAATGAATTGGCTCTGGCAATATGTCATCCCAATCCACCTTAGCACTCTATAGAGATTGCAGAAAGATCTTAGATTATGTGACAATTGACTACGTGAATCATAGAATTGTTGACTATGCAATCCACTTGGTGGATCAATGATTGGTCGGTGTTTGGGAAAAATTATATATAAGTTAACCTAAAGCTGGATCCCAGGCTAGTCCCAATGCTTTGGCGATATCCGAACCATCGTGAAATTTGATTACCTGCTCCTTGTCGCAGTCAGACTCTTCTTCCAGTACTGCTGACTTATTTGAACTCCGTTTACGGAAGGTGTCCTCTCGACAGTAGCACCTGACGACCACATAGAAATCTCTACGGACTATTTTTCCTTCAAGTGGAAATGATTCCTCCTTATCATTAAACAGCTTATGTCACAGCGTACAATTTAAAAACTTAACTCATCCGTGTAGTTCTTTAGCCAAACGTTACACTGCAAAAAATCTTCTGGGTACGAAACACGCACGCAACGGTACATCATACAGATATCTCCACAAAAATCGACAGCGAATCAGTATATTAAAGATTTTTTGCTAAATTGTTGGTCCTGCAAGAAGTAAGTCGTTTAGACAGCTACCATAAGTCGTTTTAGTAGATCCATCAAACAGGACACGACGCTTTGTGCTCGTTCTCTCCTGCTTATGAACGCATTGGTGGGGCAAAAAAACTGTGGTACCTATCGTTACTTTGTAATAAGAAACATGTGGCCTAGATCGATATACTACCGTAAAATTTCTAAATACTGAGCTTTCAGTGCTGGGTTTCTATACAGATTAGCTTGCAAACTCCTGAAACGATGACGAGCCAGACAATCGAAATCACCTGAAGTAGACAGGGTGGAACAAAGTATTGATCATTCCCAGATCGAGTGCAATTGTCAATGAAAAGTAGGTCGCTTCGCAAGCGACTTCTTCCGGCAACAAAAATTACTTCAACGAATTTACGTCTTCAATTTCCTAAAATCGCTTTGCTTTTGCGGTAAGTGTGTCATCATCAGAATGATCAGCAGAGTACTTTATGATGGCTGCTTAAACCGATTTATGATTTGTCAAACTCGACATCCTTCCAGATCCAACCAAGTTTGGTGTTTCGAAGAGTTGGCAACGTCTTGTGAAAATGAATTTGCCCCATAGAAATTATTTCGAAAAACAGACCAGTGCCAATTTAAAGGTCAATTAGTTGTGATTGATTGATATAAGGATCAGCGAGCAAAATTTTTTGTGGTATCCTTCATGATGTTGCACTTATTAAAATGGGGCTGATAATCCGTTATACGGGTCACAACAACTGCGATAGCTTCCATCCAGTGATTGCGCGAGAATATCGACTACCTCATTAGAAGTCGTGGAAGAATCTCCGATCCAAGAAATCGAGGTCTGCGATCTTCCATGATTAAAATTCATTTGACTAGCTAAGCGAAAAGTTATGAAGTTTAACTGACACGCTGCATCTAAAATTGCTCGGCCAACCCAGTTGCATAGTGGCCAGGGTTCGAATTGCCCGCATAAGCTAATTCATGCAATCACTGAGCTTCCGAAGACTCTGTGATGATCCCTACTCGACACCTTTTAAACCAAATATTGCCTAAACGTCCGCTCGAAATTGTGTAAAGCTTTATTATCAAATCGATTAATCAGTAAATTCATGTTTTTTATAATTGGCATTTGAGGGTTATAGGTTATGGTCTTCAGTGCCGCGTTGCCAAGTCAATACGTCCATGAAAACGAGCAGTTTTCAGATTCGGCAACCGCGGCTTTCTAGTTCGAATCCACATTGTTAGTAATGTCAATAGATGTTGCATTGAAGCTTCCTAGTTCGAATCCACATTGTTAGTAATGTCAATAGATGTTGCATTGGCAGCGGTTCTAGCCAGCAATTGCGACTTGCGATAAGCTTCAGAGGTCTTCAGTGCCGCGTTGCCAAGTCAATACGTCCATGAAAACGAGCAATTTTCAGATTTGGCAACCGCGGCTTCCTAGTTCGAATCCACATTGTTAGTAATGTCAATAGATGTTGCATTGAAGCTTCCTAGTTCGAATCCACATTGTTAGTAATGTCAATAGATGTTGCATTGGCAGCGGTTCTAGCCAGCAATTGCGACTTGCGATAAGCTGCTAATCCTCTGATTAGTTTCGCTTTCACATCCATGAAAATTGAGGAACATTCAAACTCGAGTCACTTGAGATGTCCGTAAAATCCAATTTTTCCAACTATGTCTGCGCCGAATCAAACGCCAAGCTTAAGGAATTAATCCATTACACTCGCAGCTTTATCAAACTGATGCTGCAGCATCAATGACTTCAGTCAAGGAGAACGAGTATACGAGTCAACAACGGAAAGAAACGAAGTCAGCAAGGGAGCTACCGCCGTGATAGTCAGCAAAGAACAAGATCGCTACGTCGAGGTAGCTGAGATCCAATACGACGAAGCACGGTTAGTCCGGAAGCATTCAACAGGCGGGGCCAAACCGAATGGGGACCCGAAGGGGCGGCAGGAATTGTGGTGAAGTCCCGGTAGACTGTGGTGGAGACTACGTACGTGAGCCTGGAGATTGCCTGGTGTGTCCGTGCGAACCGAGCAGGCGTTTGCATTGGGGATCGCAGCCGTTAGCTGCCGTGAGTCCGCCGCTGAGTACTACGCAGAGACGGAATACGACCCAAAGCTCGCAGCAAACTGGACAGAATTGGAGGCAGCATATCCAGACAGACCAGGTCAAAGCAGAAAGCTGACGAACCCCGGGGGTGAAGACCTCATAGCAAGTCTGAGCATGGAGGAGATGCAGCAGGAAGGTCATCGGAGAGAGACGAGCAGGGAGAGAAGGCCAAGTCCAGAAAGACCCAGGCCCAGCCAGCCGGATTTTGCCAAAATAGCAAAACAAGTCAGGGAATGGTCTTTTCGCTTTGACGGAGGAGAAAAACCACTCGAATTCCTGGAACAGGTGGAGTGGTCCGCAAATCCAATGGAACGATACCTGGGGGCAATTTGGGTCAGAACCCAACCAATGTTGCCAATCCGCAAGAAGCATGTCGCAGGTGCGGTGGACATGACCATTGTGCAAGAGGCTGCCGAAACCAGACGCTGCTGTTCTGCTGGAATTGCGGACGAGTAGGAATCCGAAGTACGGAATGTTGCCAGAGAACGGGAAATGGCCAGCGATCCCAGCCGCAGAGAGGCGAGCCGGTGTCGCAAGGTGCCGCCTCTCCAAACTAACTGGTAAGATAATCGAAAAGGAGCAGCAGTTGTCCGCATCCGTAGCGATCGGTGGGAACACGTACAATACAAGGCCACGATCGACACCGGCCGACAAGGGGCGCCGAAATCAACGAAAAGAACTCAACGAGTTGAGTTCGGCAACAGGCGATTCTACATGATACTACCAGGAATAGTGGATGCGTTGGTCCTGGGGTGGAATTTCCTCGCGCAAGTCGGGGCCGAGATCAAGTGCGCCGGTCATGAAATCCGGATACCGGCCAGAGGCAGACACAATGGGTGGCTCGAGGAGAAGTTGTCGGTCGAAGTAGTCCAAAAGGACGGCGAAGAGGATGACATATATAAATAACTGGAATCAGAGCTCGCGGAATTTCACTCTATGACCAGAACATCAAGTATAACCGAGCACACGATAACCATGAAGGATAATAAGCCGATTAAGCAGAGATACTACCACAAGAATCCAAAGATTCTAGGGGAAATTAATGCAAATGTGGACGAACTTCTGGAAATGGGACTGATAGTACATTCAAGAAGCCCGTACAGCTCGCCCATAGTCATGGTGAAGAAGAAAACGGGAAAATGGAGA
This sequence comes from Drosophila teissieri, assembly GCF_016746235.2. Classification (NCBI taxonomy): domain Eukaryota; kingdom Metazoa; phylum Arthropoda; class Insecta; order Diptera; family Drosophilidae; genus Drosophila; species Drosophila teissieri. The sequence continues at coordinate 24,665,013 of NC_053029.1, read as the reverse complement.
CTATGCGTGGACTTCAGGCATGAAACGCGAAATCCATAAAGGATGCATACCACGGATAAATTAGATCCTCGACCAACTTGGATCTCAAGGGTGGGTAATGGCAAATACCTTTGGAAGAATCCAGCCGGGTCTTCACGGCTTTCACGGCCCTAGGCAAAGGGCTGTTCCAATAAAGAGAGTGATGCCATTTGGATTACTCTCCGCGTCGGCCACATTTCATCGGGCACTGGATCAAGTGAATAGACCGAACCTAAGAATAAACCCAGAGAAATGCCAATTCTTCAAGCAAGAACTACTGTACCTAGGGCATCGCGTCACAAGCCAAGGGATAGGTACGGCCCAGAGAAGGTAGCAGCCATAGCCCAGTTAGAACCACCATCGTTGGTCCGCGAGCTAAGACAATACCTGGGAGTCACGGTTCGCACCACTCAGGACGACAAGAGCGGCGAGACAGCGGAACCAGGCCGGGACAGGAGGTTGCGGCTAGCAAGGAGCCCACCACTTGTTCACCCTAGTCTGGGAACGGTGACACTTCCCTAAGCCCGCAGCTTTTCTTCTCACCACCAGCCACGTGTGGCCGCGGCAGTACCAGGCGAGGGTCCAGTTCCACGACGGGAGAGCAGACACGTACGGATCATCAAATCATGGGAGTACCGACGCTTCGTGCCTGACTTCACGCGCATTGTAAGGCAAGGGCACCAAGTGGACATGGTCACAGGACAACCAGCAAGCCTTCAAGGAGGTGAGAGCCAGATTAGTCACCAACCCAGTCCTGGCGTGCCCCGACTTCGGGAAAATGTTCATCCTGCAGGCCGACTACGGGATTGCCGTGATCCTCACACAGAAGATGGCGAAAATGTTATTTCACACTCCAGCCGGACCTTAAACTGAGCCGAGAAGAACTACTCAACAACAGAGAAGGAGTGCTTGGCAATTGTCTGGACAATTCGGAAGCTGAAGCCAACCTGGAAGGCTACCACTTTAAGGTAGTGACGGATCATATGGCACTGAAGTGGTTGAACAACATAGAATTGCCAGATAGGCGTTAGAGCTACAGCAATATGACTTTGAGGTCGCGTACAGGAAAAGCCAATTAAATGTAGTAGCAGATGCGTTATCAAGGCAGCCATTCCAGAATCGTTGTCAACAGAACCAGAGATACTGCAAATATCGCAGGATACAGAGGCCAAAGCAGAGTGCAGCTGGATCACGGAATTGCAAGATAAAATGAAGGCGTATCCTCAAAAGTTCCCAAACTACGTATGGAAACTGCAGGAAACCGGCAGATTCCGAATAGAGCAGGGATCGAAGATGTGGTGACCTGGACGCTATGCGATCCGCGGCAACTGAGGGACACCACGACTCCCCAGCAGCCGGCCGTGTGGGCAGCCGTAAGACAATTGGGCGGCTTGCAGCCCGGTACTACTGGCCAGGAATGCAGAGACACGCAAAGGCGTACGTTCCGAAATGCGAGGACTGCGCAAGGTTCAAACCGAATCAGCGGCAGGCGGCGGGAAAGATGTTGACACATATCCCGGAAGAGCCCTGGGCGACAGTGTGTGCCGATTTCGTCGGGCCATAGCCAAGGTCGAAGCATGGAAACAATATGTTGTTGGTGCTGATCGACAGATTTTCGAAATGGACGGAATTGGTGCTCTTGCGAACAGCCACGGCAGAAACGTTGCAGAAAGCGTTGAGGGAACGCATAGTCGCACGATTTGGAGTCCCGAAAGTGGTGATTACAGACATCGGCGTGCAGTTTACGAGCCGGGCTTTCAAGAAGTTCCTCAACGACATGGGGATAAAGCAGCAGTTTACGGCACCGTACGCCCCGCAGGAGAATCCCACGGAGAGAGCGAACCGCACTGTAAAGACAATGATAGCACAGATTGCCGGACAGAACCAAAGGAATTGGGATGAAAGATGGCCCGAAATCATGCTGGCGGTGAATTCCAGTGTTTCGGATTCCACAGGCTACCCACCGGCGTTTTTGACACTGCGCCGCGAGCCAAGGCTACCAAACGCACTGTATGACAGAGAAGCGCTAGGCACAGGAAGGCAATCAGAGTCGCAGGAAGGAAACGCCGAGAAGATGAAAGAGATCTTCGAGATAGTGTGGAGAAACCTGAAGAGAGTGTCCCAAGACAAGGCAAGGCATTACAACCTGCGAAGAAGGCAATGAAAGCCAAGGATTGGTGAAGTGGTGTGGGCGAAAGAACACCTTTTGTCGAAAGCGGCCGTGGGATTTGCGGCTAAACTGGCTCTCAGATTCGATGGGCCGTACCGTGCGGATCCGTCGGGAGAAAGCAGGGAAAGCATGCAGTAGACCCAAACGTACCCGAGAACGGCCGGGGCCACTCATCCGTTTCAGCGTCAGGCCAAAGCCGAAGTCAACGGAGACATGCCGCGAGCAAACCGGAATACTGCGTATCACAAACAGCCGTGATAGTCAGCAAGGAACAAGATCAGTACGTAGAGACGTTCGGGACAAGGCATGTCTCCGAACTGTGACACAGGTAGCTGAGGTCCAATACGACGAAGCACGGTTCGTCCGGAAGCATTCAACAGACGGGGCCAAACCGAAGAGGGTCCCGAAGAGGCTGCAGGAATTATGGTGAAGACCCGGTCGACTGTGTCGGAGACTACGTACGTAAACCTGGAGATTGCCTGGTGTGTCCGTGCGATCCGAGCAGGCGTGGTACCGGCGCCACTAAGCAGAGCAGACGTGGGGTTGGCGTGTTGCTGTTCCAACAGGCGTTTGCCTTGGGGATCGCAGCCGTTTGCTGCCGTGAGTCCGCATACGACGACAATCCTCGGCCCAAGTGACGGGCACCCAGCGACACGTTTCGCACCACTCAGGACGACAAGAGCGGCGAGACAGCGGAACCAGGCCGGGACAGGAGGTTGCGGCTAGCAAGGCGTACGCCTTGAGAGCCCACCACTTGTTCACCCTAGTCTGGGAACGGTGACACTTCCCTAAGCCCGCAGCTTTTCTTCCCACCACCAGCCACGTGTGGCCGCGGCAGTACCAGGCGAGGGTCCAGTTCCACGACGGGAGAGCAGACACGTACGGATCATCAAATCACAGTATAAATCTAGGCAAGAATAAAGATCAATGAACCGAGAACTGTAAAGTGTTTTTACGGGTAACCGAGTGATCACGTTTTAATATAAATTTGGTGGGATAAACAAACAATATCTTCTGAGCTAGCCGCATGTATTTCATAGCGAGCAGACCTACCAAATAGGCTCGTTACCACGACCCAAACCCAAACAGTGGTCCAAGCCATGATACAAAGCGGACTCCCTGGACACGAAAAAATTCCGAGAGCATTTCCTACCCTCGGTGAGGGGAGAAGGCGCTGAACTGTTTGCAGACGCACTGATGAGTAATCTGAAGGCCGCGTGCGACGCCAGCATGCAAACAAGCAGGACCCATAGCCGAAAAAGAGCCCCAGTCTACTGGCGGAACCAGGAGATGAAGACTCGTCGGGAATGTCTCTCAGCCAGACGTCGCTATCAGAGGTGCGAAGTCCAGAGGTGCGAACGCCAAGCTGAATACAGAGTATGCACTCAAGATAGCCATACTGGAGAGCAAGCGGAAATGATTCTTCGACCAATCCGATGCAGCTGACAGAGATCCATGGGGAAGTGCCTACAAGGTGGTGGTCAAGAAGGCATATACGAGGGCCCCTACGCCCACGTGAACCTCGGCAAAAAGTTTCGTTCACCAAGTTTCTAAACGAAGGCGTCTTCCCAAACCAGTGGAAGCCACCCGAGGAGCCTTCATCGTTCCGGCCGATATGCCTCATCGACGGAGCCGCTAAACTCTTGAAGAAACTGGTATGCACTCGGCTGGAGAGGGATATCTCAGACATGGGTGACCTCTCACCGTTCTAGTTCGGGTTCAGGAAAGCAAGATCCACGGTGGACGCCGTCAACAGAGTACTGTCTTATGGTCACCCTAAACATCAGAAACGCTGTCAACACAGCGCGATGGGATCCTAGACGCACTTAACGGCTTTGGGGTGCAAACCTACTTAATCCGAATTGTGCGCAGCTACTTTGCGAAACGAGTACTACTCTGCGAGTCGTCGGAAGGACTCTTCAGGCATCAAATCACCGGTGGAGTCCGGCAAGGATTGGTTCTTGGCCCACTACTGTGGAACGTCATGTAAGACGGAATACTCCGCCTCCCACTAGTAGGTAGGAGAGAGGTCGTAGGCTTGGCGGACGACGTGGCTTTGCTGGTAGTCCCCAAGCTGCTCGACCAAGCAGTGGAAATGTGCAACAGCAACATTAGGGCTATCGAGCAGTGGCTCAGCTCAATGGGACTAATACTGGCCCCGGAAAAGACTGAGGCTGTCCTGATAAGCTCCAGGAAGGTAGTGTAGACAGCCACAGTCGAAATCGGCAGTTCCTCGGTGGCCTCATCTCGGGCATTCAAGTACCTGGGAGTCAACGGGTCTAAGGGTCGCTGGACGCAGCACATTATTCCCATTCAAGCCGTGGATAGATCGCAAGCATGGAGAATTGAGCTTCCATCTAACGCAGCTGATCAGCGGGCACGGCTGCTTTCGCAGCTACCTAAAGCGCTTCGGACATGAAGAGTCGGAGGAATGTCCATGGTGCAAAACATCAGAGCACGCACTCTTTTCGTGCGGAAAATTCGCTAGCGAGTGGAGATCCCTAGAAGCCGCACTGGGCAGCAGATTGAGTGCGGAGAAGACAGAAGCCGAAGAACTTGTAACGAACACACTCATAGAGCGTTGTCCTCCTCAACACTACTACTAGTAGTGTTTGTCAACCTCTGTCTACTATTTTGACTGGCATGCTCAGGAAAAATGGGCGTGGGTTTTGTGTTAAGATGAACAAAAGTGTCACAGCTATAATACTGTAGACAGAGATACGATAGATGCAAAACGATAACCAAACGGTTAAGAACCAGACAAGAAAGTGTACCTATTGAAGATGAGGCCCAGATGTTATTGGCCTCATTCTATACCCACCCTACCTGTGAAATCCATTCGGACTCCACCCTTTTACAACCGCTGCTTTACATACCCTTTGGTGCCCAACAAGACATCAGATTAGTTCATTTTCAACCCCTTATAATTGAAGATAAAGATAATATTTCGATACATTTTCCTAAACCTAAACCTTAAACTAAAAAATTACGCTATTGACGTTAAGGAAATCTCTTATTGAGTAATTTTGCTTATATACGACAAAAGAAAGGAAAAATAATTAAGATAGGAATGCAAATATTGGTATTTAAGTTTACATTAATACTTTTGTTTGTTTGGCTTACTTTACATTAGAATTATGTATGATTAATTGATATTTAAACTTTAAACTTCTTTAAATTAAGTGATCTAGATATACGATTAATTAAGGCAAGGTATTTTTAGCACACTATTTAGGAATATCTGGCATTATATATGCATTTGTGTTTTTATTATTTCTGTTTGTTCACGGCTATGCCGTACTTACGCACTTTCCATCGATGTCAGCAGGCCTGATGACTGTCGATGATTTGCTATATGTATTAATATAAATTGGGAAAATCACATATATATTTGTCAGATCTCCCACAAGTTAAGCTAAATTAGAATCGTAGAGGTTTATAAGTAAATATTTTTAGGAAAAATTAACACATATATGAAAAACTATTCTAAAGATACTTGTCGTCGTGCGTCACTTGGAGTTGCCTTAAACGGCTACTCTACACATTGGTTCCCGAAAGAAGGGGCAGACTAATCCGTGGTAGTAGAACACGTTTTATTCTGGAAGACTTCAATGTTTCACAATTTCAACTAACTTAACTTATTAGCTCACCGCAGTGTGTCCTCCAACTCTTACACGACAATGAAAGCTTAATTTTCGCGGCAATTTACAATGGCGAAAAACAATGTGCCCAGACACAAATCCTTCCACATTCGGACTTCTTAAAAATACTAACTAGCCTATCGATAACAATATTCGATCCGCGACATCCCCGACCCCGTGAAGAACCGCTTCACTCAAATCCAAAACTGCAAGTTTAGAGACGGGTCGCATCATTGTCCTAGATAGGCCGTTGTCGTTCACGCGCACCTTAGCGCGTCTGACGACTCCATCAGCTCCGCTGTAGATCTCCTCCACGATGCCCTTGCGCCACTCTCGTCGGGCCAAGGCAGGATCGCAGACGAAGACCATATCACCCTGGTGGATGGGCTCCGTTCGGCGGCACCACTTCTCGCGGCGCACAAGCGTAGGCAGGTACTCCATGACCCACCTCCTCCAGAAACGGTCTCGTAGCAGGCGAGCAATCCTCCACTGCTTCCTCGTAGAACCCTCCTTGGGCAGCTCCGCATCCAATCCAGGCGTATCCGGCAGATTGGCTACTCCCTTGAGTAGATCGTTTGGCGTCAACGGCGCCTCCTGGTCCGCATCCACAGGCAAGTGGGTGAGCGGACGCGAGTTTACAATATTCTCCGCCTCAATCAGGAAACTCTCCAATACATGGTCCTTCGGCGCAACTTCCTTCAGGGTATGACGCAGTACTCTCTTGACGCACTGCACCATGCGCTCCCAAACTCCGCCCTCAGACGGGTTCGCTGGACAATTAAAAACCCATTCAATCCTTCTGCTTGACAACTCACTCTGAAGCTTCTCCATCTCGAATACGTCACCAAAGCGCCTGGCTTCCCTGTCAGCTCCCACGAAGTTCTTGCCGTTATCGCTGCGCAGTCTATATACTGGCCCTCTACGGCAGACGAAGTTCCTGATCGCAATTATGCAGGAATCCGTCGACAGGTCATGCGCCAGCTCCAGGTGAATCGCCCTTGTCGTCAAACACGTAAACAAGGCGACCCAACGCTTCTCCTTGTGACGGGACACAGTCACCAGCAGTGGCCCAAAGTAGTCCAGTCCTGTGTATTTGAATGGCCATCCACCCGCATCCAGTCTGTCTTCCGGATGGGGTCCCATTATCGGCGGCATCGGCCGCGCTCGCTGCAACTTGCACTCGTTGCACGATGAGATGACTCCCCGCATCACACGCCTCATCTTTGTGACCCAGAACTTTGTCCGGATCTCCGCAATCGTAGCATCCACATTTTGATGCTTCATCCTGGCGTGGAAGTCTCTCACAATCAGCTCTGACAGACTGTGCCTGTGTGACAGTAATACGGGTCTCCTCGCACTGTACGGGATGCACAGTGCGGCATCAATTCTGCCGTAAGCTCGCAGAATCCCGTCCTCGTCTAGGTAGGGCACCAACCCTCGAATGTCGCTCGATCTAGCGACGTCCTGTCCAGTTTCCGCCGACCTCATCTCGTCGGGGAACGACTCCAATTGTGCCTGTCTGACCAACAGGTTCTCCGCGGCCTTACATTCTGCTGCAGTAAGGCCGTATTCCTCGAGTTCGTTTCGCTGTTTGCGGCACCAGCGCGCAAACCGTAGGACCCAGGCTGTGGTCCTCACCAGGCGACTGAAGCTCGAGAATCTCTGAACGAAAACAAAATCGTCTGCCGCAACTAATGCAAACTCACTGGGCATCTCTTCTTCATCAGGGGCATCTGGAACACGCTCAGTTCCTTTCTCAGGCCCCGGCCAGCTGGCTGCTGGCTGCCTCAAAAATGCAGGTCCTCTTAGCCACCTTGATTCCTGGCTAAGGTCGACTCCTTTCTGCAACCGCGTCGCATCATCAGCCGCATTGTCGGCTGTAGGCACCCATCTCCATTGGGAAACCTTCGACGACTCCAAAATCTCCGCCACTCGGTTGCCAACAAACTGCTTATACCGGCGGTGGGTGCTGCCGATCCATATCAGCACTGTCTAAGAGTCCGTCCATAACACCAGGTCCGTGATGACCACACTGTGCTCCTCCTTGACAGTGTTCATCAGCCTGGTTCCAAGAACTGCTGCCTGCAGCTCCAGCCGTGGGATCGTCATCGTTCTCATTGGGGCACACTTCGTCTTTGCACTCACGAAGCTCACCTGCACGTCGTTGTCCTCATATGTGACCCTCCAATAGGCCACCGCCGCGAATGCTGCCTGACTAGCATCCACGAAGACGTGCAACTCTACGGCCCGGACCGCTCCACGCCCAAAATAATGGCGGGGACATCGGAACTGTCCCACGGCGTCCATCTCTTTGCGCCAAATCGCAAAGGCTTTGCCTAACTCCTCCGGTAGTGGTTCGTCCCACTGGATCTTCTGCCTCCAAATCTCTCGCAGCAGCAGCTTCGCTGTAACCATGAGGCAGCACAGGAATCCCAGGGGATCAAACGTTGACATCACCAGGCTCAAATATTCCCTCTTCGTAGGGACTCGATCTCCACTCAGGACGCTGCTTGGCACTCGATGATACTCCACGTTGAATCTAAAGTCATCTGTTGCTACTTGCCAACGCATTCCGAGGATCTTCTCTTCAGCCTCACCCCATCCGACGCTCTTGACTCGACCAGGTCCTAAAGCCGTCTCCACGGTGGGTGAGCTGGATGAAAACTTGCATAATTCGAATCCAGCAACCTTGTGTATCTCCTTCACTCGGGTAGATACGCTGATAGCCTCGCTCTCTGTAGCGAAACTGTCCACGTAGTCATCGACATAATGGTAGTCGGTGATGGCCTTGACCGCTCTCGGATCCGAATCCCGATACTTCAGGGCATTCATAGTCTTCACGTAATGCGCAGCGCTCGGCGAGCAGGCTGCTCCAAACGTCATTACGTTCATCTCGTAGACATCCGGATCTCTCTCGTCGTCGCCATCTCTCCAGAGGAATCGTTGGGAACATCTATCCTCGGGTCGGATCAGCACTTGGTGGAACATCTCCTTGATGTCACCGCAGACTCCGACGGCTCCCTCTCTGAAATGAAAGAGCACAGCCGGCAAAGGCTTATAGTGCTGAGGCCCTTTGTCCAGCTCCGAATTTAGCGAGGTTCCTCCAACTTTGGCTGCAGCATCAAACACGAGCCGTACCTTGCCGGGCTTGTTTAGGTTTTCGACACCAAAATGTGGCAAATACCATAGGCGATCGCTCCTTACCGCGACCTCCTCCGGCTGCAGCCTCCTCCTTTAGACACGTAATCCTTTATAATCCGATCGTATTCCTGCGCCAACGGCTTGTTGCGCTTCATCTTCTTCTCGACGTTGACCAGCCTCCTGTACGCCATCTCATAGCTCGGTGGCAGCACAACGTGGTCGTCCTTCCAGAGTAATCCCGTCTGGTAGCGACGCCCCACTTTCACCGTGGTGTCTTCGAGTATTCTTTGGGCCCGAACATCGTCGCTGGCTGCGACCGGCGGCGCGTGCTTCACTCCAAAGTTCTCCATGTCGAAGTAGTCCTCCACCATCTTTTCCATCGCGTCATCCACTGACACGGCAAGTAGGCAGGACCTCGGTGACGGCGTGGTCGGTTGCCCACTTACAGGCCCAAACACAACCCAGCCCAGCTCGGTTGCGGCCGCATACGGTCCCTCTCGAGCGAACCGCCTCGTCCTAAATGGCAACCCCAGATGTCCGTGATCCAGGCCGATGAGCAGCTTCGGCACCACGTTGCTGTAAGGCTTCATCGGCAGACGCGCATCCCTGTGCACGCCCTGGACATCTCGTCGGCTCAATGTCTGCATCGGCAAACTCAAATTCGAAACGACATAAACGTTTTTCAATACATGGCGAGTGCGCTTTCCAACTCCACTTATCTTCAGACTCACCACGTTGGTAGGCTCTCTGGTTGCCTTACCTCCAAACCATTGGATATTTAGCTGCCGACGCTCTCCTTGCACTCCAAGATCCTTTCGTAGCTCGTCATCGATCATCGTGACGGAGGAACCCTCATCTAGGAGCGCATACGTATCCACCTCTCGCCCCGCTCCGTACAGCGTAACCGGCAGTATACGGAACAGTAGACGGCCTCCTTCGGCGTCAACGCAGCTCAAATTCCTCTGCATGGGCGTTCCCGCTTCACGCGGAGCTCCTCTCTCCAGGCTGTTGGTGGGAACGGCTGGCTGCCGGTTCCTCTCCTGGTCCCTGGCCGGGCTGTGTCTGGAAACTGCTGGCTGCTGGTTCCTTTCGTGGCGTCTGAAGCCACCTCGCTGCAGCGGCCTTCGCTCCTCGTCCGCACCATGTAGCAGACGGTGATGCTCCCTTCGGCATCCATTAATCTGGCACTCACCTTGCGTATAGCAGGATCTAGCCGTGTGCCCGCTTCGCAGGCATTTGAAGCAGAGCCGATGCCTCTTCACATTGCTCCACCTTTCCTGTGGCGAGGCTACTCACTTGGGTTGCGAAGGGAATGATCTTCGCCAAATTGTGCTCCGAAATTGGCTGCACCTCTCGCACGTTGTTGAGCTGGCTGCGTATAAGCTGCTCCGGTCGTCCGAACCTAAAGCGCAGCTGCTCCATCACGGCGCTGACATTTCCTGGATGAATCAATAGCGCCTTCACTGCCTCGCGCGCTTCATTCTTCAGCGCCTTCAACAACCTCTGGTTGTTCTCCAGGTCCGTGCAGTTGTACGCTCGGGTCGTCTCCACGAACGCACAGCTGAAGATCGGCCATTCCTCGGGCTGCCCTCCAAATATAGGCAAGTCCGGAAGCTTCCTTGGCCCATATGCTCCCTGGATTCCACTCGGCGTCGTCGCGGCGTAGGATCCGACAAGTGCTGTTGCCGCATTGTGGATGCTCACGCCCGGTAGCACGAGTCCATGCGCTGGCTGCGCAGTGCCTGTTGCACACAGTGGCTCCACAAAATAGTTGCTAGTAGCTAGCAATGGCGGTCCACTCGAAGATGGCGGCAGCGTGCAGGCCGCACCGCTCGCACCGTCACCGTTGTATGGCACCGACCCGACCCCGTTATGTAAGGCCTCTCCGTTAGATGTGGGTATTGGCTGGCCGCTCCAAAATGGCGCCCGCCCCGACGCTCCACTGTTGGCGCCAACTGCGGTTGGCGCGCAATTGGCGGTGCTCACACTTTCCAGGGATCTAGCCTTCTCCAGCTCCCTCTCCAACGCTGCGATCCTCTCCATGAGTTCCAACGCGAGGGGCTGGTTCACCTCCAGTACTGAACTCGCAGCTGTGACAGCAGTACTTCTAGGTTGGGAAGCTACTGTAGTCACCGTAGTGGCCGGGCAAGGAATCGACGCCGCCGTGATGTTCACCCGCGCCCGAGTTTCTGCTCCACTACTGGCTGGCTGCTGACTCATAGGGGTGGCTTCTCCTCCGTTCAGCCGGGCACTCTTCCTGGGGGAATACTGCATCTTTCCCAGCTCCAAAATGGCGGCGCCTCTGCGCGTCCAATATGGCGCCGCCTCTGCGCGTCCAAAATGGCGGCGCCTCTACGCGTCCAAAATGGCGGCGCCTCTACGCGTCCAAAATGGCGTCTCTGACGCCTCGTGCCGCTGGCTGCGGCCACGGATGCTTGGAGCTCTTTGCGCCTTCTGACCGCTGGCTGCGGTCTCCACAAATGACGCTTCTTGCGTCTCCTTGTCGCTGGCTGCGACCCGTTCGTATCGGCGTTCGACGCTGGCTGCGTCCCTCTATGTCGTTGGCTGCGCTGGCTGCGCTCACACAAATCCTCCTCGCTGGCCGTCTAAACCGTCACTCCAGCTCCGGCAACTCTCTAGCTGGCCGTCTAAACCGTCTTTCCAGCGCAAGTTGCCCCTGCAGTCGCCCTAGGACTGCGAATAAAAGGCTGTCGTCGTGCGTCACTTGGAGTTGCCTTAAACGGCTACTCTACACATTGGTTCCCGAAAGAAGGGGCAGACTAATCCGTGGTAGTAGAACACGTTTTATTCTGGAAGACTTCAATGTTTCACAATTTCAACTAACTTAACTTATTAGCTCACCGCAGTGTGTCCTCCAACTCTTACACGACAATGAAAGCTTAATTTTCGCGGCAATTTACAATGGCGAAAAACAATGTGCCCAGACACATATGGGCTTACAAATCCTTCCACATTCGGACTTCTTAAAAATACTAACTAGCCTATCGATAACAATATTCGATCCGCGACAATACTCAGGACTGGACACGATCTATCGTGTTGTGGCTGCTTTAGGTTCGCAGCATACGCAGCGGCAAAACCAGCAGCCTGGGGCTCGTGTTGTGCACAAATATTCTCGGAATGCGCACGGATGAAAAAGAAGTGACGCTGATCCGATGTTTGCGACAAGGACGGCACCGCAATTCAATGTGTCCGGCAAACAAACGGCACAACAAGCCGATGTGTGCGACAGAGGCAGCGCACAAATGTATGTGTGCGATGAAAACGAAGAAAAGATGCACACCAAGCCGATGTGTGCATAAAATGGGTGCACGGCGATCTGCTCCTCGCCTGCGGCGATGAAGAGTAGAAAAAGAACGCCAACTCGGGGTGACCGGCGATCTGCACTTGGTTGGCAGCAGAAAGGGACAAGCCCAGCTTTCCGCTGCACGCTGCGGGTGCTCCTGATGCAAGCAGTTGTGAATCTTTCTGCGATCGATGAAGCCACAGTAAATTTCACACGTGGTCAAAAGTTGAGGGCGAAAAACAATGCAAGCCGCTTTGGCGACGCGGCCAATAAGACTTCTACCTCCAAATGTGGGACAGGCAGCAGACGCTATTCGGGAAATCAATTTTTAGGTACTGGAGATCGAACGCACTCGAAATCTTACCAGTTAAAGTTAGATCACGATTTAAACTATCACTTGGCAGTATTTGCCTTGAAAAAACTCTTATCCGGTCTACACGATGCTCGTGGATTTATAATCAGGGACTTTGCACAAAGTTAAACTGCCCTCGATCACGCCTTCCAGAAAAGAGAACGGAAGTATGAAGTGTCAACCGTAGTGTGTGACACTAGCTTGTGAGTGTGACCGTAGCTTGCCACAATCCTACTCGGGTTTTTGTGGTATTTTAAAGGGCAATATTCCATTTTTCCAGGATTTAAACTTGGCCATAATGGTTCATTACCAAATGAGTGCGATAGCACATATAAAGTTGCCATTTTGGCTCGACTCCCACAAACTTAATTCTGGAGGACAAAAAACTTTGCTTGTGAGTAACCAGATATACAATCTAGGAATGACGAGAATTACAATAGCTTGTAAGGATGCTTCTTGCTGGGATCGGCGTCTCAGTCCGCCCAGGATCCTCTTCAGATAAATTTCTTACCTTAGAGACAGTTGAGGGGGGCATCATAATGTTATATGTGATAACATATTGCTCGGGAAAACCTTGCGAAAGTGCCTTGAATGCTCGCAGGCAGCACGATCGCAGCTAACACTGAGGGCCTACAAAATACGCACGGGCCCGGTTACACACAGGCCGCACCGACGTCCTACCACGTTTGAGAAAAACCCTACGAAAATGCCCGGTTACACACTGGCGGCATGATCGCAGCTAACACGGGTCCGGCTACACACAGGCGGCGCCGTCGTAGCTAACGGTGTCGAGAAAAACTTTGCGAAAGTGCCCGGAATACTCGCAGGCAGCACGATCGCAACTAACACTAGTGGACAATATAATACGCACGGGCCCGGTTACACACAGGCGGCACCGTCGTCCTACCACGTTTGGGAAAAACCCTACGTAAATGCCCGGTTACGCACTGGCGGCATGATCGCAGCTAACACTAGTGGCCAAAATAATACGCACGGGCCCAGTTACACACAGGCGGCACCGTCGTCCTACCACGTTTGGGAAAAACCCTATGTAAATGCCCGGTTACGCACTGGCGGCATGATCGCAACTAACACTAGTGTCCAAAATAATACGCACGGTCCCGGTTACAAACAGGCGGCGCCGTCGTAGGTAACACTGTCGAGAAAAACTTTGCGAAAGTGCCCGGTATACTCGCAGGCGGCACGATCACAACTAACACTGTCGAGGTAAACCTTGCGAAAGTGCCCGGAATACTTGCAGGCAGCACGATCACAACTACCACTGTCGAGGAAAACTTTGCAAAAGTGCACAACTACTATTGAGGAATAACGGTTTTTTTTTTACATTTCACGTTCGGGTTTTCAATCTTGTAGTTTATTCAGATTTTGTCTTCCCTAGCTAGCCCTGATTTTCCCTGTCGCACTCATTATGCTCACCCTGTTTGCCGTCGCCAGTGATCTTGTTCTTCCTATCCGGTTCGGGATCGCTGCCTCGTGTTCCTGGCCGTTGTCTTTGGGTTGCTTCTTTTTAGGTCTTCCTTTTCTGTGTTCACCTCTGATCGCCGCGTCCTCGCCAAAACTAAATTCACCCTCACTAGTGTGTCTGTTCGTTCTCCTGCTTAAAATCCCCGTCTAGTACTTTCTGGGTTTTTCAGTATTTTCTGACTTCGGCGAGAATCTAGCTATTCTCCTAGCTTATTCGATAGGTGTTGTAAATGTCCATATATCTATGTGTATATTTATACCCGTTACTCGTAGAGTAAAAGGGTATACTAGATTCGTTGAAAAGTATGTAACAGGCAGAAGGAAGCGTTTCCGACCATGTAAAGTATATATATTCTTGATCAGGATCAATAGCCGAGACGATATGCCCATGTCCGTCTGTCTGTCCGTCCGTATGAACTCGAGATCTCAGGAACTACAAAAGCTAGAAAGTTCAGATTAAGCATACAGACTCCAGAGACATAGAAGCAGCGCAAGTTTGTCGATTCATGTTGCCACGCCCACTGTAACGCTCACAAACCGCCCAAAACTGCCACGCCCACATTTTTTAAAAATGTTTATATATGTTTTCATTTTTGTATTAGTCTTGTAAATTTCTTTCGATTTGCAAAAAACCCACTTTAACGCCCACAACCCGCCCAAAGCTGCCACGCCCACACTTTGGAAAAATGTTTTGATATTTTTTCATTTTTGAATTAGTCTTGAAAATTTATATTGATTAGCCAAAAAACTTTTTGTCACGCCCACTCTAACGCCCACAAAGCGCCAACAACTGTCAGTGTTGAAATTACTCCTTCGCACTTTCACTAGCTGAGTAACGGGTATCAGATAGTCGGGGAACTCGACTATAGCGTTCTCTCTTTTTGTATACATGAGAATGGTTTTAACATGACCATATATGAACATATGCAAAAGCCTCCTTGATATGCTAATAATAGAAAGAGATGACTAATGTGTACAAAAGGATTAGCGGGACTATTCCAGAATTGGGAATTGTCTTTTTTGGTCTTCGTTCGCTTTTACGGCACTGTGGTCGTTCAGTTGATTTTATATGACGAGTGCGTGCACATGGAAAAGAATAAATATTAAAACTTCAAAAGTCCTCTGTTTAATTGAGGCTCGATAAATATATGTTGTTTTTTTGTTGTATTCTTGGTCTGAGCTGATGACTTGATTGCAGAGCTTATTGCGTCGGGTGCTAAGATAGAAGAAATGGACAAGATATCACATATTTTTATATATTTAAAAGAAGTCTGGGAAACCAAAACGGGGAAAACCAAAATAAGCAAGCTCAATTAGCGACAACTCAGCCAGATCGTGGGTTTGCTTTTATGATGAGGCAATTGGTTGATAAGAAACAAGAGAGTGATGTTTTATAAATCCTAGACTCGGGTCTTCTGACCATATTGTAAAAGATGCCGAACTATTTGCTGAATACACCAACCTGGAAACACCTGTGGAGACTTCAATTGCCAAGCTTAATGAATGCATTTACGCAACTGCTAAAGGAGTAGTACAATTCAGCAGGTCTGGAAATCAAATTACACTGAAGGATGTGTTATTCAGCAAGGATATTCCTCACAATCTCTTGTCTGTACGAAAGATGCAGGATGCAGGAATGATCATTGAATTTAGTTCAGGAGGTGTTAAAGTCACCAAAAATGATTGTTTGGTATTTGACGGTAACTGTGAGTATAATGTTCCAATTATTAAATTTCAATTATATATCAAAAATATATCAAAAATATCTAATAATGCTGGTTATCGTTTGTGTCATGAAAGATTAGGACATATAAGTATTGGGAAGTTTCTAGAAATAAAGCAAAACCAAATGTTTTGTGAAGCTTGTGTAAATGGCAAGCAATCCAAACTTAAATTTGGAAAATATAAAATTAAAGACTATATTAAAAGACCATTATTTGTAGTACATTCGAATGTCTGTGGTCCAATTACACCATCAACAATTGAAAATAAAAACTACTATGTGGTTTTCATTGATCAGTATACAAGTTAACTAAAGCAAACGTCGCTCCCACGGGCGCATGAAATACGACAACATCGGCATACTGCAACGTAAGCATTATGCCGGATGTCGATACGTAGCCGGCAGACACTGCAGATTTGCGTGGCCGCTACGAATATGAGATCGCAACAATGTGTTTCGTTTTCATGCTAGCTCCTAAGTTTGAATTCTTGTATTTTATATTCAGTTCTGATTTTGTCTCCGACGCTACAGCTCCGCTTGGCTCGGTTAATAAAACATAAAAAAGTAACTCCTAATCTTTCATTGTCACGGCTCCGCCTGACATCTGATTAGTAAAGGTCGCGCGCGTTAACCGCCGGCCAACCCTAATTATAATTGGCGCCCAACCAGTGGTATTTGACAGTGCGTTAGTCATTACCCACGAACACAAAAAAAGTGCAAAACAAACTAAAATAAATTCTAAAAATCTAAAACCTAACTACAAGTTAATCAGACTCAGCCACATTAACAGGGCTGTAGCAACAAAACAAGTGCTTGTGACCACTGTTGTTTACAACAGAACTATTTAACAAGTGGCTGCTGCTGACCTACGTCAACACAGGCAGCACAGCTACAACGCCATTAACCTCGCCTCTTGAGTGCAGTTGGCTGAGGTGCGCTATAGCGCAAACTTAATTTCACGTCACACCGAAGCCGCAGGTGCTCTTCGGGCAGCGACTTATCGCCAGATTAGCGCGCAAGCTATCTGGACAGCGGAGACGGCAGCGCGGGAGGCAGAGACAAGCAGTGTACAAAAACAGAAACCAACTTCAGTTTAGAACACAACACAACACCAAAAAAAATGTAAGTGGGCACCTTTTTTTTAAAACTGCACTTAAACCTGCGAAACAAAAAATAAGCATATAAACACATTTTTGCAAGTGTCTTTTCTTAAATGAAATTAAATAATAAATAGTTTTAACATACGTGAAACTAGTAAAGGATTAAGTTGACGGAAAACTATTGGCAGCAAAAATATATAAACATTTGTTGAATAATTACTAAAAGCGGCGCATCAAATGCATGCGCGCACAAATTTCTTTTTCCGTCTGCCTTCATCTTGTTCGTTTTGTTTGGTCGTTCAACGTAATACGATCCGTGGGATTTCGCTACTTTGTTGCCTCCGTCCTCAAGCGTTGTGTTCGAGTTTTCGTTGTTTACATTAGAAGCATATGACTTCACCCTTCCTTTTCTATAGAAACACTCGCCGAAAGTGTAGTGATTCTGACTCTGATTGCGACGACCATCGCATTCGCTGTTCAGTGCCAAGACGCACACCCTCACCCCCACCCTCACCTCGTCCTACAGACAGCGTCATGGACCCAGACCAGTTGAAATTCGTAATGCAGGCAGCCGTCACCGCTGCCTTAGCTGAGCAAGCCGCTGCAAATAAGGTCTTGATTGACAAAGTCAACGCAATGGCCCAGCAGCTGGCCGCAGCGCATATTACGCCACCAGAGGTGCAAGCTTATGCACCCATAGAGATAAGAAATGATATCCGCTGCGACGAGCCATTAGATGCCGTCAAATGCTTGCCCGAGTTTGCAGGCGCACATGAATCATATGTTTCATGGAGACAGGCGGCTCTCGCAGCCTATTGTATTTTTAGGCCGTACGACGGCAGTTCACGCCATTATCAGGCGGTCATAATTATAAGAAACAAAATCAGGGGGGCCGCGGACGTTGTTCTAGCCTCTTTCGGCACAGTTCTTAACTTCGAAGCGATTATAAGTCGCCTCGACTTCACGTACAGCGACAAACGTCCAGTTTACGTAATTGAGCAAGAGCTGGCCACGCTGAGACAAGGCAACATGTCTCTGCTGCAATACTATGATGAGGTCGGCAAAAAGCTTACATTGTTGACTAATAAAGTCAACATGTCATACGAGCCGGTCCTAGCAAAGGGCCTCTGCGAAAAGTTCCGCGAAGATGCACTACGTGTGTTTGTTTCGGGACTCAAGCGTAGTCTCACAGATGTGCTGTTCTCAGCAAAGCCAAGGGACTTGCCGTCAGCTCTGGCGCTCGCGCAAGAGGTGGAATCGAACCATGAAAGATATGCGTTCGCTGCCAACTTCGCGAGAAGCATTGAGGAAAAAGAACACAAGGCAAGTACCCAACAGCGGGTCAAGCCACCCCAACAAGAAACACAGGCAAGCGGGTCAAAGAACCCACATTTTAGTAGGCAGAACAAGCAGCAAGGCCAATACGGCCAGCGAAATGCCGAGCAGCAAACTCGCGCCAGTGCTCCAGAACCAATGGAGGTAGACCCTTCGCTGTCAAAATTTGCTGGCGTCAGCAGGCGGTCGGCCATGTCCGATCGCTCTAACGGAAAGGGCAAGCAACAAAGGGTGAATCATGTAACCTCCGGTCAGCTCAAATGGGGTACGGAAGTTGAGAAAATCTCCTTCCACAAATGCACTGATGTCAATTTCACCGATGTGGATTGCTCAGATGCACCCGCTTCAGTGCGGGAGACTTTTCGGAAATTATTAAAGGCCAGAAAAAAGGCCTTTGCAGACCCAAACGAGGCTCTGCCATATAATACTTCGGTGGTTGCCACCATCAGAACGGTGAGCGAAGAGCCCATCTATGCCAAGCTGTACCCATATCCCATGGGCGTAGCTGACTTCGTTAATAAGGAGATCCAAGATCTTCTAAGGAACGATATAATTCAGAAATCGGCATCCCCCTACAACAACCCCATATGGGTAGTTGATAAAAAGGGCACCGATGATGCGGGAAACCGCAAGAAGCGCTTGGTGATAGACTTTCGCAAGCTTAACGAGCACACCATTCCCGATAAATACCCCATGCCAAATATATCAATGATATTAGGCAATTTGGGCAAAGCACGCTATTTTTCGACACTGGATCTTAAATCAGGATACCATCAAGTCGTACTAGCGGAGCGCGATCGTGAAAAAACTTCTTTCTCGGTAAACGGAGGAAAGTATGAGTTTAAGAGATTGCCATTCGGCCTCAGGAACGCCGCCGGCATCTTCCAAAGAACGATCGATGACATCCTACGGGAGCAAATAGGCAAATTTTGCTATGTTTATGTTGACGATGTGATCATCTTCTCGCAAGACGAGGAGGCTCACATCAAACATGTAGGGTGGGTGTTAAAGAGCTTAGAAGAAGCTAACATGAGAGTATCGGTCGAGAAATCGCGTTTTTTTAAGAAAAGCGTGAGCTTTCTCGGGTTCATTGTCACCAGTAACGGTGCAACAACGGACCCAGAAAAGGTAAAGGCCATAAAAGAGTTTCCAGAGCCTAAGACGGTATTCGAAGTCAGATCGTTCCTGGGCCTCGCGAGCTACTATAGTCATCAGAGACTTCGCTGCTATAGCAAGGCCCATTTCAAACATATTAAAGGGCGAAAATGGAACAGTTAGTAGGCATAGATCGAGGAACATTCAGGTGCATTTCTCTGAGTCCCAGCGAGAGGCGTTCCAAAAGCTGCGCAATATATTGGCATCAGAAGATGTCATGCTCAGCTACCCGGACTATAAGAAGCCATTTGATCTAACGACAGATGCTTCAGCCCATGGTATAGGTGCGGTGTTGTCTCAAGAGGGCCGCCCTATAACAATGATTTCAAGAACTCTTAAAGACAGTGAGGCCAACTACGCGACTAACGAGCGTGAGTTATTGGCCATCGTTTGGGCCCTGGCTAAACTGCGGCATTACTTGTATGGATTGAAAGATATAAATATCTTCACTGACCATCAGCCGTTAACATTTTCTGTGTCGGAATCAAACCCGAACGCAAAAATTAAGAGGTGGAAGGCCCGCATAGACGAGTTCAATGCTCGTCTATTTTACAAGCCCGGTAAAGAGAACCTGGTAGCGGACGCCTTGTCCAGACAACAGCTTAATGTGCTGGAACAAGAAGAGCCCGAATCTTGCGCAGCAACGATTCACAGTGAGGTGTCTCTCACCCACACAATCGAGTCAACAGACAAGCCATTGAACTGCTTCCAGAACCAGATAATACTGGAAGAAGCACGTTTCCCGTCTAAAAATACCTTTATTTTATTCGGGAATAAAAGGCGCCACACGGTTAACTTCGTCTGCAGGGGGTCTTTACTAGACGAACTGGCAGACATAATCGTCCCAAGGGCCGTAAACGCCTTCCATTGCGATTTGCACACGCTCGCAATGATACAAGATGAGATAGTCCGGAGGTTCCCAGCCACAAAGTTCTGGCATTGCAGGAACCGTGTCGTGGACGTACTCAGAATCGAAGAAAGAAGGGAAATCTTAACTGCTGAACATAATAGGGCGCACAGAGCAGCGCAAGAAAATGTAAAGCAGGTATTGTCGGAATACTATTTCCCCAAAATGGCCAAGCTGGCCAACGAGATCGTGCAGAATTGCAGGACTTGTGCAAGGGCAAAGTATGACAGGCACCCGAGAAAACAAGAACTCGGTGAAACGCCAATACCGTCACACACAGGGGAAATGTTGCACATCGACATTTTCTCTACCGACAAAAAGTTTTTCCTCACTTGCGTCGACAAGTTTTCTAAATTTGCCGTCGTACAACCAATCGCCTCGAGAACTATTGAAGACCTTTTTCCCAAGGGCAAAGACCATTTATTGCGACAACGAACCGTCGCTGAAGTCACACACGATCGTGTCCATGCTGTGTAACAACTTTGGGGTAAGCGTTACAAACGCACCACCACTGCACAGCACCTCCAACGGGCAGGTGGAGCGTTTCCATAGCACGTTGCTGGAGCAAGCCAGATGCATAAAGATAGACAAGGGCTTGAGTGATACGGTCGAAATAATAATGTTGGCCACTACCCAGTACAATAAGTCGATTCATTCGGTCATCGACAGGAGACCGGCTGACATCGTCCTAACACACCCCGATGAGCCGCAGCTAGAGATCCGCAATAGGATCCAGAAGGCTCAGACCGCGCTGAGGGCCAGAGAAAACGCCTCGCGGCAGAATAGGACATTCGATGTTGGCGAGAAAGTGTTGGTAAAATCCAACCGAAGACTCGGCAACAAGCTCACGCCGTTGTGCGAAGAAAGAGCTGTAGAAGCAGACATGGGGACCACGGTCCTTATTGAGGGGAGGGTGGTCCACAAGGACAATTTAAAATGACGCGCTCAGCAGCGAGGTCAGTGTTTCGCTAAATTTTAAATTTTTTCTAGCCACTTGGCGTAATTTTTAATAGATCTAAGCGTAGCGCCATCCGCGCACATTATATTCTTAAGCATTTTTATTATTATTAGTGTTGGGTTCCCCTTGTCTACAAAATAAAAAAATCAACCATTTAAACTTTCACCCACAGGACCAATCTTATCCTTCTCGTGTCTCTATCATTGGCATCGGCGCACATCACCGATTATTCGCGCGCCAAATACATTCCCATAATCGATGGCCAGATCTTGGTGTGGGAGAATTTCGCCTACGTGAGGCACTCCGCAAATCTTTCGGAGTACGCACGTGGAGCTTGGACTTCCTGGGCTCCATACTAAAGGTTGTAGCCGGTACACCTGATGCCAGCGATTTGCAAAACAGTAGGGTCGTAGAGGCGCGATTGATAGACGCGAACAATAGGCAGATAGAAATCAATACAAAAATCCAGAGTCAAATTAATAAATTAACTGCCACCGTCAACTTAATCCTCAAAGCAGCAAAAGCGTCGCAAATCGACACCGGTCATTTGTATGAAACGTTGCTCGCGAGAAATATAATGCTCATGATGGAGCTTCAAAATTTAATGTTGGCCGTGACACTTGCAAAAATGAACATTGTTAGCCCAAATATTCTTGATCACGCAGATTTGAGTTCAGTTTGGCTAGAGGAGCCCACCAACACCCCCATAGGGGACCTCATGTCCGTATCGTCCGTAAAGGTTCTGCAGTCCAATAACGCATTACACTTTATCATCAAATTTCCGGTAATTAAGTTCGCCTGTAAGAAAATTACTATTTTCCCCGTCAGTCACGAAGGAGCCATGCTACGTTTAGATGATGGCGTTATCGCAGAATGCGGCAACGAGATCCACACCGTCAAAGCTTGCACCGCATCAACCAGCGCCACCTTCTGCCAGCTATCATCAGGCAGCTCTTGTGCGAAAGAACTCCATGCAGGCGGCGAGGCGCACTGCGAAATACAACCCAGCAGCCTGGACCCCATCACCTATGTAGATGAGGGGATCGTCATCATCAACAACAGGGCCGCCAAGGTACAAGTGGACAACGGCTCTGAAATCTGGGTGCATGGTACGCATCTTATTACCTTCGCCCGACGTGCCGTCATTAACGGAACCCTGTACGTCAACCAGAACGGGATCCAGAACAGAGTACCGGGGGAGCGAAATTCCCTCTGCTGAACATCACCTCTCACCAAAGCGTGCTCAGTCTCCCGTACCTTCATCGCCTAAATGAAGGTAACTTAGAGACAATCCGGAGGTTCAGAGAAGAATTCAACGCCGAACGACCCCAGCGAGTGGCACTGACCGTAGCAGCATCATGTTTCCTCCTGTTATGTGTTGCCATTGTGGGCTGGCGCGCCTGGAAGGCCAAGAGGTCCGCAAGACAACTGAACGTGGCGATTGCTGAGTTAAGGTCGGCCGAGGGCGGCCTCCGTCTTGAGGGGGGGGTAGTTAACTAAAGCAAACGTCGCTCCCACGGGCGCATGAAATACGACAACATCGGCATACTGCAACGTAAGCATTATGCCGGATGTCGATACGTAGCCGGCAGACACTGCAGATTTGCGTGGCCGCTACGAATATGAGATCGCAACAATGTGTTTCGTTTTCATGCTAGCTCCTAAGTTTGAATTCTTGTATTTTTTTTATATTCAGTTCTGATTTTGTCTCCGACGCTACAGCTCCGCTTGGCTCGGTTAATAAAACATAAAAAAGTAACTCCTAATCTTTCATTGTCACGGCTCCGCCTGACATCTGATTAGTATAGGTCGCGCGCGTTAACCGCCGGCCAACCCTAATTATAATTTACACATTACTGTGTAATTAGTATCCTACAAGTCAGATGTCTTTTCAGTTGTTAAACATTTTGTTGCCAAAAGAGAAGCTCACTTCAATGTAAAAGTTGTAAATCTTTAAATAGATAATGGTAGGGAATATTTATCAAATGAAATGCGAGAATTTTGTGTAGAAAAAGGCATCAGCTATCATTTAACTGTCCCTCACACTCCACAATTGCATGGTGTTTCTGAGCGTATGATTAGAACGATAACTGAGAAAGCTCGTGCAATGCTTACGGGAGCAAAATTGAATAAAAGCTTTTGGGGTGAGGGTGTTTTAACAGCAACTTATTTGATAAACAGATGCCCAAGTAGAGCATTGCAAAATATCAAGAAAACGCCGTATAAATGTGGCATGACAAGAAGCCAGTTTTTAAATATCTGTCTATATATCAGTCTATGTACTTAATAAAGTGAGAAGACGCAAATTCGATGAGAAATCGATTAAGTGTATTCTTGTTGGATACGAACCGAATGGTCTCAAATTGTGGAATGTGGAAATGAGGAAATTTATGACAGCTAGAGATGTTGTGGTGGATGAGACTAATATGTTAAATACTATATCTGTAGATGATAGTGTCATGCAATCGCAAGCAAGACAATCTATCTGAACCTGAAAGTACAGAACAGGTTGAAGACTCTTGTTTGCAAAATAAAATTGATGACGAAAATATTGATGAGTCTATAAATGAGAAATCTGATAATTTTGGATATACAGTCTAGTGAAAATTCCACAAATCTTAAGAATGCTGATCCAGTTAATAATTCTGGTGACAAACTACAGAATTCACAAATAGAGAATAAAGAAATTAGAAGAAGTGAAATAATAAAAGGTAGACCAAAATTATCTTATAGATTAATAGAAAAATGTTTAATGAACGCGTACACATGTTTCAATGATGTACCCAGCAATTTTGAAGAAATTAAGCATCGAAATGACAGAGTCGTTTGGGAAAGGGCAATTCGTGATGAATTATATTCTCATTTAGAAAACAACATGTGGTCCTTGATAAAAAGGCCAGATAATAAAACAAGAAAGAACGCTATAATCGAGTTTCCCGACTATCTTATACCCGTTACACTTTTTATTTAAGGTTTTTGGTGGAGCATAGCTCCGTATATTTATTCGTCACTTCTTTCACAAACTTCTTCACATTGACTCCACTTTAAAACTGAACTTAGCGTGGCCAGCAGGCCGATCGCGCGTGACAGCAAAAGTGCTGACACTAGCAAAATCTAGAAATATGTATATATGAAGTTCATACTCGACAACCAATGGGTGTCAAGTGCGTCCCCTAAAGGCGTACATTGCTGAACTTGCATATTTAGGATTAGGATGGACTTAAGGATCTAGGGTGGTCTTAAGTTTACTTATTGTTTGTCTTATTATTAGGATTCATATTACGAGGGTCGTTTGATAAGTCCGTGACTTTTTGTATTTGCCGCGCACCTGCTCTAAATACAACACTGCTCCTTTCAGCAGTTATCGATTAACAGCTGACTGTAAAATTTTGAGAAAGCTGCGTTTTTTGGTTTGCGTTTTATAGGCATTGAAAGCAGACGATCTCGTGAATTTTAACGAAAATGGAAAAAAGTGAATTTCGTGTGCTAATTAAGCATTATTTTTTGCGTAAAAAATCCATCACCGAAACCAAGGAAAGACTTGATAAATATTATGGGGACTCTGCACCATCAATTTCAATGGTTAAGAAATGGTTTACTGAGTTCCGTTGTGGTCGTACCAGTACAAGTGATGCCGAACGTTCAGGTCGCCCAAAAGAGGTCGTCATGCCAGAAATCGTCGACAAAATCCATGGAATGATATTGGATGATCGGAGAATGAAAGTGCGTGAGGTAGCTGAGGCTGTAGGCACCTCAACTGAACGGGTACATCACATTTTACATGAATATTTGGACATGAAAAAGCTTTCCGCGCGATGGGTGCCGCGATTGCTCACACACGACCATAAGCGCAACCGTGTGACCATTTCAAAGGAGTGTTTGGCGATGTTCAACCGCAATCCAAACGAATTTTTGCGCCGTTTCGTTACCGTAGACGAAACATGGATCCACCACACCACACCAGAGACCAAAGAACAATCAAGACAGTGGGTTTCTCCGGGTGAACGTGCACCAAAGAAGGCCAAGGTGGGTCTGTTGGCCAACAAGGTCATGGCCACAGTTTTTTGGGATGCACAAGGTATCATTCACATCGATTACCTTGAAAAGGGTAAAACGATCACCGGCGAATATTATTCAGAGCTTTTGGACAGATTCGATATTGATTTGAAGCAGAAACGACCGCATTTGGCGAAAAAAAAAGTGCTGTTCCATCAGGACAATGCACGGGTGCACACGTGTGTAGTCAGCATGGCAAAATTTCATAAATTGGGCTACGAACTGCTACCCCATCCAGCATATTCTCCAGATTTAGCCCCCTGTGACTATTTTTTGTTTCCAAACATGAAGAAATGGCTCGGCGGTAAGAGATTCGGGGCAAATGAAGAGGGCATCACAGAAACAAACGACTATTTTGAGGGCCTTGAGAAAACCTATTATTTGGAAGGAATAAAAAAATTGGAAAAACGCTGGACTAAATGTATAGAGCTAAAAGGAGATTATGTTGAGAAATAAAACGCTTCTTTGACGAAAAAAATATATTTTATTCAAAAAGTCACGGACTTATCAAACGACCCTCGTATTATTATTATTAATATTGTAATTATTATTATTATTATATTCCTATATACTACATCTCCCTCCTTTTAAAAAATAACGTAATAAAATGAAGTTATTTTCAAATATTTATGTATATAATAAAATATATAAGTTCTTTTTTTTGGTTTTTTTTTTTGTTTTTTTTTATATGTATAATAATGATATAGATATATATATTTTTTTTAAATATATTATTTTTTTTTTTGTATGTATATTAGTATTTAAAATGAATGAGTAAAGAAATATTAAAGAATATATTTATTTAGATTGTAAAAAGTAAAATTTTTGTATTTTAATGTTTTTATTAGTGTTTTATTTGTGGTTGGCCAACCAAACAAAATGTATTAAGAATTAAACATTTTTAACCTATCTTTATGGACTATCTGTTTTTTATTTTTATTTCCTATAATTGTAATGTTATCATTATCTCCTATTTCTGAAACTAAATATGGTCCTAAATAATTATTATCAAGCTTATGGCCTGTTTCGTTTTTAAGTAATATCTTATCTCCTATTTTTAATTCGAAGTTACTAATATCTCTATCATATTTTATTTTTCTATCGGCTTTTGCCTTGTCTAACATATTCTTAGCTCTTCTATATGCTATTTCTAATCTTAGCTTAACTTCTTTTGAATAGTCATCCATGTTGTAAATAGGATCTATTCTGTCTATTCTGTTAAAATCTGTGAATTGTCTTGGTAATCTTCCAAATACTAATTCATATGGACAATATTCATGTTGTGTTGAAACAATAAGTAAAATATTGTATCCATATATCCCAATCGGTTTTGTCAACAGATATATATGAGCGAACATACTCGTTGAATGTTCTGTGACTTCGTTCTATTGTTCCTAATGTCTGGTGATGGTGTGCTGTTGAAGTAATGTTTTTTATCTTCATATATTTGCACAGGTCGTCTATAATTTGGTTTTTATATTCTGTTCCCATGTCCGTTATGATTGTTTTCATTGGACCGTACTTTAGAATAAAATTTTCGAATATAGCCTTAGCAACTGATCTTGCACTTTTATTTGGAATAGGTACCGTTACCAAATATTTTGTTAAATCGCAAATGATAGTAACAGCATACTCATTTCCGTTTTCTGATCTTGGCAGTGGACCAATGGTATCTATCAAAACTATATCAAATGCTGTTGCTGGCGTTTCTGTTATTGTCAGAGGTGTTTTAGTGTGTTTTGTTGTCTTGGCTTGTTGGCATTTTAAACATGTTTTAACATATTTACTTATTGCCTTTGTCATTTGTGGCCAATAATAGTAATTTTTTATTTTCTTCAGGGTTCTAGAAATTCCTGAATGGCCTCCTTCTGACGGATCATCATGATATTTAGACAGTATTGCTTTTATTTGAACCTTGTCATTTTTATCTATCTTAGTCACCTTGTTTAATAGCGCTATTTTTATATTTTTCAGTATTTTATTGCCCTTTTCTTTAAAATTCTTTATAGTGACAAACTCGAAGATTTGTTCACTTGGTGACAATTGTGTTTGAATGATGCTATTTATTCTTGCTTCTTCATTAAGCCTTTGAAAGAATTGATCTAAATCGAATTTTTCATTAGAATAAAAATTAGTCATATCAAAACGTGTTATAATGTTTTTTCCTCTTTTCAACAAGCACTTATGTTTGTCTATTTTGAGTATAACATATTTTTTGGCATCAATGTTATTGATTACCTGATAGATATTGGGCATTTTTATATTTTCTTTCTTATTTGGTTCATGCAATTTTTCACCTGCGCAGGTATTTTTCTGTCTTGTTGTAGATCTTGTTGTGACCTTTAGTATGTTTCTATTCATTGCTTTAAGTTCTCCGATGGTTATTTCTGATTATCTTTCCCCTTGAGGTATTCTACTGTAAATTCAAACTCCTCCAAGTCTAGTCTCATTCTTGTTAATTTGGAACTGGGGTTTCTCATTGAAAAAAGATATGATAGTGGCCTATGGTCACTTTGTACTAAGAAATGCCTACCATATACGTATGGTCTGAAATGATTTATTGCCCAGTGAATAGCTGCTAGCTCCTGCTCTGTAGTGGACTTATTACTTTCGCCTTTTGTAAAGCTTCTTGAAGCGTATGCCACTGGTAGCTGTTGACCGTTATGGTCTTGAGATAATACCGCTCCACATGCTTGTTTACTAGCATCTGTGGTTATGCAAAATTGTTTGCTGAAATCTGGGTACTGAAGAAGTGTTGGTTTCATTAATTCCCTTTTGAGATATTCGAATGCATCATTGCATTCGCTTGTCCATTCAAATGGAATATTCTTTTTACAAAGCCTCGTTAAGTGGCGTGATTTCTCAGAGAAGTTCTTAATAAATCTTCTGTAATAATTGCAAAATGCGACGAATCGTCTAGCTTCGTCTGCATTTACTGGTTGTGGGTAGTTTTTAATTACTTCATATTTAGAGTCATCTGGTAATATACCTTTATCAGTACATTTATGACCTAAATATGTAACCTCTTTTATAAAGAAAGTGCATTTTTCTGGATGTAGTTTTAGATTATGTTGTCTACATAATTTGAAAACATCGGTTAAATTCTTAAGCATATGCTTTTCAGAACAACCTATTACTACTAAATCATCCATATACAGAAATGCTTGCGAAGGCGTTAAGCCTGAAAATGCAAGAGTCATCATTCTTTGGAAAGAATTTGGGGCTATTTTTAAACCAAATGGTAATCGCGTGTAGCGGTATGCTCCTGTTGAAGTTGAGAATGATGTTATAGTTCTTTGTGCACTATTTTCTATATTTGCATTGTAAACATCATAATCATCTAATGATTCGCTTTTTATATTTGCGCTGCTTACTATAGCGTCTTTTTCAGTTGTATTTATAATTCGAATCAAGACGTTCTGAGTGTTTACGAGTGCACTTGCTATTATAATGCCAGGTTGCAATTCCTGGTTGGGGATGAGGACATGTGTGTCAGTAGATGTTAGTTGAATCTTTCGAATCACTTCTGATCTAGCTGGCAAAATTATTTCGTTATCTAATGAATGTATAATAGGAATATTTATGTTCCTGAAATTTTTGGGCCTCAAAGTAAACCAATCTTCTTGGTCGTGGAATTCCAAAATACAATTGTATTTCTTAATGAAATCCAAGCCAATTATACCATCCCCTGGTATAGGAAAATTGTCAGGTACGATATGGAATTCATATGGTATTGCTGCATTAGCACTACACATTTCTAAATGTAGTGTACCTAGAGACTGAATTGTTCCTTGCCCTATTCCTGATATATTGGTTGTGTTTTTTGGGTTTAAATCGTTAAGATTATTGTTTCTGCATTTAAGCAGGGAAATTTCCGCACCTGTATCTATTAATAGAGTTACCCATGAATTGGTACTCATATTCTTTAAACGTATGAAAATGCTTAAACTGAGATTAATTTTGTATACTTTTATTGTTGACTGTTGCTCAAGGGGGCCTGTTCGTTTTCCGATTCGATGTTTCGAACATTGTGGGTCTGATTTGTATTATAGTTATGGTTTTGGTTACCTCTTGAGTAACCTCCACCTCTGTTGTTGTTATGGTTACCGCCGCGGCCTCTATTACCTCCGCGATAACCACCTCGGCCTCTATAGTTGTTATTATAGTTACCGCGGCCATTACCCCTATTTTGGTAATTTCCACGATAACTATTTCCTCGAAAATATCCTCTATTGTTATAGAAGAAAACACTGTTCGAGTTGCCGGTCATTTCGGTGCAGCAGTGTATGTACTTCTCTATTACACTATTCATAGTGCTGAAGTTACCTGCTTCGAGAATTGTCTTGAGCTTATCATGCTCGCAATTCTTTATCATCGCAGTGATCGCTTATTTCGTTGCGAACTTATCTGCGTTGTTTGAGTCAAGTCCGTCATCTATGTAGGCTGCCTCAAGCGACCTACGTAGATTTTCAATTTCTGTGGTATACTGTGCTGCAGTTTTACCACGTTGTTGTGTATTTAATAATTTTGCTTTAATGACATCAGGCGATTCGCCTTTAACTGATGCCTTTAATACACCTATTATTCCAATAATGGTCCTTTCATTTTCAACTTTGTATGACAAAGGGCCAATTATTTTCGTCTTAATTACTTCAACGACTAACATCTCCTGATCTCCTTTCGTGAGATCTGTTAGTCGGAGAGCCGTCAAAAATCTGTTTAAATTGACTTTCTTGCCATCGAACTCGGGTATCGTGGACGAAATTTGTCGCACGTATTCCCTTGAAGTTGCGGCTGAGTCAGTCATTCTGTCTTCGACGTCTATATTTGGAGGCTCTGAACTTTCTTCTTCTATTTCTGGCAATTTAATTGTTGCCGGTATTGTAAGATCGTGTAGATCTTCTTCTTTAATTTCCTGTTCAGAGTCCTCTTCTTTAGAGTCTTTTTCGGAGTCTTCCGATACTTCTGTATTGTTACTTATTTCAATTTCAACTGATGCGTTGAATATTGTAGGGACAGTCAAATTTAAGTTGTGTTTTTTCTTTACTAATAGCAAGTTTTCTCTAAACTTGTTTAGAAATTTTAACGCTTGCGTTAAATGTACTCCGGTTAGTCTATCTTTGTTTATATTCAGTAATTGGCGTGCTTCATTAAAGCATTCTACCAATATTTGTGCGTGCCTATTTAGAGTATTTTGTTGTATTTCTCTATTTTGGCTTAAGCACTTATATGATTTGTCAAAGGCTATTTTTATATGTTCTAGCTGATTTTTTATGTTTTGCCAGTCCATATAGCCTTATTTTGTATTCAAACTTTTGTAAATAGTTCTAATACTTATAGACTTACCAATTTGGTTTACTGTCGAATGTTATTTCATCGACTATGACCCCTTCGATCATCGCAAAAACTGTTGCCAGGTCCTTCCTTGAACAAGCATGGAAAGGTGACCTTTTTAATTTAAATATTGTTACGTAATGGACGAACAATAAATCGAAAAGAGGCATTGGTTCTCGCGATATCAGGAATAATATACTTCTCACGAAGTTCGGGTCTTTCTTTTCTAGTTTTCTTATTATGTGCTGGATATGTGTACCCATTATTTTTTTTTTATTGGGGAAAATATACCTAAACGTCTGGGTTTGTGACGTTTTCAAAATGCCATGCACTACACATTTCTAAATGTAGTGTACCTAGAGACTGAATTGTTCCTTGCCCTATTCCTGATATATTGGTTGTGTTTTTTGGGTTTAAATCGTTAAGATTATTGTTTCTGCATTTAAGCAGGGAAATTTCCGCACCTGTATCTATTAATAGAGTTACCCATGAATTGGTACTCATATTCTTTAAACGTATGAAAATGCTTAAACTGAGATTAATTTTGTATACTTTTATTGTTGACTGTTGCTCAAGGGGGCCTGTTCGTTTTCCGATTCGATGTTTCGAACATTGTGGGTCTGATTTGTATTATAGTTATGGTTTTGGTTACCTCTTGAGTAACCTCCACCTCTGTTGTTGTTATGGTTACCGCCGCGGCCTCTATTACCTCCGCGATAACCACCTCGGCCTCTATAGTTGTTATTATAGTTACCGCGGCCATTACCCCTATTTTGGTAATTTCCACGATAACTATTTCCTCGAAAATATCCTCTATTGTTATAGAAGAAAACACTGTTCGAGTTGCCGGTCATTTCGGTGCAGCAGTGTATGTACTTCTCTATTACACTATTCATAGTGCTGAAGTTACCTGCTTCGAGAATTGTCTTGAGCTTATCATGCTCGCAATTCTTTATCATCGCAGTGATCGCTTATTTCGTTGCGAACTTATCTGCGTTGTTTGAGTCAAGTCCGTCATCTATGTAGGCTGCCTCAAGCGACCTACGTAGATTTTCAATTTCTGTGGTATACTGTGCTGCAGTTTTACCACGTTGTTGTGTATTTAATAATTTTGCTTTAATGACATCAGGCGATTCGCCTTTAACTGATGCCTTTAATACACCTATTATTCCAATAATGGTCCTTTCATTTTCAACTTTGTATGACAAAGGGCCAATTATTTTCGTCTTAATTACTTCAACGACTAACATCTCCTGATCTCCTTTCGTGAGATCTGTTAGTCGGAGAGCCGTCAAAAATCTGTTTAAATTGACTTTCTTGCCATCGAACTCGGGTATCGTGGACGAAATTTGTCGCACGTATTCCCTTGAAGTTGCGGCTGAGTCAGTCATTCTGTCTTCGACGTCTATATTTGGAGGCTCTGAACTTTCTTCTTCTATTTCTGGCAATTTAATTGTTGCCGGTATTGTAAGATCGTGTAGATCTTCTTCTTTAATTTCCTGTTCAGAGTCCTCTTCTTTAGAGTCTTTTTCGGAGTCTTCCGATACTTCTGTATTGTTACTTATTTCAATTTCAACTGATGCGTTGAATATTGTAGGGACAGTCAAATTTAAGTTGTGTTTTTTCTTTACTAATAGCAAGTTTTCTCTAAACTTGTTTAGAAATTTTAACGCTTGCGTTAAATGTACTCCGGTTAGTCTATCTTTGTTTATATTCAGTAATTGGCGTGCTTCATTAAAGCATTCTACCAATATTTGTGCGTGCCTATTTAGAGTATTTTGTTGTATTTCTCTATTTTGGCTTAAGCACTTATATGATTTGTCAAAGGCTATTTTTATATGTTCTAGCTGATTTTTTATGTTTTGCCAGTCCATATAGCCTTATTTTGTATTCAAACTTTTGTAAATAGTTCTAATACTTATAGACTTACCAATTTGGTTTACTGTCGAATGTTATTTCATCGACTATGACCCCTTCGATCATCGCAAAAACTGTTGCCAGGTCCTTCCTTGAACAAGCATGGAAAGGTGACCTTTTTAATTTAAATATTGTTACGTAATGGACGAACAATAAATCGAAAAGAGGCATTGGTTCTCGCGATATCAGGAATAATATACTTCTCACGAAGTTCGGGTCTTTCTTTTCTAGTTTTCTTATTATGTGCTGGATATGTGTACCCATTATTTTTTTTTTATTGGGGAAAATATACCTAAACGTCTGGGTTTGTGACGTTTTCAAAATGCCATGCACTACACATTTCTAAATGTAGTGTACCTAGAGACTGAATTGTTCCTTGCCCTATTCCTGATATATTGGTTGTGTTTTTTGGGT
The DNA here is from genome assembly GCF_016746235.2 of Drosophila teissieri. NCBI lineage: Eukaryota > Metazoa > Arthropoda > Insecta > Diptera > Drosophilidae > Drosophila > Drosophila teissieri. The sequence goes on along the minus strand of NC_053029.1, from coordinate 24,632,000 downwards.
TTAAATCGTTAAGATTATTGTTTCTGCATTTAAGCAGGGAAATTTCCGCACCTGTATCTATTAATAGAGTTACCCATGAATTGGTACTCATATTCTTTAAACGTATGAAAATGCTTAAACTGAGATTAATTTTGTATACTTTTATTGTTGACTGTTGCTCAAGGGGGCCTGTTCGTTTTCCGATTCGATGTTTCGAACATTGTGGGTCTGATTTGTATTATAGTTATGGTTTTGGTTACCTCTTGAGTAACCTCCACCTCTGTTGTTGTTATGGTTACCGCCGCGGCCTCTATTACCTCCGCGATAACCACCTCGGCCTCTATAGTTGTTATTATAGTTACCGCGGCCATTACCCCTATTTTGGTAATTTCCACGATAACTATTTCCTCGAAAATATCCTCTATTGTTATAGAAGAAAACACTGTTCGAGTTGCCGGTCATTTCGGTGCAGCAGTGTATGTACTTCTCTATTACACTATTCATAGTGCTGAAGTTACCTGCTTCGAGAATTGTCTTGAGCTTATCATGCTCGCAATTCTTTATCATCGCAGTGATCGCTTATTTCGTTGCGAACTTATCTGCGTTGTTTGAGTCAAGTCCGTCATCTATGTAGGCTGCCTCAAGCGACCTACGTAGATTTTCAATTTCTGTGGTATACTGTGCTGCAGTTTTACCACGTTGTTGTGTATTTAATAATTTTGCTTTAATGACATCAGGCGATTCGCCTTTAACTGATGCCTTTAATACACCTATTATTCCAATAATGGTCCTTTCATTTTCAACTTTGTATGACAAAGGGCCAATTATTTTCGTCTTAATTACTTCAACGACTAACATCTCCTGATCTCCTTTCGTGAGATCTGTTAGTCGGAGAGCCGTCAAAAATCTGTTTAAATTGACTTTCTTGCCATCGAACTCGGGTATCGTGGACGAAATTTGTCGCACGTATTCCCTTGAAGTTGCGGCTGAGTCAGTCATTCTGTCTTCGACGTCTATATTTGGAGGCTCTGAACTTTCTTCTTCTATTTCTGGCAATTTAATTGTTGCCGGTATTGTAAGATCGTGTAGATCTTCTTCTTTAATTTCCTGTTCAGAGTCCTCTTCTTTAGAGTCTTTTTCGGAGTCTTCCGATACTTCTGTATTGTTACTTATTTCAATTTCAACTGATGCGTTGAATATTGTAGGGACAGTCAAATTTAAGTTGTGTTTTTTCTTTACTAATAGCAAGTTTTCTCTAAACTTGTTTAGAAATTTTAACGCTTGCGTTAAATGTACTCCGGTTAGTCTATCTTTGTTTATATTCAGTAATTGGCGTGCTTCATTAAAGCATTCTACCAATATTTGTGCGTGCCTATTTAGAGTATTTTGTTGTATTTCTCTATTTTGGCTTAAGCACTTATATGATTTGTCAAAGGCTATTTTTATATGTTCTAGCTGATTTTTTATGTTTTGCCAGTCCATATAGCCTTATTTTGTATTCAAACTTTTGTAAATAGTTCTAATACTTATAGACTTACCAATTTGGTTTACTGTCGAATGTTATTTCATCGACTATGACCCCTTCGATCATCGCAAAAACTGTTGCCAGGTCCTTCCTTGAACAAGCATGGAAAGGTGACCTTTTTAATTTAAATATTGTTACGTAATGGACGAACAATAAATCGAAAAGAGGCATTGGTTCTCGCGATATCAGGAATAATATACTTCTCACGAAGTTCGGGTCTTTCTTTTCTAGTTTTCTTATTATGTGCTGGATATGTGTACCCATTATTTTTTTTTTATTGGGGAAAATATACCTAAACGTCTGGGTTTGTGACGTTTTCAAAATGCCATGCGACGTCTTCGTCGAGGCGAGCTATTTCTTGCAGTTCTTCTGCGTTTATTGTAAGCCAACAGTAGGCAGTAAATCTAATAGATATGAAAGTGCGTATGTAAAAACGACTTAAAAGGGTCACACCTATACGTCTATATCGATATATATCTATAATCATTTTTTTTTTTAAATTCAATTTAATTCTTAATAAATTTATTTATTTGTTTGCCTTTTTTTTTCGATCTTAATATTTAAACATTTATTTTAGCCTTTACATGTTTATATTTATTTATTTATTTATACTCTGGTTCCGGGGCAATTACAAATTACCTCTAACCGATTGTTAAGCTATAGCTACTAGGCCTTAAGCTATATTTACATACTTGGATTTACATTAAATTGAGTTTTAATAGTAATATGAGTAGATATTGGTTAGAATAAAAGTATTGTCTATGTTTTACATTAAGTGATATAAGTTTGTAGCCTTTAGGAATTTCAGGGAAGAGATGATATTCATGGTACTTGGGGATAGGGAATCAATTGGGTTAGCTGGTAGGAACTTCTTTCTTTCCGCCTCAAAAAGAGGACACTCTAGAAAAATGTGGCGTATCGTGATACTGGCGTTGCAGAGCCCACATTGGGGTGCAGGTTGCTTGTTAAATAAGTGTTCTTTTGTGTATTTGGTGTGTCCGAACCTTAGTCTTATAAATTTCACCATATCTTTGCGGTTGATGTTGTCTTGTGGAGTAATATTATAGTTTTTAATTGATGTTTTGTTGGGGTTGATGTATTTGTAGTGTTCCGATGTATTTTCCCATATTAATATGGATTCTTTTTTAAATAAGTTTTTAATATATATTTGTGTATCTTTATAATTTTTATTGATTTCGAATATTTGTGGGAAGATATAAGCTTCCCTAGCAGCTAAATCTGCCGTGTCGTTCCCAGTAATATTTGTGTGGCCTGGGATCCACAATAATATTATTTTTGGTTGGCATCGGTTAAGGATGTCCCTGATTTGGGACGTATAAAAAGTTTGATTATTAATATTGCCTATTGATTGTAGTGATGACAGCGAGTCAGAGCAGACAATAAATCTCTGCTTCTGGCTTTCCGCGTATTGGCAGGCAGCATAAATGGCTGCCACTTCTGCCGTGTATATAGTGCTATGTGCTGGTAGGAGAGTGGATTTGATAACGTGTGTGTCAGTCGTAATGCTGTAAGAGACTCCTTTTGTAGATTTCGATCCATCTGTGTAAATGAATGTGTAGGTGTTATAGTGTTCTTTGAGGGAGAGGAACTTTCTTTGAAATACTTCTGGTGGGGTGGAGGATTTTAAGGTGTAGTGTAAAGTTAAGTTTATTGTGTCTTTTGAAAAAGACCATGGGGGAGTTTTTTGTTTTCCTGATTTTAAAGGAGGAATAAATAAACCATTTTCGTATCTAAATTTGGATACTCTGTGTATGATAGAAGGAATTCTGGGTTTTCGTCTAGATTTTTTAATTTTTTGTAGGACGCTTTGAAGAGGAGTGTTGTTTGCGAAATGGAACGACTTACATATTCTTGCAGATGTCAGACTAAGTCTTAACTCTATTGGCATAATTTCAGCTTCAAAGAGAAGATTATTAATAGGTGTGGTGCGGAAGGCACCAAAAGCGAACCTTAAGGCAGCGTGGTAGAGCGTTTTCAGTTTTTTTAGGTATGAGGTTGGGCAATTCCCGTAAAACGGTAGGCAGTAGTCGATTTTAGACATTAAGAGGGCATTTATTGTACTTACTAGAGATCTGAAGTCGCAGTTGAGTCGTTGGTTCCCTAACCATTTTATAATATCTAATCTTTTGGAGATCTGAATTGCCAATGACTCTATGTGGTCTTTCCACCTGTATTTGTTCGAGATTATTAATCCAAGGATTTTAAGGGAGTTAGTTTGGATAAGGGGGTAAGCCTGAGAATTGATCTTGAAGTTGCATCTGTGTTTTCTGCATATGTGTAGGTGCTGGCATTTATGAATCGAGAGTTTCGCTCCAGAATACTCGCACCATTTTATTATGTCTTTGAAAAGGGGATTGATTTGCAAGGAATTTACGTTTTTGTTTATTTTCTTTACAATAGTGAAGTCGTCTGCGTAGGAGAAGAACTGGAAGCCCCTATGGACTTCGATGGTACGACAGAGTTTGTTGAAGGCTATTAAAAATAGAACCACTGATAATGGGGAACCTTGTGGAATCCCATTGTAGAGTGGTTGGTTGTCTGAAAATTCGTTGCTGACTTGGACTTTAATTTTACGGTTGGTCAGGAAGTTTTTTATAAAATTCAGTATTTTTGGGCCGATTTTCCATCTATGCAATTCGTCGATTATACTGTGTATTCCAATTTTATCATAGGCTTTTTCAAAGTCAAGGCTTATGACTGATAGGTGGCTTCTAGTGGATAGGGCTGCTGTAGTCTGGTAATCTAACAGAGTTAGGCACTCAGATACTGACATTCCCTTCCGAAATCCGAGTTGTCGACTATCGAGAAGTTTGCTGTTAACCGCAAGCCACCATAGTCGGTTTGCTATGATTTTTTCTAGTACCTTAGATATGCAAGGGTTTAGAGAAATCGGTCGATATGAGTTTATGGATATTTTGGCTGTGTTGGGTTTATGGATTGGTAGTATTGTGCTGTTCTTAAAATGCTGTGGAATGTGGCTATCGAGAATGTTATTAAATAAGTCTATAAGGCGGAGTGATACAGGGTAACTGATGTTTTTTAACATGGGATATGAAATCCGGTCAAGCCCTGGGGTCTTCCCTTTAAGGCTATTTAGTGCTGCTCTAAATTCTATGTATGAGATTTTACTTTCTATCAAAAATGACTCTGATGATGTTTCGTAGGTGGGGATTATAGCTTTTGATCGTGTCTTATTTGCTTGAAAAGAGTCGCTGAAATTAGAGTCGGAAGACGATTCTGACCAGTGGGTGGCGAAAATTTGGGCGATGGTTTTTTTATCAATAATGTTTAGGGTAGGAATAGTGGGAGAGGTTATGCAGTGAATGTCATTTCTAATCTTTCTGCCACAAAAGGTGTTGATGTTTGCCCAAATCTTTGAAGGAGATGAGCTGGGATTAATTTCCGCAGTGAAGTTTTGGAGTGAGCTACGTTTTGCTTGCTTTATTTCTCTTCTCAGTAAAGCCTTGGCTTTTTTAAACTGTATAATGTTTTCGATGTTAATACACCTTCTTAATTTGTACCATGAATTGTTTTTATTTCTTTTTAATTGGTCGAGAGTTTTACTCCACCAAGGCACAGTGTGTTTTTTATTAAAGATTGGGTTTGTTTGGGGTATTGCGATGTTGGCACTTTGCCGAATAATCTTAATGATGTTGGCGGCTTCTTGGTTAACTTGGTTGCCAATTGGTTTTTCAATGTGGTATGTCAACGTTAGAGATGTAAAGAGGGGCCAATTCGCAGAGTCTACTTTAAACTTGGGTAATCGGTGGTTCGTTCCCGTTACCTCATTTTCAAAGAGGGAAATGTGGATTGGGAAATGGTCACTTCCGTAGAGATCGTGGTCAGTTTTCCATTTAGTGAAAGGGAAAAGGTTTGGAGTTAAAATTGTTAGGTCTACATGTGTCATAGTATGGTGTGTTGAGAAGTGAGTGGGAGATCCATCGTTAATTGTTATTAAGTTTGACTGGCTAACATATTTAAAAATAGTGTTGCCCTTCATGTTATTATTCGGCGATCCCCAGCTCTGATGCCAGCTGTTGAAGTCGCCAGTTATAATAGTGTTGTCGTTAGGGTTTCCAAACATGTTTTCTAAATTGTGTAATTCAACTTTTTTGTCTGGGGCAATATACGTTGATATAAGTCGTATTTTTTGTTTGGAGTGCAAAAGTACTCCAACCGCATCGAAGTCGTTACTTAGAGTTAGAGATTCATATTGGATAGAGTTGTGGACAAGTATTGCTACTCCTCCGTGAGTGTTATTTGACGTGTTTTCGTGTATAAGTGTGAAGTTGATAGGGATAGGGATGTTATGAAGGGAGTGAAGATGGGTTTCTTGCAGGCATATGGCTTTTGGCTTATAATATTTTAATAGTAATTGAAGTTGGTCGTAATTATTTAGGTAACCGTTACAGTTCCATTGAACAATTAATATCATCAAAAATACTTATGTAAAGGGAAAATGCAAATCGGAGCTGTTGTTATTGGCTATTTTACTTAATTCTTCTGCCAGACTTAAGGAGTTAGGTTTAATTTTTTCGGTTTTGTTTTTGGCTTTTAAAGAGGGTTTTGCAATAGGGTTAGACTTATCTTTAACTTGGCTTCTAAGTATACGATCAGTTTCTGGAATTAGTCTGTTAGAGTGGGTCATCTTGGGGGCTGCTGAAGTTTCGGTATCCATTTTTTCGTCGACGAATTCTTTTCTTGGGTTTATTGACTTCGATGAGGTACTGGGCTGGGTGTCGATGATGTCGCTGTACGATCTTATTTGGCGATTGAGTTGGTGTGCGCTAGGGTTTTTGTGTGTAGATCCTTGGGATTTGTCATTCTGTTGTGTTGGCATCATTATTTTTTCAGGTTGTTGAGCAGATGTTATCTTGGAGTACGGAGTAGGCTGATGGATATGTCGAAGATTGTATATTCTTGTTGCGGTTTTATGGTCCACTTTTTCAAGAGTCTTAATTGTTGTTATCTCTTTTTGCTTTATAAAAGCGGGGCATGATTTATCTAGGGGGCTGTGGTTGAATTGGTCATTGATGTCGTACTTGCAGTTTACACAGAATTTTGGCTTGTCGCATTCCTGGTCTTCTGTAGTATGTTCTTCTGCCGAGCAGTTCTTGCAGGCTTTATGGCTTTTACAGGCTTTAGAAGGGTGTCCAAATCGGAGGCAGTTGCGGCATTTGAGTGGGTTAGGGACATGGGGTCGAACCTTAACTCGTTCATATCCGATCATCATTGTTTCTGGTAGAATAGTTGATCCAAAAGTGACAATTATTAGTCCAGATTCCTGCAGCTCGTTGTTCCTAAACATACGAATCTTTTCAATGTTAATAACTTTTTGGTGTTTAAGTTCTTCTAATATTTCCGTTTCGTCAATGTTGCGTAGTTCGTTGGAGTAAATAACACCTTTTGAATAGTTTAAGGATTGATGTTCAGATGAGGATACGGTAAAGTCATGGAAAGCTGTTAGTTTCAGTAGCCTACTAGCTTGTATTAGGTTCTTGGTCTTCACTAATAAGGTTCCGTTCCGAGTTTTATTACATGACTCTACTTCGCTTCCGCATGTAAAGTCAATTACTTTTTTAATCACAAATGGTGATACGTTTTCAAATGTTTTGGTGTCTGTTCTAGTGATAGTTATAAACTTCGATTCGGTTATAGGGGTCTTGCCACAAAGTGAGGGGTAATTTAAGTCAGGCGGTTTCGTCATTTCGTTTGTGCTTGGGCTGCTGCCCGGTACACTTGCGTTTGTGTAACTGTTTTCCTGTATAATTGTTTTTGTGCTTTTTTCTTAGATCTTCTTTGTGCGCTTATTTGTTTTTACCAAACTTGGTAGAACTTTGTTTTTGTGATTGGTGGATTTACCGAAGCTCTTCCGATAGCACGTCTTTACCGATTCGTTGGAGAAAATGTACTGACATGTTTATATATATATTCTTATTTTTGTCTTTATTCATTCGGTTTTTTTTTTTTCAAACTTAAATTTTAAATCGTGTTCAAATTGTTCGCTCTACTTATATAGCGCTTCTTTATTATTTTGTTATGTTTAACGTAAAGCGTTAGTATAAATTGAGCGACAGTTACGATAGTCAAAATTAACAGGAGTAGCCACAGTGACTGAATGTCTTCTGTGTGGTCGACTATTTTAACGTTATTGACCACATTGGCCGTATTGTCTTTTGTCTGACTATCGTCAGATCCAAACCAACCCATTTTCGTGTATATTTAATTACAATATAATTTCATTTATTATTTTTGGGTTTTGGTTATATTGTTAAATTTAAAGCGTTCATGATTTGTTTTCTTGTTTTTAATATAAATTTAATTTGTTTGTTTGTTTGTTTTTTTTCATAAGTATATTAACGTTTTGTTTTTGTTACATTTACCTGCCTAATTGGTGGATGGCTTTACGGGCCATTCTTCTCATCGGGCAGAAAAGATTCCGCTCAATGTTACAATATTTTGTTTAAAATTAATATGCAGCGCAGTGCATCGAGGGTGGTGTGCCACGCAGGGCAACAAAAAAAAATATTTTGCGTCGCAGCTCCTCCTTATTTGGGCTGCAGATCTTCCTTGCGTTAGCTGGACGTCGCCGGCCGGGCACGCTAACGCTCCCTCGAAGGTTCAAGTGGCGGTTTGCCTCCCGAACTTGGTTTTCGGCTGCTGCTGTCCTGGGCCTATGGGCTCAGGCGGTACCGGTGCTGGTCATCGCACAGGTTCCTTGACAAAAGGGGCTCCAAATTCCCTCGCAGTCCGCTGTGCACTTCTTCTTTTTGATTGGGAGCTGTTTCCTAGGAGGCGGTTTAGATGTATTAGTCTTTTTATTCGTTAAAATTTTTATATCAGAGTAAGTTTTTGTGTGGGGCTTTTCTTTTTTCTGCTTTATTATGTTTAGCAGATGGTCTAATTCTTCCTGCAATTTTTGTGCAGTTGACCATGCGGGTGGTGGCGTTTTTGTGAATAGTAGCCACTTAATATGGGCTATTCTTTTATTCACTTTTTTGCTTTCGCCTCCGCGCTTGCCCATATCACACACAAACTTTACTCACTCTGTTTATTTTGCCATCCTTTGCCATCAGCTCCAACGATTTTGATTAATAATTATTGGTGTTCCAACGTTGGTACAAATGACGGATTGCCACTCGTACTTGTCGCTTTTATAATAATTTTTTTTTGTAATTTTCCTTGTTTTTATGTCTGTCCGAAGATATGTCTCAGATTTGTTCTTAGTTGAATTGCGGTTCCAGCAGTTTCAACGTATTTGTGCTCTTCCATCAGTGTCCAACGTATTTGTGCTCTTTCATTAGTTTCATCAGTTAATCCAACGTTGGACGACTGTCACGGTCGCCATGTAGAATGTAATGTATTCTGCCAATAATTAATCCACTTTTTATTTAAGGTTTTTTGGTGGAGCATAGCTCCGTATATTTATTCGTCACTTCTTTCACAAACTTCTTCACATTGACTCCACTTTAAAACTGAACTTAGCGTGGCCAGCAGGCCGATCGCGCGTGACAGCAAAAGTGCTGACACTAGCAAAATCTACAAATATGTATATATGAAGTTCATACTCGACAACCAATGGGTGTCAAGTGCGTCCCCTAAAGGCGTACATTGCTGAACTTGCATATTTAGGATTAGGATGGACTTAAGGATCTAGGGTGGTCTTAAGTTTACTTATTGTTTGTCTTATTATTAGGATTCATATTATTATTATTATTAATATTGTAATTATTATTATTATTATTATTATTATTATTATTATATTCCTATATACTACAGTTCATTTGTTTAGCGAGTAGGCGTGCGTCGAACGCACGCACGAATTTCTCTTCTTGGTCTCGCCGCCAACAGCACGGGCGTTACTCGAGGACGCGCACATATCAAGCTGCGCTCTCGGCATACGAATTGGTCGCGTTTATACTCAACTCGCTAACGTCATCACTCCCAGCCCAACTTATTGACACCTCATCTTCTACGTGGAAGCAAATCTGCGAGCTTCCTTTGGCAGACACAACGTTTTGCACACCAGGAGCAAACGATGTCATCGTTGGATCAGCTCTGGGGTCTATACACAGGAGAACGGAAATACTTTGTTAACGACTTCCCTATCGCTCTCAATAGTGCTTTTGATTGCAGGTTCTTATTCTGCCTGTGGTGATCACCCTACTACCGCTGTTACTCATCACGCGGACCTAGACACAATGGTTCGTTCATTCATGGAGATGGACATCATTCAACCTAACCAGGCTCTCTTGAACGCTAACGATCCTACAGAGCGTCATTTTGCTGCCCATAATCGCTCGACGGACGGGGTCTATGTCGTTAAGTACTCTTCCAAAAAGAAGGCACCGCCTAATGCCACAGGCCATCAATCGCCTGTTCTCGCTGGAACGTTTCCGGCATCACCATTTTGTTCTGTGCGCAGATATCGAAAATATGTTTCGTGGAATTCAAATCTTCAAGCCGCACACCAATTTTCAATGCATTGTTTGGCGCAAGACTGAGAATGAACCCCTGCAGCAGCCCACGTACTTCTGCACGATGCCTATGTGGACGATATTCCAACAGGTGGACCTTAGGATTCTAATGTCGAGCTTATTGGACCTTTGCATAAAGGCAAATTCAAACTACGCAAATGCAGTTCCAATAGTTGGCGTCTTCTGAAATCATTGCCTGAAGAAGATAGATGTTTTGATCCTATCCAACGCCTCAACAAATCAGGCGTGGATTCACCAGTCAAAATACTCGGTATCCAACGGAATCCAGGAAAAGCCGTCCTGTATATCAATCTAAAGGACTTCGATGCGAATTGTCGCAATTATCAAAAAAATTATGATCCGCTTGGGCTGGTAGAACCTGTCACAGTTCTGCTTATGCTCATCTTCCAAATAAGCTGGACAAGTGTCCTGCAATGGGACGACCCGATTCCTTGAATCGTCTTGAAGAGGATATGCCAGCACTTACGCAATACCAAGTCCCACGGTAGATTGCGTCACCATTTCGAGACAACGGAATTGGGCCGCACAACGCCGACTCATTGGACATGTGCAACAGAAATGCTTTGCCAGAGAATATGCCCAGCTAGAGAATTAACTCCATTTAGCGTTAGAATCGCATCTAATCCGGTTTTCTCCGTTTCTGAATGATTTTGGAATAATGCGAATCGGTGGAAGAATCGAGGAATCCAGGGCTGGATTACGAATGACCGATCGCAATCAAGGACCCCAAAGAATGAACTCCACGCATCGGAAAGGTATGGTTTTCTATCTTCGTGTGCCCCACCACAAAGGCACTCCATATCGATGTTTTTAGTGATCTAACTACAAAGGCTTTTATCGAACCCTTTCGACGATTCTTTGCCCGCCGAGCGAAGCTTACAGACCTTTATTCGGACAACGGACATGAGACGCCTGGCCATTCAACAAACCAAAGATGAGGAAATGGCAGGATTCTTCGCCATTTCTTGGCACTTTATACCCCCATCTGCTCCCCATTTTGGAGGGATGTTTGGAGGGATATGAAACGGATACTTGGATCCAAGGCTCTAACATCTGAGGAGCTCTCTACTGTTCTGACCCAAATCGAAGCTATCCTGAATTCCCGCCCTCTGTGCCCAAATGGATTCTTTGGATCCACTGACGCCTGCTCATTTTTTGACTGAATCTCCGCACACTTCATTGCCTGAACCCTGTCGTCTGGATTAGCAAATCAATCGATTGAAGAGGTGGAATCAGCTGCCAGCCATGGTCCAAGGTATCTAGAAACTGTGCCATATGGAATACCTGACATCTCTTCAGGAACGTACAAAATGGCATTTGGGAGCTGACAATGTTAAGATCGGCACTCTGGTAGTACTCAAGGAGACTAATCTACCACTCTCTAAATGGACTCTTGGACGGATCACCGAAGAGCATGCAGGATTAGACGACAAGGTCCGGGTCGTAACGGTGAAAACTGCCCAAGGCTCATATAAACGCCCTTTTATCTTTGCTTATCTTTGTTCGCTTATCAGCGAAATCAATGCAAGCGTCCCACCGCTGCGCAAGCTTGTCAAGTACTTTTCCATAACTTCTAACTCATAACTGTAACTTGTTTACATCTTAAGCCAGCATAAGCGTATGGCGATCTAAAGCTTAACTTAGCACATTTTGCCTCTCAATAAAAAAGAGAGAACGCTAAAATCGAGTTCCCCGACTATCTTATAGCCGTTACTCAGCTGGTGAAAGTGCAAAGGAGAAATTTCCACACTGACAGTTTTTGTGGGTGTTAAAGTGGCAAAAAAATTGTCGGCAAACCGAGATAAATTTACAAGACTGTGAAATTATATCAAAACATTTTTCAAAAGTGTGGGCGTGACATTTTTGGGCGGTTTGTGGGCGTGGCAACATGCGCTACGTCTATGTCCCTGGAGTCTGCATGCTGAATCTCAACTTTCTAGCTTTTATAGTTCCTGAGATCTCGACGTTCATACGGACGGACAGACAGACGGACAGACAGACGGACATGGTCAGATCGACTCGGCTATTGATCCTGATCAAGAATATATATACTTTATATGGTCGGAATCGCTTCCTTCTGCCTGTTACATACTTTTCAACTAATCTAGTATACCCCTTTACTCTACGAGTAACGGGTATAAACATAACCGAATGATTATCGATCTTAAATTTGTTTCGCTTCAGCAGAGAGAATATTTTGACGGACTAATAGGTCGATATCTTATCCACTATAAAGGCAAATATTGATCTTAAAATGTTAATTTTATGGACCCCTACGGCATTCATATTGAACAAAATAGAACTACAGATATATTCAATATCGAAGCTAGTTCGGGAATGGTAGAACAGATACCAGTCGATTGAAAAACGTGTGACGGTTTCGACGGAAGAAACCATTCTATTTTCGAAATATGAAATCAAAAATTGTCCAGACTATAAATAATTGGGATGTCTGCCACACCTTAAAATATAACCGCCACCCCCCAGATATTAAATTCCAAGTAACCGAAACACCTACCATGCCTTAGATATACTACACACCGACTTATATACTATATACGGAAAATATGTTGTTACTATAATTGACAACATTTCTAAGTTTGCCCTTGGATTCACAATCCTTGCCATTATTATGCACTTCATGGTAGCGAACAACATACCTAGGAACATTGCTTACGATCAAGGGGCTGAATACAATTCAAACTATTTTAAGGATTTTTGTATAATATAAAACGGCATCCTTTCAACAATCTTCTAGTTATGCCCCATTCGAAAGACTACATTCTACACTCACTGAAGTGTATCGACTCATTTTGGAAGAAAAGAAATATAAAAATGGACAGATAGACCACGAGGAGATTCTAACAGAAACTTACATTACATATAATAACGCTATACACTCGGCTACTAAGCTGACCCCAATGAACTGTTTTCGGGACGTACACACTTATTCAATCAAACCATTAAACTTGACGATGAGCATGACTACCTGCAAAAATTTAATGAATTCCAAAATACAATATACCCTACAATATGTAAACTAGTTCAAAATAATAAGGTTAATAACATTGGCAATTTAAAACCAGAAAGGAAAGGCGCTATTCATTTCGTAAGGATAGTTGGCGCTATAAGCTCAGCCCTAGATTTTCAAAACAGACGGTAAATACTGACGCGGGCGTTACTTTTACTACAAACAAAAGACAAAAAAATACATAAATCTAAAATTAAGACACAATTAGGACGCATGTAGGGAATTCCAAATGTAATCTGAATATGAAATCTTAACTGGGAACATAAATGGGATACACAGATTGGTAGAGAAATAAATAATGTAGATAACAAGATTACATTTTTAGAATGTACGACTAGAATAACGCTGATAATGATTTGTTACGTCGGCGTATTAGTGCCCGTGTCCTGGGTAAGGACTAAGGCCGAGGGAGGTGCATCTGATGTTCAGGCACCATGTTGCCAGCGTAAGCTTGTCGATTTTGGGTCGTGGGATCTTGGTAAGCCCCTCACCTCTCCAACATAACGAGAATAAATATTATTAGTGCCTGTAAAAGTTCGTACCGTTCGTCAGTCAGCAGTACTCACCCCTTTTGGAAATGTTTACCTACCCATTTTGTTGTAATTAAAATAATAGAATAATTTTATTGAGTAATAAATTGTTGACTAGTGCCATGTGTAATACAAACATTAAAGGCTAGCATACAAAGATTATGAGAAGTTGATTACAATCGAGTAATCGAATTCATCACCAGGCTACGGTGCGCAGGTCAACAAAAATGGTTGGATATTCACAACTACAAACGTCGCTCTGAGGGCTCTTGTTTTTGCATAACAAAAACAAGGACGATACTCGCCGCTAAAAAGTTATTTTTATTTAAACAATATCGAACATTAAATATTTAATTTCTGTCAATGAAATACATTGCCTGAAAGAGGCTAACAATAAAATATGTTTCTCTATACATGATACCCTTCGGTTACCATTGTTACAAAAATATACTTATATTTACTAACTGTGTGAAAATAAAATAAGCACGAGAGTATATGCATATATAAAAATATAGAGAAAACTCGGGAACAGTGTTCCGTCAAACATACCCCATATTAATCCGGAGCGAGGAGATCTCGACGCGTTGGATCCTTGGTGTTGCTATATATACTGACGGAGTTATACATACTGTCAGGAGTCTTAAAACTCCCCACAAATCCGGGTGCAAGAGATCGGCATAGCAACGGAGAAGACGGCTGGAATGCGAAAGGAGTCAAGGGCGGTCAGGTCAAACGGGAAATAATGGACCTTGGACCCCGGCAAAGCGGAGAGACCGTGAAATAACGGTACCGCGCTGGACCTTGGACTCGAGCCAGCCAAGGGCACAAAGGTCGAACGGTAACGGTGCGGACTTTGGACAAACACAAAGAGGACGCACCGTAAACTAACGGGACATGTTTTGGACCTTGTACCCGAGCGAGCCGTGTGCAAAAAGGGAAATAACGGGATTCCCGCAGCCTATATAAGAGACGGCGCAGGCGCAGCTCTGGACAGTCAGTCAGTTGAACACGCGTAGGGCGCGAGGCGGGCGCGAGGCGCGAGGCCTCAGTCCGGACACGGGCGTGCCACACAGACAGCCGATCAGGAAAAGTACGCGGAGTTCCACACAGACAGTCGATCAGGAAAAGAACGCGGAGTACACAGACAGTCATTAAGAAATAAGAAAGTGCGCGGAGAGCCATACAGCCACACAGTCGATCCGGAAAAGTATGCGGAGTACACGGACAGTCAGCGAGAAAGTACGCCACACGGGCAGACAGTCAGCGAGAAGTGCGTGGAGAGCTACACAGTGAAGCGAACGAGCGAAAGTGCAAGTGCGTCGAAGCGAGCATCCAGAGAGGATCTCCGCAAGTAAGGACCAGCGAAGGACAAGCGAACACCAGGACCTAGCGTGGTCAGAAAGCGACGGTGGAGTCGATGGTCGGCAAAGGTGGTTCGGGGAGGAGCACTAGCTTGTCTCACGGACGTACACCCTGTCACCATAACATGCTAAGCCCCAGGCGAGCCGGTACGGATCCGCCATCGAAAGCGACGCAGGACGGCGAAGGAGGAACGACGCGCCTCCGACGGCGAGAATCACAGAATTCTCTTCAGCGAATAAAGGTGGTTTAAATATGAAACTTCTTCTTGGTCGGGCAATCACACAAATCATAAATTTGGTAGGACGAACAAACAAACTCTCTGACCTAGCCGTTGCAATTCGAGCAGGAACTAAGAAAACAGTTCGTTACAATACATATACATTCGTGCACCCATAATTTGTAACCGAACAATAAGAAAATATACACAAACAAATAGAAAACAAGAAAGAACGCTATAGTCGAGTTCCCCGACTATCTGATACCCGTTACTCAGCTAGTAAAAGTGCGATAGAGTCTTCAGCACTGACAGTTTTTGGTGGTTTATGGGCGCTAGAGTGGGCGTGGCAAAAAGTTTTTTGGCAAATCGATAGAAATTTACAAGACTAATACAAAAATGAAAAAATATCAAAACGTTTTTCAAAAGTGTGGGCGTGGCAGCTTTGGGCGGTTTGTGGGCGTTAGAGTGGGCGTGGCAAAAAGTTTTTCTGCAGATCGATAGAAATTTACAATACTAATATGAAAATGGAAAAATATCAAAATATTTTTCAAAAATGTGGGCGTGGCAGTTTTGGGCGGTTTGTGGGCGTTAGAGAGGGCGTGGCAACATGAATCGACAAACTTGCGCTGCGTCTATGTCTCTGGAGTCTGTATGCTTATTCTCAACTTTCTAGCATTTATAGTTCCTGAGATCTCGACGTTCATACGGACGGACAGACAGACGGACAGACAGACGGACAGACAGACGGACGGACAGACGGACATGGTCAGATCGACTCGGCTATTAATCCTGATCAAGAATATATATACTTTATATGGTCGGAAACGCTTCCCTCTCCCTGCTACATACTTTTCAACGAATCTAGTATACCCTTTTACTCTACGAGTAACGGGTATAAATAGAGAGAACGCTATAGTCGAGTTCCCCGACGATCTAAAACCCGTTACTCAGATAGTGGAAGGGAGAAGGAGAGTCTTCAACACTGACAGTTTTTGCGGTTTGTGGGCGTTAGAGTGAGCGTGTGCAAAAAGTTTTTTGGCAAATCGATAGAAATTTAAAATTCTAATACAAAAATGAAAAAATATCAAAACATTTTTCAAAAGTGTGGGCGTGGCAGATTTGGGCGGTTTGTGGGCGTTAGAGTGGGCGTGGCAAGAAGTTTTTCAGCAAACCGATAGAAATTAAGGAGACTAACACAAAAATGAAAAAATATCCAAACAATTTTCAAAAGTGTGGGCGTGGCAGTTTTAGGCGGTTTGTGGGCGTTAGAGTAGGCGTGGCAACATGAATCGACAAACTTGCGCTGATTCTATGTCTCTGGAGTCTGCATGCTGAATCTCAACTTTCTAGCTTTTATAGTTCCTGAGATCTCGACGTTCATACGGACGGACAGACGGACGGACAGACGGACATGGCCAGATCGACTCGGCTATTGATCCTGATCAAGAATATATATACTTTATATAGTCGGAAACGCTTCCTTCTGCCTGTAACATACTTTTTAACGAATCTTGTATACCCTTTTACTTTACAAGTAACGGGTATAAATACACTAAGTAAAGGTCTTTCTTTAGATATTTATATGAATGAATGACTGAATGATTTGTTTTTCTGCGGCACGCTTCGGCTCCGACTCTCAGATTACTTAAATTGTTTAAAAAGTCCACGTTGTTACTTTGTTTTTGCTGATATCCACATTTACAAAAATGCACCGGTTCACTTATTCTTTGTTTATTTGTTTTGCCGTTTGCGTTTTAATTATGCACTTATTGGGGTTGTGGGATAATGGATACAATTCTTTCCAGGGTATGATGATGGTCCCGTCTCCGCTGTACTGATCTATTGTACATTTTTACTAGCTTCAATAGTGCCAGTTATATTAATAGGGCGGCGATGAACTCCAAGGTATGCTGCACACCTTCTTGTTCCTCTTTGTGGTCGATGACGTTGACGGTGTTGATCACATTGGCGGTGTTGTCGGGGGGTTTAGACTCCTTGCCGCCCATCTAGAGATTTCTATTAAATTAGGGTTTTTCTTCAAGCGTGTTCCTTGTATTGGTCCTGGATTCTTCCAGAATACGTCCTGTTATCATAGGGGTTGACAGTGACTGAAGTTATTCTCGAGTATTGGCTTTCGGGTAGTCAGTTCGAGTCTTCCCGGATATTCACTTTCGGCTGTTCACTTTGAGTCTTCCCGGTTATAGACTTTCGGGTATTCACTTCAAGTCTTCCCGGTTATAGAGTAAGGGATATTCACCCGGGTATTGACTTACGGGTATTTACCCGGTTATTGACTATTTTATCGGTGGGCTTATACTATTTTTATACCAGCTTAGAGCTTTTCTGAGCTATCGGTCTTCTATGCCAAGTGTTCCCACCTAGGAGTCATATTTCTAAATTCCCCTATTTTGGGAGTCAATACCCCATTGGTGAACTGTGCTCTTAACTGGAGTAGGTTTTTATATACTAGATTCGTTGAAAAGTATGTAACAGGGAGAAGGAAGCGTTTCCGACCATATAAAGTATATATTCTTGATCAGGATCAATAGCCGAGTCGATCTGACCATGTCCGTCCGTCTGTCTGTCCGTCTGTCTGTCTGTCTGTCTGTCTGTCTGTCTGTCTGTCCGTCCGTTTGAACGTCGAGATCTCAGGAACTATAAATGCTAGAAAGTTGAGAATAAGCATACAGACTGCAGAGACATAAACGCAGCGCAAATTTGTCGATTAATGTTGCCACGCCCACTCTAACGCCCACAAACCGCCCAAAACTGCCATGCCCACATTTTTGAAAAATGTTTTGATATTTTTCCATTTTCTTATTAGTATTGTAAAATTTCTATCGATATGCAGAAAAACTTTTTGCCACGCCCACGCTTACACCCACAAACCGCCAAAAACTGCCACGCCCATACTTTTAAAAAATGTTGTGACATTTTTTCATATTTTTGTTCGTCTTGTAAATTTAACTCTATATACCAAAATTCGTTTTGCCATGCCCACTCTAACGCCCACAAACCGCCAAAAACGGTCAGTGTTGTAATTTCTCTTCGCACTTTCACTAGATTAGTAACGGGTATCAGATAGTCGGGGAATCCGAATATAGCGTTCTATCTTGTTTTTTCTGCGCCCTATTGCGGCCGCTGAACTGGTCATCGGAAACTCATTTATTGTCGATTTATTGTCAACGTGATGATAGTACCCCTTCCCCTGCTTTTAGATTCTGGTTGTGAATTTTAAAAGTTTTAAGATCTTACAAAAAAGGTGTACGTAACAGATTTGACTAGGTTTCACTTAAATAATATTGCAAAAAGCTTATTATCACCAAACTCAAAATAATTCCAACATTTATATTAAATAGCAAAAAAAAAATCGATTAGATAAACAAAAAAATAATGAAAAAAGCAAAACGAGTTAGAATAGCAGATCGAAATAAGAAAATCTTTACAATATACTTTCCCTCTGTTTAAATTTGTATATTTGTATATTTATTGTAATACCAAACTTTATAACAAGTAAGAGCACACAAACATTGTTTTTTAAAAAAGCATGTAACAGAATTCATCATGTAAATATGTGAGACCTGCAAAGAACTATCTTCGATACATCCAACCAAGAGGGCATCAAAAGGATATTAACAAATCGGTGGGCAAATTGTGACACGGTGGAGACATTTGTATTTAGTGCCCCAAACCGGGTGGAACTGATCAGATAGGCGAACATTCGACAACACGGATATAACCATCAGGACATTGTCAACATCACGATCCCGGAACGATCGAACTTACTCAACAATCTGTCACAAACTGGTTCCAATTTCGTCAAGCTGATTATGGAAGCCAAATACGGAGTTTTAAATATGGAGTACGCAACGACTGAATGGAACATACTTTAAAGTCCTTGAGTTTGAGTGTAGTTTTTCTACTCGCTGGAATCGTACCTCTTGTCATAACATCGGCCACATCACCCGTCATTCCTTCGTAATGGCCCTCTCTTCAGTCTTGGGGGGGGAGGAGTTACCACTACCCCCGAAACCGTCAGGACCCCGCTGAGTGACAACGGCATCAAGGGCCACAGCAACAACAGCTCAGCAGTTTACGTATTCTAGTGAACATACACAAACAACAACATATTGTGAAATACACCTATGCACATGTTGACACACACACCTTGAGTGTACATGCTCTCGAAAATTCTGGAAATAGATTTCACCATAATGGTAATGTTGCATCAGCCTCTAAATATGATGTGATTGGCCAGCTTTAGATTTGTAGCTAAGAAAGGACCGTTATAGCGAGGCGTGGTAGCTGACGCAGAATGTATCAACATATTTAATAAAACAATAAACAATAAAGCACTTAATTGATTTCGATACTGCATGCCATCTGAGCAGTAAGCGCTCTTAAGCTGAAAGTTAAACAATTAAGAATCAAAATCCAACCCGGTTTCTTTTATTGGTCAAAAATTCAATTTCATCGTACGCCCTAGCACGGTGTAGCTAATAGACTCAAAAGTAAATAAACGTAACTGGCGCAGTCGGTAGGATAGTGTTAATTCTATTGAATCGCTATCGCAAAAAAACCCACGCCTTTAGACATTCATGCGACGGTCCAAGTTTAATAAAAACCTTGACAATAACGTGAAACCGTGTAACGCAGTGTCAGCAAAGAATTTGAATCATAAAACTCTATTCAATTTGTGAGAGGCTGTAAATCCAATCCTAAAATCCTTGTGAAAATTAAAATCTACCTTAAAAAAAAAAAAAATAAATAAAAATAATAGATTAATAAATGAAAAACAAGAGAGAACGCTATAGTCGAGTTCCCCGACTAGCTGATACCAGTTACTCAGATGGTGAAAGTGCGCAGGACACACAACACTCACAGTTTTTGCGGTTTGTGGGCGTTAGAGTGGGCGTGGCAAAAAGTTTTTTGGCAAATCGATAGAATTTTACAAGACTAATACGAAAAAATATCAAAACATTTTTCAAAAGTGTGGGCGTGGCAGCTTTTGGCGGTTTGTGGGCGTTAGGGTGGGCGTGGCAAATATTTTTTTGGCAAACCGATAGAAATTAAGGAAACTAACACAAAAATGAAAAAATATCGAAACATTTTTCAAAAGTGTGGGCGTGGCAGTTTTAGGCGGTTTGTGGGCGTTAGAGTGGGCGTGGCAACATGAATCGACAAACTTGCGCTGCTTCTTTGTCTCTGGAGTCTGCATGCTGAATCTCAACTTTGTAGCTTTTGTAGTTCCTGAGATCTCGACGCTCATACGGACGGACAGACGGACGGACAGACGGACATGGCCAGATCGACTCGGCTATTGATCCTGATCAAGAATATATATACTTTATATGGTCGGAATCGCTTCCTTCTGCCTGTTACATACTTTTCAACTAATCTAGTATACCCCTTTACTCTACGAGTAACGGGTATAAACATAACCGAATGATTATCGATCTTAAATTTGTTTCGCTTCAGCAGAGAGAATATTTTGACGGACTAATAGGTCGATATCTTATCCACTATAAAGGCAAATATTGATCTTAAAATGTTAATTTTATGGACCCCTACGGCATTCATATTGAACAAAATAGAACTACAGATATATTCAATATCGAAGCTAGTTCGGGAATGGTAGAACAGATACCAGTCGATTGAAAAACGTGTGACGGTTTCGACGGAAGAAACCATTCTATTTTCGAAATATGAAATCAAAAATTGTCCAGACTATAAATAATTGGGATGTCTGCCACACCTTAAAATATAACCGCCACCCCCAGATATTAAATTCCAAGTAACCGAAACACCTACCATGCCTTAGATATACTACACACCGACTTATATACTATATACGGAAAATATGTTGTTACTATAATTGACAACATTTCTAAGTTTGCCCTTGGATGCACAATCCTTGCCATTATTATGCACTTCATGGTAGCGAACAACATACCTAGGAACATTGCTTACGATCAAGGGGCTGAATACAATTCAAACTATTTTAAGGATTTTTGTATAATATAAAACGGCATCCTTTCAACAATCTTCTAGTTATGCCCCATTCGAAAGACTACATTCTACACTCACTGAAGTGTATCGACTCATTTTGGAAGAAAAGAAATATAAAAATGGACAGATAGACCACGAGGAGATTCTAACAGAAACTTACATTACATATAATAACGCTATACACTCGGCTACTAAGCTGACCCCAATGAACTGTTTTCGGGACGTACACACTTATTCAATCAAACCATTAAACTTGACGATGAGCATGACTACCTGCAAAAATTTAATGAATTCCAAAATACAATATACCCTACAATATGTAAACTAGTTCAAAATAATAAGGTTAATAACATTGGCAATTTAAAACCAGAAAGGAAAGGCGCTATTCATTTCGTAAGGATAGTTGGCGCTATAAGCTCAGCCCTAGATTTTCAAAACAGACGGTAAATACTGACGCGGGCGTTACTTTTACTACAAACAAAAGACAAAAAAATACATAAATCTAAAATTAAGACACAATTAGGACGCATGTAGGGAATTCCAAATGTAATCTGAATATGAAATCTTAACTGGGAACATAAATGGGATACACAGATTGGTAGAGAAATAAATAATGTAGATAACAAGATTACATTTTTAGAATGTACGACTAGAATAACGCTGATAATGATTTGTTACGTCGGCGTATTAGTGCCCGTGTCCTGGGTAAGGACTAAGGCCGAGGGAGGTGCATCTGATGTTCAGGCACCATGTTGCCAGCGTAAGCTTGTCGATTTTGGGTCGTGGGATCTTGGTAAGCCCCTCACCTCTCCAACATAACGAGAATAAATATTATTAGTGCCTGTAAAAGTTCGTACCGTTCGTCAGTCAGCAGTACTCACCCCTTTTGGAAATGTTTACCTACCCATTTTGTTGTAATTAAAATAATAGAATAATTTTATTGAGTAATAAATTGTTGACTAGTGCCATGTGTAATACAAACATTAAAGGCTAGCATACAAAGATTATGAGAAGTTGATTACAATCGAGTAATCGAATTCATCACCAGGCTACGGTGCGCAGGTCAACAAAAATGGTTGGATATTCACAACTACAAACGTCGCTCTGAGGGCTCTTGTTTTTGCATAACAAAAACAAGGACGATACTCGCCGCTAAAAAGTTATTTTTATTTAAACAATATCGAACATTAAATATTTAATTTCTGTCAATGAAATACATTGCCTGAAAGAGGCTAACAATAAAATATGTTTCTCTATACATGATACCCTTCGGTTACCATTGTTACAAAAATATACTTATATTTACTAACTGTGTGAAAATAAAATAAGCACGTGAGTATATGCATATATAAAAATATAGAGAAAACTCGGGAACAGTGTTCCGTCAAACATACCCCATATTAATCCGGAGCGAGGAGATCTCGACGCGTTGGATCCTTGGTGTTGCTATATATACTGACGGAGTTATACATACTGTCAGGAGTCTTAAAACTCCCCACAAATCCGGGTGCAAGAGATCGGCATAGCAACGGAGAAGACGGCTGGAATGCGAAAGGAGTCAAGGGCGGTCAGGTCAAACGGGAAATAATGGACCTTGGACCCCGGCAAAGCGGAGAGACCGTGAAATAACGGTACCGCGCTGGACCTTGGACTCGAGCCAGCCAAGGGCACAAAGGTCGAACGGTAACGGTGCGGACTTTGGACAAACACAAAGAGGACGCACCGTAAACTAACGGGACATGTTTTGGACCTTGTACCCGAGCGAGCCGTGTGCAAAAAGGGAAATAACGGGATTCCCGCAGCCTATATAAGAGACGGCGCAGGCGCAGCTCTGGACAGTCAGTCAGTTGAACACGCGTAGGGCGCGAGGCGGGCGCGAGGCGGGCGCGAGGCGGGCGCGAGGCGCTCAGTCCGGACACGGGCGTGCCACACAGACAGCCGATCAGGAAAAGTACGCGGAGTTCCACACAGACAGTCGATCAGGAAAAGAACGCGGAGTACACAGACAGTCATTAAGAAATAAGAAAGTGCGCGGAGAGCCATACAGCCACACAGTCGATCCGGAAAAGTATGCGGAGTACACGGACAGTCAGCGAGAAAGTACGCCACACGGGCAGACAGTCAGCGAGAAGTGCGTGGAGAGCTACACAGTGAAGCGAACGAGCGAAAGTGCAAGTGCGTCGAAGCGAGCATCCAGAGAGGATCTCCGCAAGTAAGGACCAGCGAAGGACAAGCGAACACCAGGACCTAGCGTGGTCAGAAAGCGACGGTGGAGTCGATGGTCGGCAAAGGTGGTTCGGGGAGGAGCACTAGCTTGTCTCACGGACGATACACCCTGTCACCATAACATGCTAAGCCCCAGGCGAGCCGGTACGGATCCGCCATCGAAAGCGACGCAGGACGGCGAAGGAGGAACGACGCGCCTCCGACGGCGAGAATCACAGAATTCTCTTCAGCGAATAAAGGTGGTTTAAATATGAAACTTCTTCTTGGTCGGGCAATCACACAAATCATAAATTTGGTAGGACAAACAAACAAACTCTCTGAGCTAGCCGTTGCAATTCGAGCAGGAACTAAGAAAACAGTTCGTTACAATACATATACATTCGTGCACCCATAATTTGTAACCGAACAATAAGAAAATATACACAAACAAATAGAAAACAAGAAAGAACGCTATAGTCGAGTTCCCCGACTATCTGATACCCGTTACTCAGCTAGTAAAAGTGCGATAGAGTCTTCAGCACTGACAGTTTTTGGTGGTTTATGGGCGCTAGAGTGGGCGTGGCAAAAAGTTTTTTGGCAAATCGATAGAAATTTACAAGACTAATACAAAAATGAAAAAATATCAAAACGTTTTTCAAAAGTGTGGGCGTGGCAGCTTTGGGCGGTTTGTGGGCGTTAGAGTGGGCGTGGCAAAAAGTTTTTCTGCAGATCGATAGAAATTTACAATACTAATATATAAATGGAAAAATATCAAAATATTTTTCAAAAATGTGGGCGTGGCAGTTTTGGGCGGTTTGTGGGCGTTAGAGAGGGCGTGGCAACATGAATCGACAAACTTGCGCTGCGTCTATGTCTCTGGAGTCTGTATGCTTATTCTCAACTTTCTAGCATTTATAGTTCCTGAGATCTCGACGTTCATACGGACGGACAGACAGACGGACAGACAGACGGACAGACAGACGGACGGACAGACGGACATGGTCAGATCGACTCGGCTATTAATCCTGATCAAGAATATATATACTTTATATGGTCGGAATCGCTTCCTTCTGCCTGTTACATACTTTTCAACTAATCTAGTATACCCCTTTACTCTACGAGTAACGGGTATAAACATAACCGAATGATTATCGATCTTAAATTTGTTTCGCTTCAGCAGAGAGAATATTTTGACGGACTAATAGGTCGATATCTTATCCACTATAAAGGCAAATATTGATCTTAAAATGTTAATTTTATGGACCCCTACGGCATTCATATTGAACAAAATAGAACTACAGATATATTCAATATCGAAGCTAGTTCGGGAATGGTAGAACAGATACCAGTCGATTGAAAAACGTGTGACGGTTTCGACGGAAGAAACCATTCTATTTTCGAAATATGAAATCAAAAATTGTCCAGACTATAAATAATTGGGATGTCTGCCACACCTTAAAATATAACCGCCACCCCCCAGATATTAAATTCCAAGTAACCGAAACACCTACCATGCCTTAGATATACTACACACCGACTTATATACTATATACGGAAAATATGTTGTTACTATAATTGACAACATTTCTAAGTTTGCCCTTGGATGCACAATCCTTGCCATTATTATGCACTTCATGGTAGCGAACAACATACCTAGGAACATTGCTTACGATCAAGGGGCTGAATACAATTCAAACTATTTTAAGGATTTTTGTATAATATAAAACGGCATCCTTTCAACAATCTTCTAGTTATGCCCCATTCGAAAGACTACATTCTACACTCACTGAAGTGTATCGACTCATTTTGGAAGAAAAGAAATATAAAAATGGACAGATAGACCACGAGGAGATTCTAACAGAAACTTACATTACATATAATAACGCTATACACTCGGCTACTAAGCTGACCCCAATGAACTGTTTTCGGGACGTACACACTTATTCAATCAAACCATTAAACTTGACGATGAGCATGACTACCTGCAAAAATTTAATGAATTCCAAAATACAATATACCCTACAATATGTAAACTAGTTCAAAATAATAAGGTTAATAACATTGGCAATTTAAAACCAGAAAGGAAAGGCGCTATTCATTTCGTAAGGATAGTTGGCGCTATAAGCTCAGCCCTAGATTTTCAAAACAGACGGTAAATACTGACGCGGGCGTTACTTTTACTACAAACAAAAGACAAAAAAATACATAAATCTAAAATTAAGACACAATTAGGACGCATGTAGGGAATTCCAAATGTAATCTGAATATGAAATCTTAACTGGGAACATAAATGGGATACACAGATTGGTAGAGAAATAAATAATGTAGATAACAAGATTACATTTTTAGAATGTACGACTAGAATAACGCTGATAATGATTTGTTACGTCGGCGTATTAGTGCCCGTGTCCTGGGTAAGGACTAAGGCCGAGGGAGGTGCATCTGATGTTCAGGCACCATGTTGCCAGCGTAAGCTTGTCGATTTTGGGTCGTGGGATCTTGGTAAGCCCCTCACCTCTCCAACATAACGAGAATAAATATTATTAGTGCCTGTAAAAGTTCGTACCGTTCGTCAGTCAGCAGTACTCACCCCTTTTGGAAATGTTTACCTACCCATTTTGTTGTAATTAAAATAATAGAATAATTTTATTGAGTAATAAATTGTTGACTAGTGCCATGTGTAATACAAACATTAAAGGCTAGCATACAAAGATTATGAGAAGTTGATTACAATCGAGTAATCGAATTCATCACCAGGCTACGGTGCGCAGGTCAACAAAAATGGTTGGATATTCACAACTACAAACGTCGCTCTGAGGGCTCTTGTTTTTGCATAACAAAAACAAGGACGATACTCGCCGCTAAAAAGTTATTTTTATTTAAACAATATCGAACATTAAATATTTAATTTCTGTCAATGAAATACATTGCCTGAAAGAGGCTAACAATAAAATATGTTTCTCTATACATGATACCCTTCGGTTACCATTGTTACAAAAATATACTTATATTTACTAACTGTGTGAAAATAAAATAAGCACGTGAGTATATGCATATATAAAAATATAGAGAAAACTCGGGAACAGTGTTCCGTCAAACATACCCCATATTAATCCGGAGCGAGGAGATCTCGACGCGTTGGATCCTTGGTGTTGCTATATATACTGACGGAGTTATACATACTGTCAGGAGTCTTAAAACTCCCCACAAATCCGGGTGCAAGAGATCGGCATAGCAACGGAGAAGACGGCTGGAATGCGAAAGGAGTCAAGGGCGGTCAGGTCAAACGGGAAATAATGGACCTTGGACCCCGGCAAAGCGGAGAGACCGTGAAATAACGGTACCGCGCTGGACCTTGGACTCGAGCCAGCCAAGGGCACAAAGGTCGAACGGTAACGGTGCGGACTTTGGACAAACACAAAGAGGACGCACCGTAAACTAACGGGACATGTTTTGGACCTTGTACCCGAGCGAGCCGTGTGCAAAAAGGGAAATAACGGGATTCCCGCAGCCTATATAAGAGACGGCGCAGGCGCAGCTCTGGACAGTCAGTCAGTTGAACACGCGTAGGGCGCGAGGCGGGCGCGAGGCGCTCAGTCCGGACACGGGCGTGCCACACAGACAGCCGATCAGGAAAAGTACGCGGAGTTCCACACAGACAGTCGATCAGGAAAAGAACGCGGAGTACACAGACAGTCATTAAGAAATAAGAAAGTGCGCGGAGAGCCATACAGCCACACAGTCGATCCGGAAAAGTATGCGGAGTACACGGACAGTCAGCGAGAAAGTACGCCACACGGGCAGACAGTCAGCGAGAAGTGCGTGGAGAGCTACACAGTGAAGCGAACGAGCGAAAGTGCAAGTGCGTCGAAGCGAGCATCCAGAGAGGATCTCCGCAAGTAAGGACCAGCGAAGGACAAGCGAACACCAGGACCTAGCGTGGTCAGAAAGCGACGGTGGAGTCGATGGTCGGCAAAGGTGGTTCGGGGAGGAGCACTAGCTTGTCTCACGGACGATACACCCTGTCACCATAACATGCTAAGCCCCAGGCGAGCCGGTACGGATCCGCCATCGAAAGCGACGCAGGACGGCGAAGGAGGAACGACGCGCCTCCGACGGCGAGAATCACAGAATTCTCTTCAGCGAATAAAGGTGGTTTAAATATGAAACTTCTTCTTGGTCGGGCAATCACACAAATCATAAATTTGGTAGGACAAACAAACAAACTCTCTGAGCTAGCCGTTGCAATTCGAGCAGGAACTAAGAAAACAGTTCGTTACAATACATATACATTCGTGCACCCATAATTTGTAACCGAACAATAAGAAAATATACACAAACAAATAGAAAACAAGAAAGAACGCTATAGTCGAGTTCCCCGACTATCTGATACCCGTTACTCAGCTAGTAAAAGTGCGATAGAGTCTTCAGCACTGACAGTTTTTGGTGGTTTATGGGCGCTAGAGTGGGCGTGGCAAAAAGTTTTTTGGCAAATCGATAGAAATTTACAAGACTAATACAAAAATGAAAAAATATCAAAACGTTTTTCAAAAGTGTGGGCGTGGCAGCTTTGGGCGGTTTGTGGGCGTTAGAGTGGGCGTGGCAAAAAGTTTTTCTGCAGATCGATAGAAATTTACAATACTAATATATAAATGGAAAAATATCAAAATATTTTTCAAAAATGTGGGCGTGGCAGTTTTGGGCGGTTTGTGGGCGTTAGAGAGGGCGTGGCAACATGAATCGACAAACTTGCGCTGCGTCTATGTCTCTGGAGTCTGTATGCTTATTCTCAACTTTCTAGCATTTATAGTTCCTGAGATCTCGACGTTCATACGGACGGACAGACAGACGGACGGACAGACGGACAGACAGACGGACGGACAGACGGACATGGTCAGATCGACTCGGCTATTAATCCTGATCAAGAATATATATACTTTATATGGTCGGAAACGCTTCCCTCTCCCTGCTACATACTTTTCAACGAATCTAGTATACCCTTTTACTCTACGAGTAACGGGTATAAATAGAGAGAACGCTATAGTCGAGTTCCCCGACGATCTAAAACCCGTTACTCAGATAGTGGAAGGGAGAAGGAGAGTCTTCAACACTGACAGTTTTTGCGGTTTGTGGGCGTTAGAGTGAGCGTGTGCAAAAAGTTTTTTGGCAAATCGATAGAAATTTAAAATTCTAATACAAAAATGAAAAAATATCAAAACATTTTTCAAAAGTGTGGGCGTGGCAGATTTGGGCGGTTTGTGGGCGTTAGAGTGGGCGTGGCAAGAAGTTTTTCGGCAAACCGATAGAAATTAAGGAGACTAACACAAAAATGAAAAAATATCCAAACAATTTTCAAAAGTGTGGGCGTGGCAGTTTTAGGCGGTTTGTGGGCGTTAGAGTAGGCGTGGCAACATGAATCGACAAACTTGCGCTGATTCTATGTCTCTGGAGTCTGCATGCTGAATCTCAACTTTCTAGCTTTTATAGTTCCTGAGATCTCGACGTTCATACGGACGGACAGACGGACATGGCCAGATCGACTCGGCTATTGATCCTGATCAAGAATATATATACTTTATATAGTCGGAAACGCTTCCTTCTGCCTGTAACATACTTTTTAACGAATCTTGTATACCCTTTTACTTTACAAGTAACGGGTATAAATACACTAAGTAAAGGTCTTTCTTTAGATATTTATATGAATAAATGACTGAATGATTTGTTTTTCTGCGGCACGCTTCGGCTCCGACTCTCAGATTACTTAAATTGTTTAAAAAGTCCACGTTGTTACTTTGTTTTTGCTGATATCCACATTTACAAAAATGCACCGGTTCACTTATTCTTTGTTTATTTGTTTTGCCGTTTGCGTTTTAATTATGCACTTATTGGGGTTGTGGGATAATGGATACAATTCTTTCCAGGGTATGATGATGGTCCCGTCTCCGCTGTACTGATCTATTGTACATTTTTACTAGCTTCAATAGTGCCAGTTATATTAATAGGGCGGCGATGAACTCCAAGGTATGCTGCACACCTTCTTGTTCCTCTTTGTGGTCGATGACGTTGACGGTGTTGATCACATTGGCGGTGTTGTCGGAGGTTTTAGACTCCTTGCCGCCCATCTAGAGATTTCTATTAAATTAGGGTTTTTCTTCAAGCGTGTTCCTTGTATTGGTCCTGGATTCTTCCAGAATACGTCCTGTTATCATAGGGGTTGACAGTGACTGAAGTTATTCTCGAGTATTGGCTTTCGGGTAGTCAGTTCGAGTCTTCCCGGATATTCACTTTCGGCTGTTCACTTTGAGTCTTCCCGGTTATAGACTTTCGGGTATTCACTTCAAGTCTTCCCGGTTATAGAGTAAGGGATATTCACCCGGGTATTGACTTACGGGTATTACCCGGTTATTGACTATTTTATCGGTGGGCTTATACTATTTTTATACCAGCTTAGAGCTTTTCTGAGCTATCGGTCTTCTATGCCAAGTGTTCCCACCTAGGAGTCATATTTCTAAATTCCCCTATTTTGGGAGTCAATACCCCATTGGTGAACTGTGCTCTTAACTGGAGTAGGTTTTTATATACTAGATTCGTTGAAAAGTATGTAACAGGGAGAAGGAAGCGTTTCCGACCATATAAAGTATATATTCTTGATCAGGATCAATAGCCGAGTCGATCTGACCATGTCCGTCCGTCTGTCTGTCCGTCTGTCTGTCTGTCTGTCTGTCTGTCTGTCTGTCCGTCCGTTTGAACGTCGAGATCTCAGGAACTATAAATGCTAGAAAGTTGAGAATAAGCATACAGACTGCAGAGACATAAACGCAGCGCAAATTTGTCGATTAATGTTGCCACGCCCACTCTAACGCCCACAAACCGCCCAAAACTGCCATGCCCACATTTTTGAAAAATGTTTTGATATTTTTCCATTTTCTTATTAGTATTGTAAAATTTCTATCGATATGCAGAAAAACTTTTTGCCACGCCCACGCTTACACCCACAAACCGCCAAAAACTGCCACGCCCATACTTTTAAAAAATGTTGTGACATTTTTTCATATTTTTGTTCGTCTTGTAAATTTAACTCTATATACCAAAATTCGTTTTGCCATGCCCACTCTAACGCCCACAAACCGCCAAAAACGGTCAGTGTTGTAATTTCTCTTCGCACTTTCACTAGATTAGTAACGGGTATCAGATAGTCGGGGAATCCGAATATAGCGTTCTATCTTGTTTTTTCTGCGCCCTATTGCGGCCGCTGAACTGGTCATCGGAAACTCATTTATTGTCGATTTATTGTCAACGTGATGATAGTACCCCTTCCCCTGCTTTTAGATTCTGGTTGTGAATTTTAAAAGTTTTAAGATCTTACAAAAAAGGTGTACGTAACAGATTTGACTAGGTTTCACTTAAATAATATTGCAAAAAGCTTATTATCACCAAACTCAAAATAATTCCAACATTTATATTAAATAGCAAAAAAAAAATCGATTAGATAAACAAAAAAATAATGAAAAAAGCAAAACGAGTTAGAATAGCAGATCGAAATAAGAAAATCTTTACAATATACTTTCCCTCTGTTTAAATTTGTATATTTGTATATTTATTGTAATACCAAACTTTATAACAAGTAAGAGCACACAAACATTGTTTTTTAAAAAAGCATGTAACAGAATTCATCATGTAAATATGTGAGACCTGCAAAGAACTATCTTCGATACATCCAACCAAGAGGGCATCAAAAGGATATTAACAAATCGGTGGGCAAATTGTGACACGGTGGAGACATTTGTATTTAGTGCCCCAAACCGGGTGGAACTGATCAGATAGGCGAACATTCGACAACACGGATATAACCATCAGGACATTGTCAACATCACGATCCCGGAACGATCGAACTTACTCAACAATCTGTCACAAACTGGTTCCAATTTCGTCAAGCTGATTATGGAAGCCAAATACGGAGTTTTAAATATGGAGTACGCAACGACTGAATGGAACATACTTTAAAGTCCTTGAGTTTGAGTGTAGTTTTTCTACTCGCTGGAGTAGCATCGGCCACATCACCCGTCATTCCTTCGTAATGGCCCTCTCTTCAGTCTTGGGGGGGGAGGAGTTACCACTACCCCCGAAACCGTCAGGACCCCGCTGAGTGACAACGGCATCAAGGGCCACAGCAACAACAGCTCAGCAGTTTACGTATTCTAGTGAACATACACAAACAACAGCATATTGTGAAATACACCTATGCACATGTTGACACACACACCTTGAGTGTACATGCTCTCGAAAATTCTGGAAATAGATTTCACCATAATGGTAATGTTGCATCAGCCTCTAAATATGATGTGATTGGCCAGCTTTAGATTTGTAGCTAAGAAAGGACCGTTATAGCGAGGCGTGGTAGCTGACGCAGAATGTATCAACATATTTAATAAAACAATAAAGCACTTAATTGATTTCGATACTGCATGCCATCTGAGCAGTAAGCGCTCTTAAGCTGAAAGTTAAACAATTAAGAATCAAAATCCAACCCGGTTTCTTTTATTGGTCAAAAATTCAATTTCATCGTACGCCCTAGCACGGTGTAGCTAATAGACTCAAAAGTAAATAAACGTAACTGGCGCAGTCGGTAGGATAGTGTTAATTCTATTGAATCGCTATCGCAAAAAAACCCACGCCTTTAGACATTCATGCGACGGTCCATATCGTTCAAGTTTAATAAAAACCTTGACAATAACGTGAAACCGTGTAACGCAGTGTCAGCAAAGAATTTGAATCATAAAACTCTATTCAATTTGTGAGAGGCTGTAAATCCAATCCTAAAATCCTTGTGAAAATTAAAATCTACCTTAAAAAAAAAAAAATAAATAAAAATAATAGATTAATAAATGAAAAACAAGAGAGAACGCTATAGTCGAGTTCCCCGACTAGCTGATACCAGTTACTCAGATGGTGAAAGTGCGCAGGACACACAACACTCACAGTTTTTGCGGTTTGTGGGCGTTAAAGTGGGCGTGGCAAAAAGTTTTTTGGCAAATCGATAGAATTTTACAAGACTAATACGAAAAAATATCAAAACATTTTTCAAAAGTGTGGGCGTGGCAGCTTTTGGCGGTTTGTGGGCGTTAGGGTGGGCGTGGCAAATATTTTTTTGGCAAACCGATAGAAATTAAGGAAACTATCACAAAAATGAAAAAATATCGAAACATTTTTCAAAAGTGTGGGCGTGGCAGTTTTAGGCGGTTTGTGGGCGTTAGAGTGGGCGTGGCAACATGAATCGACAAACTTGCGCTGCTTCTTTGTCTCTGGAGTCTGCATGCTGAATCTCAACTTTGTAGCTTTTGTAGTTCCTGAGATCTCGACGCTCATACGGACGGACAGACGGACGGACAGACGGACATGGCCAGATCGACTCGGCTATTGATCCTGATCAAGAATATATATACTTTATATGGTCGGAAACGCTTCCTTCTGCCTGTTACATACTTTTCAACGAATCTAGTATGCCCTTTTACTCTACGAGTAACGGGTATAATAAAATTCAACAATATCGAATAAAATAAATAAATACGATACAAACTAAGATTCATACCGACAGACCAAAGGCAAAGTCAATCTAAATACACAAAATAAAGCATAATAACAACAAATAAATAAATAAAACAAGAGAGAATCTTGTAGTCGAGTTTTTCGACTATCTGATACCCGTTACTCAGCTAGTGAAAGTGCAAAGGTGAAATTTCAACACTGACCGTTTTTGGCGGTTATTGGGCGTTAGAGTGGGCGTGGCAAAAAGTTTTTTGGCAAATCGAGAGATATTTACAAGACTTACAAAAATGTGAAAATATATCAAAACATTTTTCAAAAGTGTGGGCGTGGCAGCTTTGGGCGGTTTGTGGGCGTTGGAACGGTCGTGGCAGCATGGGTCAACAAACTTGCGCTGCGTCTGTCTCTGGAGTCTGCAGGCTTAATCGCAACATTCTAGGTTTTATAGTTCCTAGAGGACAGACAGACGGACAGCCGGATGGACATGGCCAGATCGACTCGGCTATTGATCCTGATCAAGAATATATATGTATACTTAATATGGTCGGAAACGCTTCCTTCTGCCTTTTACATAGTTTTCAACGCCCTTTTACTCTACGGGTAACGGGTTTAAATATCCAGGAGTTTTCAGGTGATCAGTCCAAGTTCCGCTCATGGAAGAAGGGAGTAGACCGTATTTTAGAAGCGTATAGTGCTTTTCGGGGAACACATATTTATTTTACAGTAAATAACCACAACATACCAGATTTGCGATAACTTATAAGCCTTTTACAACTACCCAAAAACAAAATATCTCTGATAAGCCACAAAAGTCCTTGAATCACAATACTAACCAGACTAATAATAACCACATCAGAACATATCCAACACCTTTCCTACATTATAACTTACCAGTGCCATATTCAGTTCCACAAATTTATCAAACAACACTAATTAAAAATCCACCATATCGTTATCAAACATCCTATTACTTTTATACAAACAATATTTTTCAAGCAACCTAAAATGCAAGCTTTAAACCGCGACCAATTTTTAACATCCATCGAAACAATGCATTTGATCAGAATAGATGTAGACAACAATCCCAATATCAAAATCAACAATCAATTCGAGTTTCCATGTGCGAAACCAACCAATAAAGCGATCAAGACCATTTAACAGTGGACAGACTAGGATAAATATGGACAAATCGATAAGCGTTGCTTATCAGCAATATATTCCATCAATCCATCTCACGGCTTTACGTACTATTATCCGGAGTATCATTATCAACGTGACGAAAACAACCAAAGTTCACAAGCAACACAACTGCCACAACAGAATAATACAGAAGAGGCATACAATTACAACCAAGAGCCCAATGTCGAACCAACTGAAAATGTTCAGCCACAAGCCTTTGATAACCCCAATATATGACAATTAAATACAATGAAAATAATTTAAAATGTCTTTTTGATACCAGTTCCACAGTTAACATGATATCCCAAAACGTTTTAGAATCGTACCAATCAAGAATACCAATATTCTTTGTCACATCAACAGTGGACCACTTCTTATCTATAAAAGTATAACCATACCTTGTAAGATTTTATTCCCAAGAGCAAGGGAATTTTTATTGCACCCATTCTCTGAAACTACGACCTTGCAACAATAAGCTTCGGCGATCAATTGGTGAATCTTTAAAATAATAAAACGGAACTAATCGAAGGCAAAGCAGCACAAGAAAAGAGTCACGTTAAGAGTCATTTATGAAATAATTCAACCATATTAGAATCTGACCTTTACACATTGGAACATCTAAATAAAGAAGAAAAACAAATATTGTGTGCACTCCTGCAGCAATACCATAACATACAGTACTATGGTGGTGATAAGACGACAATTGCTAATCAAACCAAACAAACTCAATCTACCCATTTATTACACGCTATACAGTTACCCACAAGCTTATGAGCAAGATGTCGAAATAAATAATGGCGCCTGCCATTCGGATTAAGAAACGCGCCAGTTACCTTTCAACGGTGCATGAATGATATTGTCTCGTGTACTTGGACGACATAATTGTATTCTCGACATCCGTGGAAGACCATCTACAATCTTTCGGATTAGTTCTCGGCAGAAGCAAAATGAATTCGCTGTTGCTTGGATGCGTGTGGAACAGTTTCTCACAATAAAAAGCCAAGAGCTGCACATTCAGCTCAGTTCAATTCTTATTAAAGTCTATTTTCAAAGGTTTAGAGATGAAATTAGACATACAACATTCTATCGGATTCATTGCAGTTTCTTTCTAGCAGTAAGCAAAGAATTCAATATCGTTGATCAATCCAAACTCAATTTCATATATTTTTTATAAGTTTTAATAATATAAAATTCAAAGATCCGGCGCAGACATACTCCGCCTTGAAAGCTCCTTGCAACCTAGTCGTCTATCGGTAGAGGGCAGATCCAATATATGCTCCGCTTGTAGACTCCAGTTTTGGTGATGATTGTGACGACGCGGACTTGGCCATCAGAACTGGGATAGGTCACTTGGACGCGGCCTAGTATCCATTGCCCAGGTGCTGTGTTGTCCTTCGCAATGAGAACAAGACTTCAGGCGTCACGATTTTGGAGGCATATAGCCATTTGCAGCGCTGCTGTTGCAAAGTCAAGTATTTATAGATCCATCTTATCCAGAAATGAAGCAACCTATCCGCTTCCATCTGATGTAGCTGATAACATCAGATCATTCAGCGTCCAATTCAAAAATGGCCTGGCGTCAACGCAATTAGGTCCGTGTCCTGTGGTCTGGAAGACTAGTGGCCTTGAGTTCCTCCCCTCTCCCGCTTGCGTGATAGCCGTTATAAGCTCCTAGTAGTTTCATTGAAACTACTTTGTGTTGAGATCCGAGATCTGCTGAAAGTTGTTCAGATGCTCCGGAAATTTAAATCGGACCCGAGTCTAGCGAACAGGGCAAACATGTCCGCAAAATACGGAGAACTCAGCAAGGTGAACTGTTGTTAGAAGGATAAGCCTCGGAAAGCGTTCCCAAATGTAAGAGTGAACCAGAAGCGATACTGAAAAAGATGGCCTTGGTGGGAACGGGTCCACATAGAATAGCTTTCTCTTGTAGCGGAATATACAAGACTACGACAGCAGAGGAGCTCCACAGCTGCCTGGTCACTCACTACCACTCCCTGACCTCGAAATCGTTGACGCATCCAAGCGAATCAAACCCAACATATAGAGCGCCTCCAACACCGATAGCAGGCTCGTAATCCCCCAGAAACAGAATGGGGATTGCGGAGTGCCTGACGATCGTCGTTGGTAGTTACTTTAGGGACCGTCTTCCTTGGGACGATACGGAAGCTGTTCCAAAAAGATACCGACTTTCGGCATGTGTTCCTCTAGGATCTGAGATTGGTCCGATCCTGAAGAAAATCATGTACGATGGGATCTTGGGCATCTACAGGCCCCTGGAAGTTGAGCTGCATTCCTTTTCGAACGATTTGGCAATAACAGCAGTCGTCAAAACAATCACAGATTTACAATACAAATGTAACGTCACGATTGGAGCTGCCATCCACTGGCTCGAGAAAGCCGGGCTAACAATGGCGGTGCTCAAGACGGAGGCTGTCCTAGTAAGCAGCAGAAAAAAGATGGAGACTATGCTGGTCTCCGTCAACGGGACACAGGTCACAAGAGTCCCTAAAGTACTTGGGTGTTATGATAGACCACAGACTATCGTTCAAGGACCACGCCAAAAACGATTTAAGAAGGCAGCAATTACAACTACTGCATTGCCTAGTCTTATGCCCAACGTCGGAGGTCCTAGAAATCCGGCCAGAAAACTACTAGTGGCGGTAGCAATCTGCAGCAATGTCACTAGTAGGGGAAAATACCTGAAAGAAGGGCGCGCGGTGTTGCGGTCCAAGGCTCTTAGGCTCATTAGAGGATTCAGGACTATATCCGAAGTCGCAGCACTAGCTCTGGCAGGCTTGCCGCCAATGAACCTGGTGATCAAGGCTCATTTTGCCTCATCCGGCATAGCGCTACCCGGCTAGAAGACCACGAGTGGCAAAGCAGGTGGCAAACGTCGCACCAGGAGAGCTGGTCCTACCAGTGTCAACACAAACGCATGGACTTCCACCTAACCCAGTTCCTCACGGACCATGGTTGCTTTCGGTTCTATCTACTCCGGTTTCGCCACGGGCAGTCACCAATGCCTGTACTGCGATGGTGAGGAAACAGCAGAGGATGTACTAATGCACTGCTCCAGGTTTGCGGTGGAGAGAGAACAGCTAGTGGCTCGTTCGCGGCTATGTTGGCGAACAGTGGACGGAAGGAGGTATCTTTTAAAGATATTAATTTTCCTACCGTATAATACAAATGTCGGCCAACAACCTTGCTGATTGTAATGCATCCAGATGGGCCCAGCATAGTCGACGCCTGCTTTCTTAAAATATTTCGGTGTGTATATTCAAATATATAGTGAAGTAAATATGCTTATTAGGTATTAAAACTATGTGTTTTGTAGTGTACGACGTATTGGCAAGAGTAAGCCGACCTCCTACACGAACAATGGGAATTCCATTACCTGTATCAAAAAATGGATTCATATCTTGAAATTTAGTGGATCTTGCCTTCTTGTAATTTACCTATTTCATCTTGAAACTCTACATTTTGTATATTTAAAACTACGTAATTCAAACCGCCATTTATCTCATCGGCTGTCTGAGCCCCGAACCAAGCTAAATCAGTATAAATCATTCGCCGCCATCGATATATATATCCTTTATCCTTTTAAAATTATGCATTCTCCTATTATATCAACAACTATTAACTGCGGGCTGGCCATTAACGTGAGTTTTAAGCTACGTTGCTCTGGATTATTTTAATTCTTGTGTATCAGCATTTCCGGCCACTGCTCGCTCGCGGCGTGCAAGAAGTTTTTACCTATCCAACACATTGTTGAATCGCGTAATTCTGCGGTATGCAGACCCAACGAAACTATGTCGGCTGGATTCCATTTCGATCGCACCCCAAACCAATCGTGCGCCAGAGTAAATTCCTGAATGCATGCTACTCGATTCGCTACAAACGTTGTCCAACAACTGTCGTGTGAAGTAATCCAGTTAAGAACAATAGTTGAATCTGTAAAATAACTAGTTCGAGATACTGAGATAGAGACACATTTCTGTATCTTTTTCATTCCTTCTAACTCTAAACACGGTAAAGAGTTGACCCGCACTGGCGCTACCTTGGACTTTGCAGTTAATAATTTCACTGTTATAACTCCTGAGTTGTCGTAGATGGCGGCCCCAAAGGCACGACAAGAAGCATCGGAGAAACCACACAGTTGCAAGTCTTAAACTTCACTGTCTATCGGCACTCCTGCACGAGGCAACATAGTGCACATTTGAGCACTAGATTTAAGTTTTCACTGCTTGTCCCGTATGTAAACTGAAATATTTCGGAATATGGGCCCAGCATATGCTAAGGTTTTTTTGCTGTATTTGTTTGCTTAAGTGAGGGGCCACTGTATGGCCTCTGCGCACAGAGCTTTCGCTCTCGTCCCTCTTGTCCGCACTTACGAGCTCGTGTTGTAATGAGAGTAAGAGCGCCGCTCTAGTTTTAAGCTACAATCAGTTTTATGTATGCACCCGAATAAATCAGACTTATGCCCACTACGCCCCCGCTTTTTGTGCTTCTTCTTCGGTGGTTCTTTTTCGACTTTTCGTTTTGTGCTGTGGGAATTTTTCCCAACTTTGATCACTTGCTCAACTTATCTCTCGAGGACGACGCCCCCTTAACAAACATTGGTCCTTCAAGCCAGGATATTCTTCCCGTCTGCCAGCAGTTCCCGGCCATTTGTTCCGCCAAGATACGTACGAGCCTTCTTAAATTTTCTCACTGCCGTTCTTCAGCAGAGCTCCGAACATTCAATTTCGCACTGCTGTAAGACTATTTTCCGTGTCAATTCCACATCCGTGAATTTTCCGACACAACGGCAGGTGAGAAACTCAGTTTTCTTCATCGATCGACATTTTTCTTTTTAATCCGTCTTCGCTTCGTTCCGTTCTTTTTCCGTACATCAACGAGCAAACGGTCATATATGTATGTAAGTAACATACACATATATATATATATATCCAAATATGTTCATATGATCATACATAATACTTAGTTACATATATATTCATCCCATACATCCCAAAACATATGTACACAATTATATGTCGACGCAATTCTAACTCCGCGAATTTGCAAAGTAAAAAGTGAAATTGTGTGCTGAAAAAAATAAGGCATAATTAATATCGGCCAACTTGTGTGCACTGTCTTCGGGAATTCCCTTGTTCGCCGGACAGTCCGCCGCGTTTGCGATATTTATACCCGTTACTCGTAGGGTAAAAGGGTATACTAGATACGTTGAAAAGTATGTAACAGGAAGAAGGAAGCGTTTCCGACCATATAAAGTATATATCTTCTTGATCAGGATCAATAGCCGAGACGATCTGGCCATGTCCGTCCGTCTGTCCATCCGTCTGTCCGTCCGTCTGTTCGTCCGTCTGTCCGTCCGTATGAACGTCGAGATCTCAGGAACTATAAGAGCTAGCAAGTTGAGATTCAGCATCAGCTTCAAAGACATAGAAGCAGCGCAAGTTTTTCGATTCATGTTTCCACGGCTACTCTAACGCCCACAAACCGCCCAAAACTGCCACGCCCATACCTTTAAAAAATGTTTTGATATTTTTTCATTTTTGTATTAGTCTTGTAAATTTCTATCGATTTGCCAAAAAACTTTTTGTCACGCCCACTCTAACGCCCACAAACAGACCAAAGCTGTCACGCCCGCACTTTTGAAAAAATTTTTAATATTATTTCATTTTTGTATTAGTCTTGTACATTTCTATCGATTTGCCAAAAACCTTTTTTCCACGCCCACTCTAACGCCCACAAGCCACCAAAAACATGCAGTGTTAAAAACTCTTCTGCGCACTTCAAATAGCTGAGCAACGGGTATGAGATAGTCGGGGAACTCGACTATAGCGCTCTCTCTTGTTATACCCGTTACTCATGGAGTAAAAGGGTATACTAGATTCGTTGAAAAGTATGTAACAGGCAGAAGGAAGCGTTTCCGACCATATAGAGTATATATATTCTTGATCAGGATCAGTAGCCGAGTCGATCTGGCCATGTCCGTCTGTCCGTCCATCTGTCCGTCCGTCCGTCCGTCTGTCTGTCCGTCTGTCCGTATGAACGTCGAGATCTATCGATCTGATGAAAAACTTGTTGCCACGCCCACCCTAACGCCCACAAACCGGCCAAAACTGCCACGCCCACACTTTTGAAAAATGTTTTAATATTTTTTTATATTTGTATTAGTCTTGTAAATTTTTATCGATTTGCTAAAAAACTTTTTGCCACGCCCACAAACCGTCAAAAACTGTCAGTGATGAAGACTCTTCTTCACACTTCCACTAGCTGAGTAACGGGTATCAGATAGTCGGGGAACTCGACTATAGCGTTCTCTCTTGTTTTTTTTTCTCATCTTGGTTTTTCGCCACATAATTTTTCTGTCCTTTTACAGACATTAAATACAGTCCACTTCTCTATGCTTTACTGTGCCCATACATATGCATGCATGCCCATTTTCCGTATACGTATATTACCTGCCATTTTTCCAGGAACTAATCTCCGCTAATTAATTATTAAATTACGAATAAATATTTAAATATAAATAAATACAAATAAATTAAAAAACAAGAGAGAACGCTATAGTCGAGTTGCCCGACTATCTGATACCCGTTACTCAGCTAGTGGAAGTGCGAAGGCGAGTCTTCAACACTGACAGTTTTTTTCGGTTTGAGGGCGTTATAGTGGGCGTGGCAAAAAGTTTTTTGGTAAATCGATAGAAATTTACAAGTCTAATATAAAAATGAAAAAATATCAAAACATTTTTCAAAAGTGTGGGCGTAGCAGCTTTGGCCGGTTTGTGGGCGTTAGAGTGGGCGTGGCAAAAAGTTTTTTGGCAAATCGTTAGAAATTTATAAGACTAATACAAAAATGAAAAAATATCAAAACATTTTTCAAAAGTGTGGGCGTGGCAGTTTTGGGCGGTTTGTGGGCGTTAGAGTGGGCGTGGCTAAAAGTTTATTGGAAAATCGATAGAAATTTACAAGACTAATACAAAAATGGAAAAATATCAAAACGTTTTTCAAAAGTGTGGGCGTGGCAGTTTTATGCGGTTTGTGGGCGTTAGAGTGGGCGTGGCAACATGAATCAACAAACTTGCGCTGCGTCTATATCTCTGGAGTCCGTATGTTTAATCTCAACTTTCTAGCTTTTGTAGTTCCTGAGATCTCGACGTTCATACGGACAGACGGACGGGCGGACGAACAGACGGACGGACAGACGGACATGGCCAGATCGACTCGGCTACTGATCCTGATCAAGAATATATATACTTTATATCGTCGGAAACGCTTCCTTCTGCCTGTTACATACTTTTCAACGAATCTAGTATACCCTTTTACTCTACGAGTAACGGGTATAAAAACAAGAGAGAACGCTATAGTCGAGTTCCCCGACTATCTAATACCCGTTACTCAGCTAGTGGAAGTGTGAAGAAGAGTCTTCATCACTGACAGTTTTTGACGGTTTGTGGGCGCTAGAGTGGGCTTGGCAAATCGATAGAAATTTATAAGACTAATACAAAAATGAAAAAATATCAAAACATTTTTCAAAAGTGTGGGCGTAGCAGCTTTGGCCGGTTTGTGGGCGTTAGAGTGGGCGTGGCAAAAAGTTTTTTGGCAAATCGATAGAAATTTACAAGACTAATACAAAAATGGAAAAATATCAAAACGTTTTTCAAAAGTGTGGGCGTGGCAGTTTTATACGGTTTGTGGGCGTTAGAGTGGGCGTGGCAACATGAATCAACAAACTTGCGCTGCGTCTATGTCTCTGGAGTCCGTATGTTTAATCTCAACTTTCTAGCTTTTGTAGTTCCTGAGATCTCGACGTTCATACGGACAGACGGACAGACAGACGGACGGACGGACGGACAGACGGACGGACAGACGGACATGGCCAGATCGACTCGGCTATTGATCCTGATCAAGAATATATATACTTTATATGGTCGGAAACGCTTCCTTCTGCCTGTTACATACTTTTCAACGAATCTAGTATACCCTTTTACTCTACGAGTAACGGGTATAAAAAAAATAATAAATTATAGATTTACGAATTAATATATTTAATAAATTAAAAAAAAAAAATAAATTATTAAATAACGAATTAATATAAATACAAACTAAAAGCGAGACAAAAACATTATTACAAATCCATAAGGGCGGGACCGCGATTGTTTTTTGTCCAGTTGATGGCCGCGGTGTTGATGTTGTTTGTTCTCCCTATATCTTCCTTCCCTTACGCTCACACTGCTTGCCGACGGCATAACAGCCAAGGTTTCAATTCCACCGTTCCGGCTCCGCAATTCTTTAGTTTGAGAATAAGTGAATTTTTGCGATTACTATTTTCTAAATTATTAATAAATTTTTTTCGAATTACGGGACAAGATCAGCCCTTCGCGGACCTAATTTGGTTTTCTGACCCAACAGAATATAAGCAAGCTCAACGTCCGAGCAACGAAATATTAATATTTGTATTCATATTCATGTCCGACGACATCGAGATCTCGGATCTTCCCGACACTCCCGTTTCCGATTCTGTTGTCCCTTCCGCATAGGGCACCATCCCCCGCGCAACTCTCGCCAGTTTCGGATCCGCTCCGGAGCCGCGGCGCACATTTATTCGTGTGCCACACAGATCGTGTCATCGTTGTTCGCCACCGGCGGGTATATTTTTTTTGCCCGTTGTGTTGTTGGAGTCAAGATATTTGCGGGCACGCGTATTCTAAACCCTTTTTTTTGGCTTTTTCCGCCGTTCTAAAATAACACAGTTGTTTCAACCGGCTTCAGCGGCCGCATGCCCATGGGCTGTTCACGTAATTCGTTTCTTCTTTCGGCGACGACACCGGTGGAAAGGTTGTTTCACCTGCTTGCCAAGACGAGTGGCGATTCACACGCGATTGTGTCAAAGGCACCGGTGACGAATGAAGGGTTTAGTTCAGCGTGGCGAGGCCTCACGGAGCGCTATGAAAATAGACGCTTGTTGGTTAACAGCCACTTGAGAATTTTACACAGCCTCCAAACTGTCCACCAAGAGTCCGGGACTGCCTCAAGAGACTTACAGAGCACAATTCAAAGACAATTCAAAGCACAATTCAAAGCACAATTCCAGTTGAGGCTTCCTAAAACCACACTATTCTTGTGGAAGCAATCCATCCATAACAAGGCCGAAATTCCAACTTCGAATGAGATGGTTGCGTTCCTGGCCGAGCGCCATCGTACTCTGGAGGCCGTCGACGACGTCCGGCCTAGCGTTTCGGGGCATTTTCGGCCGAGATCGGCAGTTGCGAGCGCCCCACCGCGCAGGCTCAACTCATACAAGACCAGGGTGGCTTCCGCCCCCAAGGGGTGTGATCTCTGTTCCAGAGAGAACCACACTATTCGCTTATGTCCACGGTTCCTCGAAATGGATGTGAATGGTCCCTCCCACTACATCAAGAGAAGGCAGCTCCGCCTGAACTGTTTCGCACGAGGGCACCAGCAACGGAATTGCACTAGTGCCCACAGCTGCTTCACATGCCACAGCCGGCATCACACCCTCCTGCACCGCGGCAATCCATTTGCGACCGCGCCAAGTTCGTCTGCGACAGCCGGGACTCGGCCGCACCTATTCCAGAAGGCAAGGGCGCCTCAGATTATCCCTCAGGTGTGCAAGTATGCTTCGCTTCCGTTCTACTGGGCACTGCCCTCATTCACGTGTGCCATCTGGGGGGCAACTTCCAAGCGCGAGCTCTGATTGAAGCAACCTTCATTACAGAACGGCTGTTCGACTTAATCAGACTCCCTTTCAAGACTTTCCAGGCCCAAGTGTCCGTCCTAAACCAGACCGTGACCGCTCACGTCACTACGGTGTGTAGTTTTTCGATTCGATCGCCTTCCAGACCTGGGATACAGTCTATGATCTTCCTCACCTAGCCGGAAATCTGCCCTCGTATCCAATCCCACAAGATCTTCTTAAGGATCTTCCGGACATCCCCCTTCCGGACCCCAAACTCTTTGAGAGCCCCCAGATTGATGTCTTACCAGCCGCTCCTCGGTTCTGGTCCGCCGCTCCACGGCGTTCTCCAGCCGCTCCAGACTGCCAACCACCAGAGTTGGGGATGAGCAGGTTTGCTCGGCCACCGTGAGCTCCAAACGGGACAACAGCATCCGGTTCGAGCTGGTTTTGAAGGTCGAGCCCCACGTGCGCATTCGTACTCCAATCCGGGAGCGGAGACAGTGCGCGCCCACTTTCGGGCCATTTCCTTGGCCGACGAGCGTTTCTACCTACCCGCTACGATCTCCGTGGTCCTGGGAGCGGACCTGTATCCGCGAATGATGCAGCCAGGCTTCCTGATGATCCAGGACGGACTGCCGGTGGCCCAAAGCACCGTTTTCGGATGGGTCGTGTCCGGAGCCTGCCACCAGCCATAGCAAGGACCATGTTCCAAGGGGGGGGGGCGGAATGTTTATGTGAGGGGCCACTGTATGGCCTCTGCGCACAGAGCTTTCGCTCTCGTCCGCGCTTGGCCCTCTTGTCCGCACTTACGCTCTCGCTCTCATCCAAGCTCGCGCTCTCCAAGCTCACCCGAGCCCGCTTTAGGTGCCCACGACGCCCCCGC
Organism: Drosophila teissieri; assembly: GCF_016746235.2. Lineage (NCBI taxonomy): Eukaryota > Metazoa > Arthropoda > Insecta > Diptera > Drosophilidae > Drosophila > Drosophila teissieri. The sequence continues at coordinate 24,587,307 of NC_053029.1, read as the reverse complement.
TTCTTATGCTTCTTCTTCGGTGGTTCTTTTTCGACTTTTCGTTTTGCGCCGTGGGAATTTTGCCAACTTTGATCACTTGCTCAACTTATCTCTGGAGCACGACGCCCCCCTACAAACACTGTTGGTTCTAGCTCTAGCGGCTCGGCGCCCTCTGCTTCCTCGAATTTAGCAAGGTAACTTTTTCGCCAATTTGTAAACTTAACATCCGTAGTTCCAACAATTCTGTGACTTCCTTCTTTAACTCTAGTGCCATACGATACTGTTTTAAGGCGCATGGTCTCTACCAGCTCTTCAATATCTTGACGCCCCAAGATGCACTGATCGTTACAGTCATCTGACAGTCAATTTTCCTGTGTATTTTGCTGTAAGCACAAATCTATAAAATCGAAAACTCGTAAAAGTTTCAAAAAGATCGGGCTGCAACGATCTTGCTTCGACACAAATTCATGTTCGCATTGTATCTCCTCCGGAGTGAACTTTTGAGCAGATTGCGAAATATCTTCGCATTCCCAAAACTTTTGGACGAGCTTGTGCAACTTTCCGGCGTCTTCTGCCTATTATATTTTGATAGAATTCAAGGAAACGCTTTTCCTAGTTTCAAATTAATCTAAAACAAGAGAGAACGCTATAGTCAAGTTCCCCGACTATCTGATACCCGTTACTCAGCTAGTGGAAGTGCGCAGGAGAGTCTTTAACATTGACAGTTGTTGGCGGTTTGTGGGCGTTAGAGTGGGCGTTGCAAAAAGTTTTTTGGCAAATCGATAGAAATTTACAAGACTAATAAAAAATTTAAAAAATATCAAAACATTTTTCAAAAGTGTGGGCGTGGCAGCTTTGGGCCGTTTGTGGGCGTTAAAGTGGACGTTTTTTGGCAAATCGATAAAAATTTAAAAGACTAATACAAAAATGAAAAAATATCAAATCATTTTTAAAAAATGTGGGCGTGGCAGTTTTGGGCGGTTTGTGGACGTGGCAATATGAATCGACAAACTTGCTCTGCTTCTATGTCTCTGGAGTCTTTTGTAGTTCCTGAGATCTCGACGTTCATACGGACGGACGGACAGACGGACATGGCCAGATCGTCTCGGCTATTGATCCTGATCAAGAATATATATACTTTATATGGTCGGAAACGCTTCCTTCTGCCTGTTACATACTTTTTAACGAATCTAGTATACCCTTTTACTCTACAAGTAACGGGTATACCTAGACTAGCCACCTTATTCGAAAATCTATTTCCATAAGTAGTGCCAGAAATGTAGTACTAATGAGGCGATTTCCGTAATATCTTGCACAAGCCTAATAGATTTTGAAAATAGATAAGACTCGGATAATACAAAAATATCAAAACATGGTATAATAATCAAAACGGGTATAATAAAATACGCAGTTGGCTTTTTATGTATTAGTAAACGTTATTTATTAATTCCAATACAGGAAGAACTAAAGCCTTTGGATTATCACTAGGTTGGATAATGGACTTCGAAGTTGAAGTGGGCTTAACAGGGCTATTGCAATTGATAGCGAACTCAGTACTGAACATGGAGACATGTATGCGTGTATATAGGCAGATTGGGACGTTGGTTGGCCACAGAGTCTAGACTTTGGAACATGATAACAGCTATTCTTAATCGAAGGGCTCTCGATCTTTCTTTACATTTTGTACTTAGACATTAAAGTGTGTGTGTGATTGCACTTAGACATTAATGTGTTTGTGTGAGTGTTTTCAATAGTGTGTGAGGTTGGGGAGTTGTGGATATGTTACTTCCCCATCCTTAAGAAAAAAGCCTGACCTCAGGCGTTTAGATTAGGGTACAATTCAGGGGTATTTGCTGAGGGTACAATATTGTCTGTTTCAGGGCTTATGATATTTTCGTTTTTTATGGTTTGATTTTTGAATTTTACGATTAACTTTTGGGGTAAAGTTTTATATTTATAGATAAAGTACAATAATGCAATTATAACAATTATGATTCATGTTGTAAGTGTTATTATTTGAAAGACATTATTCGTCTGATTGTGAATGTATTCGAGTGGTTCAAGTTTTGTTACATTATTGTTTACATAGATAGTTTGAGTATAGTCTAACATTGTGTTGGCAATTAATATTTCTTCTAATTGAACAGAAGAATTAAATGCTTTTATCATGTTATTGCCTTCTATTATAGTTTCTCTAATGATAAAATGTTGGTGAAGTGGAGTGGGCGGATTTTCTGTCCAAGATAGTTTGGCTTCTGACGTCGTTGTTGTTGCTGTTGTGGCTGCTGCTGCGGCTGCTGCTGATAAGTTCCTCCAGAAATGAAAAGTCACGGGGTCGACTTCAATTCGCACTTTATTACAGCACTTGTAAACTAAGACTAACTTAAAGCTAACATTGGGAATACCGCGGGACCGCGGAGTGGAGAGAAGGAGAGCGCGAGGAGAGAAGGAGAGCGCGAGCAGCGGTGCTTGCGAGCCGTGGAGGAGCTTTACACTGCTTACACTGCCGCTCAGTTGTTTGCGCCCTTCTGGCGTGAACATTCTCCCCCCCCTTGCGTAGGCAAAGGTATCCCTGGCCGGCTAGACAGCAGGATCGGCCTCTTCATTCCGTGCACGCTCCAGAAACGGTCCATTCGAACACCGTGTTCTGCGCGACGGGCAACCCATCCTCAATCTTTAGGAACCCCGGTTGGATCAGTTTGGCATATACATCTGATCCCAACACGAGGGAGATGGTGGCCGGCCGGTGGAAGCGCTCGTCCGCGAGACGAACACCGTCAAACTTGGCCCTTGCGGCGTCGCTAAGAGCTCGGATGGGTGTCCGGATCCTTAGGCTGGGTTCGATCTTCAGGACGACGTTGAGTCGGAAGGTGCTTGTTCGGGACCGGAGTGTCACCGAGCAGACCTCGTCGTCTCCCAGCCGTGTGATGGGCAGCCGGAACGCAGCCGCCAACGACCGGTCGATGCTGCTCACCGGCATGCATGGGTCGATCATGGCCCCGGTCTCGAAAGTCTTCGAGCCCGTGTCCAGCACGACGACGGCTGTAGGCAGGATGGGGACAGCCTTCTGCTGCCCCGTTGCCACCGACGGAGACGCGACGGAGACCTTCGGACGCGGGCGATTGTTGGCGACTGGGGCTGGTGGCGGAGTGCCGGAAATCCGGACCGGACGAGGTGCAGCGGGATGGCGCTCTCTGCGCGTCGGAGCTGGTAGCGCTGCCGGGGTCGGAGCGGGGAGGACCTCGTGTATGTGGAGTAGGGTGTGGTGGTCTTCTCCACACTTCTTGCATCCGTCTTGGCTGCGGCAGTCTCCTCCTGAGTGCTGATGGGCGAGGCAGTTCGAGCAGTACTTATTAATAAGTACTGCCCGAAGGCGCTTTTCAGCGCTCAGTTTGTGGAACCTCTTGCACTTCCGAAGAGGATGGATTCCAGAGCAGACTCGGCAGCGGTACGATTTAATACCTCGAGTACGTCTGCTCTCCAACGACTGGGTGGCACGAGGACGAGGAGCCATTATTTTTAGGAAGTGAGTAGTAAGTCTGCCAATAAAAGAAATAAAAAGCTTAGTATGAGCCGACTACTATCTGGGCCCCGGAATGGGGGAAGTGCCCTAATCCCTAGGAACGGAGGACTCTTTGTCCTCCATCGGTAGAAGAATAACCTTGTGGACAGGGCGTTTTATGGTGCCGCGAGACGTATGGATCTCAACGACTCGAATGCGGTCGTCGGCTCCTGGAAAGGCAGAAACGATTCTGCCGAGCCGCCATTCGTTCGGTGGTAGATTGTCCTCCTTGACAACTACCATATCGTCGGCTTGGAGGTTCCTGGTCGGAAATTGCCATTTGTTACGTTTATGGAGTTCTTTAAGATACTCCTCTTTCCACCGTGCACTAAACTGCTGATGTTGTGCCTTGAGGTGTTGCCATCGATTTATTATCGACTTGGCTTCGCCCTTTATCTCGGGTTCCGCCGTGGAAAGCAACGGCCCTCCAATAAGGAAATGGCCTGGTGTGAGGGCCAGCAAATCTGAGGGATCTTCGGACATAGGGGAGAGGGGTCTACAGTTGAGGCAAGCCTCAATCTTAGCGAGAAGCGTCGCCAGCTCCTCAAATGTGTATTTGCGGGCTGACGTCGATTTAAGGAACAGGGTTTTGAAACTTTTCACCCCTGCTTCCCACAAACCCCCCATATGTGGAGCCCCTGGTGGGATGAACCGCCATACGAGTCCCTGATGGCTATATGCATCAGTCACGGACTCTTTGGTAGCTTGGAGAAAGTCCCTGGAAATCAAAGTTGCCGCCCCCACAAAGGTATTACCATTATCCGAATGGACCCGCTGAGGACAACCGCGCCTCGCTACGAAACGAGCAAAGGCCGCTAGAAATTTCTCGGTTGTTAGATCGGAAGTGGGTTCCAAATGGATAGCCTTCGTGGAAAAACACACAAACACACAAACATATCCCTTCGTTATGAGACACGCTCTCCCTGTATAATTTTTTATTTCGAACGGGCCGGCATAGTCGACACCCGTGTAGGTGAACGCCCTCGAGAAGGAGACTCTATTTGTCGGGAAATCGCCCATCAGCTGTGTTTGGAGTCTCTTCTTGTAAATCGTGCAAATCTTACACGGATTGACCACAGCCTTCACCAGATTCTTGATTTTAGGAATCCAATACTTCGATCGGATCAGGAGTACGATCAATTGACTACCGCCATGAAGAGTAATCTGGTGGGTAAATTGGACGATGAGGCGCGACAGTCTACAGTCATAGGGGAGAATAATCGGATGACGTTCATCATATTGCAGGGTTTTGGGGGCAGTGAGACGGCCGCACGCCCTTAAAAGGCCGTGTTGGTCAATGAACGGGAACAAATTCACCAAAGGACTTGACACTGGAAGAGGCCTTTTCTCGGTCAGATGCTGATGCTCTTGGCCATATGCTCTGCGCTGCGCAATGGAGGTCAGAGTTCGTTCTGCCTCCCGGATCTCTTCACTTGTAGGGCGTGAATTGGGCAAGAACGAACCTTTGCGGCAGCGTTTAAGGAAGCGTTGAACATAGACCAGAACTCGCAGGGCCTTGTCCAATTTGGAGAAACGTTCGAGAAAGTCGATGGACGGGGCTTTGACAAAATGCACTTTGACCGCGCGCTGCTCTAGCTCTGTCACTGGAAGAGTGTCGCTTTGTGCTGGCCATAGCTCTCGTGGCCCTTGCAGCCACTCTGGTCCGTGCCACCAGAGATGGTTTTCGGCCAATTCATGTAGGGATACGCCTCGACTGGCTAGATCGGCGGAGTTTTGTTCTGAGCGAACGTGTGCCCAACAGTCGACTGGCGTCGCCTGCGTGATCTTGGCAACTCTGTTGGCCACAAATGTGGTCCAGTTGCACGCAGGCTTTTGTAGCCAGGCTAAGACGATTGTGGAATCTGTCCAGCAGCGGATATCTGAATTGGCGGAGGGCATGTGCGGAAGGATTGCTGTCACCATTTCGGTTAACAGCACGGCACCACAGAGCTCTAGCCGAGGAAGGGAGACGGTTTTTACCGGGGCCACTCGTGTTTTGGCTGTAAGCAGGCGAGTCAGGATCTTTTGCCCCATCTCGACGCGGATGTATATAGCCGCTCCATAGGCTCTCTGAGACGCGTCACAGAAACCGTGGTGCTCTATGATTACCTCAGGCTGGTACCAGATCCATCTCGGAACGCGGAACTGGTTGAGGTCGGAATACTCGTCTAAAAACGATTGCCACCGCTGACTCATTTCAGTGGGAAGCTTATCGTCCCAGCCTAAGTTCTGCAACCAAATCTCCTGCATGAACATTTTTGAACGGATTATGAACGGCGCGAGCCACCCGGCAGGATCGAACAACCTAGCGATTTGGGACAAAACTTCTCGCTTTGTATAGAGGGTTCCACAACTATTTCGGGGGGGACGAAATAGAATTCGTCGGACTTTGCCCTCCACCGAATACCGAGCGTCTTGGCCGTGCTTTCGGCATCGATGTCGAGGAACTCGCTATGAAGGAGGTGTTCGGCCTGGACGTCTTTAAGGACGCTTTTGTTGTTCGAGGTCCACTTTCTTAGCGGAAACCCGGAGGCACTTAGGGCTCCTTGCAACTCTCGAATCGAATTTTGGGCTTCATTTACGGAATTCGCCCCTGCCAGAACGTCGTCGACGTACATGTGCTGCTGGATGATGCGGCTGGCATTTGGAAATGGCACTTGGATATCCTCTGCCAGCTGTTGCAAGACTCGGATGGCGAGGAAGGGGGCGCAGTTGACCCCGAAGGTAACTGTTTTTAGTTCAAAGTCTCGGATATCTCCTTCATTGTTTCGGAACAGAATTCTTTGAAACGGGGTATGCTTTGGATCCACCCAGATCTGACGATACATTTTCGTAATGTCTGCACTGAAGACGTATTGAAAATAACGCCATTTCAGGACCTGGATCGTTAGATCGGATTGTAGGACTGGACCAGCATGAAGGATATCATTTAAGCTCCTGGATCACGCTGTCATATTGCTCTTTTAAGGGAAAGTCTCTTTTTAAACGATTTTCGTTTCTAAGAAACTGAGCTAACGCAATGGACCTTGAATATCCTAAATCGGATCCGGTATTCTCGGGGTCCCGGAACGGGAGCGTCACCACGTACCTCCAGCTTGCGTCTTTTGTTGTTGTTTGGAGGAAGTTCCTTTCACAATAGGAGTCCGACTCTTTTACCATCTTTACTGGTAGATCCTCCACCTCCCAGAACTTGCTGAGAAGCGTGTCGAGCGAATCAGGGTCGCCTATTTGGTGCACCTGGGTCGTGAAGGATGCGACCCGTTTCGGCTTACCCTTGGAAATCGGCCCCGTTAGCACCCACCCGAAAATAGTTTCTTGGCCCAGGAGCGAGCCGCAAATATTTTGTCGCGTGCCATCCATCATTATGGATGGTAGAATGTCAGCCCCGATCAGTACATCAATTTGAGAGCTCTCAAAAAAGGTAGGATCTGCCCAGCGGAGTGCGGGCAGGTCCTTCAAAGAATTCCGAGGGATCGGATAGGAGGGCAGTTTGCCTGAGAGCTCCGGAAGGACGTACGCTTCAGTGTCTAACTGTAGACCTGGCTTAGTAGGAGAGCGAATCCCGAAGTGACACAGCTTCGAGGATTTCGCGGAGACCGAATGATTTAACCCGGAGACTTGGGTCTGGGTGTTGCGGAATGGCAACTTGATGAGGTTGAACAGGCGTTCTAAAATGAACGTCGCCTCGGATCCCGAGTCGATTAAGGCTCGGGCTCGGTAGTTCGTCCCCAAATGGCACACGTCAATGATCGCTGTGCTCAGTAGGACGGCTGAAGTGCCGGACGCGAAAAAAGTTTGCACCGCTGAGGTGCTTGCCGATGCATTTCTGCTGGAGGGTCTCGGAGGTTGCTGTGTAGGGGGCGAGGTTGAGGAACTCGCATTTTCGGAATTTGGGGGGCTGCGATGCAGCAGCGTATGGTGCCTGCCCTTACATGTAAAGCAGCTGTGTGTGCTTGTGCAGTCACGTAGCTGGTGACCTCTGGCAAAACAATTCAGACATAGCTGCTTCTTTTTTATATAGCCGGAGCGCGAGTCAACAGACATTTGAAGAAAACGCGGGCACAATCTGACCGGATGGTTCTCCTTAGAACATAAGTCACACCCTTTCTGTTTGGTGCTGACCTTTGTCTCGAAGGATTGAAGCCTTTTTGGAACTGCCTGAGTCGGTTTCATATCTTCGATGGCCTCTAATGTCCGATACCTTTCGCTCAGGAAGGCATTCATTTCTTCCCAAGCTGGGATCTCGGATTTGGCAGTTAGCGACTGTTCCCATAAGGACAGGGTCTGCTTGGGCAGTTTGCTCGCGCAAAGGAAAACCAAGAGACAATCCCAGTTTTCTGTGGATACCTGCGAATGCGCTAGTGCTGTTAAACACCCCTGAATCGTGGATTGTAGCTCTGACCAGATTCTTGCGAAATTGAACTCAAGTTAAAAAGGAGCTTGAGCTGGCTGTTGACTAAAAGTCGCTTGTTTTGGAACCGATCTCGAAGCGCCTCCCACGCTGAAGCAAAACCATCATTCGTGAGAGGAGATTTCGCCACGATGGCTTTTGCTTCGCCACTTGTTTTCGTTAGGAGATGGAATAGCTTCTCGACCGGAGTCAGCCTGGGGTTGTTTACGTAAATTGCCGTGAATAGGTCCCGGAAAGTGAGCCATCGGAGGTAGTCGCCATCGAAGACTTCCGTGTCGCATGGAGGTAAGCGGCAGCCGGACGAAATTAGCGGCTGAGAGGGTGCTTGCGCGACTTGAGGCGTTGCTCTGTCGATTGTTTCGCCAATTTGTGCTGCACATGACTCGTATACTGAGTAGCAGTAGTCATATTTGGCCTGGAGAATAGACACTGTGTCGAGGGATCCTTCTTGGGCCATTAGGTCAGAGTATGTTTCGTACTCTCTTTCCACTTTGTCCCATAAGGCTCGCACCTGTTGCAGACGGACTTATAACGTGTGTAGGGACGGAGAGGCTTGATCAGGAGTGTTGATCTTCGCTTCGAAAAGGCTTACGCGATCGCTGACGGCGATGAATTTATGCAACGCTGCGGTTGCGGGTGTTGGCTGCTCAGAGGATGCCATTTTCTTTGTGGTAGAGCGTGTGACGCGGAGGAAATCAGTCCCGACAGCGGAGGGACTCTCGGATTTTCTCGATAGAGAAGACTCACTAGACGCTCGCGTCACTGGTCGGGAAATGACAATCCTAGGAGTTGTCTTCGAACTGGTCGATGGCAAAACCTTTGCTTTCGGAGTGGGAGTCGCGGTTTTGACCCTGGGACTAACGGACTTGGGTGCTGGCTTACCGCGAGTGGATAGCGGAGATTGCGGGTTGAACTTTTGTTCTTTTCCAGGTGCGGGTGTCTTTTTCTTGTCTCCCTCTAGGGGCATGCTCAGCTATGCCCTAGGAGAAGGAAGTCAAGAAGGCCTGCCCGCCGCAAAAAATGTGGAATCGAAAAAGAACCAGACACAGAGAGCACCCAAATCTGGATGGACAAAGAATTCCGTCGGAATTCGGGAGAAAGTTGCAATTGGGATCTGGTAACAATAGCTCAAATTTATAAAAAAAAAAAAAACTATGAATTGCAATTTCTAGAAAAATAGCTAAAAAAAACGCTACCAGTTGGAGTCTGGATAGTAGCCAATGATTTATAAAAAAATCGCTACCGATTGGAAATCCCGAAAAAAATAGCTAATATATAGAAAATAGCTATAAATTGGAATTTATGGAAAAATAGCTAAATAATAGCTACCAGATGCGGTCTGGGTAATAGCCAATAATTTAAAAAAAAATCGCTACCGACTTGAAATCCCGAAAAAAAATTGCTAATATATAGAAAATAGCTATAAATTTGACTTTATGGAAAAAAATTGCTAAAAAATAGCTAACAGATGGAGTCTGGGTAATAGCCAATAATTTATAAAAAATCGCTACCGACTTGAAATCCCGAAAAAAAATAGCTAATATATAGAAAATAGCTATAAATTTGAATTTATGGGAAAAATAGCTAAATAATAGCTACCGAATAGAGTTCGGATGATAGCTAATAATTTATAAAAATAGCTACCGGATATAGGACCACAACGAAAAATCGCGACAAACGGATGCGAAACATAAACACCAAAAAAAAAACCGACAAACCCGCCAAAAAGCCAAGTTGGGAGGCTGATAAATTTGGGTGGAACTGCTTAAATAATTATTTTAATTTAGGAACCAGAAATAGGAGCCAGAAATAGCTTGTAAAAAATTATTATTTGGCTTAAATAATTATTAAATAATCGGGTCAGTTTTTTCTTAAATTTTGTCGTCGGTATGCGCCGGTTTTTGTCAGGGCAATAAAGAACAAAGAGGAGACGAAAGAACTTGCTCTTGGCAAGCCTATGTAAGTCGCGACTGTGTGTATGTATTATTGGAGGCCATCGAAGATATGAAACCGACTCAGGCAGTTCCATTATGTTGCCACGCCCACAAGCCGCCCAAAACTTCCACGCCCACACTTTTGAAAAATGTTTTGATATTTTTTAATTTTTGTATTAGTTATGTAAATTTCTATCGATTTGCTCTCGCCTCTTCTTCGCACTTCCAATAGGTGAGTAACGGGTATCAGATAGTCGGGGAACTCGACTATAGCGTTCTCTCTTGTTTCGTCTGGGTATGGTATTATTTCAAAAACTGGTGTTTTGATTATTTCTCTTGAAATGTATGTATGTATCAGATTTAAGCCAAGCAGAAGTTTTTATATTAAGAAGTTTTTCAGAATTGACGTGAATTAATGAATCGTGTTTTTAAAGTTTTGGATTAATGATACCTAAGCGTGTCAGTTGCAAACAAAGCCCTATATCTTCAATGTATTCAGTGAATTGTTGTAGGCTGAAAATGATTAAAACTATCATTTGTTCTTCTTCAAAGTTTTTATTTAAATGACTAGTCAATACGATTCCTTGATTAATGACTTCTATTACGTGGTTGAGTACGCTTATTTGTACATTGTTTTTAGAGATATCGGCTATTGGTTGTTGTAATTTTTCTTTATCTTCTTGATCTAAAGTACCAAATAAATATTTGTAAATTGTTCCCATAAAGTTAATAAGACCGCGTTTACTACGTTTTACAATTGCTATACCGTTCAGTACTCTGTTACTATTCTTAATTTTTTATTAACAGCTTTATGAAATCGCTCAACGTCCGAAATTCCATTTTTACTTGTTGTTATATTCAGAGTCACTCCTTTTGAATCTAACCAGAGTTTAAGTGCAATACACATGAAAGCTGAGTCTTTCTCGACTTTTATTTCTATGGGTTTACCCAATTCGTTGAATATACGTAAAATAGCTCTTTTAGCTTCAAGCCAAACTCTACTGTTTACTTCTTTCAGGGAGGCGTATTTAGATTAAATGTCAATACATAATAGGAATTGTTTATTGTTTATTAAGTAAAAATCCATGACATACTTTTCTCTGGGATTAAAGGTTTCTGGGGTTGTTTCAAGGGTTAATTTTGTGTTTCTATGTTCAGTTTCAGCTCTGTTACGGATTTCACATTCGTTTATGATGTTTTGGATGAGTTTTTGATAATCAGGGTAATAGTAAAGTTTTTTGAACTGAAGTGTGAGTTTTTCTATACTAGAGTGTAATTATGTGTTTTGAGAATGATTTCCTTTTATTGGGCGTATGTTTGAATGTCTATTAGTTTACTACTGGTTTTCATAGTTTTAGTGAAACTGTACGGACTTATGATTTGAGTATACGCATTTTGAAAGATTTGAAAGTCGATTTCATTAGGGAAGTAAATAAAACTTTTCTTAGTGCAGAAGTATTTTTTAATTAGATCCTTAGCAAGGGTATCAGTCATTTCTTTATAACTGATTTTTATTCTAGTTTTTTGGAAATATTTTATTATCTGGACATCGTTAAATTCGTCTTTTATGAATTCGAATTGTCTGTTATAATATTTCAAAGGTCTTTCTGTTATTGAGATGTGACTTTGGTTGTCTTCTGGTGCACTATGCACGGTATCTGCTGTGGGAAAGGAAACTGGGTCATCCTATCCTAGATAGAGCATCAGCGACGTGATTTTCTTTACCGGGTAGATATTGAATATTATAATCGTATTCGGTAAGTTGTATCTTCCATCTCTGTAATTTCATATTGGGATATTTTATGTTACTTAGCCATACAAGTGGCCTATGATCGCTTAATATGTCGAACTCTCTACCGCATAGGTAGGACCTGAAATATTTTGTTGCCCATACTATGGCTAATAGTTCTTTTTCTATTGCCGAATAGTTAAGTTCGTGTTCAATTAAAGTTCTGCTTACATAGCAGATGGGTTAATGCTCTTGGGATAATATAGCACCTATGGCTATATTACTTGCGTCTGTTGTCAGCAAAAATTTCTTTTCGAAGTTAGGGTATATTAGGGTTGGTTCGGACGTGATGAGTACTTTTAGTTTCCGCCTTCTTTTGTGTTAATTACTGCTCCTTTCTTTTCTGAGGGTCCAAGGATTTGCTAATTTGGGAATGAACGAACGGCAGAGTTCGCAGAGTCCAAGGAAAGATTTTATTCCTTTTGTAGTTTTGGGAATAGGGAAGTGAACAATTTTATTTATTTGTATAGCTTATCAAATACCCTGAGATAATAGTTGTTTTAAGGTTCGATGGTATTGTATATAGCAAGAGCTCTGCTCTGCTTGAGCTACTTTATTTGAATAAATAATGTTTGGTTTCGCTAACCCGCTCATATAATGCTTATATCTATGTGGGATTGGTTTTTGTCTGTTTACCCTAATCCCACTAGTATGAAACAGCTGATCCCTAGACAACGACAACGACGATAACAACGACGAGATGAAGAAGATGGCGAATTAGCGAGGTGGCGAATTCGCAAACACGACGATCAACGAGGAGCAAGAGCGAAACGCTACGATGTGCTTTACGACAGCGGTAGAGATAGAGTTGTTTTTTGCTCGTAGAAGAAGGAAGTTGTGCGTTCTGCCTGTGTAGCTACGAGAGCGACAACAATACAACGACGGTGACGATTAATTTCAATATCCTATATTATTGGTTACAAAATTCAAATAAAACTTATATTATAATAATAAAACCCCAGAAGGAAACAGAAGGAATCGTCAAAGACTACGGGAATTTACTGGTTTCGATTTTGCCATTTTCGGAGATATGGTGCAGAGATATGGTGCAAAGAAGGAATACACAGAAGATAATTTGACGCAGGCTGACCTTGTGGCAATATGTAACATGCTAGGCATAGGGTACAGAGACGAAGATTTGCATATACACATTTTCCGCAACTTGAAGAAGAACAGTTTACCGGCGTCAACCGAAGCCGACGAAACAGACAGTGAAGCAGAAAACGTTGTATTCCAGACGCCGAACAGAGCAACGAACGCCGAAAGAAGTGATGAAAATGTACAAGGAGTAGACGAGATGAATACCAGGCGCAACGTATTTACTGAAAACGACAGTATGTCGATGCCACGCTTTGCGATCAGTTTTCGCGACGTTGAAGAGAGCATACGCAGTTATGATGGCACTAACACTATTCCAATCGAAGTATGGATAGAAGAGTACGAAGAGCAAGCGACGCTTATGTATTGGAATGACTTCCAGAAGTTTCTGTTTGCAAAAAAATCACTGAGCGAGAGAGGTCTAAATTCGTGGAATTCTCTCAAAGTAGCATTGCTATCCGAATTTAAGTCAAGTGTCAGCAGCAAGCTAGTTCACGAGCAACTCGCGCAAACGAAACGTGGCAACAACGAGTGTGTTTTCGAGTACTTTTATAGAATGAAAAATATTGCTTCTAGAGGTAAAATGGCAGATGACGCTTTCATACAGTATTTAATTGACGGCATCGACGAAAAAAGTGTAAACAAAACAATATTATATGGTCCCAAAAATATGAGTCAATTTAAAGACAAACTAAAGTGTTTCGGAACAATGATAGCAAAGGAAAATCAGAGTGAGAAAGACAGATCGAAGCGCAATGAGAACATGGTGAAAGAGAAAAACAGAAAAAATCAGAATGTAAGCAAAGACGCGAAAAAAGAGCTGAAATGCTACAACTGTGGTGAAAAAGGGCATGTGTTGAATAACTGCCAAAATAAAGAAAAAGGCAGAAAGTGTTACAAATGTAATCAGTACGGACATATTTCTAAAGAGTACGCAAATATTGACAAAAATGTTTTAAACACGAACACTCTCAGTTTGATTTCAAACAAGAGAGAACGCTATAGTCGAGTTCCCCGACTATCTGATACCCATTACTCAGCTAGTGGAAGTGCGAAGGCGAGTCTTCAACACTGACAGTTTTTTTCGGTTTGAGGGCGTTAGAGTGGGCGTGGCAAAAAGTTTTTTGGCAAATCGATAGAAATTTACAAGTCAAATACAAAAATGAAGTTTTGGGCGGTTTGTGGGCGTTAGAGTGGGCGTGGCAAAAAGTTCTTTGGCAAATCGATAGAAATTTACAAGACTAATACAAAAATAAAAAAATATCGAAACATTTTTCAAAAGCGTGGACGTGGCAGTTTTAGGCGGTTTGTGGGCGTTATAGTGGGCGTAGCAACATGAATCAAAAAACTTGCGCTGCGTCTATGTCTCTGGAGTCCGTATGTTTAATCGCTTTTGTAGTTCCTGAGATCTCGACGTTCATACGGACAGACGGACAGACGGACGGACAGACGGACGGACAGACGGACATGGCCAGATCGACTCGGCTACTGATCCTGATCAAGAATATATATACTTTATATGGTCGGAAACGCTTCCTTCTGCCTGTTACATACTTTTCAACGAATCTAGTATACCCTTTTACTCTACGAGTAACGGGTATAAAAACGATTTGACCAGCAAAGAAGTCTATATTGCAAATAAAAAGTGTACGGCGTTATTCGGTACGGGTAGTAAATTCAATATTATACGGGAAGATTTTTATTGTGATATTGGAAAGCCGAAGCTGGAAAGCTGCAATGTCGTTCTAATTGGATTCGAGAGTGACCGCGACTCCAATAAAATAAAACCAATTGGACAATTTAAACAACAAATTCTGATTGATGAAGGGGATTATTTGTTAGATTTTTACGTCGTTCCAATCAAATTTCTTGATATGCAATTAATTATCGGAGAACAGCTATGTTTGCAAGCAGAGATTGTTTTTAACTGTAACGACTTACAAGTGCGAAAAAATAAAAGAAATAATGAACAAAATTTTCTAACATTTGTGTTGAAGTGGACAATGAGTTGTTTGACATTAACGAGGCTGCGAGCGAATATGCCAAGCAAGAGGTGCGTGAGCTAATTTCGAACTATGAACCGGTCAAAACAAAAACAACAAATGTAGAAATGCGTATTGTGCTAAATGATGAAGCGCCAATTTTCTCACGTCCACGCAGACTAGCTTTTTTCGGAAATGCATATTGTTGACGAACAGATTAAAGAGTGTCTTGAGAATGACATAATTGAAGAGTCAACATCCGAGTTTACAAGTCCCATAGTACTTGTAAAAAAGCACGACGGTTCTGTAAGGCTGTGTGTAGATTATCGCAGAATTAACAAAGTAATTGTTAAAGACCATTTCCCATTACCGCTCATTGAGGACCAGTTGGATCGTCTGCAAGAAGCAAAAATATTCAGTACAATCGATTTGAAAAACGGATTTTTCCACGTACCAGTTGCTGAACCCAGCAGAAAATATACGTCATTTGTGACACACCGAGGACAATATCAGTTTTTGAAAGTACCCTTTGGATTTTCAAATTCGCCAGGCGTTTTTCAGCGCCACGTTAATGCGATATTTCGGGATCTGTCACGCAGAGGAATCGCATTGCCCTATGTAGATGATATTATTATCCCCAGACGGAACAAGACGCTGTAAGAAACTTGGAGGAAGTTATTGCGACGTGCAAAGATTATGGTCTGAAGCTTAATTTGAAAAAATGCAATTTTCTGAAGACGCGCATTCAATTTCTGGGCCATGTTATAGAAAAACGCCAAATTTACCCCTCACCAGAGAAAATCGAAGCTGTATCCAAATTCAAGATGCCACAAACTATTAAGCAAATATAAAGTTTTTTGGGCCTGACGGGCTATTTCAGAAAGTTTATACCAAATTACGCAGGAATAGCTAGACCTTTAACTGAGTTGACAAAGAAAAACGCTAAATTCAGATTTGATTTGGACGAAGAGAATGCAGTTAATATTTTGAAAAAGTTACTAACTGAGAACCCTGTTTTAAGTATTTATAATCAGACTTACGAGATGGAAGTGCATACAGATGCGTCTATTGCTGGATTCGGAGCAGTTTTATTACAGATGAACGTCGACGATGGTCAACTGCATCCTGTGTATTTTATGTCAAAAAAGACCACAGATGCACAGCGTAAATACAGCAGCTATGAGTTAGAAATATTGGCGGTCATCGAAGCTTTGACTAAGTTTAGTGTGTATTTGTTAGGCATTCATTTTAAACTAGTAACAGACTGCAACGCTTTTACGAAAACTTTAGAAAAACAAATCTTATGCACCAGGGTGGCTCGCTGGATTCTTTTTCTACAAGAATATAACTATACAGTTGAACATCGATCTGGCGTGAGAATGAAGCATGTCGATGCTCTCAGATAAGAGCCATCAAAGAAGTTCTAAGCGATGAAAATAAAGTATACGATGACTACTTTACACAAGGAGGTGTGCTGTACAAACTTGTAGGTGACGATGAGCTGGTAGTAGTGCCAAACGAAATGCAAAAGCGAGTAATTAGCAGTGCCCACGACAGAGGTCATTTTGCTGCTAAGAAGACAAAGGAGTTAATCTGCCGAGAATTTTTTATACCACACGTTGAAGACAAGATTAAAAAATATATCGAGTGCTGTATTCCATGCATTTTAACGGATCGCAAACGAGGCAAGCAAGAAGGACTACTACACCCACTCCAGAAAAAAGACGTCCCATTGTTTACCTACCATATTGACTTTTTGGGTCCGCTGGAGTCAACGCATAAAGACTACAAACACATTTTGGCCGTAATCGATTCTTTTACGAAATTTTGCTGGCTCTATCCTACGAAGTCAACCACAGCAAACGAGGTGATTGTGAAGCTCAGCAACCAAAGTGTTAACTTTGGCAACCCAGCATTCATTATTTCGGATAGAAGCTCAGCATTCACATCGCAAGACTTTGTGAAATATTGCGAAGACGAGGGAATAAAGCTAGTGAAGACGACTACTGGCTTGCCAAGGGTAAACGGACAGGTTGAGCGACTAAAGAAGAAGGAAGTTGTGCGTTCTGCCTGTGTGGCTACGAGAGCGACAACAATACAACGACGGGGACGATTAATTTCAATATCCTATATTATTTGTTACAAAATTCAAATAAAACTTATATTATAATAATAAAACCCCACATCTATGTGTTCTTGATTACATATATACATATACATATGTATGAAGAAGTCATGCATATGTTATGTATAGCTTGACCACTTGAGCTGCAAAGTGCATGCTCAGCATTCCCACACTCCGCGATCGGCTTATGTAAGTTAATTACTTTGCTGTTAGCAAGGTAAAAAAATAAAATATATTGGAGTTCAGTTAAGAACGACTTTATTTGTATAAATCCAATTTGCAACTAAATTACCCTAAGCTGTCCCTAGCACGCTGTGAGTCTTTGGCTGTGAGCTGCGCTGCCCTTGGTGGCAGAGGATCGGCGTCTGCTCCGTAGCTTTCCAATAGGCCACGACATCGGCTGATGTTGCAGTCGGTGCAGTCTTCTTGGAATCATTTGCATTGGTGGGAGCGGAAGTTGTTACCAATCAGATTCTTCGAACTCTACTTGGCAGCTCGGCGTGTGCAGGAAATTATCGAATGCTACTTGGCAGCTCGGCGTGTGCAGAAAATTATGCAGACGCTGAGCTTGCAGTTTGAAGCTTGCTTATTGGGGTTCATTGTTCTGGATTTAAGCATTTTTGTTGTTAACTCTTTCCCCTCCAATTTATGCTTGTCCTCAAGCTGTCTCTGGAATGACTTCCAGAAGTTTCTGTTTGCAAAAAAATCACTGAGCGAGAGAGGTCTAAATTCGTGGAATTCTCTCAAAGTAGCATTGCTATCCGAATTTAAGTCAAGTGTCAGCAGCAAGCTAGTTCACGAGCAACTCGCGCAAACGAAACGTGGCAACAACGAGTGTGTTTTCGAGTACTTTTATAGAATGAAAAATATTGCTTCTAGAGGTAAAATGGCAGATGACGCTTTCATACAGTATTTAATTGACGGCATCGACGAAAAAAGTGTAAACAAAACAATATTATATGGTCCCAAAAATATGAGTCAATTTAAAGACAAACTAAAGTGTTTCGGAACAATGATAGCAAAGGAAAATCAGAGTGAGAAAGACAGATCGAAGCGCAATGAGAACATGGTGAAAGAGAAAAACAGAAAAAATCAGAATGTAAGCAAAGACGCGAAAAAAGAGCTGAAATGCTACAACTGTGGTGAAAAAGGGCATGTGTTGAATAACTGCCAAAATAAAGAAAAAGGCAGAAAGTGTTACAAATGTAATCAGTACGGACATATTTCTAAAGAGTACGCAAATATTGACAAAAATGTTTTAAACACGAACACTCTCAGTTTGATTTCAAACAAGAGAGAACGCTATAGTCGAGTTCCCCGACTATCTGATACCCATTACTCAGCTAGTGGAAGTGCGAAGGCGAGTCTTCAACACTGACAGTTTTTTTCGGTTTGAGGGCGTTAGAGTGGGCGTGGCAAAAAGTTTTTTGGCAAATCGATAGAAATTTACAAGTCAAATACAAAAATGAAGTTTTGGGCGGTTTGTGGGCGTTAGAGTGGGCGTGGCAAAAAGTTCTTTGGCAAATCGATAGAAATTTACAAGACTAATACAAAAATAAAAAATATCGAAACATTTTTCAAAAGCGTGGACGTGGCAGTTTTAGGCGGTTTGTGGGCGTTATAGTGGGCGTAGCAACATGAATCAAAAAACTTGCGCTGCGTCTATGTCTCTGGAGTCCGTATGTTTAATCGCTTTTGTAGTTCCTGAGATCTCGACGTTCATACGGACAGACGGACAGACGGACGGACAGACGGACGGACAGACGGACATGGCCAGATCGACTCGGCTACTGATCCTGATCAAGAATATATATACTTTATATGGTCGGAAACGCTTCCTTCTGCCTGTTACATACTTTTCAACGAATCTAGTATACCCTTTTACTCTACGAGTAACGGGTATAAAAACGATTTGACCAGCAAAGAAGTCTATATTGCAAATAAAAAGTGTACGGCGTTATTCGGTACGGGTAGTAAATTCAATATTATACGGGAAGATTTTTATTGTGATATTGGAAAGCCGAAGCTGGAAAGCTGCAATGTCGTTCTAATTGGATTCGAGAGTGACCGCGACTCCAATAAAATAAAACCAATTGGACAATTTAAACAACAAATTCTGATTGATGAAGGGGATTATTTGTTAGATTTTTACGTCGTTCCAATCAAATTTCTTGATATGCAATTAATTATCGGAGAACAGCTATGTTTGCAAGCAGAGATTGTTTTTAACTGTAACGACTTACAAGTGCGAAAAAATAAAAGAAATAATGAACAAAATTTTCTAACATTTGTGTTGAAGTGGACAATGAGTTGTTTGACATTAACGAGGCTGCGAGCGAATATGCCAAGCAAGAGGTGCGTGAGCTAATTTCGAACTATGAACCGGTCAAAACAAAAACAACAAATGTAGAAATGCGTATTGTGCTAAATGATGAAGCGCCAATTTTCTCACGTCCACGCAGACTAGCTTTTTTCGGAAATGCATATTGTTGACGAACAGATTAAAGAGTGTCTTGAGAATGACATAATTGAAGAGTCAACATCCGAGTTTACAAGTCCCATAGTACTTGTAAAAAAGCACGACGGTTCTGTAAGGCTGTGTGTAGATTATCGCAGAATTAACAAAGTAATTGTTAAAGACCATTTCCCATTACCGCTCATTGAGGACCAGTTGGATCGTCTGCAAGAAGCAAAAATATTCAGTACAATCGATTTGAAAAACGGATTTTTCCACGTACCAGTTGCTGAACCCAGCAGAAAATATACGTCATTTGTGACACACCGAGGACAATATCAGTTTTTGAAAGTACCCTTTGGATTTTCAAATTCGCCAGGCGTTTTTCAGCGCCACGTTAATGCGATATTTCGGGATCTGTCACGCAGAGGAATCGCATTGCCCTATGTAGATGATATTATTATCCCCAGACGGAACAAGACGCTGTAAGAAACTTGGAGGAAGTTATTGCGACGTGCAAAGATTATGGTCTGAAGCTTAATTTGAAAAAATGCAATTTTCTGAAGACGCGCATTCAATTTCTGGGCCATGTTATAGAAAAACGCCAAATTTACCCCTCACCAGAGAAAATCGAAGCTGTATCCAAATTCAAGATGCCACAAACTATTAAGCAAATATAAAGTTTTTTGGGCCTGACGGGCTATTTCAGAAAGTTTATACCAAATTACGCAGGAATAGCTAGACCTTTAACTGAGTTGACAAAGAAAAACGCTAAATTCAGATTTGATTTGGACGAAGAGAATGCAGTTAATATTTTGAAAAAGTTACTAACTGAGAACCCTGTTTTAAGTATTTATAATCAGACTTACGAGATGGAAGTGCATACAGATGCGTCTATTGCTGGATTCGGAGCAGTTACAGATTTATTACAGATGAACGTCGACGATGGTCAACTGCATCCTGTGTATTTTATGTCAAAAAAGACCACAGATGCACAGCGTAAATACAGCAGCTATGAGTTAGAAATATTGGCGGTCATCGAAGCTTTGACTAAGTTTAGTGTGTATTTGTTAGGCATTCATTTTAAACTAGTAACAGACTGCAACGCTTTTACGAAAACTTTAGAAAAACAAATCTTATGCACCAGGGTGGCTCGCTGGATTCTTTTTCTACAAGAATATAACTATACAGTTGAACATCGATCTGGCGTGAGAATGAAGCATGTCGATGCTCTCAGATAAGAGCCATCAAAGAAGTTCTAAGCGATGAAAATAAAGTATACGATGACTACTTTACACAAGGAGGTGTGCTGTACAAACTTGTAGGTGACGATGAGCTGGTAGTAGTGCCAAACGAAATGCAAAAGCGAGTAATTAGCAGTGCCCACGACAGAGGTCATTTTGCTGCTAAGAAGACAAAGGAGTTAATCTGCCGAGAATTTTTTATACCACACGTTGAAGACAAGATTAAAAAATATATCGAGTGCTGTATTCCATGCATTTTAACGGATCGCAAACGAGGCAAGCAAGAAGGACTACTACACCCACTCCAGAAAAAAGACGTCCCATTGTTTACCTACCATATTGACTTTTTGGGTCCGCTGGAGTCAACGCATAAAGACTACAAACACATTTTGGCCGTAATCGATTCTTTTACGAAATTTTGCTGGCTCTATCCTACGAAGTCAACCACAGCAAACGAGGTGATTGTGAAGCTCAGCAACCAAAGTGTTAACTTTGGCAACCCAGCATTCATTATTTCGGATAGAAGCTCAGCATTCACATCGCAAGACTTTGTGAAATATTGCGAAGACGAGGGAATAAAGCTAGTGAAGACGACTACTGGCTTGCCAAGGGTAAACGGACAGGTTGAGCGACTAAAGAAGAAGGAAGTTGTGCGTTCTGCCTGTGTGGCTACGAGAGCGACAACAATACAACGACGGGGACGATTAATTTCAATATCCTATATTATTTGTTACAAAATTCAAATAAAACTTATATTATAATAATAAAACCCCACATCTATGTGTTCTTGATTACATATATACATATACATATGTATGAAGAAGTCATGCATATGTTATGTATAGCTTGACCACTTGAGCTGCAAAGTGCATGCTCAGCATTCCCACACTCCGCGATCGGCTTATGTAAGTTAATTACTTTGCTGTTAGCAAGGTAAAAAAATAAAATATATTGGAGTTCAGTTAAGAACGACTTTATTTGTATAAATCCAATTTGCAACTAAATTACCCTAAGCTGTCCCTAGCACGCTGTGAGTCTTTGGCTGTGAGCTGCGCTGCCCTTGGTGGCAGAGGATCGGCGTCTGCTCCGTAGCTTTCCAATAGGCCACGACATCGGCTGATGTTGCAGTCGGTGCAGTCTTCTTGGAATCATTTGCATTGGTGGGAGCGGAAGTTGTTACCAATCAGATTCTTCGAACTCTACTTGGCAGCTCGGAGTGTGCAGGAAATTATCGAATGCTACTTGGCAGCTCGGCGTGTGCAGAAAATTATGCAGACGCTGAGCTTGCAGTTTGAAGCTTGCTTATTGGGGTTCATTGTTCTGGATTTAAGCATTTTTGTTGTTAACTCTTTCCCCTCCAATTTATGCTTGTCCTCAAGCTGTCTCTGGAATGACTTCCAGAAGTTTCTGTTTGCAAAAAATCACTGAGCGAGAGAGGTCTAAATTCGTGGAATTCTCTCAAAGTAGCATTGCTATCCGAATTTAAGTCAAGTGTCAGCAGCAAGCTAGTTCACGAGCAACTCGCGCAAACGAAACGTGGCAACAACGAGTGTGTTTTCGAGTACTTTTATAGAATGAAAAATATTGCTTCTAGAGGTAAAATGGCAGATGACGCTTTCATACAGTATTTAATTGACGGCATCGACGAAAAAAGTGTAAACAAAACAATATTATATGGTCCCAAAAATATGAGTCAATTTAAAGACAAACTAAAGTGTTTCGGAACAATGATAGCAAAGGAAAATCAGAGTGAGAAAGACAGATCGAAGCGCAATGAGAACATGGTGAAAGAGAAAAACAGAAAAAATCAGAATGTAAGCAAAGACGCGAAAAAAGAGCTGAAATGCTACAACTGTGGTGAAAAAGGGCATGTGTTGAATAACTGCCAAAATAAAGAAAAAGGCAGAAAGTGTTACAAATGTAATCAGTACGGACATATTTCTAAAGAGTACGCAAATATTGACAAAAATGTTTTAAACACGAACACTCTCAGTTTGATTTCAAACAAGAGAGAACGCTATAGTCGAGTTCCCCGACTATCTGATACCCATTACTCAGCTAGTGGAAGTGCGAAGGCGAGTCTTCAACACTGACAGTTTTTTTCGGTTTGAGGGCGTTAGAGTGGGCGTGGCAAAAAGTTTTTTGGCAAATCGATAGAAATTTACAAGTCAAATACAAAAATGAAGTTTTGGGCGGTTTGTGGGCGTTAGAGTGGGCGTGGCAAAAAGTTCTTTGGCAAATCGATAGAAATTTACAAGACTAATACAAAAATAAAAAAATATCGAAACATTTTTCAAAAGCGTGGACGTGGCAGTTTTAGGCGGTTTGTGGGCGTTATAGTGGGCGTAGCAACATGAATCAAAAAACTTGCGCTGCGTCTATGTCTCTGGAGTCCGTATGTTTAATCGCTTTTGTAGTTCCTGAGATCTCGACGTTCATACGGACAGACGGACAGACGGACGGACAGACGGACGGACAGACGGACATGGCCAGATCGACTCGGCTACTGATCCTGATCAAGAATATATATACTTTATATGGTCGGAAACGCTTCCTTCTGCCTGTTACATACTTTTCAACGAATCTAGTATACCCTTTTACTCTACGAGTAACGGGTATAAAAACGATTTGACCAGCAAAGAAGTCTATATTGCAAATAAAAAGTGTACGGCGTTATTCGGTACGGGTAGTAAATTCAATATTATACGGGAAGATTTTTATTGTGATATTGGAAAGCCGAAGCTGGAAAGCTGCAATGTCGTTCTAATTGGATTCGAGAGTGACCGCGACTCCAATAAAATAAAACCAATTGGACAATTTAAACAACAAATTCTGATTGATGAAGGGGATTATTTGTTAGATTTTTACGTCGTTCCAATCAAATTTCTTGATATGCAATTAATTATCGGAGAACAGCTAGGCAAGCAGAGATTGTTTTTAACTGTAACGACTTACAAGTGCGAAAAATAAAAGAAATAATGAACAAAATTTTCTAACATTTGTGTTGAAGTGGACAATGAGTTGTTTGACATTAACGAGGCTGCGAGCGAATATGCCAAGCAAGAGGTGCGTGAGCTAATTTCGAACTATGAACGGTCAAAACAAAAACAACAAATGTAGAAATGCGTATTGTGCTAAATGATGAAGCGCCAATTTTCTCACGTCCACGCAGACTAGCTTTTTTCGGAAATGCATATTGTTGACGAACAGATTAAAGAGTGTCTTGAGAATGACATAATTGAAGAGTCAACATCCGAGTTTACAAGTCCCATAGTACTTGTAAAAAAGCACGACGGTTCTGTAAGGCTGTGTGTAGATTATCGCAGAATTAACAAAGTAATTGTTAAAGACCATTTCCCATTACCGCTCATTGAGGACCAGTTGGATCGTCTGCAAGAAGCAAAAATATTCAGTACAATCGATTTGAAAAACGGATTTTTCCACGTACCAGTTGCTGAACCCAGCAGAAAATATACGTCATTTGTGACACACCGAGGACAATATCAGTTTTTGAAAGTACCCTTTGGATTTTCAAATTCGCCAGGCGTTTTTCAGCGCCACGTTAATGCGATATTTCGGGATCTGTCACGCAGAGGAATCGCATTGCCCTATGTAGATGATATTATTATCCCCAGACGGAACAAGACGCTGTAAGAAACTTGGAGGAAGTTATTGCGACGTGCAAAGATTATGGTCTGAAGCTTAATTTGAAAAAATGCAATTTTCTGAAGACGCGCATTCAATTTCTGGGCCATGTTATAGAAAAACGCCAAATTTACCCCTCACCAGAGAAAATCGAAGCTGTATCCAAATTCAAGATGCCACAAACTATTAAGCAAATATAAAGTTTTTTGGGCCTGACGGGCTATTTCAGAAAGTTTATACCAAATTACGCAGGAATAGCTAGACCTTTAACTGAGTTGACAAAGAAAAACGCTAAATTCAGATTTGATTTGGACGAAGAGAATGCAGTTAATATTTTGAAAAAGTTACTAACTGAGAACCCTGTTTTAAGTATTTATAATCAGACTTACGAGATGGAAGTGCATACAGATGCGTCTATTGCTGGATTCGGAGCAGTTTTATTACAGATGAACGTCGACGATGGTCAACTGCATCCTGTGTATTTTATGTCAAAAAAGACCACAGATGCACAGCGTAAATACAGCAGCTATGAGTTAGAAATATTGGCGGTCATCGAAGCTTTGACTAAGTTTAGTGTGTATTTGTTAGGCATTCATTTTAAACTAGTAACAGACTGCAACGCTTTTACGAAAACTTTAGAAAAACAAATCTTATGCACCAGGGTGGCTCGCTGGATTCTTTTTCTACAAGAATATAACTATACAGTTGAACATCGATCTGGCGTGAGAATGAAGCATGTCGATGCTCTCAGATAAGAGCCATCAAAGAAGTTCTAAGCGATGAAAATAAAGTATACGATGACTACTTTACACAAGGAGGTGTGCTGTACAAACTTGTAGGTGACGATGAGCTGGTAGTAGTGCCAAACGAAATGCAAAAGCGAGTAATTAGCAGTGCCCACGACAGAGGTCATTTTGCTGCTAAGAAGACAAAGGAGTTAATCTGCCGAGAATTTTTTATACCACACGTTGAAGACAAGATTAAAAAATATATCGAGTGCTGTATTCCATGCATTTTAACGGATCGCAAACGAGGCAAGCAAGAAGGACTACTACACCCACTCCAGAAAAAAGACGTCCCATTGTTTACCTACCATATTGACTTTTTGGGTCCGCTGGAGTCAACGCATAAAGACTACAAACACATTTTGGCCGTAATCGATTCTTTTACGAAATTTTGCTGGCTCTATCCTACGAAGTCAACCACAGCAAACGAGGTGATTGTGAAGCTAGCAACCAAAGTGTTAACTTTGGCAACCCAGCATTCATTATTTC
This sequence comes from Drosophila teissieri, assembly GCF_016746235.2. Taxonomy (NCBI): domain Eukaryota; kingdom Metazoa; phylum Arthropoda; class Insecta; order Diptera; family Drosophilidae; genus Drosophila; species Drosophila teissieri. Next base: position 24,561,809 of record NC_053029.1, on the reverse strand, counting down.
GGATAGAAGCTCAGCATTCACATCGCAAGACTTTGTGAAATATTGCGAAGACGAGGGAATAAAGCTAGTGAAGACGACTACTGGCTTGCCAAGGGTAAACGGACAGGTTGAGCGACTAAAGAAGAAGGAAGTTGTGCGTTCTGCCTGTGTGGCTACGAGAGCGACAACAATACAACGACGGGGACGATTAATTTCAATATCCTATATTATTTGTTACAAAATTCAAATAAAACTTATATTATAATAATAAAACCCCACATCTATGTGTTCTTGATTACATATATACATATACATATGTATGAAGAAGTCATGCATATGTTATGTATAGCTTGACCACTTGAGCTGCAAAGTGCATGCTCAGCATTCCCACACTCCGCGATCGGCTTATGTAAGTTAATTACTTTGCTGTTAGCAAGGTAAAAAAATAAAATATATTGGAGTTCAGTTAAGAACGACTTTATTTGTATAAATCCAATTTGCAACTAAATTACCCTAAGCTGTCCCTAGCACGCTGTGAGTCTTTGGCTGTGAGCTGCGCTGCCCTTGGTGGCAGAGGATCGGCGTCTGCTCCGTAGCTTTCCAATAGGCCACGACATCGGCTGATGTTGCAGTCGGTGCAGTCTTCTTGGAATCATTTGCATTGGTGGGAGCGGAAGTTGTTACCAATCAGATTCTTCGAACTCTACTTGGCAGCTCGGCGTGTGCAGGAAATTATCGAATTCTACTTGGCAGCTCGGCGTGTGCAGAAAATTATGCAGACGCTGAGCTTGCAGTTTGAAGCTTGCTTATTGGGGTTCATTGTTCTGGATTTAAGCATTTTTGTTGTTAACTCTTTCCCCTCCAATTTATGCTTGTCCTCAAGCTGTCTCTAGAAGTATGGAATGTTGTTGAACTGAGGTAGCTGGTACTGTGCCTCAGTCGAAGATTGCTCGCGGGTTGTAGGTGCGAGAATCGCGGTGACTTTCGCTTCCATTCCAGGCGTGGGACCTAGTTGCAGGGTTATGCTCTTCTTCCGTTGGCTATAGATGTGCAAACACAGGATGAGAACCAGCACAATCCCAAAGAGCGTTAACAAAGTAATGCTGTGAACCGTTGAATGTGTTCTTATGTTCATCAGCTGTCCAGTGTTGTTTATGTGCAATGCTTCCAATGCTTCAAGAGATAGAACCTTAAGTCTTTCTTTTTCTTCGGCCGTAAACTGCACAAGAGGTGCTCCGGGGGTCGAGACTGTATGTTCCAAGTTGCTGAACTGCTGGTTGTCGATAATTATCGAGTCATTTGATAGTTGAACCAGATAGGTGCCCTCTAGGTGAAGTTCTGTGTTGTTCCAGGTTGCGTTTCCATCGTAGTCGTTTAGAAGGATGATTCCATTGTCGACTTCTTCTATTTTGGGTACATGGTCGGCATTGCTAAAACTACACAGCGCTTTCTGTCCCTGAATTAACTTTGGTATACATTTTGAATTACTTATATTAACAATTTTTTTCTTATCGCATATTTTTATATATTCTACGGTTTTACAAGTTTGGGGAATGCCATAGGTAAGGTTTTTGTAAACAAAGATTTCTTGAAAGTTTAAGTGTATGATTGAATTGTTTTTTACTATGGGTTTTATAATAAGGTCTTGGTATTGTATTTCTTCTTTGGAACTTTTACAATATACAGAAGTGTTGTTTTATTTTGTAGAATTGACACATCGGAAAACTCCATTATTTCTTCCATTGATAGGGTTGGCATAGTATTTCTTTTTAAAATTTTCTCGATTTCAATTAGCTTATCTTAATTTAATACATGTGTGTTAACTACGTTTAATCGTGCCCATTGAATGGCATATTTAATGTTAATAATTTCTTCTTTTAAAAGGCGAATCTGGTTGTGCAAACTAATAGCCGTCTCGATACTTACTGAACTGCTTTTTTGAATAGAATTGCTTAGAGCGTTAGATACTGAAGTGAGTTTATTTATTCTTCCTTCTAACTGTTTGTTAACAATGACCTGTTGGTTTTTATTGTCAATAAGTTTATCTAAGTTCTGCTTTATCATAACCAGGTCATCATGATCTGGACTACCCGCTATGTACTTCCATCCTGACCCTAGCCAATTTAAGGACCTCGTTTTTCGAGTTTTGGGAAAGGCTGTGATTGTTCGGAATGTGTGAATAGTTGTGTTTATCTCATGGTGAAGGGTAGCGTATAATGGACTGCGTTTAAGGCTATTTTTCGTATGTTCATGTAAAATATCAAAATTTGATTTAATTTAATTTAAACAAATAAGTGCCACGCATAACAAGCTCGAAAAAATGAGCAGCGATCAAAAGAATGAGCGTAGAAGCTCCGTCAACCCAAGAAATGCTTGCTACTACTATTTCTCAACTAGAGATATAGATCAAAATCAGAAGTCGACAAAGAGCAACTCGACTCTACTGACCGTCGACAGCAAGAGAGCCAGCTCTTGCTCACCCTCTCTGCTCACCCCAACTCCCGCATCATGGAGTTACCAATGGCAAACCCCATCACCGCCGGCTTCGCTGAATGAAGCTCCAACAACAAGCAGTGCTAAAATTTCTGCAGCGAACTCACCACCAATAATTAAACCAACTACCAATACTGCGAGTTCGGTCCCAACGGCCGCACAACAAAATAAAATGGCAACAAAAACAGTTAGCCTCGATAAGCAACAAGCGGTCCCGGCTATACAGACCGGTATGGACCGCTACATCCAGATTAAGCGCAAGCTTTGTCCACCCAACACGGTTGGCAATAAACCAAAGATCAATCGAACCAACAAAAGCACCGATCAAACGAGGAGCTCCAATGAAAACCGATTCTCCATCTTAGCAGAGGCGGACAACAACCAACCAGAGTTGGGGCAGAAGACCCAAAGGAAACCTAAGCCCCCACCTATTTACATAAGGGAAAAAAGTTCAAGCGCCCTGGTCAACAAAATTGTTGCGCTGGTCGGGGACGAGAATTTCCATGTTGTTCCGCTTATTAAAGGGAACATACACGAAACAAAGGTTTAAACGAAGTCCGAAGAACACTTCCGAGATGTGTCTAAGTACCTGGAAGACACAAAAAAGAACTTTTACACCTATCAACTAAAAAGCAGCAAGGGACTGCAAGTTGTGCTAAAAGGTATAGAACCTGACGTCACCCCCTCTGAAATTCAAGAAGCCCGTAAGGCCAGGGGCTTCTGTGCCAAAAATGTTAGCAATATTGTTAACAGAAACAAAAAACCGCAACCACTTTTCAAGGTCGAGCTCGAACCAGATAGCAAAGCCTTAAAGAAAAACGAAGTGCACCCGATCTACAAGCTGCAGCTCTAACTGCATCGAAGAATCACCATGGAAGAAAAATGTGGCAAAAATGTGGCAACTGTGGAGGAAACCATACGGCAAACTACAGAGGCTGTGCGGTCTACAAGGAGCTGAAGAGTCGCATGCGACGAGCGACAGCTACGCACCAACAATCTTACCTCTACAACTGCCAAGGCTCAGTGAGGTGCAATATAACAATATCCGACAACTACTCTATCGAAGCTGGAGTCCCACAAGGTAGCGCACTGGGGCCAACTTTATTCGTCCTTTACACAGCAGATATTCCCATGAGTGACCGACTAACAACATCCACCTTCGCCGACGACACTGCGATCCTTAGCCGCTCCAGATGCCCAGTCCGTGCAACAACCCAACTCGCCAACCACCTCGTGGTAGTCGAGAAGTGGCTATCTGACTGGCGTATTAAAATAAACGAACAAAAGTGTAAACACATAACGTTTACCCTTAACAGACAAACTTGCCCTCCGCTCTGTATGAATAGCACGCAGATCCCCCAAGTTAATGAAGTAACGTATCTCGGCATCCACCTCGACAGACGTCTAACATGGCGTAGACATATTAAATGCAAGAAACTGCACCTAAAACTGAAAGCCAGCAGCCTCCACTGGATTATAAACTCACGATCGCCCTTGTGTCTGGACTGCAAGGTCCTGCTCTACAACTCCACTCTTAAGCCAATCTGGACGTATGGCTCCCAGCTGTGGGGGAACGCGAGCAGAACCAACATAGACATCATACAGCGAGCCCAATCAAAGATCCTGCGAACTATCACTGGGGCACCATGGTATATTCGTAACCAAAACATCCACAGGGACCTCGGTATTCTCGCAGTAAAAGATGAAATAGACAAGCAAAAAGCGTCCTACAATGAAAAACTCTCTGTCCACCCAAATCCTCTAGCAAGGGTCTTGACTCGGGTCTCCAGCCGAACCCGCCTGCAACGTACAGACCTTCCAACCCAGCCATATCTTGTCAGGGCCACTGTCTCAGTCTACATGACTCCTAGTTAGGTTATAGTATAAGATTTGATACACTTATTGTTAGTCTCGTAAATGAGAAGATTCAATAAATAAAAGCAAAGCATTTAAAAAAAAAAAAAAAAAAACTATTTCTTTCCTTTATCTTGGGGAAAGCTTTGAACCTAATCTAGTGTTTTTTTTACGAATATTTATTCTCCTGGCTGATAGTTTAGTATTTCCTTTTTTTTCTTATTGTGGTTTGTTCGGTCCATTTCCTGTTTATTTTTAAGTCTTTCAATATTGTCTTGGCTGGCTGTCTCGTATTGGTCCGGGTCTGTTGTTACTCTCCTACCGAAGAATACTTCTAGTGGTCGTTTCTTGTAACCGAATGAAAACTGTAATTGTACTCGTAAACTGCGCTTTCTAAAAGTTCTTTAAAATTTCTCTCAGTGCCCTCCTTCTTAAGGCATCTCATTATCTCTGAGAGTGTTGAATGGAATCGTTCTACATGACCGTTAACGGTACTTTTGTATGGTGGGGCAGTATAGACTTCTATCTGTAGCTGCTCCAACATGAACTTAATTGATTGGGAATTGAAAGCTTTTTCGTTGTCCATTACGATATGTTTTGGGACTCCGAAATAAAATATAATGTCACGCAAAGGGGTTCTGATATCTTCTATTGCTTTTGAATTTATAATTCGTGCTTGCGCTAATTCAGTGAGTACTAAGTGTCGTTCTGTAGAATAAATGTCAATGTGCAATATGTGACCGGGGTATTCTGGAATAGGAGTTTCTTGAATTTCCGGATTTGGGGGGTGTCTGTCATATTTAGCTTCTTTGCAAAGTTTACATTGCTTAACTAAATGTATAATTTTTTGCTTCATTCTTGGAAAATAATAGGTTTCTGCTAGTTGCTTTTGATTTTCTAGAGCGTTTCAATGTGCTCTCCTATGTATTTGAAGAATTCTTTCTTCCTGTTCAGTTTCGTTTGTCAAGTCTTCTACCCTGAATTGGGTGAATCGAGTTTTGATTCCTTTAAAGTGACTTCTGTAGGTTGTTTGTATTTTTCCCATAATGTCTGAATGCCGTTAATTACGGAAGGGTTGAGCTGTTTTTTTAGGTCTGTTATTATATCGTCCGTGGTGTATTCGAGTCTGTATATTTCATGTCTATGGAAAGTAGGAAATGGGATGGTGAACTTGTAGTCATATTTATTTGATTTATAAAAGAATATTTGATTTTTGAAAACATTTATTGGGGCTTCGACGCTAGGGATTAGGTCATGGCTAGAACTTTCGGCGCTATGTTGTGTAGAGGCAACAGAGTTAATCTGCTCTAAAGTTATTCTTGAGAGCGCGTCTGCAACAATATTTTCTATTCCTGGTTTATAAAATATTTCATAATCATATTCCTCCAAATAAGCTTTCCATCTCTTGATTCTGGCGTTTCCATTCCAGCTACTCAGAGATGATGATCTGTAAAGATCTTAACCTTTGCTTTACCGTATAGGAAATTTTTGAGGGCCTTGAGTGCCCAAATTATGGCTAACATTTCTTTTTCGTTCGCCGCGTAGTTCTCTTCGGCTTTGGAAAGTGTTCTAGAAAGAAATTTTAGGGTGGTTGTCTTGCGATAGAACTGCGCCGATCGCGAAATTCCAAAAATCTTCCATCTTAAAAGTGAAGTTATGAGTTTTGCCAATTTGGCATAATTTTGTATAAATCTTCTATAATCTTAGATCCCTCAAAGTTTTAGGGCAGGGATAATTTGCGAGTCGTGTAAACTCATATTTTCCGTTGTTTACCGAGAAGACGGTCTTTTCTATGTCACTATTTTTTAACGAGATTTGATGGAAACCACTTTTCAGATCTAAAACGGAGAATACTTTATTGTCCCATAATTGGGTAAGTACCTCATTTATCTCAGGAATAGGGTATTTATCTGCAACGGTTATTTTATTGAGTTTGCGATAATCAATAACCATGCGATATTATTTTCGCCTGAAGCGTCTGCCTTTTTGGGTACAATCCAAACTGGTGAATTGTATGGGGACCTAGAAGGTCGAATTATACCATCTTCTAAAAGTTCTTTTATCTGTTTGTTTACTTCATCTTTCAGTGTCATTGGATACTGATAGAATTTCGAGTAAATAGGATTATCGGACGAGGTTCTGATCGTTGCCTTTACGTTAGTTGTGTAGGTCAGTTTTTGGATTGGGTCTGCAAAAAAGTCTGGAAATGACTTGAGTAATTCGCTTAGCTTGGTTTTTTGTTTGTCGGACTAGTGGGATGTTCTCGGAATAATTGTGTTGACTGCTTCGAATGTTTTTTCTTTTATGGGGATCGAGACACCGTTCTTTAATATCATAATATTTTTGCTGATTTTTATTGGTTCTTTAATTCCCAGTAGACGAGGCAAATCGCCTTGTAATCCTCGTACGAAGGTGTCTAGAGCCTTATCTCTGTACATTTTCGTCATTAACACTTCTGCTTCTCTTCCTAACCCCATACAAACGATCTTGTTTAGGATTAGGGATAGGTGCTTATAAACCCTTTGATGGAACTCTTCCACAGATTGGTTGGCACCCTGTATAAGCATCGTCATTTGGTATTCTGATGTGTTAATGTCGCGCTTGTCAGCATAATGCAGAGTCAGACATTTCGAAATCGCTAACCAGAGGAGTATTGTAAGATTCTAATGCCATGTCGGCGGGACCTACAATTTTATTACGAATGGTATGTAAAATACCATAGTATTTTGGGGTACCCTGGAAAGCACTGTATGCTTCTAGGATACGGTCTACTTTTTTCCTCCAAGAACTAAATTCGGACGGATCACCTGAAAAGTCCCGGATAGATTTAACTATGTCCGGTACTCTGTCTAAATCACCCAAGTTCCCTGCATGCTCTGGGGCAATTACCTGGTCTGTTACGTTTGCGAATTCTTCCGAAGAATTGTGGCGTCTTAAGAAACTTGGTAATTGTTGTGCTAAGATTTCGCTAATTGTAGCTGCTAATGCAGCTCTGTCTACATTTTCAACCATGATTCTATTGTGTTCTAGTTCTTCCTGTTGTCTGACGCGTTGTCTAGTCGCTTCTGCACTAAGTATCGCGGGTCTTATCAGGTTGTTCACGTTAGCCATAAAACACTTAGTAAAACCGAACTAAGAATGGGTCGAGTTTAAAAAAGATCAAGGGAGCAAATTATGGAGCTTATCTCTAATTATGTTTGAATTGGGTTAGTAAAACCTTGTGTTTTTACTTGAAAATAATATGTTTTTGTGTCTTTTATAAATTTTATAACCAGTGGCTGGTTTTTCCTTGTACTTTAGAGGGTCCCTTGGGAATCGTAAAGTTGGAATTAGTTATATCACTTTTGTGATCTTTTTGTTTGTTTTATCGTTTTACGGTATTTTATTGATCACTTAAGTTTATATGTTTTTTTTTTTGTTTAATTTGTTTGTTAGTTTTGTGTTTTTAAAATTTGGTTGGTTAAGCTTACAGTACTATGGGTATTCTTATTGATGTGGCTCCTCCCTCCGACGATCCGGATTTCATCCTTTTTATTTAACGAAGACTACTTGGGATCCAGCGATGCGTACAGGGTTGAGGGGTGGTCTGTGGCCCTGCCTTCAGTCCTTGGAGTCCACCGATGGGCAAATGAACAAGTTAAGTTCGATTTGCCTGAGTGAATTTGAACGAACGAGAAATGTTAATTTTTCGTGAGTTGCGCGTTCTTGTCACTCGCGTTTTGACCGGTTGCCGCAAATGTTATTGCTAGCCCCGAACTTACAAAACGTTTTGTTGTATCGTACGCGCACCGGTCCCTGTTCGGGCGCCAGTTAATTACTTTGCTGGTAGCAAGGTAAAAAAATAAAGTATATTTGAGTTCAGTAAAGAACGACTTTATTTGTATAAATCCAATTTGCAACCAAATTACCCTAAGCTGTCCCTAGCAAGCTGTGAGTCTTTGACTGTGAGCTGCGCTGCCCTTGGTGGCAGAGGATCGGCGTCGGCTCCGTAGCTTTCCAATAGGCCACGACATCGGCTGATGTTTTGCTGGTCAAATCGGTGCAGTATTCTTGGAATCACTTGCATTGGTGGGAGCGGAAGTTGTTACCAATCAGATTCTTCGAACTCTACTTGGCAGCTCGGCGTGTGCAGGAAATTATCGAATTCTACTTGGCAGCTCGGCGTGTGCAGGAAATTATGCAGACGCTGAGCTTGCAGTTTGAAGCTTGCTTATTGGGGTTCATTGTTCTGGATTTAAATATTTTTGTTGTTAACTTGTATAAGCGTTAGATCGTATTACTTGGGTTCTGGAATGCTTATGGGTCGATGGTCTTTTGGGTCGTTGATCTTTTGGGTATTTGTATATTTATATTTATTATGACAAAGTGTCAAAATGTATTGACGCTAAGTTATTCCCAATCATTTAATGAATTGATAGGGTAGATATGCTACACCTCCCTTTTTAAAGAAATGACGTAATACATGTAGTCATTTAGATTTAGTGTTAATATATAATATTTTGTTACAAAATATATATATTCTTATTCTCTTTTAAATGATATTGATTTGTTTCTTATTATATACTCAATTATTAGCAATGGTTTGTCACACAGAATTTGTGTGTAATGACAAAAAATAAACATTTTTTGGATATGTTTTGTTTTATTTTTAACTTTCTTAGAAGAATATATTTATTTTTGGTTTTTTTTTTTGGGGTTGATCAGACCTTTTCTTAAATGAAACGTTTCATTGATTATATATTTTTAACCTATTCTTATGTACTTTTCGTTTCTTTAGCTTTTTCTTTCTAATTATAATGTTATCCCTGTCTTCTATGGTTTCTACCGTATAAGAACCTAAATATACTGGATCTAACTTATGATCCGCTTTGTTTCTTAGTGTAACTTTATCTCCTATTTTTAATTCAAAATCTGTAGTTTTCTTATCGTAATTTTGTTTCCTATAAGACTTAGCTTTTTCTAACATAAGTCTAGCTCTTTTATATGCAATTTCTAATCTAAACTGTATTTCCTTACAGTAATCTTATACATTATATAGTGGTTCTATTCTATCTATTTTATTAAAATCTTGGTAATCTTCCAAAGACTAGTTCCTATGGACAGTATTCATGCATGACTGATGGTGTTTTATTAAAACAATAAATAACATATTGTATCCAATCGTCCCAATCAGTTTTGTCTGCAGAAATGTATGAACGAATGTATTTATTGAATGTTCTGTGCCTTCGTTCTATTGTCCCTAAAGTCTGGTGATGATATACGGTAGATGTAAGATTTTCAATCTTCATATATTTACATATATCTAAAGTTACCTTGTTTTTATACTCGGTACCCATGTCCGAAATGAACGTCTTCACTAGACCGTACTGTAGTATAAAGTTTTTAAATATAGCTTTCGCGACAGTATTTGCGCTCTTGTTTGCGACAGGTATGGCTACTAGATATGTTGTTAAATCACATATTAGTGTGACGATATATTCATTGCCATATTCTGATTTCGGTAGTGGACCAACGGTGTCCACTGTCACTATATCGAAAGCATTTGTTAGGGTTTCTGTTTTAGTCATTGGGTTCTTTGTATGTGTCGTTGTTTTCGACCTTTGGCATTTATGACATCTACGTATGTACTCTTTTATATGACGAGTCACATTTTTCCAATAATAGTGTCTTTTTATTTTTGCTAGCGTTCTTGTAATGCCTGTATGACCTCCTTGAATTGGATCGTCATAAAATGTAGACAGTATTGATGGTATCTCTTTTTCAGTTTTTATAATGGCTGGAGTAGCGCTACTCTTAATGATTTCAATTTCTTGTTGCCCATATAATAGATTCAGTTAATCGCAAGGTCACTATATTTCGTACTTCATCATTTGTTATGACTTCGTGTACGTTGGGCTTAGATACATTTTGGATACTTTGCCTAAGCAATAGTTACTTATTTGTTACTGTTTTTATCATGTCTACTTTGTTGCCTGGACTTTCAGGACTTTATGTTTATACGCGAAAGTGCGTCTGCTACGAAATTATATTTTCCCTGTAGGTATACTACAATAAACTCATATTCTTCAAGCTCTAGCCGCATGCGAGTTAATTTAAAACTGGGATTAGTCATAGAAAATAGATACGTTTATGGTCTGTAATCCGTTTTAATAGTGAAATGTTTGCCATAAAAGTGTGGTCTAAAATAGATAATTGCCCAATGAATTGCCGCTAGTTCTTGTTCCGTTGTACTCTTATTGCTTTCCCCATTTGTAAATGAACGAGATGCATATGCTATTGGGAGCTGAATCCCGTCACGGTTTTGAGTTAGAACCGCTCCGCAAGCTTGTTTACTAGCATCGGTTCTAATGAAAAATTCTTTGCGAAAATCAGGATATTGTAATAATGTGGGGTGCATAAGCTTTTCTTTAAGGTATTCGAATTCGTTTTGGCATTCGCTTGACCATTCAAAAGGAACATTCTTTTTACATAATCCAGTTATGTGCCGTGAATAATCGGCGAAGTTTCTTATAAATCGACGCATCCGCATCATGAGGGACAGGATAATTTCTGATGACGGCAAATTTCTTGTCTTCTGGCAATACTCCTTTGTCGGTGCATTTGTGACCTAGGTACGTCACTTCAGTTAATTGACTCTTATTGCTCTGGAAAATTTTTCTTTAGTTTTGAAAGTACTTGTTCGCTTCTATTTTCTGGATTGGTGTTATGAATGTCATAATCTTTTAGGTATTCATATTGGATTTTGTTTACTTTAACCAATTGGTCGAAATTAGTTGTATTTAGAAGTCGAATGTATACATGTTTGGATGCTGCTATTGTATTTGCAACATAAATTCCATTATGTATTTCCTGATTAGGAACAAATATGTAATCATTTACGTTATTAATGTCTATTTTCCGAATAACTTGTGATCTGGCTGGCAGAAGAACTGTATTGTTGCCAGCGCTATATGTTATCGGAACATATATTGGATAATTTAAATTTTGGGGTCTAATTATAAACCAATCCTCACTTGGTTTGAAATCTAGTTGACAATTAAATTTTTTTATAAAATCAATGCCTATTATTCCATCACATGGTATTGAAAAATTTGAGTCTACCAAAGGAAATTCATGTGGAAAAATATATTTCGTTGATTGAAGTTCTATTGAGGTTGTCCCTTTCGGAAATTGTTATTATTTCTGGCTTAATTTCAATTTGATCGCTTTCTTCTAGTGTTTCAATGTCACTATCGGAAACAGAGTCGCTTGATTGAACAGAATCGTCTAGTCCTTTGAACTGGTCGGGATCGAATTCCACCAATTTACTTAGACTTTCTGGCACGTTAATCAGAATATGTCTCCTTTTTCTGATATTAGTTAATCTTGTGTTTAGGGATTTTATTTTTTTATATATTATATTTTTTTTTTTTAAATTATGAAACTTTTTCCTTATTCATTGCTTTTTTTTTTAATTTTATCTAAATGGTTTGCTCTATTCATATAACGCCTCTTATTAATTATACCCGTTACTCGTAGAGTAAAAAGGTATACTAGATTCGTTGAAAAGTATGTAACAGGCAGAAGGAAGCGTTTCCGACTATATAAAGTAAATATATTCTTGATCAGGATCAATAGCCGAGACGATCTGGCCATGTCCGTCAGTTCGTCCGTCTGTCCGTCCGTATGAACGTCGAGATCTCAAGAACTACAAAAGCTAGAAAGTTCAGATTGAGCATACAGACTCCAGAGACATAGAAGCAGCGGAAGTTTGTCGATTCATGTTGCCACGCCCTCTCTAACGCCCACAAACTGCCCAAAACTGCCACGCCCACATTTTTGAAAAATGTTTTGATATTTTTCCATTTTCTTATTAGTCTTGTAAACTTCTATCGATTTGCCAAAAAACTTTTTGCCACGCCCATCTTAACGCCGACAAACCGCCCAAAGCTGCCATTCCCACATTTTTAAAAAATGTTTATATTTTTTCATTTCTGTATTAGTCTTGTAAATTTCTATCGATTTGCCAAAAAACTTTTTGCCACGCCCACTTTAACGCCCACAAATCGCCCAAAGCTGTCACGCCCACACTTTCGAAAAATATTTTGATATTTTTTCATTTTTGAATTAGTCTTGAAAATTTCTATTGATTTGCCAAAAAAAATTTTGCCACGCCCACTCTAACGCCCACAAACCGCCAACAACTGTCAGTGTTGACAGCTGAGTAACGGGTATCAGATAGTCGGGGAACTCGACTATAGCGTTCTCTCTTGTTTTATTGTGCTAAACATAAATTGTAAACAAAAATTGCTAAACTCACACCATTGTTATGATCCATAATAAGATCCACAACGAATTTATATCGTCCCTGTGATCTATTATTTTGACACTATTTACTACGTTGGCAGTATTATCTTTTGCCGCGCTAGAATCGCTAAACCATCCCATTATGTGGTTTTTATATATATTCAATGAAAAGAATCGTTAAAAGAAAAAAATGAGATGTTCTATTTGTGAGTTTTTCTTTGAAAGCAGGAAAAGCATTTTCTTCTTGAAAATCAAAAATAAAAGTACAAAAATTTTGTTTTATATTTAATGAAGATAAGAATCGGTATATTTATGTCATATCACAAAAAGTTTTTTTTTTAAATAAATGAGGTTGGCTCACCTAATTGTTTACAACAATTAAACAAAAATTGTCCAACCGCATTGTTAGTAAAAAGCCTAACAGATATTAGTGTTTTCCAAGAAGCGGTTGCCCGCCTCGGCTTGGGTTTAGAAATTAAAAATTAAGGCAAATTGGGGCATTGGCATTTATGCAGCCCGTTTGTGTTGTTCTCTATGTCTTCAAGACGCTCTTTGTAGCGTTGTCGGGATGCCTCGTCCCATTTTACCCGTTGTCCACTTCTTTTATGTTTTTTTGGTGCCTTCTCTTCCTGTCTGGCCGGTACTCAGCTATTGAGAGTGGGCGGGGTCCATCGGCTGGATTTCCCTGCAATGCCTCTTGCAGTGTCGGCAAGTCCTTCTGTTTGGTGGGAACTGCCGTCCAAAATTTTAGCCCCTCTCCATCAATAATTGTGTTTTATATTACTGGACCGATGATGTCTATATAAATGTGCACAGTGAAAGAATTGTGGCTTGGACTTCCTGTCACGGTCACCATGAGATAATAGTCGTTTTAAGTTTCGATGGTATTGTATATAGCAAGAGCTTTTGCTCTGCTTGAGGTTCTTTATTTGAATGAATAATGTTTGGTTTCGCTAACCCGCTCATATAATGCTTATATATATGTGTTCTTGATTACATATATACATATGTATGCAGAAGGCATGCATATGTTATGTATAGCTTGACCACTTGAGTTGAGCTGCAAAGTGCATGCTCAGCATTCCCACACTCCGCGATCGGCTTATGTGTAAGCGTTAGATCGTATTATTTGGATTCTGGAATGCTTATGGGTCGATGGTCTTTTGGGTCGTTGGTCTTTTGGGTATTTGTATATTTATATTTATTATGACGAAGTGTCACAATGTATTGACGCTAAGTTATACCCAATCATTTAATGTATTGGTAGGGTAGATATGCTACAACCCTTTTAAATGACATTATGTGTTCCTCCAATGAAGTGGAATTTATGAATTTACGAGGGCATTTTGTTGAAAATGCTGTTTTGGATATTGATTGCTGGTCCATTTGAATTTGATGGAAACCTTTGGCTAGTTAAAATGTTGCTGGTGCATTTTTCTGACCATTTCGATATTGATTGATGGTCCATTTGAATTTGATGGAAACCTTTGGCTAGTATTGACGGCGTCGAAGCATGTCTAATATTTCATCCATTACGGGAATAAGGAATTTGTCGTCAATGGTTATCTCGTTGACACTACGATAGTCTATGACTAATCAAAATTTCGGTTTACCAAAAGCATCGCTTTTCTTTGAGACAATCCAAATAGGAGAACAATAGGGGGCTTAGATTTCCTAATTATTTTTTGTTCTATCATTTCTTTAATTTGCTTGTTGACTTTCTGATCAAACGCTTGGTGGTATTTATATGGTTTTTTATAGATCGGGTCTTCGTGTTTCGTATGAATAGAATGTTTAATCGTAATTGTGAAAGTCAATTTTTCAAATTCTTTGAACTGAATATCACTGTATTCAAGCAAAACGTGGGAAAGTTGTTCCCTTTCTTTTGTATTTCGATGTTCTAATCTGAATACGTTAGACTCTCTTAAATCCTCGTCTAAGGCGTAGATAGAGGATGTTACTATAAGGGCTTCTTCTATGTAAGGGGTAATAAGAGGGTTTTCCTCAGATTTAGAAGACTTTGGACTCTCATAAGTAGTCTTGGACTCTTCTGGGTTAGACGATCTGTGGCACTCATTGGTGACCTTTGACTCATCTGGTTTTAGATGGGGTTTCCGCTTAATTTTGCGGGGGGTTTTCTTATTTTTTTGGGTATGTAGAGGGGTTTCCTCTGAATTAGTTGATCTGGGACACCCATTGGTAACCTTTGACTCATCTGATTGGATGTGGTCGTACCACATTTTGAATGTAAAGCCATTATTAGTGACTGTTCACACATGAACACGAATATATTTAAAGACTTACAATTTTGGGCTCCGTTCATATCTTATGTAAATGAATCGAGAGCGATAATTTATATTTAGGATTTTGTTATCTAAGGCGACATGGGTGCAGTGCTCAAAAACATGTAATCTAAGTGCACACTACATGAGTCAGTCGCTTGAGATCGTTCCCCGCCTCCTAAAATAGTCCCTTAGTGGGAGACCACAGATAAGGTCCTCGCCGCTCAAGATAGGCAGATGTGCCGGAGCGTGGGACCTCGATAAGGCGGGGACTATTTACTTAGGCTTCTGCGTAGGCCATTTACTCTAAGATGCGATTCTCATGTCACCTATTTTAACCGAAGATATTTCCAAATAAAATTAGGTTTCTTACAAAAACTCAACGAGTAAAGTCTTCTCATTTGGGATTTTACAGTGACTGTTGTGTTGATGTGTTGGTTGGCTTTAAATAGTTTCTGCCTAATAGTAAGTCATATAGTAAGTTAAAGTTGTGAATATAGAATGTTTGTTTAATGGGACAAAGTTTGCTTGACTGCAATGAAACGCTTTGGTTCAATGTTATAATGCCATTTATAGTGTGAATTTACTTTAAAAGGTTTAATTAGGAAATTAAAGAAATTTTGCTTCATAATATTAATAGACGAACCAGTGTCTACTTGGCATTTGAAAGTAATATTATTCATTTTAATTTTTAAGAATGGGTTTCCTCCTTCTCTGAATCGCTTTCTGATTCCGAGGCTGGTTGAAGAAAATGTTCGCATCCTGTGTCTATTCTGTATTTTGCACTAGCACTTTCTCTCTGTCGTTTGACGGGAGGGTTTGGTGCATTATTACTTCGTTGTTGAAAATTTAAAAGATTCTGGACCCTACCTGTATTTAGCTTTTGTGTGAATTCGCTACCCTCGGATGTGGTTCGGAGGATCTTGAATTAGTGTTTGGACTTAATTTATTTGTATTGTGCAAAGCATTGCTCACGAAATTTTTATAGTTTCCTTTATTCCTAGAGGTTTGGGGTTGGATTGAGTTAACGTTGGAGTTATTTTGGGGTTTTGTTCGGTCATTGAAAGTTATTTCGTATACCCTTCTTGTTGTGCTATTTGTAAAAGTTTAGATACTGTCGTGATGTCATGTCTATCAAGAGTCATACATAGCTTTTGTGTATAATACGGTATTACTGATGTTGTTTTCTAACATAAGCTTCTATGATATTGTAAATGATATAATTTCTAACTCTTCGACGAACTTACGGATACTTCCGCTAAATGGTGTGTTGTAAAGACGACGGAGTAGTTCTTCACATGGAGTTTGGGTTTTATATTCGCTAATGAGTAAGTTCATTAGGTTTGGCCAGGTGGTTGCTCCGGATAACTGGGATACTTGTTGGGCGTCTCCTGCAAATTGCATCTCAATTGTGCTGAAGAATACATGTCTTTGCCTGGTGTCAGTTGATGGATAAAGTTGAAGTATGAACTCGATCCTTCGGATAAGGGCACTGAGCTCTTGGGTGTTACCACTGAATGTTGGTATTTGCCCAACTAGACTTAAGACGATTCAGATGATCTATAACAGTTGGACTTGTTCGGTTGCCATGGTTGATTTTGTTGGTTTAGCAGAGTTTTTGGGTTTTGGTTTTTACACTTTTATTGACCGTATGCAGTGGGTTTGACTACTGTGTGTCAACCACCGATTATACGTAGTTCTTTTGCGGATAAAATAGAGTATTACGATTTATGTTCACTTTAGCGCAGATTCGCGTAGTTCAATCTAAAAAGATCCGCTTGGTCGTACAAGGATCTTTTCTCACTAGATTGATATTTGTAAACAACTCGCACAATATTTTCTTATTATCCTACCGACTTTTACGCCATTTACGAATTCAGACCGAGAGTTTATTTATAAAAAAAAACACCATTTGTTTTTTATGTATTATTAAACGTTTTTTTTAATATTTCAATGAAGGAAGAACTAGAGCCTTTGGATTATTACTAGGTTGGATAATGTACTTCGAAGTTGAAATGGGCTTAGCGAAGCTATCGCAATTGATAGCGTACTCAGAACTGAACTGCCTTATGGATCCATGTTTGCGTTTAAATTTGCAGATTGGGCTAGCTTAATAGCGAAGTTTAAGAGAATTAAGTTATACATGTTTATTCTCCTTTGTAAAGAGAAACTCTCGAAAAATAGAAGTAATTGGAGAATCCTGAGACGATTTCGTAGGCGGAAGTTTTTGTTATTTCAGTTGGCTCACCAAGTAATCAAATGTTTAGGATTTGTTATTTCAGTTGGCCTCGCCAAGTGTGCGAATGTTTAGGGGACGACGATTTAGGGCTCGCCACAGAGTCTAGACTTTGGAATATGATGCTGTGCGTAAATAACAGCTAAGCTTAATCCGAGGGCTCTCGATCTTTGATTACATTTTGTACTTAGACATTAATGTGTGTGTGTGATTGTACTTAGACATTAAAGTGTGCGTGTAAGTGTTTACAATAGTGTGTGTGGTTGGGGAGTTGTGGGTGTAGAATGGATATGTTATTATATATAATTATATATATATATATATATCCACATATATAAACACATATGTTGTGATGCGCCGAAACGCGCACATAGAATCTTAAGGAAAAACATGAAGTGAATAAATTGAGTTAAATATAATAAGCAGAGAATATATTAGATTTAAGCAGAGAAACATGGAGTTAATAAATGGAAGTAAAACACACAACCCGCATTCAAATTCAAACACAATGCGTGCGCGCCCCAAGATCCCGCGCGAAGGGTCACACTGGCCCGAAATAGACCGGCCACACTAATACACCATTAAATCAGTTGGGATACGCGGGCACACTATCCTCCGCCAAACAGCTAGATAAGGCGCACATCAGCGCTCTAGGAGTCATTCAGTTGGGCCGGCGATCGGCAACAGGAGCAGGAGCAGCGGTAAGGAGTCGACAGAGCCATAGGAGGCGGGCAACGTCGTGGTAACTAACTAACCATAGTAGTCTTTGCATATTACGTCTCATTCTACGGCTCGGTTCACCGACCCGCGTGTATCATTAGCAGAACTCATCGGCCTCTAAACTCTTATCATACTTAGCAGACCTCATCGGCCTCTAAACTCTTTTCGTACTTAGCATCTTCTCACCGTTGGCAGACCTAACCGGCCTCTAGGCTGTTAACTGGCAGCCCCGAGCGTTCTCTCCCAATTATCTCCCGTTCACAGGCAGTGGAGGAACTCGACGACTATTAAGCGGCCATCTCGGGAGTCCGGCATCCACCCGTATCCATCGCAGAGCTGTACAAACCCCCCAGGAACGAGACCAGACGCGCCCGAGCCAACCAGCCGCCGATCTCGGCGCGACGACTGCATCCCATCTGAAGCGACTGTGAACACTTTGTTTATTCACGAATAAACCCAATTATTGTATCATTCTCTCGTCTTCTCCTCTCTCTTCTCTTCCAGCAACCCCACCTGAATCAAATAAATATCTGAGACGACTCCTGGCCATCCGAGCCCTAACAGGTCGTCACAATGTAAATATTCGAACACATCCATACGAACACATCCAACGTAAAGAGCGCCTCCAACACCGATAGAAAGCTCGTAATCCTCCAGAAACAGAATGGGGATCTGAGCTTGGTTCGATCCTATGGAAAATCATGTACGATGGGATCTAGGATTCCAGGCCCCTGGAAGTTGAGCTGCATTGCAATAACAGCAGTCGTCAAAACAATCGCAGATTTGCAATACAAATGTAACGTCACGATTGGAGCGGCCATCCACTGGCTCGAGAAAGCCGGGCTACCAATGGCGGTGCTCAAGACGTAGGCTGTCCTAGTAAGAAGCAGAAAAAAGATGGAGATGGATGGATGCTAGTCTCCGTCAACGGGACACAGGTCACAAGAGTCCCTAAAGTACTTGGGTGTTATGATAGACCACAGACTATCGTTCAAGGACCACGCCAAATACGCTTTAAGAAGGCAGCAATTACAACTACTGCATTGCCTAGTCTTATGCCCAACGTCGGAGGTCCTAGAAATCCGGCCAGAAAACTACTGGTGGCGGTAGCAATCTGCAGCAATGTCTATAGTAGGGGAAAATACCTGAAAGAAGGGCGCTCGGTGTTGCGGTCCAAGACCCTTAGGCTCATTAGAGGATTCAGGACTATATCCGAAGTCGCAGCACTAGCTCTGGCAGGCTTGCCGCCAATGAACCTGGTGATCAAGGCTCTTTGCCTAATCCGGCATAGCGCTACCCGGCTAGAGGACCACGAGTGGCAAAGCAGGTGGCAAACGTCGCAACAGGGGATCTGGTCCTACCTGTGTCAACACAAACGCATGGACTTCTACCTAACCCAGTTCCTCACGGACCATGGTTGCTTTCGGTTCTATCTACTCCGGTTTCGCCACGGGCAGTCACCAATGCCTGTACTGCGATGGTGAGGAAACAGCAGAGGATGTACTAATGCACTGCTCCAGGTTTTCGGTGGAGAGAGAACAGCTAAGGCTTTGACTAGTATTCCGTTCAACCCTATTGGCTTGTTCGCGGCTATGTTGGCGAACAGTGTGGCATGGAAGCTGTGACATAGAATAATCACTAATATGATAAAACCAGTCCGATCGGATGAGATCGCCAACAGAGCTGGTATCTAAAACCAAATACGTGTCCTGTGTTGTGGCGGAATAAGAATACTACCTCACCGTTCCTTGCTTGTCGTAAAAGGCGACTAAAGGGTGGAAGGAGAAGCCCCCCATAGCCAACTATTAAGGAAGGGAGTGCGATCTGGCCTCACATCCTGCTCATCGAAGTTATACCTTGACTGGCAGTTCCGATGAGCAAGAAAAGACTGAAAAGCACACTAGGGTTTATGTAGGGATTAATTCCACTAGGGATTATGAATCGTGCATGCCACCTACAGACGGAAGGAGGTATCTTTTAAAAATATTAATTTTCCTACCGTATAATACAAATGTCGGCCAACAACCTTGCTGATTGTAATGCATCTAGATGGGCCCAGCATAGTCGACGCCTGCTTTCTTAAAACGGTGGGCAGCAAGGAGCACTCTTTAAGGTAGCACCGGGCCCATAAGCAGATTCGCCAATACTGGCCGCTGTTGGAAATATGCAACACAACTTCGGACAACTCTGCAAGCAATCTTTCTGGTATTGATGACCTTTGTCGCACAAACGAGCTTATAGCATTCCCTCTGGCGTGCATATTACTTCGGTGTGTATATTCAAATATATAGTGAAGTAAATATAAGGTATTAAAACTATGTGTTTTGTAGTGTACGACGTATTGGCAAGAGTAAGCCGACCTCCTACACGAACAATGGGAATTCCATTCACTGTATCAAAAAATGGATTCATACCTTGAAATTCAGTGGATCTTGCCTTCGTGTAATTTACCTATTTTATCTTGAAACTCTACATTTTGTATATTAAAAACAAGAGAGAACGCTATAGTCGAGTGGAAGTGCGAAGGCGAGTTTTTGGGCGTTAGAGTGGGCGTGGCAAAAAGTTTTTTGCAAATCGATAAAAATTTACAAGACTAATACAAAAATGAAAAAATATTAAAACATTTTTCAAAAGTGTGGGCGTGGCAGTTTTGGCCGGTTTGTGGGCGTTAAGGTAGGCGTGGCAAGAAGTTTTTACCTATCCAACACATTGTTGAATCGCGTAATTCTGCGTTATGCAGACCCCTCGAAATTATGTCGGCTGGATTCCATTTCGATCGCACCTCAAACCAATCCTGCGGCTGAGTCAATTCCTGAATGCATGCTACTCGATTCGCTACAAACGTTGTCCAACAACTGTCGTGTGAAGTTAAGAACAATAGTTGAATCAGTAAAATAACTAGTTCGAGATACTGAGATAGAGACAAATTTCTGTATCTTTTTCATTCCTTCTAACTCCAAACAAGGTATAGAGTTGACCCGCACTGGCGCTACCTCGGACTTTGCAGTTAATAATTTCACTGTTATAACTCCTGAGTTGTCGTAGATGGCGGCCCCAAAGGCACGACAAGAAGCATCGGAGAACCCACACAGTTGCAAGTCTTGTACTTCACTGTCTATCGGCACTGCACGAGGCAACATAGTGCACATTCGTGCACTAAATTTAAGTTTTCACTGCTTGTTCCGTATGTAAACTGAAATTTATCAGAATCGGAGGCCCAGCATGGCACAGGTTTTTTTTGCTCTAGCTCTAGTGGCTTGGCGCACTCTGCTTCCTCGAAAGCTGCAAGGTAACTGCTACCCATTTGTAATCCTAATCTTTAACTCTTGTGTATGGCATCAGTTCCACCTATAAAAATCACTCAGTAGAGCTATATGGGCTAATGGGAATTGTGAAGCATAAAACTCACATAAGAAGTATAGACAACAAACCGCCAAGAACGGGGCCTAATTCGTGTCATACGTTACTGTTTGAAGGCGCATGGTCTCTAGCAGCTCTTCACTACCTTGACACCACAAGATGCTCTGATAGTTACAGACATCTTGACATTTTGGTAATATATGCTGTAAGCACATAAAAGTTTCAAAAAGATCAGGCTGCAACGATCTTGCTTCGACACAAATTCTTGTTCGCATTGCTTCTCCTCCGGAGTGAACTTATCAGCAGATTGCAAAATATATTCTCATTCCCAAAACTTTTGGACGTGCTTGTGCAACTTTCTGGCGACTTCTTCCTTTTATATTTTGATTGAATTCAAGGCAACGCTTACCCTAGATTCATATTAATCTTAAAATATCCATCCCAGCAACGATTTCTGCAGTATAGGCTTATTCATGCACAATCTAATTTGTCCTGCAACAAAAAGCTTGAAAAAAAATATGCCTACTCCAATCAACATATTTATAGCTCCAAAGTGAGCTCCAAATGTGTAAGGCCATTTGCCAAGAGTCCCTGTTCGGGAACCAAATGAATTCGCTGCTACCTAAATGAGTGTGGAACAGTTTTTCACAATAAAAAGCCAGTTGAATTCTTATTAAAGTCTGTGTTTAAGTCCATTAGTCCACCCTTCCGAATTAGTCCAGTGGAATAAGTACATTATTCCAATTACTCCGAAATACTTACTCCCATCAATGATAGTTTTGTTAATGATTTATTTTTAAGTATTTTTGTATGTACCATCGCTAGCGAGTATTTTCATATGTACGGTCACTAGCCGAAAAATGGTCACATCATTAATAAACGCAGGAGTGAAAAGTAAAAATGCAATAATTGTCTTTCGGACCTTCGAGCCGGATATACATAATTGGAACAATATAGTTTGCATCGGAGCTACACCAGATAAGTACCAGGTCGATTTTGTGTATATACGTGTGTGCTTGTATCATTTGCGTGTTTGCCGGCTTCGTTTCGTTTTCCCGCCAAAAGCCCGGCGGCTTTCCCGCTACCCGGCTGGCCACCCACACCGAAGGTGTGTTGGTGAAGTGTTTAAAGACGGGCGCGTCGCGTTGGCGCTCCCGGAAAAACTAAAAAATTTCCGCGTTGAGCCAGCGTGGACCCGCCAATGAGTGACGGCCTGCACTGGCGTCGCGGCTCCGAGCACTTACCCGCGTAAAACTATTCTCCGGAGGTTCATGGACTGCCAGCCGGCTTCGATCTCCAAGCCCATGGGATAGGTCAGGGTGAGAGAATTTTTCGAAGCTTTCTCTCCCCCTTTTCTTTGTGTGTAACACGAGATGCACTGTCACGCCAGCTGATCTCACAGTCAGCTGGTAAACCAGTGTTGGCAAACGGTTCAGGCTAACGGTCTTGAAGCGCTGCACAGCTGAAGGCGTCCCCAACCACAGGTGGCACTTCTAGGCAAATGCTACCCGTCCGAAGCTAATTGCTACGTAACTAGACAAACAATCTCGTCGCTGGACGTAGCATACTTTCCTGGGCTGCAAAAATAGCACCAACAAGTTGGGGTGTAAAAGATTAAGGAGCGGACCAACAGCCAACCCCGCCGCTTACGCGGTACACTGGAAAACGGGTCCCTGGCGACCGAGCAGGAGCGGTATAACTTCCACCGAGGGAAACCCTTCCCCCTTCACACGCCAACACCAAAATCCACAGAGCGTCTGACCCATAGTGGGCGGCTACGTGGTCTGCGTCTGGGCCATAGTGGCCGGCAGAAATCTAACCCTGGCAGAAGGAATAAACTGCAAAATACACCTGGCATTCGGTATAAAATGCTTTCAAGTGTGGAATGTCGGTTACTAACAGCACTACTCCAGGTGGCAACCAAACCACTTTTTAAACCAACCTGGCGAGGTGGTGGCAAGCTTGGCCGCCTCGACAGTGATCGCAACAAGCAAATCCGATAGAGAAATGGACAACGCGGGAGCTTTCCAAAGCAGCAGGAAAATCTTGCGTTCGCCAATCCTGCCAGGGACACCTGCGCCACCACAGACTGGTGGGTCAATCCTGGCTAAAATGGAAGATGTACAGGACACGCCGAAGCGGGCAAGGACCCCAAGCAGCCCCTCCGGCTCGAGCCGCAGAACACCCCCAAAGAGGACGAAGGCGGATAGGCAGCTCCGTTGCGCCGATAGGCTGTCATAAATTGGACTGATCCTGGACCAGCTCATACATCACCAACGTCAAGCAGGGGAGGCACATAAACGTGCAGATAAAAGCGATGTTCGCCCTCCAAGAAGACGCCAGCAGGGAGTTGGACATGGAGGACGAACAGTGCCACGCCCTCCCAGGGTGCCCCAAATGTGGGGACAAAAGAGCTAAAACCGGGGACAAGTCGCAGAAGACCACCCTCAGCCGAAAATGGGACAGCTTCGCACAAACGGACGCTCCTAACCCAGTTAGTGACCCAAAGCACACCCAAGCAGACCAAACATCAAAGTGGAAGAAGCCGGTTGAGAAGAGAGCAAGCCCTTCAAGACGGCCGGCAAAAATAGTGGAGCAAATCCCGGATCAGCCAGTTGAAATCCCAAGCCGTGGGAAGCCGGACACGTGGACGAAGGCGGAGACATGGAAGCAGGCACGCCTATTGCGGAGACCGGACGCAGTTATAGTTGAGGCGAAGATAAAGACCTACAGTGAGGTCTTGGCTTTGGTCACCAGGCGAAGCGACAGACATCTGCAGGAGCTGGGGCTCCTGCTCGAGCTAAACAGGGATGGAGACAAGAGCGCATCGCTGATGAAGAGCGATGTGGAGGCGGTGCAGTGCGCGAGCACTGACGAAGGACTCGAGGATGTAATTCCTCTCGATCTGCGACTTGGACCCACTAGTCGCTAAAGAGGAACTTTCAGAAGTCCAAAAAGGATCCTGTGCCTCCGAAAAGGATCCAATCTTTCGAGAATAAGGTTAATATCAAACCACAGTCGTGCTAACTGTGCTCCAAAGAAAATCATCCGATCCGTTTATGACCGCAATTCCTACAAATGTCCGTCCAAGATCGCTGTACATACATCAAACACCAAAAGCATTGTTTAAACGGTTTTGCACGCCAAAATCAGGTTTCTCAATGTACAAGCATCCATAATCGTTTCACATGCAAAGAACGCCATAACACCCTGCTTCACCGTGGCGTCAATCCGCAAACTCCTGCGGCTTCTTCCAGTTCGGCAACTTTCCAACCATTCTACCAACCTCGCATAATCCAATACAGTCCACTAGTTTCTCAAATGTTCAGAACTATTTCGTCTTCAACTCTCAGAATGGAACATGCTTGAAGGCTCGTGCTTTGATCTACTCCGGATCTGCGGCGACCTTTATTTCAAAACGCATGTTCAACAGGCCTAAATCAAGCCGTAGCTGCAAGGCCTGAGATATAGGCTCTCCATCCAAACCTCCCATTAAGATCGATGCTTCAGCCTTCGTCTTGCTTCGTATCCGCAGTTCGCAGATCGACGTGCTTATTGGCGCAGAAATCCTCCAGGCTATTCTCCTAGGTTTCTCCAGATCCAATATTTCGGTCCAATTTTCGGTTGGATCCTTTCAGGTCCTGTGAAAGATCCAGCCAATTCCAGGGTTATTTCGGCGTTTACCACACGCGTCTCGATTAGCCAAAAACCAAAGAGAATAGGATCAAAAATAACCCCGAATATGATTCGGTAGTACAGGAGTATTTAGACCTAGGCCACATGCGAGAGGTTCCTCCTAGTAATGATAGCGATAGTTGCCAGTGTTTAAGCCTGATAGTAAAACCACGAAGCTACGCGTTGTATTTTACGCCTCCAGTGCATCATCCAATGGACAAAGTCTCAACGACGTCCTTCATCCAGGACCAGTCCAAGTTGACCTCACGATTCAGATTATTAAATGGCGTTGCGGAAAAACGCAACGTATTTAATGACGATATAACCAAGATGTATCGGCAGATCCTTGTTCATCCGCAACACACTCGCTTTCAGCGGATTCTCTTTCGCAACAAAGACGAAAGGATTGTGAGGAGTCTTAAAACTCCACACAAATCCGGGTGCAGGAGATCGGCATAGCAACGGAGAAAACGGCTGGAATGCGATAACGGTGTGGACTTTGGACGAGCACAAAGAGGACGCACCGTGAACTAACGGGACATGAGTTGGACCACAAGGTCCAAACCCGAGCGAGCCGTGTGCAAAAGGGGCAATAACGGGATTCCCGCGGCCTATAAAAGAGACGGCGCAGGCGCAGCTCGGGACAGTCAATGAGAAAGTGCGCGAAGTGCCATACGGGCAGACAGTCGATCAGGAAAAGTGCGTGGAGAACTATACAGTAAAGCAAACGAGTGAAAGTACAATTGAGCGTCGAAGCGGGCGTCCAAAGAGAATCTCCGCAAGCAAGGAAAAGCGAAGGACAAGCAAACACCAGGTCCTAGAGTGGTCGGAAAGGGACACCCGAAGCGAGCAGAAAGCAAGAAAACAGTTCGTTACATGCATCCGCATGCCTGATGGATCGTCGCCGGCCGCGCAATACGATCCCCTTTTGTCAAGGTTGTCCGTCAAACGTTATGTCATCGTTTTTGACCTACTCCACATCGCGCGTCAGCACCCCTTCTGGAAATGTTTACCTACTTAGTTACAATAATAGCATAATTTTATTGAGTAATAAATTGTTGGCTAGTGCCATGTAATACAAACAAGAATTAAAAAGCTAGCATACAAAATTTATGATAAGTTGGCTATAATTGTTTTTAGCGAGGAGTATCGAATTTATCAACAAGCAAAGGTGCGCACGTCAACAAAAATTGTTGGCTATTCACGACTACAAACGTAGCTTTGAGGGCTCTTGTTTTTGCATAACAAAAACAAGGCGGATACTCGCCGCTGAAAAGTAATTTTTATTTAAGACAATATCGAACACAAAAATATTTAACTTCTATTAATGAAATACATTGCCTGGAAGAGGCTAACAATAAAATATTTTTCTATAAATCTGACACCCTTCGGTTACCATTGTTACAAAAATATACTTATATTTACTAATGGTGTAAAAATAAAATGAGCACGAGTAGATATGTATATATATGAATATAGAGAAAACTTGGGAACAGGGTTCCGTAAAACTTACCCCACTTTAATCCGGAGCGTTGGATCCTGGGGGTGGATATATATATATATATATATAGTGATTGAGTTATACGTACATATGCACCAATTAATTGTAACCGAACAATAAAGAGATATAAACAAACAAAGATAAAAAAAAAGACTAAGAGAAGTATGCCTATATATGAATGAATGAATGAGTTGGTTTTCTTTTCTTTTGTGGCACGTTTTGGCTTCTATTCGGCTCTCAGATTACTTGGTGTAAGCACTTGTTAGGAAATTCTACGCTGTTGCATGTTCTCGCTGATATTCACATTAACGGCAATGCACCGGTTCACTTGTTTTTTTTAATTTAATTGTTTTGCCGTTAGTATTTTCAATTAAGCACTTTGTGGGAATCCGGATGCAATTCTGTCCAGGGTATGGTGATGGTCCCTCCTCCGCTGTACGGATCTATTATACATTTTCACTAGCTTTAATAGAGCCAGGAAGATCAGTGAAGAAGCGATGAATTCCAGGGTATGCTGCACCCCTTTTATTTCCTGCTTGTGGTCGACAACATTTGCTGTGTTGTCAGAGTCTTTAGACTCCTTGCCGACCATCCTGAGAGTTTTGTCGAACTATGGTCTTCCTTCAAAGTGCGTTCCTTGTTAGTCCTGGATTCTTCCAAGGTAGGTCCTGTTATATTAAAGGTTGATAGCGTCCTTGCTTCTTGACATTTTTTTCCTCGACTGGAGTTATCCTTGAGTCTTCCCGGCTATAGACCAACGGATAATTGCCCGGGTATTTGACGTACGGATGATTACTCGGGTGTGGACTACGGGTTTTTTACCCGGGTACTGACTCACTATTTTATCCGTGGCCACGGTCTTTTTAGACCGGCGTAGAGCTTTTTCTGATCTATGCCAAGTGTTCCCACCTAGGAATCATATTTCTAACATTCCCCTATTTTGGGAGTCAATACCCCTTCGGTGAAGTGTGCCCGGAACTGGTGTTGATTTTCTTTTCTTTTTGCAATCTATTGCGGCCACTGACCGGGTCATCGGAGACTCGTTTATTGTCGACTTGCATTTTCTTTATCGCAATCCAACTGAGTCATAGGCCCTGTCAAGCCCCTGGGCTACTTTTTGACGGATAAGTTTCATCTTATCTGGTAGGCTTATCGCGGGGTCAGAGCGTTGCATGCCTCCTAACCTCCTTAGGACCGGGTAAGCGGAGCCGTGAGTGATCATTCGGACTTCGAACATGGCATAGAAAGGCTCCATCCCGATCGACTCATGATTCAGCTGAGTTGTAGTCACAATTTTTTTGGTCAGTAGTAATGGCAGCCCGCAAAATTTGTAACACTGATTACCCTTTCAGCAGCGCAAAGTGGCGCATTAGATACTTTAGGTGAATAACAATCATAACTCTTGAACCAGTTGAGATATTTTCATAATTTTTTTTTAAATGAAAGGTAATTTTAGTACCTAAATAAACTTTAAAGAAAAAAATTTGTATTTATTATTTTGTCAATTTTTCATCTATTTGTACCTTTTTTTTACCTTTTTGTTCAAAATAATAATTAAATTTTACTTCATTTAATATTTTTGAAGAATAATTAATCATTATACATTCATTTAAAATCATTACAAAGTCAGGGATTGAAAAACAAGCCGCCAAGTTGAAAGTATCTTTTGCCTGGGAAATTCGGGGACGGACGTGAGAGGACCCGATCTCTTTTGATTCTGCTAAAGGACATATTCAAGAACAACACCTCATACGCAAAACACATAATCCGGTAGAATCCCATTCCTTGTTTTCCCTCAAAGTTGAAAAATAGGTGAAAATTAGTACTTCGGTAAAACAGGTATGCCTGCACGTGCAAAGAATACATGTATTCCACCTTGGTTTTACCGAGATTTGATGACCCTTTCCATAGAGACCATAACCAGCTTGGTCGGTTACATATTTTACCTAAAAATCGACCGCAAAGTCCAAATTTTCTACAAAAAATGCTTTTTTGCTTTTTTGCAACCCAAAAAAGGTTCAACTTTGTAACTCCTAAAATACTGAACCGATTTGAATTATTTTTTGTATTCAACCCTTTTGAACTATGCGATATCCCACGCAGCATCAACAATTTGCTTAAAATTCAGTATCTGTATCTATTGCGCCACTGTGCGGCGTTGGCCTGCGGGGAATACAGCTCGGTTATTATATGATTAATGCCGTAACGATCCATAAGGTCAGCAAATGTTTGCGAAACAAACTGTTTTTCGTTGTCGGAGGGAATGAACTCGGGCACACCGAACTGATGAAAAAAGTTTACCTCGAGGAATTTGACCACTCGGTGGCTACTGCCTGTTTCATAGGATGCAGCCATACGAATTTTGAAAAATGGTCAAGGCATACGAAAATGACAGAGTTTCATGCTTTAGTTCGGGGGTATGGTCCCATGAAGTCTATAAAATGTCTCTGGCCTGCCCGTTCCGTCACACGCAGCTCTCCCAAGGGTGGGCGTTTGTTTTTGTTGGTTGTTTTGCTGATCTTACACACTTCGCAAGCCTTCACTAGTTCTTGAACATCCACCGACATTCCAGGCCAGTAGTAAAACTGTTGCAGTTTAGTTAAGGATTTGTGTAAACCCCCGTGTCCTGCTGTCATGGCATGTTGTGCTCTCCAAGTTAGCTCTGATCGTAATTCGTAAAAAAAGTTAAGGCTAGTATACAAAAATTATGATAAGTTGGCTATAATTGTTTTTAACGAGGAGTATCGAATTTATCACCAAGCAAAGGTGCGCACGCCAACAAAAATTGTTGGCTATTCACGACTACAAACGTAGCTTTGAGGGCTCTTGTTTTTGCATAACAAAAACGAGGCGGATACTCGCCGCTGAAAAGTAATTTTTATTTAAGACGATATCGAACACAAAAATATGTAACTTCTATTAATGAAATACAGAAATACTTCCACCGACATTCCAGGCCAGTAGTAAAACTGTCGCAGTTTAGTTAAGGATTTGTGTAAACCCCCGTGTCCTGCTATCATGGCATGATGTGCTCTCCAAGTTAGCTCTGATCGTAATTCGGCAGGCACCCAGAGCTTCCACGCTCGGTCGTTGTTGATGGCGTCATTTTGGCAAAAACCCATTCGTTTGTAGTCATACCCATCAAAGGTCTGAATGTCTGGGCATTTATCGGCGTTGGATTTGGCAGCTTCTATTAGTGCCAGATATTCTGGGGCTTGGAAGAAAGGGGATTTTAGGTCGCTGTGTAGGTCTGGCGCGGTGACATCAACTTTTTGTATTGCATCCATATGAACCCTAGATAGTGCATCTGGAACCACGCTCAGGGACCCCCGACGATGTTCGATAGTGGAGTAGAAGGCCTGTAGTTTGAGGCTCCATCTTGCTAGCCTCCCCGATAGGTCTTTCTGGCCCATCATTTCAAGCTAGCATGGTGTCTGAGTGAAGTTGAGTGAGTCTGAGTGAAGTTCTGAATGAATCTCCGGTACCACCCAGTCATGCCGAGAAACCTACGCATCTGCTTAGCGGAACTTGGCCTAGGGAAATATTGTATTGCTTGTATCTTGGCATCATCTGTACGGATGCATCCTCCTCCTACAACGTCCCCTAGGTATTTGGCCTGACCATAACAGAACTTACTCTTCTCTACATGGATGGTAAGTTTAGCTCGTTGTAAGCAATCACTTACCCGGCTTAACATTACTAGGTGTTCTTCAAAGGTAGGTGAGCAGACCAGTAGGTCATCGAGGTAAACAAACACCGAGGTAAACAAAGTGCTGCTGGGACAACCTTATCCATTAGGCGGCACATTCATTGTGCAGCGTTACACAGGCCGAATAGCATAACGGTGAATTGGTATAGTGGCCTGCCGGGAACTGTAAAAGCCGTCTTCTCTCTACTTTTGGGTTCTAGCGGTATTTGTTAAGAGGCATCCTTTAAATCAATCGCAGAAATATAATAGGTTTCCTGCAGTCGACTCAGTAGGCCGTCAATGTGAGGCAAAGGGTTCGCGTCCTTAATGGTTCGAGCGTTAACTTTTCGGGCGTCTAGGCAAAGGCGATTCTTGGTGCCCTTCTGCACTAGGGTTACTGGAGAGCACCAGCTGCTGTTGCTTTCTTCGATTACGCCCAGATCTAACATACGATCCAGTTCAGCATACACCAACTTTGCCGGAGATATTGGATAAACCCTTTTCCAGGCATGACGGAAAAGTTGCGATTACTTGCTGCAGTTGTAGGCTTTGACTTCCGGTGAGCTGGTGTGGGGTAGGTCAAACTTCTCCCAAAAATCAATTCCGAAATAAAACCGCTGAGTTAGACCAGGCACGATTAGGAACTCCAAGTTTTTGGTTTTGCCTTCCCATTCCACGGGTAGCGTAATGACTCCTGTCACTCTGGTCTAGTCCCCGCTGGCCGTGCGCACACTCTCTTCCTTGAATTTCCGGCTGTGATCTGTTTCTTAGGAACTTTTCTGCGTCTTTTGCGATACAATTTGCGCTAGCTCCGGTATCCAGCAGCGTCAGTATTTCTTCTCCGTCAACTTTTGTTTTAGCAAAAAATCGGTTGTCATGTTGCACGCTTACTACCGTGTCCACGGCGTTGGTCTTCTGTCCATTTCTCATGGTGTTTTATTGTCCCGCGATTATCCCGTGTGCTGGTATTGTTTTCCTCAGCGCTGTTAAAAATGCGCTCTCGCCCGCGCGCCTAGCGTCTCTGCCTTACTTCTGTCAAAAGCGGCAGATGACCACGCGGAATCGAGGCATTCATATATTCTTGTTTCCGGGGTGTTGGCGGTAGAAATCCACTCCATATCTACACGTATAGCATATCGTGCAACGAGTTTCTGCACCCAGGCGCTGTTCTGTTGGACTCGCGGCTGTCTCGCGGTCTGCGTTGGATTTCTTCCACAAGGACACCATCGAAAATACGTCCTTGTGTTTCTGAGCGTTGGATCTCATTTACTGGTCTACCTCGCATCGGTTTCCCATGGTTTCTTACCCACCGATCCACTCTGAGCCCCTCCTTTTTAAGCTCTGCCAGAGACATTATTGGGGACGTCAACAGTAACCCACCCATTTGGGAGTTCAGGTTGTCCTTCAAAAGTTCTACAAACTCACCCTCGGCGATCTTGTGTTTTAACTTAAAGTGTAAGTTGTGCATGTCGGCGACATAATCGCTGAAGGACTCGTTATACCCTTGTTTCCTCTCCATCAATTCTTTGATCTTCATTGAGTCACTTTCAGTTGAAGAAAAATCGCATTTCATTTCCCTGGTGAGCGAATAGTAATCAAAATCGTAATCCTCGGTCAAATTTTAAGTTCCATTTATCTAGCCGAACACCCTTTTGTGCTAGCGCTTGAAACGTTAGACTACGATCTAACTCGGGGTGCAGTTGGTGGCTGGTCTCTGCTGCTACGCATTGTTCCGGTATCTGCTGCGGAGTGGCCGTTCGTCTGGGCTCCCTTAACCGATTTATTTGGCTGTTGAAACATTCTTGCGACACTTGTTCTGGTGTCGGGGTTTCTTGATATCTTATAAAGCTATCCTTGGGGTTTCTGGGTAGTCCAGGTGGTGGGGCCATTCTTGGTTGTTCGGTAAAGGTTTGGGTGGCTTGTAACTCAGCCACTTTCTTCTTCAAAGCGTTTGTTTGAGCGATCATTCCCAATTACGCATCTCTACTTTGTCTCACTAAATCCATTAGTTCTCTTTCCCGCCTATCGGCAGTCGCCGAACGGTCTTCTGAACTTGCCTGGTACCGTGGAAGCATGCTGGAGCGTCCCCTAGGCGGTCCTAGCGGTAAATCCATTCCTCCGGCTGCTTTATCCATTGTGCTTTTAATCTGTTCGGACAAGTGTCCTACCTCTTCCGGCTGGTTCTCGAAGTTTTCAAGACTCTCTTGATTAAGTGCCTCATATACTCGGGGGGTGTCTCCCGCACTTGCCCTTCGCGGTGCATGACCCTCTTCTTGTGTTCGTGATCGGGTTACTCTCCCGGTGGCGGGTTGAAAGAACACTTTCTTTTTTTCCCCCTTCCTCCTTTACGGATTTGGATTGCTCTATTTAAAACTTGTTTTTTGTTTTGCTTGGTATGCAGCTAAATATATGAAACGGTCTACCGTGAACGTTGCTGACTACAACTGTTAAAATAAGATAGGTATGCTGGGGTTAATAAGTCTCTCCTCAGTCAAAAACTCGTCCGGTATTTAAGCCCAAAAAAAAAAAAAACAAATAACTACCCGGAGATGTCAGTCGTTGCCCTGACATGGTTACACGCGGCCAACATATCTCCGTCTTCCACTGCTTAGGGAACTTTTACTAGGTTTCGTACGTGAACTGGCCCGCCATTACCTGGGGAAGTTTTACTATGGTTCTGTACGTGAACTGGCCCTCTTTTTCCCTGGTGAGCTTTTACTATGGTTCCATATGTGAACTGGCCCAACTTTTCCAGGGGAGCTTTTACTTGGTTCCATATGTGAGCTGGCCCACCATGTCCTGGAGAGCTTTTACGATGGCTCCATATGTGAACTGGTCCACCTAAGACAGTGTATGTCCGAAAACCCCCTCCCGACAGTCGTCGAAAAATCAGGCTGTTTTACCGATATTTGCGGACTCCACAACCGGCTGCTATTTGACCGATACGTTCGGACTAATACGTTGGAAGCGTGAGCCACCCTCAAATTATATTTACTTTAATTACAAAAAAAAACGTTGATCGGCACATAGTTGCTTGATATTATAACAAGGAAATCTCCCACATTCTTGATTTAAGGAATTTTTTCAAACCGATTTTTCTAATGACAAAACAAAGGACTTACGATTTTAAAGGGAAGATAAACAAAAGTCATGCCTCTATTCTGAACCATTTATGCGCATTCTGTGTTGCAGAAGTTGGGGACTTTAAGTTAGACTAAATGGTAAAATAATTATTAAGCGTACGCTACAATGTTTCGGCCACGTTCCCTCCCATTCATGCGTCCGCATGCCTGATGGATCGTCGCGGGCCGCGCAATACAATCCCCTTTTGTCAAGGTTGTTCGTCAAACGTTATGTCATTGTTTATGACCTACTTCACTTTTCGCGTCAGCACCCCTTCTGGAAATGTTTACCTACTCATTTTGTTGTAGTTACAATAATAGCATAATTTTATTGAGTAATAGATTGTTGGCTAGTGCGATGTAATACAAAAAAAGTTAAAAGGCTAGCATACAAAAATTATGATAAGTTGGCTATAATTGTTTTTAGCGAGGAGTATCGAATTTATCAACAAGCAAAGGTGCGCACGTCAACAAAAATTGTTGGCTATTCACGACTACAAACGTAGCTTTGAGGGCTCTTGTTTTTGTATAACAAAAACAAGGCGGATACTCGCCGCTGAAAAGTAATTTTTATTTAAGACAAAATCGAACACAAAACAAGAGAGAATGCTATAGTCGAGTTCCCCGACTATCTGATACCCGTTACTCAGCTAGTGGAAGTGCGAAGGAGAGTCTTCAGCACTTACAGTTTTTGGCGGTTTATGGGCGCAAGAGTGGGCGTGGCAAAAAGTTGTTTGGCAAATCGTTAGAAATTTACAAGACTAATACAAAAATGAAAAAATATCAAAACATTTTTCAAAAGTGTGGGCGTGGCAGTTTTGGGCGGTTTGTGGGCGTTAGAGTGGGCGTGGCAAAAAGTGGTTTGGCAAATCGATAGAAATGTACAAGACTAATACAAAAATGAAAAAATCTTAAAACCTTTTTCAAAAGTGTGGGCGTGGCAGTTTTTGGCGGTTTGTGGGCGTTAGAATGGGCGTGGCAAAAAGTTTTTTGGCAAATCGATAGAAATTTACAAGACTAATACAAAAATGAAAAAATATCAAAACCTTTTTCAAAAGTGTGGGCGTGGCAGTTTTTGGCGGTTTGTGGGCGTTAGAGTGGGCGTGGCAACATGAATCGACAAACTTGCGCTGCGTCTATGTCCCTGGAGTCTGTATTCTTAATCTCAACTTTCTACCTTTTGTAGTTCCTGAGATCTCGACGTTCATACGGACAGACGGACAGACGGACAGACGGACAGACAGACGGACGGACAGACGGACATGGCCAGATCGACTCGGCTACTGATCCTGATCAAGAATATATATACTTTATATGGTCGGAAACGCTTCCTTCTGCCTGTTACATACTTTTCAACGAATCTAGTATACCCTTTTACTCTACGAGTAACGGGTATAACAAGAGAGAACGCTATAGTCGAGTTCCCCGACTATCTGATACCCGTTACGTTAGTGCGAAGGAGAGTCTTCAGCACAAACAGTTTTTGCCGGTTTTGTGGGCGTTCGAGTGGGCGTGGCAAAAAGTTTTTTGGCAAATCGTTAGAAATTTACAAGACTAATACAAAAATGAAAAAATATCAAAACATTTTTCAAAAGTGTGGGCGTGGCAGCTTTGGGCGGTTTGTGGGCGTTAGAGAGGGCGTGGCCAAAAGTTTTTTGGCAAATCGTTAGAAATTTACAAGACTAATACAAAAATGAAAAAATATCAAAACATTTTTCAAAAGTGTGGGCGTGGCAGTTTTGGGCGGTTTGTGGGCGTTAGAGTGGGCGTGGCAAAAAGTGGTTTGGCAAATCGATAGAAATGTACAAGACTAATACAAAAATGAAAAAATCTTAAAACCTTTTTCAAAAGGGTGGGCGTGGCAGTTTTTGACGGTCTGTGGGCGTTAGAATGGGCGTGGCAAAAAGTTTTTTGGCAAATCGATAGAAATTTACAAGACTAATACAAAAATGAAAAAATATCAAAACCTTTTTCAAAAGTGTGGGCGTGGCAGTTTTTGGCAGTTTTTGGCGGTTTGTGGGCGTTAGAGTGGGCGTGGCAACATGAATCGACAAACTTGCGCTGCGTCTATGTCCCTGGAGTCTGTATTCTTAATCTCAACTTTCTACCTTTTGTAGTTCCTGAGATCTCGACGTTCATACGGACAGACGGACAGACGGACAGACAGACGGACGGACAGACGGACATGGCCAGATCGACTCGGCTACTGATCCTGATCAAGAATATATATACTTTATATGGTCGGAAACGCTTCCTTCTGCCTGTTACATACTTTTCAACGAATCTAGTATACCCTTTTACTCTACGAGTAACGGGTATAACAAGAGAGAACGCTATAGTCGAGTTCCCCGACTATCTGATACCCGTTACGTTAGTGCGAAGGAGAGTCTTCAGCACAAACAGTTTTTGCCGGTTTTGTGGGCGTTCGAGTGGGCGTGGCAAAAAGTTTTTTGGCAAATCGTTAGAAATTTACAAGACTAATACAAAATGAAAAAATATCAAAACATTTTTCAAAAGTGTGGGCGTGGCAGTTTTGGGCGGTTTGTGGGCGTTAGAGTGGGCGTGGCAAAAAGTGGTTTGGCAAATCGATAGAAATGTACAAGACTAATACAAAAATGAAAAAATCTTAAAACCTTTTTCAAAAGTGTGGGCGTGGCAGTTTTTGACGGTCTGTGGGCGTTAGAATGGGCGTGGCAAAAAGTTTTTTGGCAAATCGATAGAAATTTACAAGACTAATACAAAAATGAAAAAATATCAAAACCTTTTTCAAAAGTGTGGGCGTGGCAGTTTTTGGCGGTTTGTGGGCGTTAGAGTGGGCGTGGCAACATGAATCGACAAACTTGCGCTGCGTCTATGTCCCTGGAGTCTGTATTCTTAATCTCAACTTTCTACCTTTTGTAGTTCCTGAGATCTCGACGTTCATACGGACAGACGGACAGACGGACAGACAGACGGACGGACAGACGGACATGGCCAGATCGACTCGGCTACTGATCCTGATCAAGAATATATATACTTTATATGGTCGGAAACGCTTCCTTCTGCCTGTTACATACTTTTCAACGAATCTAGTATACCCTTTTACTCTACGAGTAACGGGTATAACAAGAGAGAACGCTATAGTCGAGTTCCCCGACTATCTGATACCCGTTACGTTAGTGCGAAGGAGAGTCTTCAGCACAAACAGTTTTTGCCGGTTTTGTGGGCGTTCGAGTGGCAAAAAGTTTTTTGGCAAATCGTTAGAAATTTACAAGACTAATACAAAAATGAAAAAATATCAAAACATTTTTCAAAAGTGTGGGCGTGGCAGCTTTGGGCGGTTTGTGGGCGTTAGAGAGGGCGTGGCCAAAAGTTTTTTGGCAAATCGTTAGAAATTTACAAGACTAATACAAAAATGAAAAAATATCAAAACATTTTTCAAAAGTGTGGGCGTGGCAGTTTTGGGCGGTTTGTGGGCGTTAGAGTGGGCGTGGCAAAAAGTGGTTTGGCAAATCGATAGAAATGTACAAGACTAATACAAAAATGAAAAAATCTTAAAACCTTTTTCAAAAGTGTGGGCGTGGCAGTTTTTGACGGTCTGTGGGCGTTAGAATGGGCGTGGCAAAAAGTTTTTTGGCAAATCGATAGAAATTTACAAGACTAATACAAAAATGAAAAAATATCAAAACCTTTTTCAAAAGTGTGGGCGTGGCAGTTTTTGGCGGTTTGTGGGCGTTAGAGTGGGCGTGGCAATATGAATCGACAAACTTGCGCTGCGTCTATGTCCCTGGAGTCTGTATTCTTAATCTCAACTTTCTACCTTTTGTAGTTCCTGAGATCTCGACGTTCATACGGACAGACGGACAGACGGACAGACAGACGGACGGACAGACGGACATGGCCAGATCGACTCGGCTACTGATCCTGATCAAGAATATATATACTTTATATGGTCGGAAACGCTTCCTTCTGCCTGTTACATACTTTTCAACGAATCTAGTATACCCTTTTACTCTACGAGTAACGGGTATAACAAGAGAGAACGCTATAGTCGAGTTCCCCGACTATCTGATACCCGTTACGTTAGTGCGAAGGAGAGTCTTCAGCACAAACAGTTTTTGCCGGTTTTGTGGGCGTTCGAGTGGGCGTGGCAAAAAGTTTTTTGGCAAATCGTTAGAAATTTACAAGACTAATACAAAAATGAAAAAATATCAAAACATTTTTCAAAAGTGTGGGCGTGGCAGCTTTGGGCGGTTTGTGGGCGTTAGAGAGGGCGTGGCCAAAAGTTTTTTGGCAAATCGTTAGAAATTTACAAGACTAATACAAAAATGAAAAAATATCGAAACATTTTTCAAAAGTGTGGACGTGGCAGTTTTGGGCGGTTTGTGGGCGTTAGAGTGGGCGTGGCAACATGAATCGACAAACTTGCGCTGCGTCTATGTCCCTGAAGTCTGTATGCTTAATCTGAACTTTCTAGCTTTTGTAGTTCCTGAGATCTCGACGTTCATACGGACGGACAGACGGACGGACAGACGGACGGACAGACGGACATGGCCAAATCGACTCGGCTACTGATCCTGATCAAGAATATATATACTTTATATGGTCGGAAACGCTTCCTTCTGCCTGTTATATACTTTTCAACGAATCTAGTATACCCTTTTACTCTACGAGTAACGGGTATAATGAGCGCGAGTATATATGTACAGTGGCGTGCAAGTATGAGTACATGTTTGCAACTTTTGACTGTTGGCCTAAATAAAAGAAGGTATTAGTTAAGCAAATGAACCCAAATTTTTACTGTTGATTCTTTGATTACTTATTTACAAATTCTTAAAAATAAAATAACAATAATGTAATTTGTTTCGTTAGGAAAAAATAAAATTTAAATTAACTCGCATGTACTCAATTATGCTAAATTTGAACTTTTCAACAAAAGTTGGACAGCTGATTCAACTGAAAGTTTAATTTTAGAATTTACCGTTTGTTTTTAAGAAAGTTGAATATCAAAATATAAATATAAAAGCTTTCAACCAAAAAGGTACGAATCTCCACGTGTTTTTGCTCTTAACAATTAAAACGTAAAATATGAAGAAATTGCCAATAAATGTTGAAGATTCAGTGATAAACCTTACTGAAAATGGATTTTCGACGCGAATAATAGCTGGGAAGTTAAATATAAGCCAGTCAGCAGTCATTCGTGTTCAAAAAAGGCGAAACGCGGTACCCAAAATTCAAAGAAGAGGTCCACGTCGATTGTTGACCGATGCAGAAGCGCGAAAATACGTCCTTGTGTTTCTGAGCGTTGGATCTCATTTACTGGTCTACCTCGCATCGGTTTCCCATGGTTTCTTACCCACCGATCCACTCTGAGCCCCTCCTTTTTAAGCTCTGCCAGAGACATTATTGGGGACGTCAACAGTAACCCACCCATTTGGGAGTTCAGGTTGTCCTTCAAAAGT
The DNA here is from genome assembly GCF_016746235.2 of Drosophila teissieri. NCBI lineage: Eukaryota > Metazoa > Arthropoda > Insecta > Diptera > Drosophilidae > Drosophila > Drosophila teissieri. The sequence continues at coordinate 24,523,172 of NC_053029.1, read as the reverse complement.
TCTACAAACTCACCCTCGGCGATCTTGTGTTTTAACTTAAAGTGTAAGTTGTGCATGTCGGCGACATAATCGCTGAAGGACTCGTTATACCCTTGTTTCCTCTCCATCAATTCTTTGATCTTCATTGAGTCACTTTCAGTTGAAGAAAAATCGCATTTCATTTCCCTGGTGAGCGAATAGTAATCAAAATCGTAATCCTCGGTCAAATTTTAAGTTCTATTTATCTAGCCGAACACCCTTTTGTGCTAGCGCTTGAAACGTTAGACTACGATCTAACTCGGGGTGCAGTTGGTGGCTGGTCTCTGCTGCTACGCATTGTTCCGGTATCTGCTGCGGAGTGGCCGTTCGTCTGGGCTCCCTTAACCGATTTATTTGGCTGTTGAAACATTCTTGCGACACTTGTTCTGGTGTCGGGGTTTCTTGATATCTTATAAAGCTATCCTTGGGGTTTCTGGGTAGTCCAGGTGGTGGGGCCATTCTTGGTTGTTCGGTAAAGGTTTGGGTGGCTTGTAACTTAGCCACTTTCTTCTTCAAAGCGTTTGTTTGAGCGATCATTCCCAATTACGCATCTCTACTTTGTCTCACTAAATCCATTAGTTCTCTTTCCCGCCTATCGGCAGTCGCCGAACGGTCTTCTGAACTTGCCTGGTACCGTGGAAGCATGCTGGAGCGTCCCCTAGGCGGTCCTAGCGGTAAATCCATTCCTCCGGCTGCTTTATCCATTGTGCTTTTAATCTGTTCGGACAAGTGTCCTACCTCTTCCGGCTGGTTCTCGAAGTTTTCAAGACTCTCTTGATTAAGTGCCTCATATAGTCAGGGGGTGTCTCCCGCACTTGCCCTTCGCGGTGCATGACCCTCTTCTTGTGTTCGTGATCGGGTTACTCTCCCGGTGGCGGGTTGAAAGAACACTTTCTTTTTTTCCCCCTTCCTCCTTTACGGATTTGGATTGCTCTATTTAAAACTTGTTTTTTGTTTTGCTTGGTATGCAGCTTAATATATGAAACGGTCTACCGTGAACGTTGCTGACTACAACTGTTAAAATAAGATAGGTATGCTGGGGTTAATAAGTCTCTCCTCAGTCAAAAACTCGTCCGGTATTTAAGCCCAAAAAAAAAAAAACAAATAACTACCCGGAGATGTCGGTCGTTGCCCTGACATGGTTACACGCGGCCAACATATCTCCGTCTTCCACTGCTTAGGGAACTTTTACTAGGTTTCGTACGTGAACTGGCCCGCCATTACCTGGGGAAGTTTTACTATGGTTCTGTACGTGAACTGGCCCTCTTTTTCCCTGGTGAGCTTTTACTATGGTTCCATATGTGAACTGGCCCAACTTTTCCAGGGGAGCTTTTACTTGGTTCCATATGTGAGCTGGCCCACCATGTCCTGGAGAGCTTTTACGATGGCTCCATATGTGAACTGGTCCACCTAAGACAGTGTATGTCCGAAAACCCCCTCCCGACAGTCGTCGAAAAATCAGGCTGTTTTACCGATATTTGCGGACTCCACAACCGGCTGCTATTTGACCGATACGTTCGGACTAATACGTTGGAAGCGTGAGCCACCCTCAAATTATATTTACTTTAATTACAAAAAAAAACGTTGATCGGCACATAGTTGCTTGATATTATAACAAGGAAATCTCCCACATTCTTGATTTAAGGAATTTTTTCAAACCGATTTTTCTAATGACAAAACAAAGGACTTACGATTTTAAAGGGAAGATAAACAAAAGTCATGCCTCTTTTCTGAACCATTTATGCGCATTCTGTGTTGCAGAAGTTGGGGACTTTAAGTTAGACTAAATGGTAAAATAATTATTAAGCGTACGCTACAATGTTTCGGCCACGTTCCCTCCCATTCATGCGTCCGCATGCCTGATGGATCGTCGCGGGCCGCGCAATACAATCCCCTTTTGTCAAGGTTGTCCGTCAAACGTTATGTCATTGTTTATGACCTACTTCACTTCTCGCGTCAGCACCCCTTCTGGAAATGTTTACCTACTCATTTTGTTGTAGTTACAATAATAGCATAATTTTATTGAGTAATAGATTGTTGGCTAGTGCGATGTAATACAAAAAAAGTTAAAAGGCTAGCATACAAAAATTATGATAAGTTGGCTATAATTGTTTTTAGCGAGGAGTATCGAATTTATCAACAAGCAAAGGTGCGCACGTCAACAAAAATTGTTGGCTATTCACGACTACAAACGTAGCTTTGAGGGCTCTTGTTTTTGTATAACAAAAACAAGGCGGATACTCGCCGCTGAAAAGTAATTTTTATTTAAGACAAAATCGAACACAAAACAAGAGAGAACGCTATAGTCGAGTTCCCCGACTATCTGATACCCGTTACGTTAGTGCGAAGGAGAGTCTTCAGCACAAACAGTTTTTGCCGGTTTTGTGGGCGTTCGAGTGGGCGTGGCAAAAAGTTTTTTGACAAATCGTTAGAAATTTACAAGACTAATACAAAAATGAAAAAATATCAAAACATTTTTCAAAAGTGTGGGCGTGGCAGCTTTGGGCGGTTTGTGGGCGTTAGAGAGGGCGTGGCCAAAAGTTTTTTGGCAAATCGTTAGAAATTTACAAGACTAATACAAAAATGAAAAAATATCGAAACATTTTTCAAAAGTGTGGACGTGGCAGTTTTGGGCGGTTTGTGGGCGTTAGAGTGGGCGTGGCAACATGAATCGACAAACTTGCGCTGCGTCTATGTCCCTGAAGTCTGTATGCTTAATCTGAACTTTCTAGCTTTTGTAGTTCCTGAGATCTCGACGTTCATACGGACGGACAGACGGACGGACAGACGGACATGGCCAAATCGACTCGGCTACTGATCCTGATCAAGAATATATATACTTTATATGGTCGGAAACGCTTCCTTCTGCCTGTTATATACTTTTCAACGAATCTAGTATACCCTTTTACTCTACGAGTAACGGGTATAATGAGCGCGAGTATATATGTACAGTGGCGTGCAAGTATGAGTACATGTTTGCAACTTTTGACTGTTGGCCTAAATAAAAGAAGGTATTAGTTAAGCAAATGAACCCAAATTTTTACTGTTGATTCTTTGATTACTTATTTACAAATTCTTAAAAATAAAATAACAATAATGTAATTTGTTTCGTTAGGAAAAAATAAAATTTAAATTAACTCGCATGTACTCAATTATGCTAAATTTGAACTTTTCAACAAAAGTTGGACAGCTGATTCAACTGAAAGTTTAATTTTAGAATTTACCGTTTGTTTTTAAGAAAGTTGAATATCAAAATATAAATATAAAAGCTTTCAACCAAAAAGGTACGAATCTCCACGTGTTTTTGCTCTTAACTATTAAAACGTAAAATATGAAGAAATTGCCAATAAATGTTGAAGATTCAGTGATAAACCTTACTGAAAATGGATTTTCGACGCGAATAATAGCTGGGAAGTTAAATATAAGCCAGTCAGCAGTCATTCGTGTTCAAAAAAGGCGAAACGCGGTACCCAAAATTCAAAGAAGAGGTCCACGTCGATTGTTGACCGATGCAGAAGCGCGGCTTATGAAATATTAAAATATTAAAAATATTAAAAAATATTAAAAAATATTAAAAAAATAAGAATTGTAGACCCAAGGATGCTTCTGCAGCTTTAGGCAAGCCTGTCAGCCAGTGGACAGCGTGTCGAGCACTTAAGCGTATTGGACACGTTTCCGAATTAAAAAAAAAGAAACCGGCCTTGTCCGATAAAAATATAAAAGCACGGCTAAAATTTGCGAAGGCACATAAAAACTGGGAAGTGGACGACTGGAAAAAAGTTATATGGTCTGATGAATAAAAAATTCAATCGATACCAGTCGGACGGAAAACAATATTGTTGGAAAAAGCAAAGTGATGAAACCATTGTACCAATTAACTTCGAAATTAAATGATTTCAAATGGGAAAAACAATATGAGGAAATTCGTCAAAGAATCATTAAAGTCCTGATCAGCGATCCAGTATTAATAATTTTTGACCCAAACTTCCAATTGAATTGCACACGGATGCGAGCGAGTTACCACTTCGGGTGTACCCCATTGCACTCTGGACAGCAGCAACACTGATTACAATTGGATCGACATTCAACGCCACAAAAAAAGGCTTCTTTCGCGGAAACACGGTGCAGAACAGCAACGTTACACATACACACATACACACACACATGCATACACATGCATTTCTGGCTTTTGTTTAGTACGTAGGCATAACTCTACTTGGAGGGTTATGAATCGTGCATGCTATCTACGGTCGGTAGACGGTATCTTTAGAAGATTTCATTTTCCTGCCGTATATTTAATAAAAAAAAAAAAAAAAAATGCATACACACAAACATATACATATATATATAAGAGCTGTCTGCGAACAGCATACATACATACAATGAAGCATATACATATGCGAATAAATTCTTATTCTTATTGTGATGTTTATCGAGAGTAGACGTGTTTTTACTGAATAGATTCGCAGACAAGATATGTCTCTAATTAAAATATTTTTACCCTCTAAACCACGGTTGGTAACTGGCGCAGTCGGACTCGTCATTGGACTAGAAGAAGAGCCGAGGACGAAGACCCCACGCAATGCAGATCGGGGTAGTGTTAATTACAAAGAAAGTGTTGGATTTGATAAAAGCAAAGTGAAATTTTGGCAATATAAAGTGCCGTCTAGCAACTTACATACATATGTAACATATGTATATGAATACATAAATAAAGAGCCAACTAGGTTCACGGGTGAAATAGGCGTCTATGCCCACTCGCAACGTTTAATAAAGGGCCAACTAGGCTCACGGATGAAAAAGGCGCCTATGCCCATTCGCAACGAAGTGTTCAATTAGCAATTGTATTTTTCGCCGTGTTCTATTTGTTCACACGCTATCCTCTATATGGCAGTGTGAGGTGCCGACTTCATATTGGCCGAATAGTTCGCTTACATTACGATAGCTGATTTGAACATACATACAAAATGTAGAAGTATATAAAACATGCGTATTAGTTTTAGTTTTCATCGGCAATAATTCCAATGAATTGCAGAGTTTGCAAAGGCAATAATTCCAGCGAAAGCAATAATTCTGAAGAATTTTTTTGTGTTCAATTCCTCTGTCGGTTCTACAGCTCTGGCGCCTGGCTGGTCGTCGACGACGTGTTGCGACGTTTTTCGATCAAGCCCTAGCGCTACAACAGCTTTGCAACGGTTATAATTCTGGGAATTTTTGCACCAAAGCAAAAATTGTATGTCGGCAGTTCGGCCGCCAGTTCTGGCGCCTACCATAGCGTCGACGACGTAATAGCCAGAGCCTATATAAAGGCAATGTCAAATTTTTTTGAGTCAGTCCACAATTGTTCTCTAGTGAAACTGCATCTTCAAATCGGAATTATTAATTGTGAAATACACATAGTTCATACAAAACGACATTTGATACAATGATCTACAGTATATTATATAAAAGCAAAAAGTTATAAGAGACACTACATAAAAAAAAAAAAAAAACTGAAACAACAATAGTGACGCAAACATTTAATAATACAATACAACGACGTGATAAATCGCATCTATATAAAGACAATATTAAATTTCTTTCAGTCTGTTCAGAATTGTCATCTAGTGAAACAGCATCTTGAAATCGAAAGTAGTAATTTTACATATAATACGCATAATATATACAAAACAACATTTAATATAAAAATACATATAAAAGAACATACATATAAACATATAATAGACATTTTTGCATATGTACGTGAAAGCTGCGAAAAGGTACACACAGACGTATGTAAATACCCTGCTGGTGAACCAACATGCAAATAACAATAATGTAATTTTTTTCGTTAGGAAAAAATAAAATTTAAATTAACTCGCATGAAAGTTTAATATCAAAGTATAAATATAAAAGCTTTCAACCAAAAAGGTACGAATCTCCACGTGTTTTTGCTCTTAACTATTAAAACGTAAAATATGAAGAAATTGCCAATAAATGTTGAAGATTCAGTGATAAACCTTACTGAAAATAGATTTTCGACGCGAATAATAGCTGGGAAGTTAAATATAAGCCAGTCAGCAGTCATTCGTGTTCAAAAAAGGCGAAACGCGGTACCCAAAATTCAAAGAAGAGGTCCACGTCGATTGTTGACCGATGCAGAAGCGCGGCTTATGATGCAAAATATTAAAAAGGATAAGAATTGTAGACCCAAGGATGCTTCTGCAGCTTTAGGCAAGCCTGTCAGCCAGTGGACAGCGTGTCGAGCACTTAAGCGTATTGGACACGTTTCCGAATTAAAAAAAAAGAAACCGGCCTTGTCCGATAAAAATATAAAAGCACGGCTAAAATTTGCGAAGGCACATAAAAACTGGGAAGTGGACGACTGGAAAAAAGTTATATGGTCTGATGAATAAAAATTCAATCGATACCAGTCGGACGGAAAACAATATTGTTGGAAAAAGCAAAGTGATGAAACCATTGTACCAATTAACTTCGAAATTAAATGATTTCAAATGGGAAAAACAATATGAGGAAATTCGTCAAAGAATCATTAAAGTCCTGATCAGCGATCCAGTATTAATAATTTTTGACCCAAACTTCCAATTGAATTGCACACGGATGCGAGCGAGTTACCACTTCGGGTGTACCCCATTGCACTCTGGACAGCAGCAACACTGATTACAATTGGATCGACATTCAACGCCACAACAATAGTGACGCAAACATTTAATAATACATATAAAAACAACGACGTGATAAATCGCATCTATATAAAGACAATATTCAATTTCTTTCAGTCTGTTCACAATTGTCATCTAGTGAAACAGCATCTTGAAATCGAAAGTAGTAATTTTACATATAATACGCATAATATATAAAAAACAACATTTAATATAATAATACATATAAAAGAACATACATAAAAACATATAATAGACATTTTTGCATATGTACGTGAAAGCTGCGAAAAGGTACACACAGACGTATGTAAATACCCTGCTGGTGAACCAACATGCACTAAAAACCAGGAAGCGGAATAACGTAGCAGAGATACCCAATTGCAAAAGCCAAAACGAAATTCTTTGCCACTTACCACAACCAAACACAACAAACATTTTTTTGTAAGCATTAACTGTTAAGTACACTAAGCACATACACTATAGAAAAAACTAAAATATTACACAAAAAACATAGCAAATTAATATATAATTCAAATTCAGCTTACAAATATTCATACAAAATATATACATAAAATACAAAAGTCAAAACTAAATTCTTTGCAACTTACCACAACCAAACACAACAAATATTTTTTTAAGTATTAACTCTTAAGTACACTAAACACACACACTATACAAAAACAAAAAAATTACACAAAATTAATAGTACAAGCAAATCTATATACATATATAAAAGTTGAGAACAAGTTTGGTGAATGATTATAACTCCAGAACGCATGAGCCGATTTCAACGGTTTTGCATTCGTTGGAAAGGTCTCGGGCTCCGTTAGGACAAGAGCAAAGAAAAAAAGTCAAAAGAAAAGCGGGAAAACCGTTTTTTACATGCAGCGCCATTTCATTTCGTTTTATTAAATTCATGAGACAAACTTTATTGGGTTCATAAATAAATTGTATCAGCAGGCATTGGTTTTTGAGGTGGTAAGTAGAACTGTGTTAATTATGTGTATCGTGCATTTGAGGTTAAACTCACCACTTCCACCTTCTTCGACTTCCTCATCATCCTTCTTCTTCATCAATTAGAATATACACGAGCCGAACGCAATTAAGCAAGAAGACTAAAGCATCAACAATCACGCAGGTTTTCAAAAGAAGGAGGAGGAGGAAGACGAAGAAGGAAGAAGAAAAAGGTAGAGGAAGAAGAAGAAGAAAGAGGATGAAGAAGAAAAAAAGGATGAAGAAGAAGAAGGGAGAAGGAAGAAGAAGATGGAGGAGGAAGAAGAAGGATTAAGAAGATGGAGGAGGAAGAATGAGGATGAAGAAGAAGAAGGAATAGGGAGCATGAAGAAGTCAGAAGAAGAAGGAAGAAGAAGGAGAAGGAAGAAGAAGAAGAAGGAAGAGGCATAAAACGGTAAAATTGCAGCGCCATTACGAAAACATAGGATGTCATTCTTCTCTGCTCATTTCGTTTTATTTAATTCATGAGACAAACTTTATTTGGTTCATAAATAAATTGTAACAGCAGGCATTTGTTTTGAGGTGGTAAGTTGAACTGTGTTAATTATGTGTATCGTGCATTTGACTTCCTCATCCTCATCCTCCTTCTTCTTCATCAATTAGAAGGTACACGAGCCGAACGCAATAAAGCAAGAAGACTAAAGCATCAACAATCACGCAGGTTTTCAAAAGAAGGAGGAGGAGGAAGACGAAGAAGGAAGAAGAAAAAGGTAGAGGAAGAAGAAGAAGAAAGAGGATGAAGAAGAAAAAAAGGATGAAGAAAAATAAGGGAGAAGGAAGAAGAAGATGGAGGAGGAAGAAGAAGGATTAAGAAGATGGAGGAGGAAGAATGAGGATGAAGAAGAAGAAGGAATAGGGAGCATGAAGAAGTCAGAAGAAGAAGGAAGAAGAAGGAGAAGGAAGAAGAAGAAGAAGGAAGAGGCATAAAACGGTAAAATTGCAGCGCCATTACGAAAACATAGGATGTCATTCTTCTCTGCTCATTTCGTTTTATTTAATTCATGAGACAAACTTTATTTGGTTCATAAATAAATTGTAACAGCAGGCATTTGTTTTGAGGTGGTAAGTTGAACTGTGTTAATTATGTGTATCGTGCATTTGACTTCCTCATCCTCATCCTCATCCTCCTTCTTCTTCATCAATTAGAAGGTACACGAGCCGAACGCAATAAAGCAAGAAGACTAAAGCATCAACAATCACGCAGGTTTTCAAAAGAAGGAGGAGGAGGAAGACGAAGAAGGAAGAAGAAAAAGGTAGAGGAAGAAGAAGAAGAAAGAGGATGAAGAAGAAAAAAAGGATGAAGAAAAATAAGGGAGAAGGAAGAAGAAGATGGAGGAGGAAGAAGAAGGATTAAGAAGATGGAGGAGGAAGAATGAGGATGAAGAAGAAGAAGGAATAGGGAGCATGAAGAAGTCAGAAGAAGAAGGAAGAAGAAGGAGAAGGAAGAAGAAGAAGAAGGAAGAGGCATAAAACGGTAAAATTGCAGCGCCATTACGAAAACATAGGATGTCATTCTTCTCTGCTCATTTCGTTTTATTTAATTCATGAGACAAACTTTATTTGGTTCATAAATAAATTGTAACAGCAGGCATTTGTTTTGAGGTGGTAAGTTGAACTGTGTTAATTATGTGTATCGTGCATTTGACTTCCTCATCCTCATCCTCATCCTCCTTCTTCTTCATCAATTAGAAGGTACACGAGCCGAACGCAATAAAGCAAGAAGACTAAAGCATCAACAATCACGCAGGTTTACAGAAGAAGGAGGAGGAGGAAGACGAAGAAGGAAGAAGAAAAAGATAGAGGAAGAAGAAAGATGACGAAGATGAAAAAAAAGGATGAAGAAGAAGGAAGAGGAGGAAGACGAAGAAGGAAGAAGGAGAAGAAAGAAGAAGGAGGAGGATTAGGAAGATGGAGGAGGAAGAAGAAGTAGAAGGATTAAGAAGATGGAGGAGGAAGAGGGAGGATGAAGACGAAGAAGGAATAAGGAGCATGAAGAAGTCAGAAGAAGAAGGAAGAAGGAGGAGGAAGAAGAAGGAAGAGGTGGAAGACGAAGGAGGAGGAGGAAGACGAAGAGGGATAAAACGGTGACTTTTACCTCAAATGCACGATCCACATCATTTACACAGTTCAACTTACCACTTTATTGAATCTAAAATTTCATTGATTTAAGCTGCAGCGCGATTTCTGAAATATAGGATGTCATTTTTCTCTGCTCAGTTAGTTCTAGAGTGCTATTCTCTTTCATTCAATTTTGTGCTTCTGGAAATCAAATTGGATATTTTATTTGGAAAAATTGACATTGAACATAAACATGCGTGTTCAATTGCACAATGATCAATCTGCAGAACGGTTTTCGAAGCAATTATTAGAAATCGGAAGTGGCAAAGTTCCAAATACAAATGGCTTGATCACTTTGCCAAACAATTTTTGTACAATTCTGCAATCTAAAGGCGAATTAATAGAAAGCGTTTTTCCAAATATAATTCAAAATCACAGAAATCACGATTGGTTGACAGAACGAGCAATATTGTCACCAAAAAATGTACATGTCAATGAAATCAATTTTCACATTCAAGAAAAATTTCCAAGCGCACTGACATCATATAAATCTTTTGATATCGCAATGAAAGAAGATGATGCAGTGAATTATCCAGTTGAATTTTTAAATTCCCTAGAACCGCCTGGTATGCCACCGCATTTTTTGAACTTTAAAATTGGCTCATCAATTATTTTACTACGGAATTTGACTGGAAAAGCGAAAGAAGAAATGGGAGTACCGCGTATTCCGTTGATACCAACAGACATGCCACATGCCGTTTGAATTTAAGCGACTGCTATTCCCAGTGCGTCTATCATTTGCCATGTCCATCAATAAGGCTCAAGGACAAACGCTTCAAGTATGCGGGTTGAATTCGGAAGAGCCGTGTTTTTCTCATGGGCAGCTATACATAGCCTGTTCAAGAGTTGGCATTCCAAACTCTTTATTTGTATTCGCTCCAAATGGACAAACGAAAAATATAGTTTGTCCAAATGTTTTGGATTGAAAATAACAATTTTCAAATAAAATAAATGACTTTCATATAACAAATTCTAGGAATTTTTCATTGAATTTAAAGACTGCATGCGGCGAAGCGCATAGGGCCCACTAGTTAATATATATAATTCAAAATATATATATATAATATACATATAATACATATATTGTTGCCACTTATACATAATAATACATTAATAAGCATACAAATATATATTTGTTGCTTAATACACACAGTTCAAATAGGAAGTAATAAATGTCAGCTAATCAAGGAAGAAACACACCCTTAACGAGAAGCTTAGCTAGAGCAGCGGAAAGAGCAAGGGCGATTAGAGTTTTGCAGCCTCTAGAAATAGAAGTAGAAGAAAACATTCTTATACGAACTGAACAGACCACCATGACGCAAAGATCCAATAGAGACGTAATGGATGAACTTCAAATACCCGATGCAATTAAACTACCCCACGTATGATGGAGAATGAGTAATGAAGTTGGTCACCAACGTAGAAAAGACAGAATACGGAGAATTACTATTAGGAGTAATTAGAGACAAAATAGTTGGTCAATCAGACAGGACATTAATTAGGGAGAGAGTAAAACTCAATTGGGTTAATATTAAGCAAGCATTTTTTGATCATTTCGGGGAGTCAAGAAGCGAAGAACATTTATTGGACGACCTTCGCGAAATCCCATATAAAGGGAAATTGCTATACCAAGAAATATCAGGCATAAGAGCAGCGATACTAGATATTTTAGAAAGAGAAGAACTAGATGATGAAATACGCAAAATAAACGAAAATTCATATGAAAAGACTTGCGTACAGAAGTTCAAAGCCGGACTGAAAAACCCGTTAAAATGGACGGTAAAAGCCCAAAATCCAAAAACATTAAACAAAACAGTTCAGAGATGAATATATGAGAGATAGAGCTAGGCAAGACTATGAGTGTAATGTTTAATAGTTGGAATAGGTATTCAGATAACTTTTAGTTGTAATTTAGAATTGGTTTGATTTGATTGACAGAGCTCATAGCATCTGCTCTGTTTGAATCGCTTTATTTGAATGAATTCATATTGCTGTTCTTGGGTACAGCTACCCGTACATGGTATGCTTAAGACTATGTGTTTGTTATATTGTATACATATACATGTGTATGCAGAGGGCATACATAGCTTGTGTATAGCTTGACCACTTGAGCTGCAAAGTGCATGCTCAGCATTCTCACGCTCCGCGATCGGCTTATGTATAAGCGTTAGATCGTATTTCAAGAGCTGGAGTGTGTATGTAGGTGTTGGTGGTCTTTTGATATTATTTGTGCTTATTATCATTTATGTGACAAAGTGTCACAATGTATGTATATACTTTACTTACATATTAACTCTACTCTACATATTGAGGGTAGATACACTACACCTCCCTTTTTAAAGAAATGACGTAATATATGTAGTCATTTTTAAAAAATTATTATTTTTTTTTTTTTATTTTATATTTTTGCTATTTTTGTTTTTGTGTTGTTTTTTTTTTTTTATTATAATATACATTTAAAATTTTTATTTTTTATTTTTGTGTATATAAAATTGTATTTTGATTTGTTATTTATTTATATGTATTGTGTAGATTTAAAAAAATATTGTGTCTCTTTGTAAATTCATGAAATTTTTTGTATTTTTAATTTTTGTATATTATTGTCATCATTACCATATTCTGTTGATATGGTTGATCAGACCAATCGGTTGCATGATGATGATAAGAATAATTTGTGTTTTCTTTTGAATAAAATTGAGAGTTTAACTGTTTCGTATTTTTGTTATTTAATGAAAAATTACGTTATTCGTTAAAAGTTTTTAATCTATCCTTATGAACCTTTTGAGTTTTGTTTTTATCATCTTTTATTATTATATTGTTCGGTTCTTCTATTCCTACTACTATATATGGTCCTAAATATCTATTGTCTAGTTTATGTCCTGTTTCATTTCTTAAAAGAACTTTATCGTTAATTATTATTTCCTTATCTAGTACTTTCCTATCGTAGTATTCCTTATTTTTACGTTTATGGTTTTCTAACATTATTCTGGCTCTTTTATATGCCATTTCTAATCTGTACCTAGATTCTATTGCGTAATTATCTATGTTGTATATAGGGTCTATGTTATTTTTAATGCTTAATTCTTTAGGTAAATTAGGTGTTTTACTGTATACTAATTCATATGGACAATAGTTATGTGCCATTGATGGTGTAGTATTGAAACAATATACGAAATAGTTAAGCCATACGTCCCAATCAGTTTTATCGACTGATATGTATGAACGTAGATATTCATTTAGTGTTCTGTGGCTTCTCTCTACCGTACCAAGTGTTTGATGGTGGTGAGCTGTTGATGTAAGATTGTTTATTTTCAAATACTTACAAAGTTCGTTCATGATTCTGTTCCCATATCGGTGATGAACGTCTTCATCGGACCGTATTTGAGAATGAATGATTCGAATATAGCCTTGGCTACTGTACTAGCACTTTTGTTTGCTATGGGGATAGCAACAAGGTATTTGGTCAGATCACATATTAAAGTAATTATGTATTCATGACCATTGTCTGATTTGGGTAATGGTCCAACTGTGTCAATAATGACTTTGTCAAATGCTTTAGTTGGTGTGTCTGTAGTTGTTAAAGGGGTCTTTATGTGCTTTGTTGTTTTTGCTTTCTGACATTCTGGACATTTACGTATGTACTGAGATATGAAATTTGTCATCCCTTTCCAATAGTAATGTCTTTTGATTTTCGCTAGCGTTCTTGAAATGCCAGTATGACCTCCTTGAATAGGATCATTGTGAAATGTAGACAGTTTTGTTTTTTTTTCAATATCATTAGATATTGTGGTCACCGGCTTGAGTAGCGCTACTCTTATTTGTTTTAAAAATTTTTTTTTTTTTTTTTTTAACTTTCTGGGGGAAGTCTCCCGTATTTATTGTGTACACTTTTTGCCTTCCTACTTAGTTTTTCGTTTAATACAAAACATTATTTTATGTACGCACTTAGCACTAATTGTGATTGTAAACTTACAGACTTACAGAGAATTTTGGTAGAAAACAGCAAACAAATAGCATAAATAGGTTCGAGGTATAGGACAGTTGAATGGTGTTTAATGCGTGTGGGTTGGTTTAAGTAGCCGATGAGTGTGGTGTATTTTAAGGGCTTGGTTGTGAGTGGGTGCAGATGTGCCACTGGGCAACTGGAATGATTCCCCTAGACGGCGGCACGCTTGGCCGGCGAGCACAGGGCCTCAGCCTCCGAGCTGGGATCCTCCGGCTTCTTGCGCTTGATCAAATGTGTGATGTCTGTGGGCTTTGCCGAACTGCTGCTAATGGTCGATGATGAGGAGGCCGCCGCAGCACCTTTGGAGGAGGACGACGAAGAGCTCGCGGCTCCATTGGCTGACGACGACGACGAGGAGGAGGCGGCAGCTGCATCGCCACTGCTCATTGGCTTGATGTAGCTATCCAGGGCAGCTCGCACCTCAGCAATGGTCTGGGCCTGCATCTCCTCGATTTCCTGTATCTTGGCCAAAATCTCCTGCTTTGTTTCCTCCAAATCCAACATATTGTTCCTGTCTCGCTCGCTAGGTTCGTCCTTGCCCTTGATCTCAGCAATTTCCTCCTCGATCAACACGCTTGAGTGCCGCAGAGCTGTCGCTCCTTCCTTGTTGAGTTGCTGCATCAAATAGGTCAGACCGATCTTGTAATGCAATTCGGCCAAAGCACGTCGGTTTCTTGTGGGCAGCTCTCCGTGGATCTTCAATGCTTTCTCATAATCTTCACGTGCCGCCTCAAGGATTCCATTCTCAAACTCAATGTTGGCCAGCTCTGTCTGAACTTCAGCCAAGTAGGGCAAACCACTGAGGCCCTGGCGCGAGAAGATCTGAGCAGCAGCCTCCAGTATTTCCCAGGCCAACTGCAGACTTCCGCTTACACCTTCCTCTTCTTCTGGCTCCTCCTCTCCAGCAGCTGCTGCACCGTTGGAACAACTAGCTGTGACTTCACCATTCGATGTGCTCGGTCGCTCGTCATCGTTGACGGCAGCTCCGCCACCGCCATTGCTGCTGCTGACCTCATCCACGCCGGTCGGTACCTTCTTGGAGGGCTTTTCTTCACTCTGAGCTTGCTCGGCTTCTCCGGTGGAGTCGGCCTCATCGGACCCCTCCTTGATGGTGTCCAGTTCTTTGCCGTTCGAGCTGCTTGCACCATTTGCGGCCTCCTTGGTGTCTTTCTTTTCCTCCTTCTTGGCCGCTCCATCCTCTGCACTTTCTTCCTCGTCGTCGTCCACATCCTCGTCATCGTCATCGGCAGCCTCGTCAGGCACATCGATCACTTTGTTCTCGTCCAAGGCCATTGCAATTAAAGCCTTTGCATAGAGCAATAGGGGCTGGCCGAGCTCATCGGCCAGTTCCCCGTAGACTTCCTCGTACAGTTGGCACACCTGGCTCAGCTCGTCAGCTGCCTCGTCGTAGCTCTTGACCAAGAAGTTCCGCGATCCCTGGCTGAACAGCTCCTTGCCTTTAAGTATTTTCTCTGCGCGCTCCTGCTCTGCCTTTCCGCTTCCCTCGGTGGACACAGCTGGCACATTGTCCGGCGTTGTATCAGCAGCAACGGGCTCCACAGCCACTGTCTTGCTTGGTGATGATGCATCGGCAGCGGCCGTTGTGACGATTGCTTCGGCTTCAGCAGACATTTTAAGTGGATAAATAAATAATTGATCCTCGATTATTTGTATTGCTTTCAAAGCAATAGACAGTAAAACCAATTGATTGTCGGTAAATATAGCACTATTATCAATGTTAGACCATTAAAATGACAGTACTCGCCAATAAAAATTACAGATCCCGCGAAATGCTGCGAAAATAGCGACAATGCCCATATTTATTGTATTATTGTATATTATTGTATATTATTGCCCATATTTTTGAAAGTTTCAGTTGAAATTAATTCAAAGATCTTTCCGCTCGGTGCCATTTTGAGTTGGCTGATACCAAGTATACCGGCTTCTTTTTCAAGCCTGTGGAAGAACTGACCTAAGTCGAGAGTTCCATTAGTATATAGGTCGCTAATCTCAATTCTTGCAATAATTTTCTTACCATGTTTTAAGAAACATAATGTGTCAGTTATATGCAAGGTCACTATTTTTCGTACATCGTCATTATTGATGACTTCATATACGTTGGGCTTAGAAGCATTTACAAGTATTTGCCTTGGCAAAATTTCTTGTTCTTTTTCATTTACTGCGCAGTTGTTTTGTCTACTCTGTTGTCTTGTAGTGACTTTCAAGACTTGTTTTTGCATATTTTTTAATTCATCGATGGTTATTCTTGATAACGCATCGGCTACATGATTATCCTTTCCTTTAAGATATTCTACTGTGAACTCATATTCTTCTAAATCAAGTCTCATTCTAGTGAGTTTGGAAGTAGGATTTCTCATTGAGAAGAGGTATGTTAAAGGCCTATGATCTGTTTTTACAACGAAATGTTTGCCATATATATATGGTCTGAAGTAGTTAATTGCCCAGTGTATTGCCGCTAATTCTTGCTCTGTAGTGTTTTTGTTACTTTCTCCCTTAGTGAAGCTGCGAGAGGCATATGCTACTGGTAGTTGTATCTCATCATATGTTTGTGTTAATACTGCCCCGCAAGCTTGTTTACTTGCATCTGTTATTATGCAAAATTCTTTGCTGAAATCTGGATATTGTAATAACGTGGGTTGTATTAATGATTGTTTGAGATATGTGAATGCATTTTGGCATTCTGAAGTCCATTCGAATTTTACATTCTTTTTACATAACCTTGTTATGTGACGAGAGTAGCCAGAAAAATTTTTAATGAAACGTCTATAATAATTGCAAAATGCAATGAATCTTCTTGCGCTGTCTGCGTCCGTAGGGACGGGGTATTTGTCAATGACTTCGTATTTCTTATCATCTGGCAAAATACCACGATCAGTACACTTATGACCTAGAAAAGTCACTTCGTGCATGAAGAATGAACATTTGTCTGGGTGTAGTTTTAGGTTATTTTTCCTACATAGGTCAAAGACGTTAGTCAAATTTTTGATCATATGATTTTCGGAACAACCGATGACTATTAAGTCATCCATATACAGGAATGCCTGTGAAGGTTCTAATCCAGAAAATGCCATTGTCATCATTTTTTGGAATGAGTTGGGCGCAATTTTTAAACCATAGGGTAATCGCGTGAAGCGATAGGAGCCGTTGCTCGTTGAAAATGACGTTACGTTTCTTGATTTTTCATCTAGTTCTATTTGATGGAATCCTGACATTAAGTCTAGGCACGAGAAGTATCTTGCTCGTCCTATCAAGAATATCGACCTATCAAGAATATCGTCTATTCTTGGAAGTGGAAATTTGTCTGATAAGAGCTTTTTATTAATTTGTCTATAATCGATTACCAGTCGCCATCGTTTTGTTGCGGATCCTGGTAATGATTTCTTCGGTACTAGTAGCAATGGGCTGTTGTATTCAGATACGGCTGGTTCTACTATTTTATCATCTATTAATTTTTTAACTTGTCTATTTATTTCTTCTTTCTGTGATTCTGGTATTCTATAATTTTTGATGTATATCGGTTCATCATCTTTCAATCTTAATTTTTGTTTGTAAAAATTATTGGTACTTATAGATTCGGTTTCAAGTCCGAATACGTCTGTGTAATTTGTGCTATGTGGAAATTATGTGGAATTATGTAATTATTTGTTGCTAGTTCTATGTTTACTAGACCTAGAGAGGTTGTTGAACCTTCTCCAACTCCAAAAATGTTTGTTATTGTATTTTGGTCTATGTCTTGGAAATTATCTGAGCTGTTTTTGATAAGTGAAATATCTGCTCCTGTATCTATTAAAAATGTTAATTTTGTATTCGTATTATTATTATGCACATGTATAAAAATGTTGAAATTAAGATTGATTGTGTGAACCGACTTATTTAGTTTCCCGAAGCTGTAGCATTTTGTGATGTACTAGCAGCTTCGATTGCTCGGACATTGTGGTTGTTGTTGTTATTTTGATTTTGTCTATTACCTTGGTTGGAATTATTCCTTCCTCGGTTGTTTCCTCTGTAATTTCCTCTGAAGTTACCTCTGTTGTTGTAATTGGTATTGTAACCACCGCGGTAACCTCGGCCTCGGCCTCGGTAATGGCCGCGATAGTTGTTATTTCCCCTGTAGTTTTGTTGTCCATTGTTGAAATATAGGACGCTACTGGGACTGCCTGTCATTTCAGTGCAGCAGTGTATGTATTTTCCTGCTGCATCACTGAATGTATTGTAATTACCAGCTTCGAGTATTATTCGTAGCTTTTCGTATTCACAATTTTTGGTCATTGCTTGTATTGACTCTTTAGTTGCGAAGTTATCCGCAATTTCGGCTGAAAGGCCTAAGTCAATATATATTGTTTCTAATTCCTTTCGCAAATTGTCAATTTCAGTGGTGTATTGGGAAGCTGTCTTCCCTTTTTGTTTAATATTTAGTAACTTTGCTTTTACAACTTCGGCTGATTCACCTTTTACATTACTATTAAGTATGTCAATGATGCCTCTGATGGTTGTTTCATTTGTTACTTTGTATAAAATTGGTCCTATTATTTTTGATTTTATTATTTCTACTGCTAGATCTTCCTGAGTTCCCTTTGTTCTATCTGTTATTCTTAACGCTGTTATAAAGCGTGTCAATGATGACTTTTTGCCATCGAATTCTGGTATTGTTGTCGACAATTGTCGAACATATTCTCTATCTTTCTCAATTTGGTCTGGCATTTTGGTTTCGTTGTTTTTTATTTCAATGTCTTCTGGTAACGACTCAATATCGCTTTCGATTTCAATGTCGATATTACCTTTAGACTCCTCAAGGTTTTGTAATTGGTTTTCATCTATATTAATCAATGAATGCAAATCTTCAGGTATTTGAATATCTAGATTATGTCTGATGCTAATATTGATCAATCTTTTATTGAGTGATCTTAGTATTTTATGACAATGTTTCTTATGTGTTTCTGTTAATCTATCTTCTATAGATGTGACTATTCTACATATGTTATTGTATTCTTTTATTATTATCTTTATGTGTGTTTCTAGAGTCTCTACTTTAATAGGTACTTCTTTGTTTACACATTTATATGATTTGTCAAATACTGCTTTATTATGGTTTATTGATGCTGCTATTTTGGGCCATTTCAGGTGTACCCACTGTGAATCACTCATTTGGTGTTTCTTTTATATTCGCAACAATTTTGTCTACTAAAGTGGAATTTGGAATCATATAAATGTATTTGACAAGAAGGATGTCTACCTATTGTGTTTTTTTCTTGATAAAATTGTTTTCTATACTGTTGTTTATATTCTGTATGGTCTTCTAAATCATATCTATATTGTTTTATTTCGTAAGTACAGTTTATATCTTGTCTAGGCCATCTGCACGGCTCTGATATCTTTTCTTAAGTCGTTTGTTATGTTCCTGGTAAATCTTAAGGGTCAAACTCAAAATTGATATGACAGTCATAATCATTAACAAGATGGATATATTTTCTAGTTCATCTTTGTGATCAATTATTTTTACTTCATTAATTACGTTGGCTGTTGGGTGATCTACTTTTGATTCAGTAGAACCCATTTTGGAAATATTAATTTGCAATAAAGAGAAAAATGAAATCTGTTTAATCTCTCAATTTATTGGGAATAAAGTTTGAAAAGTTTTTATAGTGAATATTGAAATTTAATGAATTTACTTTAAATATTTGCAACTTGTATTAAATATATACAAGTGCCAGAGACATGGAAATTTGATAGTTTTAATGTGGTTGGCTCACAAGTCAAAGTTTACATTTCATTAGAATTAAAAAAAAATCTCCAACCACATTTGTTAGTATATAGCCTGACAGTTTTGTTGTTAGTTTTTTCAAGCAGCGGTTTCCCGCCTCGGCTTGGGTTTAGTTTAAATCTATGGCAAATTGGGGCATTTGCATTTAAGCAGCCCGTTTGCGTGTCTTCGCACTTTGGCGAAGTTCTTTTTCTATGATTTCCAAACGCTCTTTGTAGCGTTGCCGGGCTGATTCCTCCTTAGCCAACTGGGTCATTTCCTTGACCAGTCGGCGTTGTTGTAATAATTTTACTCTACGTCCAGAGCGTTTGTGTTTCCTTGGTTGGCGCTTCTCTTGACGTGCCCGGTACTCAGCTATTGTGAGTGGGCGTGGTCCATCTGTGGGGTTTAGTTCCAGCGCTTCCTTTAGTGTTGGCCGGTCCCTTTCTACCTCGGGTTGCGCCTCGGTCAATTGTGGCTCGTCTGCCATCAATTGTCGTCTGTGTCTGTGTGTTTTGTGTGTTATTTGTTTTAATGGAACACTTGTTTCTGTGTATTAATTGCACATTTTAATTCACAATTTTTATAAAATCCTTATCCACACACACACGACACAGAGACAGACTCGAGACCGAGTCACGGTCGCCATGTAATGTTTAATAGTTGGAATAGGTATTCAGATAACTTTTAGTTGTAATTTAGAATTGGTTTGATTTGATTGACAGAGCTCATAGCATCTGCTCTGTTTGAATCGCTTTATTTGAATGAATTCATATTGCTGTTCTTGGGTACAGCTACCCGTACATGGTATGCTTAAGACTATGTGTTTGTTATATTGTATACATATACATGTGTATGCAGAGGGCATACATAGCTTGTGTATAGCTTGACCACTTGAGCTGCAAAGTGCATGCTCAGCATTCTCACGCTCCGCGATCGGCTTATGTATAAGCGTTAGATCGTATTTCAAGAGCTGGAGTGTGTATGTAGGTGTTGGTGGTCTTTTGATATTATTTGTGCTTATTATCATTTATGTGACAAAGTGTCACAATGTATGTATATACTTTACTTACATATTAACTCTACTCTACATATTGAGGGTAGATACACTACATGAGAGACAAACCCAAAAACGGGTAGGTTACAGCTATAACAATAACAGTAATGGACCAACTTACGATGCAAGACAGCAAAACGACAACAGTTATAACACAAACACAAAACAACCAACTAACACAAATTACAATTACAACCACAACACTAACCGACAAGAACAAGGGAACAGTAGCCGGGGACAACGAACCAACAACGGAAACTACAACAACACCATGAGAAACCAAGAACAACAAAATAATTATAGAAATTATAGCAACAACAGGGTACAACAGTATAAAAGAGGTAGTTATTCAGGACCTACTGGACCAGAGCGGAGCCAAGGAGGGTCCGTAGGAGCAGGAGGATCCGTAAACTCAAATAAAACACAGCAAAGCACCAGTAGGGGATTTGTTGAACTTAACAATGTAGAAGGCGTCCCAAATTTTTCAATAAATGCCTCGAACATTCCCCTGATTATACCACAAAATCAAAATGAAGAGGAGCACTAATCTATATTTTAATTTAATCGCCATTTGGCAGACCGCTAAAATTCTTAATAGACAGCGGATCAAATGTTTCATTTATTAACCCAGAGTTCGTACCCCTAAGCAAACAACAAAATTTACAGCAGCCAATGCATGTTAAAACAGTCCTAAACACTGTAACGAACTGATTTTCTTGTTTCTGCTCGCTACGAAATGCAACGGCTAGCTCAGAGAGTTTGTTTGTTCGTCCCACCAAATTTATGATTTGTGTGATTGCCCGACCAAGAAGAAGACAGAGTCTCTGATTTAAACCACCTTTATTTAGCGTCACTGGCTGAACAGAATTCGGTGACCCTCGCCGTCGGATGCGCGTCGTTGCTCTTTCGTCGTCCTTCCTTCGTATGCGTGCGTCGCTTCCGATGAGAATCCGTACCGGCTCACCTGGGGCTTAGGATGTTATGGGGCAGGGTGTATCGTCCGCGAGATAAGCTAGCGCTCCTCTCTGAACCACCGTTGTGACCACTGACTCCACCGTCCCTTTCTGACCACGCTAGGTCCTGGTGTTCGCTCGTCCTTCGCTGATCTTCACGTGCGGAGATCCACTCTGGATGCTCGCTTGACGCACTTGTGTTTCCGTTGCTTCACTGTCACTCGGTATTGACTGACCGCCCGTATGGCGTACTTTCGCTGACTTCCGTGCACTTCGCGTAACTTTCCGACCGACTGTGTGGCTGTATGGCCCTTCGCGTACTTCTTCTGGACTGTCCCTGTGTGGCACTTCCTGAACCTGCTCCGACCGTCTGGTCGCACGCCCGTGTCCAGACAGAGCGCCTCGCGCCCGTACTCTGCGCTTGCACGTATGACCCACGCGTGTTTAACTGACTGACTGTCCCGAGCTGCGCCTGCGCCTCCCTTATATCGGCTGCGGGAATCCCGGTATTTCCCCCTTTGCACACGGCTCGCTCGGGTACAAGGTCCAAACATGTCCCGTTAGTTCACGGTGCGTCCTCTTTGTGCCTGTCCAAAGTCCGCACCGGTGCCGTATGACCTCTACGCCCTTGGTGGGTTTGAGTCCAAGGTCCAGCGCGGTACCGTTATTTCACGGTCTCTCCGCTTTGCCGGGGTCCAAGGTCCATTATTTCCCGTTTGACCTGACCGCCCTTGACTCCTCTCGCATTACAGCAGTCTTCGCTGTTGCTACGCCGATCTCCTGCACCCGGATTTGTGGGGAGTTTTAAGACTCCTCACAACACACATAATATATACAAAAAAATTACGTACAAACTATTCAAGGAATTCAAGCAAAGTGGCGAATTCACCTTTTTCTTATTTAAATTTCACGCATTTTTTGACGGAATCATCGGAATAGACCTTTTAACGTTTTTAAACGCAAAAATTGATTTCGAAAATCTAATCTTAGTAACCCCCAATACAAAAATCGAGATACTTCAAAGAGAAAAGAGATCAGAATCCCCAATAAAACTAGATGCAAGGACAAGAACTTTAATAGAAATACCAGTAACAGAAAGGGAAGGATAACTATATGTAGTAGTAGTAGTAGTTATTGTGTAAAAGCATAGTAGTATAAGTCCCATTGCAATATTAGAATGTAAGAACCTAATTATAAGAGTCGCGAATGTAAACAGTATACACACACTTGCTGAATAAATGAAGAGTCAGTCGTCGCTGAACTGTCACAGAGCGCACACTAAAGCTCAGAAGTGGTCGGACCTACCGAAGTGATAATTTCAAAAGAAAAATAAAAATCGGCATTAATGAATTGTAATCCTGGCAATTACACATTAAAAGAACTAAAAGCTCTGTGCGTACAAAACAAACTTAAAAGTAGTGGCACAAAAATCGAATTGATTAAAAGACTTGAAAATATTAAATTTGAGTGGTGCGCGCATGAATAAAATGAAACAGCAATGAAAAAAATCAACGCCACAGAACAAACCGGTAAAATAGACAGGGATGAAAACAACGGCAACGGCGAAGAACAAAGTAGCGAAAACGAGATAGCAAGAAGTAGCGACAACGACGGCGACACGATGACGGCAACGTTTGCACATACATACATAGGAATGCAAGAAACAGAAGGTTCGAGAAAAGTAACGGGATCTTGCGAAATAAATGTTAACAACGAAAATGAGATCGAGCAATGTTCTGAGAGGCAGATGGTGAGCGCCAGCAACAATGAGTCCAACAAATGTTTAGCGATCCCGATGGCCAGCAACAATGATCCCGAGATGCAAATGGCTGGCAACAAGGAGCCACAACAATGTTTTGGAAACCAAATGATGCGGAACAATGTAACTATCCAAGGCAGCGATATTCAAAGACTGGAAAATGAGTTGAAAATATTGAAGCTGCAAAATGAGATCGACCAGTTAAAAAATAAACAACAACGAAGTAATGACACAGACTCAAGCATTTCTTTCGAAATTTTAAAGGAGATCGTTAAGGTATACGATGGCGGAAACAATTTCAATGTTTGGATATCTCAACTTTTGAATGTCCAGAAAAATTTCAAGGTCGGCGACGAGATGATGCGTGCGCTGATTCACTACAAAGTTAAGGGCGATGCTGAAATATGGCTGTATTCAAGTACGATCGCTACTATGGACACAGCGGATAAAATGTTAAGCCACCTGGAGAACATGTTCGTAATGTCCAAAGAGTCAAAGTTGAGTATGCGGCAGAAGCTACAGAACTGCGTCTGGATCAAAGGTGAGGAGTTCTCCAAGTACTACAACGAGAAGTGGCAGCTGGCGTTATAACTTAGCACTGGCAGAAGATGAATTTTTGGAATATGTCATTGACGGCATACACGATGTCAATCTACGCAATCTGGCTAAGTCGCGTTCGTTCAAGACCGGATTGGAGCTTCTGGAGGCATTCCGAAACGTTGAGTTGGGCTACGTTCCTAAGCCCAAGTTACCGGAAGAACGTAGAGCAGGAGATTTTCAGAAGCCATGAGGTAATGCAGAGTGCTACAATTGCCACAGTCGGGGCCACCTGGCCAAAGAGTGCCGCAAGCCTAAGAGACAAGATGGGGCTTGTTACGCATGTGGCTTGCAAGGACATGTGGCTAAGGAGTGCAACCAATACAAGAAGTCGAAGGGCGGGGACAACGATTATGTAAGTTATATTGAATTAACATTTTGTACAAAGAATAATATGCTGAACCCCATGTTTATAGAATGTCTCATAGATTCTGGCAGCCCGATAAGTATTATTAAAAAACGTTTTATACCAAGTCAAATAAAAATGGAAAAGACTACCTCTTTAAGTTACGTTGGATTAAATTTAAGTAAATTACAAATACATGGAAGCGTAAAATGTTCAGTTAAATTCTCAAATAAAGATACTCCTATGTTATTATATGTCGTGGATGATGAATCTATGGGATATGCTATGTTATTGGGAAGGGATTTTTTAGCAAGAGTAATGGCCAAAATTGTAATTGATAATGAACACGAAAAAATATCTGAAATAAAAAAAGATTCGATAGTTGAAGAAAATCAAAATACAAATAAAGAATCTAAAAGTCATTATGAGACAAACGCAGACGAACAAAATAATTTTGAAAAACAACTATTATTAATTGATTACAATGATAATGAAAAGGTATATGAGATAGGTTCACAATTAAATTTTAAACAAAGATGCGAATTTATAAATGTTATTGAAGAATATTATATTAAACCAAAAAGACCGAGTGAACCGAATATAAAATGTGAAATGAAGCTAAGGTTAGAGGAAGACAAGCCGTTAAGTTTTTCGCCAAGACGCCTGGCATATGTAGAGAAAGAAAAATTACAAGGAATCCTTGATGATTATTTAAAAGATGGTATTATACGACAAAGTGAGTCTGAGTATTGCTCGCCAATTGTACTAGAAAAAAGAAATTGGTGGCATTCGGATGTGCATAGATTATAGGAAACTAAATAAGATCACGGCGAAAGTTAGATACCCGATGCCATTAATTGATGATTTATTAGATACCCTAGCAAACAAAGTTGTGTTCTCGAAGTTAGACCTGAAAAATGGATACTTCCATGTTTATATGGACGAAGAATCGATAAAGTATACATCATTTACCACGCCACTAGGACAGTATGAGTTCACAAGAATGCCTTTTGGGCTGACAAATGCTCCGTCTGTTTTTCAAAGGTTCATCAACAAAGTATTTGACGACATGATTAGGGATAAGAAAGTGATAGTTTATCTCGATGACATAAAGACAGCGACAAAGAATATAGAAGATCACCAAGCTATATTAAAAGAAGTATTTGAGCGATTGGTTAAAAACAAATTAGAGCTACGAATCGATAAATGTATGTTTTTTCAAAGTGAGGTGAAATATTTAGGATATATAATATCAGAAAAGGATATTAAAGCAGATGACGACGGTGTGAAAGCAATTGAAAATTTTCCCGTGCCACAAAAAGTTTATGATGTCCAAAGTTTTTTGGGGATGTGCTCGTATTTTAGAAGATTTATACAGAATTTTTCAACAATAGCAAAGCCACTCCATGATTTGACAAAGAAAGACAAAAAGTTCGAGTTTGGCCTAGCGCAATTAGAAGCATTTGATGAATTAAAAAGCAAGCTGTTAAAAACGCCTATTTTAGCATTGTACAGTCCTGAGGATGAAACAGAATTGCACTGCGATGCAAGTTCGATAGGTTTCGGATCAATTCTCTTGCAAAGGAAAGCAGATGGTAAATTACATCCAGTTTTTTACTTCTCAAAAAGGACAACGGATACAGAATCAAGGTATCATAGTTTTGAACTGGAAACACTGGCAGTAATATATGCATTAAAAAGGTTTAGAGTGTACCTACTAGGAATTGAATTCAAAATAGTGACAGACTGTAATTCCCTCACAATGACGTTGAATAAAAAAGACTTGAACCCAAGACTAGCAAGATGGGCCTTGGAATTACAGAATTATCTGTATAAACTAGAGCATAGATCAGGAACTAGAATGAAACACGTTGATGCTCTTAGTAGATGTAATACGATTTTGGTAATAGAGGAAAATACGTTCGAGGACAATTTAGTTATATGCCAAAACAGAGACGAGAAGTTGAGAAAGATTAGGGAAATGCTAAGTAAAGAAGAAAGCGAATTATATGAAATGCGAAATGGTGTGATTTACAAAAAAGTAAAAGATAAGTTACTGTTCTATGTCCCGGAAGCTATGGAAGAATACGTGTTCTTAAATACCACAATGAGTTAGGCCATGTAGGGAAAGACAAAGTTACGGAAATGGTCGGTAAAAGTTATTGGTTTCCAAATGTTAGAAGTAAAGCGGATGAACATGTCTAAAATGTATAGCTTTTCAAGGAAAAAATGGTAAGCAAGAAGGAACTGTTAATATTGTACCAAAGGGAAACACACCATTCGAAGTCATACATATAGATCACTATGATCCGGTAAATCAAAAGAATTCTACGAAAAAACATGTATTAGTAATTGTTGATGGATGCACAAAGTTTGTGAGATTGTATCCAGCGAAATCAACAAACTCAAAGGAAGCAATGGAAGCTTTAGGTGATTATTTTAGAGCGTATAGCAGACCAACGACCATTGTTTCAGACAGAGGGACATGTTTTACATCAGATATGTTCGAAGAATTTTTGGAATCAAGAAACATTAAGCACGTCAAAATTGCAACAGGCTCACCACAAGCAAATGGACAAGTTGAGCGAATAAATAGAGACCTAGGACCCATGATTAGTAAGCTCGTAGATGTAGAAAAGAACGCACAGTGGCACAAAGTTTTGGAAGATGTAGAGTATGCAATGAATAATACAAAGCACAGAAGCATAAATGAGCACCCAAGTATAATGCTGTTTGGAGTGAATCAAAAAGGAAAAATGCTAGATTGTTTAAAAGAAAATGTATTGGAGTCAATGCTAAAAAGAAAAGAAATTAATTTAGAGAAAATTAGACAAAATGCAGAAGTTTCGCAGGAAAAAGTACAGAACTATAACAAGAAATATGCTGACGCTAAACGACTAGAAACAAATAAATACAAATTAGGAGACTACGTTGTGGTCAAGAATTTTGATTCAACAGTTGGAGCGCCTAGGAAATTAATAACCAAATATAAAGGCCCCTATGAAATCGCCAAAATAATAGACAATGATAGGTATTGTATCAAAGATGTGGAAGGTTTTCAGTTGACACAAAAACCATACGATGGAATATGGGCGGCTCATAATATTAAAACATGGCTTCAAGAAAAGAATTCGGTATCAAATAATAAAAATATAGAAAAGAAAAATGATAAAGAAAAACAAAAGTCTAAGGTACATGTAAATAAGAAAACCAAACCAAATGTAACAAACACTGAAATAAGTAACGAAAATGTAATGATTACAAGAAGTAGAGCGGCGAGGATCAGGAGATCCTAATTATCAGGATGGCCGAGCTGTAGTAGTAGTAGTAGTAATTGTGTATAAGCATAGTAGTATAAGTCCCATTGCAATATTAGAATGTAAGAACCTAATTATAAGAGTCGCGAATGTAAACAGTATACACACACTTGCTGAATAAATGAAGAGTCAGTCGTCGCTGAACTGTCACAGAGCGCACACTAAATATATATAAATATATATAAACGAAATAGTAATACAAAAGGGAATATACATATATAAACGAGGCCATTTATAAATAATAAACGAAACCGATCAAGGCAGAATGATAAATGCTAATTATCCGATACAGGTAGAAGTATATAATGCATAGAGTTTTACAGAAATATACACGGCAAAACATACAAATAGTGAAAAAAACGACAATAAAGTTAGACTCAACATAAGAACAGAACACCTTAACAAAGAAGAAAAAGCTAAAATTTTAAAACAATATAGAACCTTATTTTATAACGACGGGGAAATAAATGTTAACAACGAAAATGAGATCGAGCAATGTTCTGAGAGGCAGATGGTGAGCGCCAGCAACAATGAGTCCAACAAATGTTTAGCGATCCCGATGGCCAGCAACAATGATCCCGAGATGCAAATGGCTGGCAACAAGGAGCCACAACAATGTTTTGGAAACCAAATGATGCGGAACAATGTAACTATCCAAGGCAGCGATATTCAAAGACTGGAAAATGAGTTGAAAATATTGAAGCTGCAAAATGAGATCGACCAGTTAAAAAATAAACAACAACGAAGTAATGACACAGACTCAAGCATTTCTTTCGAAATTTTAAAGGAGATCGTTAAGGTATACGATGGCGGAAACAATTTCAATGTTTGGATATCTCAACTTTTGAATGTCCAGAAAAATTTCAAGGTCGGCGACGAGATGATGCGTGCGCTGATTCACTACAAAGTTAAGGGCGATGCTGAAATATGGCTGTATTCAAGTACGATCGCTACTATGGACACAGCGGATAAAATGTTAAACCACCTGGAGAACATGTTGTAATGTCTGCGTCTGGATCAAAGGTGAGGAGTTCTCCAAGTACTACAACGAGAAGTGGCAGCTGGCGGATAACTTAGCACTGGCAGAAGATGAATTTTTGGAATATGTCATTGACGGCATACACGATGTCAATCTACGCAATCTGGCTAAGTCGCGTTCGTTCAAGACCGGATTGGAGCTTCTGGAGGCATTCCGAAACGTTGAGTTGGGCTACGTTCCTAAGCCCAAGTTACCGGAAGAACGTAGAGCAGGAGATTTTCAGAAGCCACGAGGTAATGCAGAGTGCTACAATTGCCACAGTCGGGGCCACCTGGCCAAAGAGTGCCGCAAGCCTAAGAGACAAGATGGGGCTTGTTACGCATGTGGCTTGCAAGGACATGTGGCTAAGGAGTGCAACCAATACAAGAAGTCGAAGGGCGGGGACAACGATTATGTAAGTTATATTGAATTAACATTTTGTACAAAGAATAATATGCTGAACCCCATGTTTATAGAATGTCTCATAGATTCTGGCAGCCCGATAAGTATTATTAAAAAACGTTTTATACCAAGTCAAATAAAAATGGAAAAGACTACCTCTTTAAGTTACGTTGGATTAAATTTAAGTAAATTACAAATACATGGAAGCGTAAAATGTTCAGTTAAATTCTCAAATAAAGATACTCCTATGTTATTATATGTCGTGGATGATGAATCTATGGGATATGCTATGTTATTGGGAAGGGATTTTTTAGCAAGAGTAATGGCCAAAATTGTAATTGATAATGAACACGAAAAAATATCTGAAATAAAAAAAGATTCGATAGTTGAAGAAAATCAAAATACAAATAAAGAATCTAAAAGTCATTATGAGACAAACGCAGACGAACAAAATAATTTTGAAAAACAACTATTATTAATTGATTACAATGATAATGAAAAGGTATATGAGATAGGTTCACAATTAAATTTTAAACAAAGATGCGAATTTATAAATGTTATTGAAGAATATTATATTAAACCAAAAAGACCGAGTGAACCGAATATAAAATGTGAAATGAAGCTAAGGTTAGAGGAAGACAAGCCGTTAAGTTTTTCGCCAAGACGCCTGGCATATGTAGAGAAAGAAAAATTACAAGGAATCCTTGATGATTATTTAAAAGATGGTATTATACGACAAAGTGAGTCTGAGTATTGCTCGCCAATTGTACTAGAAAAAAGAAATTGGTGGCATTCGGATGTGCATAGATTATAGGAAACTAAATAAGATCACGGCGAAAGTTAGATACCCGATGCCATTAATTGATGATTTATTAGATACCCTAGCAAACAAAGTTGTGTTCTCGAAGTTAGACCTGAAAAATGGATACTTCCATGTTTATATGGACGAAGAATCGATAAAGTATACATCATTTACCACGCCACTAGGACAGTATGAGTTCACAAGAATGCCTTTTGGGCTGACAAATGCTCCGTCTGTTTTTCAAAGGTTCATCAACAAAGTATTTGACGACATGATTAGGGATAAGAAAGTGATAGTTTATCTCGATGACATAAAGACAGCGACAAAGAATATAGAAGATCACCAAGCTATATTAAAAGAAGTATTTGAGCGATTGGTTAAAAACAAATTAGAGCTACGAATCGATAAATGTATGTTTTTTCAAAGTGAGGTGAAATATTTAGGATATATAATATCAGAAAAGGATATTAAAGCAGATGACGACGGTGTGAAAGCAATTGAAAATTTTCCCGTGCCACAAAAAGTTTATGATGTCCAAAGTTTTTTGGGGATGTGCTCGTATTTTAGAAGATTTATACAGAATTTTTCAACAATAGCAAAGCCACTCCATGATTTGACAAAGAAAGACAAAAAGTTCGAGTTTGGCCTAGCGCAATTAGAAGCATTTGATGAATTAAAAAGCAAGCTGTTAAAAACGCCTATTTTAGCATTGTACAGTCCTGAGGATGAAACAGAATTGCACTGCGATGCAAGTTCGATAGGTTTCGGATCAATTCTCTTGCAAAGGAAAGCAGATGGTAAATTACATCCAGTTTTTTACTTCTCAAAAAGGACAACGGATACAGAATCAAGGTATCATAGTTTTGAACTGGAAACACTGGCAGTAATATATGCATTAAAAAGGTTTAGAGTGTACCTACTAGGAATTGAATTCAAAATAGTGACAGACTGTAATTCCCTCACAATGACGTTGAATAAAAAAGACTTGAACCCAAGACTAGCAAGATGGGCCTTGGAATTACAGAATTATCTGTATAAACTAGAGCATAGATCAGGAACTAGAATGAAACACGTTGATGCTCTTAGTAGATGTAATACGATTTTGGTAATAGAGGAAAATACGTTCGAGGACAATTTAGTTATATGCCAAAACAGAGACGAGAAGTTGAGAAAGATTAGGGAAATGCTAAGTAAAGAAGAAAGCGAATTATATGAAATGCGAAATGGTGTGATTTACAAAAAAGTAAAAGATAAGTTACTGTTCTATGTCCCGGAAGCTATGGAAGAATACGTGTTCTTAAATACCACAATGAGTTAGGCCATGTAGGGAAAGACAAAGTTACGGAAATGGTCGGTAAAAGTTATTGGTTTCCAAATGTTAGAAGTAAAGCGGATGAACATGTCTAAAATGTATAGCTTTTCAAGGAAAAAATGGTAAGCAAGAAGGAACTGTTAATATTGTACCAAAGGGAAACACACCATTCGAAGTCATACATATAGATCACTATGGTCCGGTAAATCAAAAGAATTCTACGAAAAAACATGTATTAGTAATTGTTGATGGATGCACAGAGTTTGTGAGATTGTATCCAGCGAAATCAACAAACTCAAAGGAA
This sequence comes from Drosophila teissieri, assembly GCF_016746235.2. NCBI lineage: Eukaryota > Metazoa > Arthropoda > Insecta > Diptera > Drosophilidae > Drosophila > Drosophila teissieri. The sequence goes on along the minus strand of NC_053029.1, from coordinate 24,491,726 downwards.
GCAATGGAAGCTTTAGGTGATTATTTTAGAGCGTATAGCAGACCAACGACCATTGTTTCAGACAGAGGGACATGTTTTACATCAGATATGTTCGAAGAATTTTTGGAATCAAGAAACATTAAGCACGTCAAAATTGCAACAGGCTCACCACAAGCAAATGGACAAGTTGAGCGAATAAATAGAGACCTAGGACCCATGATTAGTAAGCTCGTAGATGTAGAAAAGAACGCACAGTGGCACAAAGTTTTGGAAGATGTAGAGTATGCAATGAATAATACAAAGCACAGAAGCATAAATGAGCACCCAAGTATAATGCTGTTTGGAGTGAATCAAAAAGGAAAAATGCTAGATTGTTTAAAAGAAAATGTATTGGAGTCAATGCTAAAAAGAAAAGAAATTAATTTAGAGAAAATTAGACAAAATGCAGAAGTTTCGCAGGAAAAAGTACAGAACTATAACAAGAAATATGCTGACGCTAAACGACTAGAAACAAATAAATACAAATTAGGAGACTACGTTGTGGTCAAGAATTTTGATTCAACAGTTGGAGCGCCTAGGAAATTAATAACCAAATATAAAGGCCCCTATGAAATCGCCAAAATACTAGACAATGATAGGTATTGTATCAAAGATGTGGAAGGTTTTCAGTTGACACAAAAACCATACGATGGAATATGGGCGGCTCATAATATTAAAACATGGCTTCAAGAAAAGAATTCGGTATCAAATAATAAAAATATAGAAAAGAAAAATGATAAAGAAAAACAAAAGTCTAAGGTACATGTAAATAAGAAAACCAAACCAAATGTAACAAACACTGAAATAAGTAACGAAAATGTAATGATTACAAGAAGTAGAGCGGCGAGGATCAGGAGATCCTAATTATCAGGATGGCCGAGCTGTAGTAGTAGTAGTAGTAATTGTGTATAAGCATAGTAGTATAAGTCCCATTGCAATATTAGAATGTAAGAACCTAATTATAAGAGTCGCGAATGTAAACAGTATACACACACTTGCTGAATAAATGAAGAGTCAGTCGTCGCTGAACTGTCACAGAGCGCACACTAAATATATATAAATATATATAAACGAAATAGTAATACAAAAGGGAATATACATATATAAACGAGGCCATTTATAAATAATAAACGAAACCGATCAAGGCAGAATGATAAATGCTAATTATCCGATACAGGTAGAAGTATATAATGCATAGAGTTTTACAGAAATATACACGGCAAAACATACAAATAGTGAAAAAAACGACAATAAAGTTAGACTCAACATAAGAACAGAACACCTTAACAAAGAAGAAAAAGCTAAAATTTTAAAACAATATAGAACCTTATTTTATAACGACGGGGACCAATTGTCAGTAACAAAAGGAACACAGCATGATATTAGACTATCTAGGTACTCTATAAAGGAAAACGCAGAGATCAAGAAGCAAGTTTCCGAATTATTAGATCAAGGTATAATCAGAAAAAGTCGATCACCATGGAGTGCACCCGTTTGGTTGGTACCCAAGAAAAGCGACGCCTCTGGACAAAGAAAATGGAGGTTAGTCGTAGATTTCAGAAAATTGAATGAAAAAACAATTAAGGACAAATACCCATTACCATTAATTGACGAAGTACTGGATTCGCTAGGAAAAGCAAAATCGAAATGAACCCAAAAAAGGCAGTAGGAGGGCATTTTGAATTCTTGAGAATGCCATTTGGGTTGACAAATGCCCCCGCAACATTCCAAAGGTTCATTAACAACTTGTTAGGAGATATAGTAGGAAAATATTGTTTACTGTATATGGACGACATCATAATATACTCGGGCTCGCTCCAACAACACATTTAAGATCTAAAGGTTGTATTCAAAAAATTCAAAATGTCTAATTTAAAAATGCAGCAAGACAAGTCAGAGTTTTTAAGAAAAGGGATAGACTTTTTGGGACATATCGTTACGTCAGAAGGCATAAAACCGAACCCCAAAAAGATAGAAGCCGTAAAGAAATTCCCATTACCCACGACAAGAACACACATAAAATCTTGTATCGGACTCCTAAGCTACTACAGAAAATTTATTAAGGATTTAGCTAAAATAACAAAACCACTGACGAAGCCACTAAAAGGAAAGAAAACCGTCGATATATCGGAAGACTATAAAAACGCATTCGAACATGCAAAAACATTACTTTGCAACGACCCAATCTTAACTTATCAGAATTATGAACAACCATTCATTCTAACTACAGATGCAAGCAATCACACACGATGGCAGTATTATCACAATGTCAAGTAGGAAAGGACAGACCAGTAGCTTACGCTAGTAGAACATTGAACGATACGGAAAATAACTATTCAGCGTCAGAAAAGGAAATGCTAGCAATAGTATGGGCAGTCAAACACTATAGGCAATATTTATACGGGACAAGGTTTACGGTATACACAGATCATCAGCCACTCATCTAAATTAACAACAGCAAAAATAACCCAAAATTAATAAGATGGCGATTACAGTTAGCCGAGTATGAGTACGACATCGTGTATAAAAAAGGAAAGCTTAACACGAATGCTGACGCATTAAGTAGAATGCAACCGGAAATATTCATGGCAGATACAGCATCGACAAGAGCAACAAGTGGAGAAACAGCACAAAGTGCAGAGGACGCAAGAAACATACAAACCACGGAAAAACCTATGAATGATTTTAAAACTCAAGTGGTATTGAAGATAGGAAAAAAAACAAAAAGAACGGTAGAGATCCCATTTAAGTCAAAAATTCGGACAACGTTTACAGACAAAGAATTCACTGAGGACAAAATTATTAGGATTTTAAAAGAAATCTTGAAACCTGGACGAACTACAGCGGTTATGGCAAATAACAACATTTTTAAGATAATACAAGAAACGTACAAAACTTATCTTTCAGAACAAAAATACACAATCATAAGAGCAACTATATTACTAAATGAAATTTACGAACATAAAGACCAAGAAACGTTAATAATCCAAGACCATAGGAATAACAATCACAGGGGAATAGACGAAACGACGGTACATTTGAAAAGACACCATTACTTCCCATGCATGAAACAAACTATATCTAAAATAATTAATGATTGCGACATATGTCAGACAATGAAATATGATCGCAACCCACAAAAATTAAAATTTCAGTTACCAGAAATCCCAGCACTTCCGTTAGATATTGTTCACATCGATCTGTATTTCATCAATAATAAAACCATGCTAACGATAATAGACAAATTTTCCAAATTTCGATCAATATCACAAAACAGATCAAAACTTTTATTTGAAATTTCGGAGCACCCAAGAAAGTCATCTGCTACCAAGGTGCGGAGTTTAACTCTATTCTCTTTAAAGACTTCTGTAAGTAATTTAGCATTGACTTACATTTCACATCATTCCAACAATCGAGTAGCAATTCAACAGTAGAATGGTTACACTCAACGCTCAACGCAGAAACCTATAGGATTATTTACAAAGTCAGGAAAGACCAGAAGTTAGAATGCGAACATGACGAAATTATGGCAGAAACGGTAAAAACATACAACAATGCCATACATTCCGCGACAAAATTAACGCCATATGAATTATTCACAGGAAAGACACACATTTTAATAGAACGATCGAATATTCAGACCAACATGATTATTTACAAAAGAAAAACGAATTTAAAACAAAATTATACACCCAAGTACAGACAGAAATGACAGAAAAGGCAGAAGAAAGAATACAGAAACTGAATGGAACAAGAACAGACCCAATACCGTTAACAGCAGAAGACATAGTATTTAGAAAAGAGAACCGAAGAAATAAGATAACACCAAGATTTTCAAAACACATAGTTAAAGCAGATCACGGAATAACTTTTGAATCAAAGAAAGGACAAAAACTACATAAAGAAAAAATAAAAAGGCAAATTAGAGATAGGCAAACAGTTTAGTAAGTCGAAACAAAAAGATAATAAAAAGAACAAACAAATGAACATGAACAAATAGCTATAAGTCACACACTTATTGTACTCAATTTCCATAAATTACGCGAAATCAGAACACAAAACACGAGTATATTACATTTATATATATAAGGACTACTATACTAATGTTAATAATAATAATTATTTTTAGTACGAACACCTAATTATAAGTACACTAGCTATACCGCAGTTCGTTCCGCCAAGCGTTTCATCTCTCTGGCTGTAACTTCATTCTAGGAGGGGAGGATGTACCCCATTGCACTCTGGACAGCAGCAACACTGATTACAATGGGATCGACATTCAACGCCACAAAAAAGGCTTCTTTCGCGGAAACACGGTGCAGAACAGCAACGTTATACATACACACACACATACACACAAACATGTGCATATATACATATGTATATAAGAGCCGTCTGCGAACAGCGAATAAATGCGAATAAATTCTTATTCTTATTGTGATGTTCATCGAGAGTCGACGTGTTTTTACTGAATATATTCGCAGACAAGTTATGTCTCTAATTAAAATATTGATACCCTCTAAACCACGGTTGGTAACCAGCGCAAATGGTAATGCCGTTATGTTATTGCACAAAGTAGAAGGAAAATGTAGGGTAGTCGAGTATTATAGCAAATGCACAACGTTATCAGAATCTAAATACCACTCTTGTTACGTCGGTGTATTCGTGCCTCTGTCCTGGGAAAGGACTCAGGCCGAGGGAGGGGCATCCGATGTTCAGGCACCAAGATGCCGGCGTAAGCTCGTCGATTTTGGGTTCGTCAGTCAACAGTCCTCACTGCCCCACAAGCTGTAGCTTGATGGTAAAACGATCGGGCAATGTTTCGGCCACGTTCCCTCCCCTTCATGCATCCGCATGCCTGATGAATCGTCGCGGGCCGCGCAATACGATCCCCTTTTGTCAAGGTTGTCCGTCAAACGTTATGTCATCGTTTTTGACCTACTCCACTTCGCGCGTCAGCACCCCTGGAAATGTTTACCTACTCAGTTACAATAATAGCATAATTTTGTTGAGTAATAGATTGTTGGCTAGTGCCATGTAATACAAACAAGAATTAAAAAGCTAGCATACAAAATTTATGATAAGTGGGCTATAAAGCGAAGTCGAATCATCAAAGCAGAGTGCCATAACAAAAATTGGCTATCAGACTAAAACGTCTGAGGCTTGTTGCATAAAAAAACAAGCGATACTCGCTGAAAATTATTAAAAAAAAATAAACAAAAATTAATATAATGAAATAAATGCTGTAAGAACAAAAATATAAACCTGACTCAAATATACTTATATTTACTGATGGTGTAAAAATAACATGAGCACGAGAATGTATTGTAAACGCTTGAACCAACTCCGGTGCGACGCTTTGCTTAATTAATTTTTTCTTTATTATCGACTTTACTCTCCAAGAACTAGCGAATGCCGCGCTTTGCTTCTTCGTTTTACTTATGCTCTCTCATGCGTGTCTGTATGCGTGAGAGCTAGGTGTATGTACATTGTTATCTTTTAAAGCTAGTTTATAAGTAAGAGCGGGACAACAGTATTGTTCTTACTTATAACGGGGATATGATCGTATACTTCTCTCTGCCACCATGGCCGTCCTGACTAGCTGATCCCCTGATCATGGTTTACATTTTTTTGTCTGTAGTTACATATATAATGATTTTGTATCTTAAAAATTTATATAATTGCACGTACTATATATGTTTGTTGACCTTGTTAACAGTGTTTAATTGTGTGTTCGTTTATTTTTCTTATTGCCTATCCAATGTTTAATGTTTTGAATGCTCCAGACACCTTGGTACGGGTTACGGGATACCTGGAAACCTTCTACGTCTTTTAATAATAATCTGTCGTTTCTCAATATTTTGAAAATCATATATGGACCTTTACATTTTGGAATCAATTTTCTAGAAATACCTGCTGTGCTGTCGAAATTTTTTACCATTACATAATCTCCTATTTTGTATTCAGAAGGCTTTCTGGCGGACTTATCATATTGTGTTTTGTTATACTCTTGAGCTTTGCCTTGATTATTTTCTGCTTCGCTCCTAATCTTCTCTAAATCCCTATCTTCTGGAGTGTTATCTAATTCTTCTAGTTTTTCTTTCAATTCGTCTACTATTTTTCCTCTTTGCTCTAAACCAAAAAGCACTTTGCTTGGAGTTTGCTTGATACTGCGGTGTTGTGTATTATTTAGAACGTGCTCCACTTTATCTATTACTGTATCCCAATATATACATTTCTCTGGTTCTACCAGTTTCGCTATCATTGGACCTAAACTTCTGTTGACTCCTTCAACCTGTCCGTTCGCCTGTGGTGATCCAGTCGCAATCTTCATATGCATAACATCAAACTCTAACATAAAATCATCAAACTCCTTGGATGTAAAACAACTTCCCCTGTCTGAAATAATGCATCTAGGCTTGCTGTATGCTCTAAAATAGTCTTTTAAAGCTGTTATGACTTCTCTTGTATTGGTGGTCTTTGTAGTGTATAAACGTACGAACTTAGTAAAACTGTCGATGACAACAAAAATATGTTTTTTGGATCTACCCGAGTCGACTGGGCCGTAATGATCGATACGTATTAGTTCAAACGGTTGACTACCTTTTGGAATGCAGTGCAGAAATCCCTCCTTACCCGTCTTAGGGGAGAACGCAACACATTTTAAACAATTTTCTATATGGCCTAAACATTTGTCTTTGGCATTGGGAAACCAATAAGATTTCAAAATTATATCTAACATTTTGTCTCTACCTATGTGTCCGATCTCATTGTGATATTTATATAGAATATGATCTTCCATGTCTGTGGGAACATAAAATAATAGTCTGCCGTCGTTACATTTTCTATAAATTATTCCGTTTCTCATTTCGTATAACTTATGTTCATTTTCCTCTAACAGTTTTCTAATTTCTTGAATTTTTTGATCTTTGGCTTGGCAAATTACTAAATTGTCTTCAAACGTATTCGATTCTACTATCATGATATTCGTACATCTACTAAGAGCATCTACATGCTGCATTCTTTTACCTTCTCTATGTATAAGTTCATAGTCGTAGTTCTGGAGCTCTAACGCCCATTTAGCTATTCGTGGATTAAGATCAATCTTATTCAGTGTTAAAGTAAGTGAATTACAATCAGTAATAATTTTAAAGCGTTTTCCATACAAGTATATTCTAAATCGTCTCAGTGCGTGAATAATTGCCATCGTCTCCAGTTCGAAACTGTGATATTTTGCCTCAGCGACTGTTGAACGTTTTGAAAAATAAAATATGGGGTGCAATTTTCCATCCTCTTTCTTTTGACATAATACGGCACCGAAGCCAAGAGCGCTTGCATCACAGTGCAGCTCTATCTCGTCTTTGAAATTATAAATGGCTAAAACCGGCGCCTGCACTAACTTTTCCTTGAGCGTAGAAAAACAGCTCATTTCTTTTTCTCCAAATTTCAATTTCTCGTCTTTTCTCAAGAGGTCGTATAACGGTTTCGCTAATGTTGAATAATCTTTTATGAATCTACGAAAGTATGAACATAAACCTAGGAAACTTTGAACGGATTGTATCTTGTCTGGAATTGGAAAATGTTGTATGGCATCTATACCTTTATCATCTGCCCTAATGCCTTCGCTGTTTATAATGAATCCTAAATACTTAATATTTGTTTGAAGAAACTCACATTTATCCATTCTTAATTCTAATTTATTTTGAGCTAATCTGAGAAACACTTCCTTTAAGGTTCTTAAGTGTTCCTCCGTGTCCTTGCTGGCGATCATGATGTCGTCCATGTATACAATTACTTTGTTGTCCCTAATGGGATCCTCGAAAATTTTGTTTACAAATCTTTGAAACACTGCCGATGCAGTTTTTAGCCCCATTGGCATTCTGAGAAACTCGAATTGACCTAACGGTGTAACAAATGAGGTGTATCTAACCGAATCCTTATTAACAAATACATGAAAATAACCGTTTTTTAAATCAAGTTTCGAAAAAATTTTCTTGTTAACTAGTTTGTCTAAGAGGTCATCGATAGGCGGTATCGGATAATTGTCCTTGATTAATATCTTGTTTAGTTTTCTAAAGTCTATGCATAGTCGTATGTCTCCCGTTTTCTTTTTAACTAAAACTATTGGCGAAGCATATTCGGATTCACTAGGTCGAATAATCCCTTCTTTCATATATTCATCTAACAATTTTTGTAATTTCTCCTTTTCTGAGTAGGCAAGCCTTCTTGGTGCGCAGCTAAATGGTTTTGACGTTTCTAAACATAGTTTTATTTCACATCTGACTAGAGGTTCGGTAGGCTTTCTAACATCTAAGTAGTTGCTTTTGATAATCTCTTTCAATTGACAGTTTAAGGCTCGGTCATTTTCTGCGCCGCATATGTAATTCATTTGCTCATCCTCTTCGTAATCAATGCTAAAGATTTCTCTAACTGCTTTTTCATAACTGGGCATAACTGTATTATAAAATTTCTGACTAAGTGCGGAATCCGTTGTAACGCTGCCTAAAGGAATAACTGTTTCGTTCAGTGTTTTACTAACTGCAGGATTAACTGTTTTACTACTCGTTTCGATATCTGCTATACTAACTGTTCCATAACCTGTTTCACTAACTGTTTTACTAACTGTTTCATAACCTGTCTCACTAACTGTATTACTAACTGTATCACTAACTGTATTACTAACTGTATCACTAACTGTATTACTAACTGTATCACTAACTGTATTACTAACTGTATTACTAACTGTATTTCTAACTGTATTACTAACTGTATCACTAACTGTATTACTAACTGTATCACTAACTGTATTAATAACTGTCTCACTAACTGTATTACTAACTGTCTCGCTAACTGTCTCATTGTCTAAGGTACTAACTGTTTCCTCATTTAATGGGTTAACCGTAATCCTTCCCAAAGTATCTGGATCCAGTTTAAGCTGGCAAGCTTCCATAAAATTTCGTCCAAGGATTACATTATGACTCATAGACCCGTCTGGAACTACGTATAAATCAAAATAACATTTTATTCTTTCTTTTGTACTGTAACATAAGGTTTTTCCGAGTATTATTAGTTGGCTTTTATTTAGCCCGAAATAGTTTTCAGCAGCAGACTCTAAATTGACTTCACTGGATATACTGCTTAGTTTTGCAAATGATATTGGACTCCCGGTGGCTATGAGGCATTCTGTAATTAGTAGGGTTTTATAGCTACTGTGAAAAAAAATCTTAACATGCCTTACATAATTGTTGATATTGGCGCTCTTGCGCTCCGGGCATTGTCCGACGAAGTGTCCGAACGCTCCACAAGCGTAGCAGGTTCCGGGCTCTCTCTTTGGCTTCAGGCACTCCTTGGCGAAGTGTCCTTTTGAGTTGCAGTTGGCGCAACGCAACTCCTTCTTAGTTGGACCTCCTTCAAAGAGGCGTTTTGGCGAACTATTATCAGGCTTGTGCTTTGGCAGACGTACTTCCGAGAAGGCTCTCAAAACCTGCATCGGTTCGGAAAAACACTGTATGCGAGCCTGATTGCGTAGCGCTGGTGCCGGAATTCCCTCGATAATGTTTTCCAGGAGTTCCTCCAGATCGATGTTGATGCCGTTGGCCAGCATCATCTTGTCCTCGAAATAAGCCGCAAATTTCTCCTCTGAACGCCATTCCCGCTTTTGGAATGCGCTCCTCAATTCTCCTTTGGACATTTTGACCCCAAATGACATAATTAACTGACATCCAGAATTCGCGTGGTGTTTGCGTGCAGCCAACGTTGTGCACTCCCTTTCAGCTTGGCAATTAGAAGCATATGCAAGCAGCCGTCGTCCAAATTGTAGATCTTGCCGATGTTCTGGAACTGTGTGACCCAATTACGCACACACACGCTGCCGTCGTACTCCATGGTGACCTCTTTTGCCAAGGCAAGCGCTGCTGCTGGCGATTCCAAGAGTTTGTTTACATTTGTACTCTGGCGTTAATCATCACTGCTAGCGGTCTCCTTTCCAACACTGGTATCTCCCTCAATAATGTTATCGGCAGTGATGGTCACTTTGGTGCTGTTAGCTTTAACATTGGTGCTGTTAGCGCACCTGTTAACATTGCCATCATTTTCAATGTTATTTTCGATGACGTCATGGGCTTGGCCAGCACGAACGGACTTGTTCTTGCTCGCCTCGTCGATTTCTGTGTAAATGCTCTGCAACACGGCCATGTTTGCATCTATTTCGTCACGAATTTTCTGCAGGGTGGCTTTTTCGGCATCCACTAGCGATAACTGCTCCAAATCCAGACTTTCTAGGGTCTCTGACGCCGCCGATTGCGCGTCTAACGGGGTCGCTGGTGTGTCTCCCTCTTGCAGCTCTCGTTGTGCTAGCTGCGATGCAGCTCCATCCGTTGCTTCCGTTGCTGATCCGTTGTTTGACGGTGGATCGCCACGTATTTCCGGAGAAATGGCTTGGAGACGCCCTATCAACTCCGCTTTAGTGCCGGAAGTTTGGCGTCCAAGGGCTCCCAACCATTTTTTTAGTTGTTGCACCGAGAATTGATTTAATATGGTGTCAGGCATAGTGAGTAATGACCACTTCTGATGTTGTAAACGCTTGAACCAACTCCGGTGCGACGCTTTGCTTAATTAAGTTTTTCTTTATTATCGACTTTACTCTCCAAGAACTAGCGACCGAATGCCGCGCTATGCTTCTTCGTTTTACTTATGCTCTCTCATGCGTTTCTGTATGCGTAAGAGCTAGGTGTATGTACATTGTTATCTCTTAAAGTAAGTCTTATAAGTAAGAGCGGGACAACAGTATTGTTCTTACTTATAACGGGGATATGATCGTATACTTCTCTCTGCCACCATGGGCTTCATACGTTAACCTAAACTACTACATGATACATACATGGTACTGTGGGCCTAAAGGGTATCTATCCTACTACAATATGTATATAGATTAAAATAAAAAAACTTAAGAACAGGGTTCCGTCAAACATACCCCATTTTAATCCGGAGCGATGAGATCTCGACGCGTTGGATCCTGGGTGTTGCTATATAAGTTATGAACCCTCTTCCCTTCCCCTTTGCCTTACCCCCTCCCACCAGCCTGCCTAACACGCGCTTCCTCCTCTTACGCCACTTGACGGTCACCCAACTCCGCTATGCCCACTTCAAAACGCTGACTTCGCCCCCTCCCTCACCCAGCAACGCAACAGTGTATTCAATGACCCCCCGATTGCGATGCACTGCGTCGGCAGGCGACACAGCTACAAGACCGCTACGCCAGGCGACACAGCTACAAGACCGCTACGCCGGCCAACGACACTTCTTGTTGTTGGCCGTGATCGCGCCGCCGAAAAACTGCTGCATCTGCAATTGTTGTTGCAGAGCGGCAGAACCGCCGGACGTTGGGTAAGCGACCGCCGACTTGGCATGGATCAAATTACGGCCGCTTACCCAAGTGCTTTACGGAGTCGCCCCTCACCCCGCACCGGCCACAAATACTTCCCACGACTCTGGAGCCGCGGCTCTAGTGCTAACCAGGCCCGGCGACAGAAGTCAGTCTTTGATTGACACCAGAACGGAGCCGACTGCAATCCTGCTTTTATTTCAAATCGAATCTTCTCGCCTGAATTATTTCAATAAATAGAATTATAACGTTTAATCATCTGACTCGTCTATTTACTGAGGACCTCCACTTCCATCATCATAGAATGACAACGATTTGGGCTACTCTCACTAGGTGAGCTATTCGGTGACAAGAGGTTGTCACCCCCCCTGCAACTATGAGTTGCATAACTGGCGCCCGAACCAAAAAAATTAAATAAAGCAAAGAAATAAATTGAAACAAGAAAAAGAAGAAAAATGAAATGTGGAAATGTGAAAAATTGGAAAAATTAGAGTGACAGTGATGTGACAGTGAACAATTAAACAATAGAAACGACCACCCGCCGCGGTGAGAATGCCCCTACAGTCTGTAGCGGGAATAACATTCTGCACGGGCGTAAAAAAGTCGCACATAACTAATTAAAAAGACCACCCGCCACAGCGTTAATACTGTCTCCATCCAGGAGCGATATACGCGGGCGCAAAAGCGTCTTCATAAAAAATAATAGTGAAAGCCTATGTAACGACCCACTGCGGCGATTTGCCTACACTCGTTGTAGCCTATTCGCGAGTGCAATGTACATAGTGCCGAAAAGAAAAAAGGAATAAATAAAAAGGAAAAGATGAAATAATCACAATAAACTCTAACTGAAATATGTGGTAATCTGCTGGATAAACTGAGTGGTGTGGAGGCACCCGAACAAGCTGCCCAGTAGATTGTGTGGCAACCGTACCATTAGTAGGCCAAGGCCAAAAAGGAAGAATACGGACCACCGCACCCAGTTCACTAAATTCACTCGTCACTGTCTAAATAAAAAAAAAAAACCAAAACCACATGAAAAATAAAAAGAATAAAAAATGAAACTTAAACAAATAAAAAAAAAAAAACGAAAAACCGTTGCCCACATTGCTTGAATTTTCTAAAAAGAAACATCTTTATCTTTCCTCAGATTTTAAAAGAAGTACACAACAGACAACAATACACGTCAACACGCAAACATCGATTGTCAAGGGTGAGTGAAACCGCATTTACATCCAGTTTTCGCTTTCCTATAATAAAAGATAAAAATACGTCCTAAATATTGATTTTCTATAATAAAAAATAAAACAAGAGAGAACGCTATAGTCGAGTTCCCAGACTATCTGATACCCGTTACTCAGCTAGTGGAAGTGCGAAGAGAGTCTTTAACACTGACAGTTTTTGGCGGCTTTTGGGCGTTAGAGTGGGCGTGGCAAAATGTTTTTTGGCAAATCGATAGAAATTCACAAGACTAATACAAAAATGAAAAAATATCAAAACATTTTTCAAAAGTGTGGGCGTAGCAGTTTTGGGCGGTTTGTGGGCGTTAGAGTGGGCGTGGCAACATGAATCGACAAACTTGCGCTGCGTCTATGTCTCTGGAGTCAGTATGCTTAATATCAACATTCTATCTTTTGTAGTTCCTGAGATCTCGACGTTCATACGGACAGACAGACGGACAGACGGACAGACGGACGGACGGACAGACGGACAGACGGACAGACGGACAGACGGACGGACAGACGGACATGGCCAGATCGACTCGGCTATTGATCCTGATCAAGAATATATATACTTTATATGTTCGGAATCGCTTCCTTCTGCCTGTTACATACTTTTCAACGAATCTAGTATACCCTTTTACTCTACGAGTAACGGGTATAAATACGTTCTAAATATTGATTTTCTATAATAAAAATAAAAATACGTTCTAAATATTAATTTCCCATAATAAAAAATAAAAAAATACGTTCTAGATATTGATTTTCTATAATAAAAAATAGGATACGTTCTAGTTATTGATTTTCAAAAAAAAAATATAAAAAATAAAATACGCCCTACAAATTGACTCTCTAAAATAAAAATTAAAAATACGAACCCTTGGTTGACCGTCCGCCTGTCCGATCCTATCTACTTCCGATACCCCTACGCTCATAGAAATGGAAGAGATTAAAGAATCCCTTAACGCGCTCCTTGCTCAGTTGACCGGGTTACAGGATGATATGAGAAAGATAAATGGTAGACTCAGTACGCTAGAGACCGAAAACGAAAGTCGTAATCCGGTGGTCACGCCTCCGGTGCCATTGGCGCGTGCGCGCAATGAATACGAATTGAAGGAAGTCTTTACGCTTCCAGATTGCGTTAAGGAGCTTCAGACATTCGAAGGTCAGGCCGAGAGATACGTTTCATGGGTTAACCGCGCACAGGCAATTCTAAACGATTACGAGGTTATCAAAGGGAGACCTCTGTACCGCGCCATAGTCTGCCACATTAGGCAAAAAATAAGAGGCGAGGCTGAGGAAGCTCTTGACTCTTATGGGGTTCAAGACGACGACTGGCCGGAAATCAAGAGAGTTCTGGCACTGCACTACGCGGACAAGCGCGATGTGCGTACGCTAGAATATCAGCTTGGCCAACTGACCCAGGGGAACAAAACTCTAGAGGAGTATTATCTGGAGGTGAATAAGCACCTTTCCCTTATCCTCAACGGATTGAAGGCTATGGGTTATCCAATGGAGGCAGTTAGGGCCCTCTCAGAACACTCGAGGGACAAGGCCCTTGATGTCTTTATCCGGGGAGTCGGCAATGATGCCTCGAGGTTACTGGTCATGCGCAGACCAAAAGATTTACAAGAAGCATACTTCTTTTGCAAGGAGTTACAGGCTGTTGCCCCAAGAGTGGGTCACTTTACCCAGTCCTCCGCGCCGGCGAGTTTTGTGCCAAATACCCGGTTCTACCGGCCGCCAAACGCTCCTCGCTTTTCTTCCCCCTATCAGGGAAACGGTAGACCTTCACTAGGCTCGGGATATGGTGGGCCCCAAAACAACAACCGCTTCCAGGGCCCGAGGCCAGCCATAAAAATGGAGTCGAACCGGTCGGGCCAATCCCACCGCTCAGACTATAGGTCCCCACAGAACGAGGGTTCTGGAATAAAGCGAACATCGAACGAATACCAGAACCCGTTCCAAAGGGCAACAAAACTATATCACATGGAGCCCATAACCGACCCTTCTATTACAATTCCTGTTGAGCATGGCGAGGTCCTTCCAGCTGATCGCTACTACGATCAGCTCGGTGCTGAAGACGCTAGGATGCCTCGTCAGGAGGCTGTGGAAGAGAGGGACGACCCTGCAATGGGAACTGAAGGCCCAAATTTTATGACCGAGGCCTCTCCAGCGTCCCATACCTAGAATACGAAGGGAAAGATGGGGCTAAATTACAATTTCTGATCGATACCGGCGCAAACAAAAATTTCATCAGCCCCAGAATCGCCGCCGGGTCGACTGTCCTCCCTATCCCCTTCCGCGTCCAATCGGCTACGGGCTCCGTTACAATAACGCGCTGCGTAGCCGGGAAGTTTTTTAAGAAATTAGGAAATGACCTGACCCTCACCTTCTTCGTCCTCCCCGGTCTGAATACCTTCGATGGTATCATAGGGGACGACACCCTCAAAGATCTAAAGGCTTTAGTAGACAGAAAGAACAACTGCTTGGTCATATCCCCTGGAATAAAGATCCCCCTTCTTGCCAAAAGGTCCCCCAACGTGAATGCCTTAATAGACCCAACACATCCGGATGGTGTAAAACAGACCCTAAAGGCCTTAATTGACGAGTATTCGCAGCTCTTCGACCCCTTGTCACCGGGCGAGGCCGTCGATACTTGTGTAAGGGCAGAAATCCGCACAAACACTTCAGACCCAATTTACGCGAAAAGTTACCCCTACCCAGCGAACTTGAGGTCTGAAGTGGATAAACAAATCAGGGAACTCTTGACTGAGGGTATCATACGTCCGTCTAAAAGTCCGTATAACTCTCCGGTGTGGATAGTACCGAAAAAGCCGAAACCGGATGGCGAAAAGCAATGGCGATTAGTCATCGACTTTAAACGTCTGAATGCGGTCACGATTTCCGACACCTACCCGATCCCGGACATAAATTCCACGCTGGCTAGCCTCGGCGGAGCCAAATATTTTACAACACTTGACCTTACTTCGGGGTTTCACCAAATACACATGAAACCATCCGACACCGTGAAAACGGCATTTTCCACCCTTAACGGGAAATATGAGTTCCTCCGCCTTGCCTTCGGTTTGAAAAACGCCCCGGCTATCTTCCAACGTATGATCGATGATGTCCTTCGGGAACACATCGGCAAAATTTGTTACGTATATATTGACGATATCATCGTCTTTAGTAACGATTATGATAGCCACTGGGAAAACCTTCGTCTGGTCTTCGAGTGTCTTAAAAAGGCCCGGCTTCAAGTTAATCTGACCAAAACTCAATTCTTGTCCACCCAGGTCGAGTTTCTCGGCTATATTGTCAGTCATGACGGTATCAGAGCGGACATTAAAAAGGTCGAAGCCATATCAAAAATGAAACCCCCTGGCAATATCAAGGAACTGAAAAGCTTCCTTGGGATGACATCCTATTATAGGAAGTTTATTCGCGATTATGCAAAAATCGCCAAACCTTTGACCAATTTGACCCGCGGGGAATCCGCTCGCGTTAAGGCGAACCAGTCTAAAAGAGTCCCGGTCGAGCTCGATGACACGGCCCTACAGGCTTTTGACGACCTCAAGGCAACCCTATCCTCCTCAGAAGTGCTTGCCTTCCCAGACTTCAGCAAGCCATTCCATTTGACCACAGATGCGTCTAACTATGCTCTGGGAGCTGTATTGTCGCAAGACATTGAGGGAAAAGACCGCCCCATAGCTTACATCTCGCGCACTCTGTCCAAAACTGAAGAAAACTATGCCACTATAGAAAAGGAGATGCTTGCTATAGTATGGGCACTGGACAACCTCAGGTCCTATTTGTATGGCGCTGCATCCGTTAAGGTCTATACAGACCACCAACCTTTGACGCTTGCGCTAGGAAGTAGAAATTTCAATGCCAAATTGAAACGTTGGAAGGCGAGAATTGAGGAGTACAACTGCGTACTCATTTACAAGCCTGGTAAATCCAACGTCGTTGCCGACGCCTTGTCTCGTATTCTTCAGATGAACCGTTCAGACACTGCATCGGCTACTGAAGGGGGCTCCACCATTCATAGCGCGGACGAAGACTCGTCTCACCTACTCCCCCACGTAGAAGTCCCAACCGATCGGAATATTTGTGCGAGCAACCGCACAGGGGATTCGTGCGTCATCTTATTCCGGTTGGAGTTGGTCTTCTATCCGATTTGGTCGTTACCCTGGGAAAATACCTCAAACCATCGGTGATCAACGGGGTTAAGATTCCGGAAATTTACCTGTCATCATTCCAACATCAATGCTTAGAGAATTTTGCCTCGTTCAAAATACGATTAACGCAAAAAATCTACTTGAGCTGTATAGACAAGTTCACTAAATTTGCCAAACTCTTCCCATTAGAATCAAAATCTTCAATTCATCTACGAGAAAGACTAGTAGAGGTGCTTCACTATTTCACCGTCCCGAAGGTATTGGTCTCAGATAATGAGAGGGGCCTCCTGTGCCCGACGGTACTGAACTATTTGCGTACGCTGGGGATTGCACTCTACAATACTCCGACTCAGAAAAGCGAAGTCAATGGTCAAATCGAGAGGTTTCACTCCACCTTCCTTGAGATTTACCGATGCCTGAAAGGTGAACACCCTGACTTCAAGTTCAACGAATTGGTCGCTATAGCGGTGGACAGATACAACAATTCTGTTCACTCGGTGACTGAGAATAAGCCGGCGGACCTGTTCTTCGACCGCTCAGCCAGGATCAACTACCAGGGTCTGACAAACTTCAGGACAAAGGTCCTAGAGGATGTTAGAGGCTTAATAGAATATAGGCAGAAACTCACTAACGCGACCCACAATAAGACCCGTTTCGAACCCGTGTCTTACGATCAAGGAGACAGGGTATTTGTCGCAAATAAACAAATTAAGACCAAAGATAAGCCGCGTTTCAGGGCCGAAGAGGTTGCTGAGGATAGGAACGTGACGGTTAAAACTAAGACAGGCAAAATTTTCCATAAGTCCGATTTGCGGAAATAAACAAGAATCATAGTAATAATAATAAAAAAAAATATATAACAAAATATAAAAAAAGATAAAGATAAAAAAGCGCTGGACAGTACATGTGTGTTTCACAAACTTTCTTACACACACACACTTGTGCCCCTCCCTTACTACACGTAACCCTAAGCACACAATGAGGAATCAAACACCTACCCCAAAAAATTTAATACTGCAAGCTACATTTTTTAATTGCAAGCATCATCGTGGCCCAAATGGTGGGAGCTGCGGACATCTTCAAATATGAAGCTCCGGTTGTGCCGCTGCAGGAAGGCACAGTTTGGCGGGTCAACGGTCGATTCAAACTGGAACATGTAATCGACTTGGCAAGGCTCGAGGCACTGGTTCAGGAGGTTCAACGTGAGGCTAAGCTATTAATGGATCCCAGGATTGAAGCGCTGGTAACACACTACCTGGAAGAATCGCGGGAAGGCCTGTCAAGACTGATGGGAACGCGGCGCGGACGACGTTCACTGGACTGGATTGGGTCCGCGTGGAAGTGGATTGCGGGTTCTCCGGACGCATCGGATTGGGACGCCATACTTCGCGCACAGGAAAACGTCGTCAAAACAGCCGACCAGCAAGTAAGGATAAACGCTGGCCTGTTCGACGCCTCACACGAGTCCCTGAGACAACTGAACGAGGTAGCTGCGAGGGTCAATGCCATCGATGGAGATGTACATACGGCAACGAGCTACTGCACAAGGCCCTGATCATCGATAGCCAGGTCGGCGAGCTGACCCAAGCTTGCCAATTGGCTAAGACAGGAATTGTAAACTCCCGCTTACTTGACCACGGGAGGTACAAACAATTTTGACGAGGTCAGGAACTTGCCGTACCAGAATACAGTAGAAGCACTGGAATTTTCCCGCCCGTCTGTGCTAACAAATGGAACGGCGCTGCTGTACATTTTGTCTATGCCCAAGGTCGCCCCCAAGGACTACCGCCTTCTGCTTCTTCTTCCGACAACGCATGGAGGGAAACAAGTCATGGTCAAACATGACAAGGTCGCCGTAACCACCGAAGAGACCTACGCCGTAGTAGACGACTGCCTCTCCATGGGAAACACGACCGTTTGCCCGGAGACGAGTCTTCTGAAGCTGGACGAGAACGGATGCATCCCCAAGCTGCTAAAGGGCGGCCAGGCTAAATGCGAACTTCTCAGGAGCAATGAGGAGCGCATGGTCGAGGATGGGACAATGTTCCTGTCTAATTTCAACGGGACGATGGAGGTCGGATCCAGAACCCACCACTTGGCTGGAACTTACATAGTCCAGTTCGCAAATGAGACGATCAGTGTGGCCGGAAGAACTTACACGAGCTACTCCTCGACGCACTTTACAGTCATGCCGGCAGTACTCACTTCTATAACTGCCACGGGATACGCGCCTTCACTGCACTACGTCAACGCCTTTAATATGGAGAACCTGAAGAGACTCTCCGGTATGTCCGAGAAGGTCTCCTTCTCCTTCCTGGTGGAAGCATTGGTCGCCTTCGTTATCGGAGTGGCCCTATACACCGTATGGAGGAAGTTAACATCGACCAAGGGGATCCCAATCATAAAAGACGGCACATTGGACCTGGAGGTACAAGAAGCTAACAGGGCACCCAAGGCCCAATAATCTGCGGGACGCAGATCTTGAGGGGGGAGGAGTTATGAACCCTCTTCCCTTCCCCTTTGCCTTACCCCCTCCCACCAGCCAGCCTAACACGCGCTTCCTCCTCTTACGCCACTTGACGGTCACCCAACTCCGCTATGCCCACTTCAAAACGCTGACTTCGCCCCCTCCCTCACCCAGCAACGCAACAGTGTATTCAATGCCCCGCCGATTGCGATGCGCTGCGTCGGCAGGCGACACAGCTACAAGACCGCTACGCCAGGCGACACAGCTACAAGACCGCTACGCCGGCCAACGACACTTCTTGTTGTTGGCCGTGATCGCGCCGCCGAAAAACTGCTGCATCTGCAATTGTTGTTGCAGAGCGGCAGAACCGCCGGACGTTGGGTAAGCGACCGCCGACTTGGCATGGATCAAATTACGGCCGCTTACCCAAGTGCTTTACGGAGTCGCCCCTCACCCCGCACCGGCCACAAATACTTCCCACGACTCTGGAGCCGC
This sequence comes from Drosophila teissieri, assembly GCF_016746235.2. Lineage (NCBI taxonomy): Eukaryota > Metazoa > Arthropoda > Insecta > Diptera > Drosophilidae > Drosophila > Drosophila teissieri. The sequence continues at coordinate 24,471,962 of NC_053029.1, read as the reverse complement.
GGCTCTAGTGCTAACCAGGCCCGGCGACAGAAGTCAGTCTTTGATTGACACCAGAACGGAGCCGACTGCAATCCTGCTTTTATTTCAAATCGAATCTTCTCGCCTGAATTATTTCAATAAATAGAATTATAACGTTTAATCATCTGACTCGTCTATTTACTGAGGACCTCCACTTCCATCATCATAGAATGACAACGATTTGGGTTACTCTCACTAGGTGAGCTATTCGGTGACAAGAGGTTGTCACCCCCCCTGCAACTATGAGTTGCATAACTTATATGTATGTATATCATACATACATATACTTTCGTGCACCAATTAATTGTAACCGAACAATAATTAGATATACACAAACACATAATAAAATAAATACACTAAGTGGAGTATGCATATAAATTAAAAGATATTTTTAATTTTCTTTTAAAAAAAAGAACACGTCAGATTTTATTGGTGTTAATTTTGGAACTAACTGGACTAAGTTTTACAATTAATAATTAAACCTATTCTCTGCCGACGTCGCTGATGTCGTCGAAGCCGTCGCTGCCGCTGTAGCTTTGCCGCTGCCGTTGGGGCTGTGCCGTTGTCGCTGATGGTGTCCGATGTCGTTGGCGTTCCCACGACTTGGCCGGTGCAGACATTTTGCTGATGCAGCGCACGTGGCGGATGCACTGCCGTCGTAGCTGGAGTCAATGTGCCTGTTCTTGCTGAGCTGTTGTTTGTTGTGCAATTTCTTGGTTTATGTTGGGCGGCATTGGGCTTGTTGTTGTTATTGGGACTTCGCTGACTGTCTGCTCGTGGCTGATGTACTGCATGTGGTGGAGTCGTGAACGAGATTTGGGTTCTTGTGTGTTCTTATCATATTTGGTCTTAACTCCTCCCCCTTTAGACGCAGACGGATGCGATGTAGAGGCGTTTCCGGGTTGGTCCAGTAGGTGTCTTTGGTTTTGTTCCTGGTGTTTCGACTTCCTTATTTAGCTGGTGGCCCCTATGAGATAGCTTTTGTTTTGCAATCCAGGCGATTGCCGCGATGAGTGCCAAAAGCAGAGTCCCTGTCACCGAGACGTTTATTGTTGCTGTCTTGGCGCTGTCGTCTCTTATCATCTCAAGCTCCCTGGTATTGTTGATATTGAATTCCTTTAGCATTTGTAGCGAAAGAACTTCTTCCACCTAGCTCTCTCGTGCTTGGAGTTGAAGAACTGGGGGTGCAGCCTCGGCGTACGTCATCATCTTTGTCTCATACACGTCATTTGCTATGACGATTGTAGAGTTCTGGGATTGGACTAGGAACGTTCCTTCCAAGGTTGTCTCCTCCCTGTCGATGAGTACGGTGCCTCTGAAGTCATTCAGGAGAATGGTGCCTGTCAGGATTTCCTCGTGGTCCGCTACGTGTTGGCTATTGATGATCTTGCAGTTAGGTGTTCGACTTTTTAGTAGCGGTGTGATACACGTGTCGTTGCTTAGGTCTACTAGGTTTATTTATTACAAATTGACTTATCGTTATGGGTTTCACAATTTCCTTTAAGGCCGTAATTTATTTGGTTACATTGGATGATTTTAGTGTATTTTGTCTCGTAAATTATTTTACCCTTTTTTATTGGTTTTAAAATTGTATGTGTACAGGTTTCGTTAGAAATTAAAGGTATGCTAATAATGTACAATAGGTTTTTGCGTTGGTGGCTATTTTTATTTTGGAAAATTCTAGCAGTTCTTCTAGGTTCATGAAAACAATCTCTTTATTGAATAGGTTTTCGATTTGTTCAGTTTCATATTCTGATAATATAATGGAATTTATGGTATCTGTTTTTGCCCAATCTATTGCATGGACTAGGTTATTAAGTTCTTCTTTAAGTTTGTGTAATTTATATTGCAACAGAGAGATTTTTTCGTCTATAAAATTTTTATTTTCTGACGTGGCCTTAATTATATTGTTGGTTATTAAGCTTAACTGTTTAATTCTATCATTTAGTACTTTATTTATTATTAACTGTTTATTATTGTTCTCGAGCTGTTCGTTTATTTTATTGATTATTATTTCTTTGTCATGGTGGTCCGGTGAACCGGCCAACCATTTCCATGCCGTTCCTAAAGCATCTATTGCCCTTTTTTGTTTTTTAAAAGGTTTAAGTTTTCTTAAGTCTGATTCCGACTTCATAAGTTCGAATTTTAAGAAAGGGAGAAGTGGGTGCGATTTATTAATTTCATTTAATCTGTTCGATATGTCACCGAACGCGGATTCGTATTCTTCAATGTTGAACACGTGGATAATTTTAAATGTCCCGTTTTGCAGAACAGCGGTTCCCGTTTTTATGGGAAATGAGTTGGGAGTGGGTGTAGTCTAGTATGGTAACCCGTCCGAAACATGTTGGCAATAAGAGTAACCTGCGAATGAATGTTATTTCTTAATATTATTTTTGTGTACTATTCTCCCTGAATGTGTTTTTATGGTGGTGTTCCTATCCTCTTGGACTATTTCTTTTCTGTATCTCGGTGTTAGTTTTGACCCTAACCTTTTATCTATTTTCACATAAACTGTTTCCCCTACCTCGTATTTCTTTATTGGGTTCTTTCTTTGGTTGTGGTATTCTAAGTCGGTATTCTGTTTTTTTTTCTATTTTTTCGCTGATCTTTTTCCTAACATCTTGAAGTTCTTGGCGGTTTGCGCTTAATTGGTTTCCGAAAAATAAGTCGATTGGTTTTTTTTGTGTTGTTGAATGAACTGAAGTATTGTACTCTTCAACTGCTTTAAAGAGTAGTTCTTCAAATTCAAGTGTGCTTTCGTCTAGCTTAAGGCATATCATTATCTCTGTTAAAGTTGAATGAAATCTTTCGACTTGCCCATTGCTAGTCGAAGTATAGGGCGATGTCGTGTAGACTTTTGCCTGCAGCTGCTCTTGCAGCAGAAACTTGATAGCTGCTGAATTTAGAGCCTTTTCGTTGTCTGTTACAATCTGCTTGGGCATACCGAATGCTATCATAATTTCTCTTAGTGGATGTTTTATATCTTCCGATGCTTTTGATCTTAATAGTTTTATCTGGGCATATTTTGAAAATTTATCTATGGCCGTTAGTACTAGCTGTTTTTGGGTCGTGTAGATGTCTACATGAAGGATTTGTCCGGGGTACGTCGGTATGGGGGTTGGTTGAATCTCCCCATGATGCGGATGTCTGTCATATTTGGCTATTTTGCAAGTCCCGCATGCTTTTGCCGTGGCTTCTGTTTTTTTTCGAAGGCCAGGAAAGAAAAACTTGCTTAGTATCTGGATTTTATTTTCAATGGCGTTTCTATGCGGAAGCTACGATATTATCCTGTTCGCTCTCTGAACTCACGTCCGTGACTTGTTTCTGCGTGTATCTAGTTTTGTAGTTGTTAAAGTGCTGTGGGTAAATATTCTGGATTTTGCCCATTACGTGTTCGGGTGTGAAGATCCCGTTCACGATTTTTGGGTTTATGTGTTTTTTTAGAATATCCATCAGATCTTCCTCGGAAAATGATTTCTTTTTTATTATGTGCCTTCTTCTGATATCAGGAGAAATAGTTGGTTTTTGAATACATTAATGGGGACATTTTCGACTGGTATCAAATTATGCGAGGAACTTTCGTCGCTATGAACCGTCGCCGTTGTACTATTTATTTGGGGGTTTGTTGGGATTCTGGAAAGTGCGTCGGCTACTACGTTAGAGGTACCCGGCTTGTATCTCAGCTCGTGGTTGTATTCCTCTAAGTAGCTTTTCCATCTTTTAAGTTTCCTATTATGGTTCTTTGAACTAAGAGCGAAAGTCAACGGTTGGTGGTCAGTGTATATTATCACCTTGGCTGTACCGAAAGGTACATTCGTAGGCTCTGAAGTGCCCAAACTATTGCTAGCATTTCTTTCTCATTTGCTGCATAGTTTTCTTCGGTCTTCGAGAGCGTACGGGAAATGAAAGTGATCGGTCGGGATTCTTGTTCTAAGACGGCGCCTATAGCGAAGTTTGAGGCGTCCGTTGTTAACTTGAATTCCTTACTAAAGTCTGGGTACGCCAGTATGACGTCTTGTGAGGCTAAAGTTCTTCTTATCTTATCAAATGCGCTTATTGCGTCGTTGTTCAGATCTATCTTTGTTTTATTTGAAATATTTTTTGGGAGGCGACCGTTTTCGCCTCTTAATAAGTTAGTCAGTGGTTTTGCAAGTTTAGCATAGTCGCGAATAAAACGCCTATAGTAACTTGCCAGACCTAGGAAAGATCTAAGTTCTTTTAGTGTTGTGGGGATCGGAAATTTTTCTATTGCTTTTACTTTATCCGCGTTTGTTTTGACGCCTTTTTGTGAGATAGTGAATCCCAAGAAATTTACCTCCTCTTTGAAGAATTCACATTTGTCCATCTGCACTTTCATATTGGCTTTTTCTAATGTGGCAAATATCTTATCTAAGTGCGTGGCATGTTCATTTTCGGACCGACTAAAGACGATAATATCGTCGATATACACGTAGCATATTTTTCCTACGTGTTCCCTTACAATATCGTCTAATGCTCTCTGGAAAATAGACGGTGAGTTCTTTAAACCGAAAGGTAATCGAGTGAATTCGAATTTTCCGCCGTTGATTGCGAACGCAGTTTTTTATATGTCCTTTTCTTTAAGCGGTATCTGGTGGAATCCGCTTTTGAGATCTAGAACGGAGAAATATTTATTGTCACCCAATTGTGCGATTATTTCTCCAATCTCAGGGATAGGGTACCTATCCGAAATAGTTACGGAGTTAAGTTTTCGATAGTCAATGACTATCCTATACTTCTTTTCTCCGGGCGCGTCGCTTTTTTTTGGGGACTATCCATACGGGTGCGTTGTATGGTGACCGTGAAGGTCGTATTATGCCGTCTTGTAGCAATTGTCCCATCTGCTTTTCTACCTCGGGCCTTAAAGAAGTTGGGTACGGGTAGTGTTTGCTATACACCGGTGCATCCAATGATGTCCTTATTTCACCTATTACTCTGGTAGTGTAAGTTAGTCTTTCATCTGGGTCCGCAAATAAGTTCGAATGTTTCTGGGTGAGTGAATTTATAAGATTCTTCTGACTGTTCGACATATGCTCCATTCTGAGCTTTATGTTGTTTACTGATTGAGTCACTAGTTGTTTCACTCGGATATTATAGTTTCCATTTAATGTTAATATATCGTTTTTAACGTTAATAACCGCGTTTAGTTGTTTTAGTGTGTCGTTCCCTAGGATGCCGTGGAAAGTTTTGAGTGTAGGCAGTAAGAAAAATTTGATGGGTCTATCTCTGTTATTGAACAGAGTGAGAAAAGTATGGTAGTTATTGGGGTTTGTCCTCCCACTGAATTTGCGAAAAATTTCCCTTCGTTCTTTTTTGGGTGTGGCACCAGATTTGGTTGGATGTAGTTCTGGTTCGATCCGGTGTCTATGAGAAAATTTAGTTTGGTGCCATCTGCCATGATGCATTGGAAGTATGGCAGAGATGACCCGTTTAACCTAAAAAATGAACATCCGAAGCGTCGACGGGAGTCGATTCGCTTTCCGGTTCGTTTTCCTCAGATTGCTGATCATACAAGCCCGTAATTCCCTCGGAATCGGTGCTAGCGAAATAGGTCTGTTCCTCGGGGTCAAGGTAGTAAAAGTCTCCCTCTACTCCCTCGGATGCCTCTTCTGGAACCCCCGTGGCAATGTGAAACTGCCTAAGGATTTTATGTGGAGGTCCGTTTAATGGGGCAGGTCGTTTCCCAGAGGAGTCGTTAACATTGGGTCTATTCATGTAATTGACGTTGCCTGAACGAATGGAGCCGTCGATGTCCATTGGTAAGGGTTTCGGTTGTGGTTTAGGGGCCGTTGGACGCGGAGGCGGATAGAATTGCCGTGCTGGCTGATAATTTTGATTTGTGGGATACTGGGGTCGTTGACCGCGTTTCTGTTGGTCAGCTGCTCCCGTTTGCCAGATCTGCGGATTTCCGGTAGTGCGTGGGTCTGTCGTATGTTGGGATTGCTGTAAGCAATCTCCTTGGTATGGACCTGTTAAAGGCAGGCGGCTGCGCTTGCCTAGGAGGTACAGGAGGTGCATGCTGCCTGAATTTGGGCGTGAACGCGTTCCTTTGTTCCTGATTGTCGACCAATTCACACAAGTGTAAGGCGTGACCGAGATCTCTGGGTTCTTTGATGTCCAAGAGTCTGGCAAGTCATTTAATCCCCGTATGAAAGTATCTAAGGCCTTTTCTCGATAATTTTGTTTCAGGGCATGGACACTATCAGGTTTTAATTCTTGCACGCTGATTTGATAAGGATCAGCGATAATTGGTAGTAAACGGCCTGATAGAATTCGGCAATGGTCAGTCGTCCTTGAGTCATCGAGAACAATTGGTACTCTAGGGTCTTGAGGTCGCGTTTGTCAGCAAACTGATCCGTTAGGCATTATGCAATCGCCTTCCAGTTCAGAGGGGTGTTATAGGATTCTAACACGGCATCGGCCTCGCCGGTGATTTTGTTCCCAATCGCCAACGTTATCAAAAAATATGCGTTGGTGTTTTCCCTACCCTCGTACAAACTCATTATTCTAGATACATTCGTCTTCCAAGAATCAAATTCTGTGCGGTTTCCTGAAAATTCTCTGATTAGTTTTGTAAGGTCTGGTAGTTTTTCGGACTCGCCTGGTAGTGGGCCGATAAAGGGGACATCTTCTAACATTTCTGATGGTCTGCCTTTATTCAAAAGTTCCCCAATAAACTCGGTTCCGCCTAATGTCTCTTTGATGAAAGACATAATTACCTGTCTTAGCTCTGGGCTAGTTACCGGTGTACTGGTGGCCGTAGGCCTGCTTCCCCCGGGTTGTTCCCCGCTATCGGTACCTATATTAAGTGCAGCTAATGCACTTGCCAATTCTCTATCTTTTGACATGTTAAAGGCTTGAGGATTTGTTTATTTTGGACAACAACTAATAGATGTTTTGGGTTTTCGGGTGTTTTTTCTTTTTGAATTTTTAGTTTGAGTTATATATCGATGTATTTTTTCTAAAATTATTTAAGCTTATTGTATATTTCTTTTAAGTATTGTTGTTTAAATTCTATTTTGACTTATTTTCAATAGATTATTATTCTCATAAGATTCTTATCTTTCTTGTTTTAAAATTTTTTCTTGTTTTTAAATTTACTTTTCTTTCCCTTTTTTTTTAATTCTTCTTTTTAGTATAGTAGTGTTTGTTTTTAAACTTATTTTTCTAGCTTACGCGATAAATAACATTTTCGGAGACGTTCCCTCGATGACCCCTTGGAATTAATCATTTTTGTCCCACGTTGGGCAGCGACGTAGCGGTGTTCGGGTGTGGGTGACTCGGGACCCTTGGTGGCACTGAGTTCCTTCGAAGGCTCCTGCGGACGGACACTACAGGAGAGTCGGCGATAGTTCTTAGACCGGTTAAACTGAACCTTAGAATCTTTCGCACTTGTTCACTGGACGCACTTGATGTTGTGGCTTCTTTTTTAAAGGCACTTTTACACTGTGCGATTTTTTTGTCACTTCTACTTATTTTTTGTAGTTGTTGATTAGTCAGTGTTCACTGTGGCTATATTTTAGGCACTGCGACGCGAACATGTAGCTGCTTTAGGTACTTTAATGTTACGCGTGATCCTGTCCCTGTTCGGGCGCAAATTAAAAGATATTTTTAATTTTCTTTTAAGAAAAAGAACACGTCAGATTTTATTGGTGTTAATTTTGGAACTAACTGGACTAAGTTTTACAATTAATATTCTCTGCCGACGTCGCTGATGTCGTCGAAGCCGTCGCTGCCGCTGTAGCTTTGCCGCTGCCGTTGTGGCTGCGCCGTTGTCGCTGATGGTGTCCGATGTCGTTGGCGTTCCCACGACTTCGCCGGTGCAGACATTCTGCTGATGCAGCGCACGTGGCGGATGCACTGCCGTCGTAACTGGAGTCAATGTGCCTGTTCTTGCTGAGCTGTTGTTTGTTGTGCAATTTCTTGGTTTATGTTGGGCTGCATTGGGCTTGTTGTTGTCATTGGGACTTCGCTGACTGTCTGCTCGTGGCGGATGTACTGCATGTGGTGGAGTCGTGATCGAGATTTGGGTTCTTGTGTGTTCTTATCATATTTGGTCTTAACTTATATATAAAAGTATGAATGAGTTGGGTTTCTGTTCTTTTGTAGCACGCTTTGACTGCTATTCGGCTCTCAGGTTACTTGGAGCGAGCACTTGCTGTTGTTTGTTTTTTGTTGATGTTAACATTAACATTTCTTTTAATTGTTTTGCCGTTAGTATTTTTAATTAAGCACTTTGTGGGACACCGGATGCAATCCTGTCCAGGACATGGTGATGGTCCCTCCTCCATATTTACGATCTTTAACAGAGCCAGGAAGATCAGTATAGCAGCGATGAATTCCAGGGTATGTTGTACTCCTTCTATTTCCTGTTTGTGGTCAAATGTTTATCACATTTGCTGTGTTGTCGGAGGCCTTAGACTCCTTGCGGCCCATCCTGAGAGTTTCGTGGAACTATGGTCTTCCTTCAAAGTGTGTTCCTTGTTAGTCCTGTTATTTCCTTTAAAGGATGCTAGTGTCCTTGCTCCTTGACGTTTTTTTCGAGACTGGAGTTATCCCTGAGTCTTCCCCTCGATGGACAGAAGGATAATTGCCCGGGAATTTGATGTACGGATGACTACCTCTGGGTATTGACTACGGATGTTTTCCCGGGTACCGACGGACTACGGGTGTTTACCCGGGTTCTGACTCTCTGCCTTTTCATCGGTGAGCCATGGTCTTTTTATAGATCTTTTTTCTGATCTATTGGTCTTCTATGCCAAGTGTTCCCACCTAGGAATCATATTTCTCACTTTCCCCTATTTTGGGAAGTCAATACCCCCTTCGGTGAAGTGTGCCCGGAACTGGTGTTGATTTTCTTTACTTTCTGCAATCTATTGCGGCCTTTCGTTGGGCGCCACGAAGGGCAAGTGCGGAAGACACCCCCGGACTGTATGAGGGACTAATCAAGAGAGTCTTCAAAACTTCGAGAACCAGCCGGAAGAGGTAGGACACTTGTCCGAACAGATTGAAAGCACGATGGATGAAACAGCCGGAGGAATGGATTTACTGCTAGGACCGCCTAGAGGACGCTTCAGCATGTTGCCACGGTAGCATTCAAGTTCCGAAGACCGTTCGGAGATGGCCGATACGCGGGAAAGAGAACTAATTAGAGATGCGGAATTGGAGATGATCGCTCAAGTAAACGCTTTGAAGAAGAAAGTGGCTGTTACAAGCCACCCAAACCTTTTCCGAACAACCAAGAATGGCCCCACCACCTGGACTACCCAGAAACCCCACAGATAGCTTTTTAAGACATCAAGATACCCCAACACCAGAACAAGTGTCACAAGAATGTTTTAACAACCAAATGCATCGGTTAAGGGAGCCCAGACGAACGGCCACTCCGCAACAGATACGGGAGACCAGCCGAGCAGAGACCAGCCACCAACTGCACCCCGAGTTAGATCATATTCTAATCAAGCACCAGCACAAAAGGGTTTTCGGCTAGATATATGGAACTTAAAATTTGACGGAACAAGCCGCGGTATGACCGTTGAAAGTTTTTTATTCCGTGTGGAAAGACTACAAGAATTATATGACATAAGCCGACAGCAAGTGTTCAGAGAATTTCTTAGTCTGCTGATCGGCGCAGCCAGCAAGTGGTATTGGCAACTCATGGAGGATTGAGCCGAGGATTACTATTTTGATTACTATTTGCTCACCAGGGAAATGAAAAGCGCTTTTTCTACAACTGGAGGTGACCTAATGAAGATCAAAGAATTAATGGAGAGGAAACAAGGGTATAACGAGTCCTTCAGCGATTATGTCGCCGACATGCACAACTTACACTTTAAGTTAAAAGACAAGATCATTGTAGGACTTTTGAAGAATAACCTGAACTCCCAAATGGGTGGGTTACTGTTGACATCCCCAATAAGGTCTCTGGCAGAGCTTAAAAAGGAGGGGCTCAGAGTGGATCGGTGGTTAAGAAAACATGGGAAACCGATGCGAGGTAGACCTGTAAATGAGATCCAACTCTTAAAGAGGCAAGGACGTATTCCTGATGGTGCCCTTGTGTAAGAATTCCAACGCAGACCGGAAGTCCAACAGAACAGCACCTAGGTGCAAAAACTCTTTGCACGATATGTTTTGCTATACGTGTGGATACGGAGTGGATTTCTACCGCCAACACCCCGGAAACAAGAATCCATGAACGTCTCGATTCAACGAGGTCACCTGCCGCTTTTGCTAATAGCCCAGCTAGCGCAGTCAGCAGAGTGTGCTGGGTCGAAGCCACACGTTAATGGGCGCATAATGAGAACTATCTACGAACAAAGAAAAATGGCGTACGGTCTTTCTTTTTGCGAAGTCATTCCATGCGTAACCGCATCGATCACTTCGAGCCTGTTGCGTACACCCTTTTCGGGAGATCGTAAGACTTTAAAGATTCAAGACCCCGTTGACTCAGTTGGATTGCGACAAAGAAAATGCAAGTCGACAATAAACGAGTCTCCGATATCCCGGTCAGCGGCCGCAATAGATTGCAGAAAGTAAAGAAGCCGCAAGGAGTCTAAGGCCTCCGACAACACAGCAAATGTGATAAACATCGTGGAGGTTGTCGACCACAAACAGGAAATAGAAGGATTACAACATACCCTGAAATTCATCGCTGTTATACTGATCTTCCTGGCTCTGTTTAAGATCGTAAAAATGTACAAGAGATCCGTACAGCGGAGGAGGGACCATCACCATGTCCTGGACAGGATTGCATCCGGTGTCCCACAAAGTGCTTAATTAAAAATACTAACGGCAAAACAATTAAAAGAAATGGCCGTTAATGTGAACATCAACAAAAAACAAACAACAGCAAGTGCTCGCTACAAGTAACCTGAGAGCCGAATAGCAGTCAAAGCGTGCTATAAAAGAACAGAAACCCAACTCATTCATACTTTTATATATTATATATGCATACTCCACTTAGTGTATTTATTTTATTATGTGTTTCTGTATATCATATTATTGTTCGGTTACAGTTAATTGGTGCACGAAAGTATATGTATGTATAATATACATACATATATAGCAACACCCAGGATCCAACGCGTCGAGATCTCATCGCTCCGGATTAAAATGGGGTACGTTTGACGGAACCCTGTTCTTAAGTTTTTTTATATTCATATATATACATATATTCTTGGGCTCATGTTATTTTTACACCATTAATAAATATAAGTATATTTGAGTCAGGTTTAAAGAAAAATATCTTATTGTTAGCCCCTTACAGGCAATTTATTTCATTAATAGGAGTTAAATATTTTGTGTTCCATATTGTTTTAAATTAATAAAAATAACTTTTCATCGACGAGTATCCGCCTTGTTTTTGTTATGCAAAAACAAGAGCCCTCAGAGCGACGTTTGTAGTCGTGAATATTATTATTGTAACTAAGTAGGTAAACATTTCCAGAAGGGGTGCTGACGCGCGATGTGGAGTAGGTCAAAAACGATGACATAACGTTTGACGGATAACCTTGACAAAAGGGGATCGTATTGCGCAGCCGGCGACGATCCATCAGGCATGCGGATGCATGAAGGGGAGGGAACGTGGCCAAAACATTGCCCGATCGTTTTACCATCAAGCTACAGCTTGTGGGGCAGTGAGGACTGTTGACTGACGAACGGTACGAACTTTTTCAGGCACTACTAATATTTATTTTCGTTATGTTGGGGAGGTGAGGGGCTTACCAAGATTCCACAACCCAAAATCGACGAGCTTACGCCGGCATCTTGGTGCCTGAACATCGGATGCCCCTCCCTCGGCCTGAGTCCTTTCCCAGGACACAGGCACGAATACACCGACGTAACACTCTTTTGAGCTCGAAACATTGGCAGTTTGGAATGCCATCAAGCACTTTCGCCATTATTTAACCGGTAGACAGTTTACTGTGTATACAGTTTGCAACTCTATTAAGGCGAGTCAGGACAAGGCGATATTGACCCCGCGAGTGCATCGATGGTGGTCATTCATGCAACTCTTTGAGTTCCACGTTGACTATCGTAAAGGGAGCTAAATGGCTCATGTTGATTGCATATCGGGGAATCCTGTCGCTGTAGAAGCACAAACAAATACAAGCAAAGTTGTGGAAGTACGAGATGACTTGGCAACTATCACACACAACTGGCTAGTATCCGAGCATGCACATGGGTTGGCAGAAGACACTAGATAAGGTTTTAAAATATTGCAAAATATGTTAGGAAATTCGTAGAAAACAATTCCCAATACCCAAAGTAAAGATACCGTGGCATACCATTCATATTGACATAAGAGGGAAATTGAGTCGCAAGAAAGACGAAAAGGAATACGTCATTGTACAAATTGATGCTATTTGTACCACACCTGGAATTTAGACTCCATTAGTTGCATACAGGCGGTGAAGTCCGCCATATCGATATTTGGCGTCCCCAGTAGGATTATAGCGGATCAGGGACGATGCTTCACAAGTATCGAATCTCGCATGTTCTGTAACACAAACAAAATGGATTTACATGTGATAGCAACTGGTGCTAGCAGAGCGAATGAACAGGTAGAGCGAGTGATGAGTGTACTTAAAGGGATGTTAACAGCAGTAGAGACTAGCGAACGTTCGTGGCAGGAGGCATTGGGTGAAATATAGTTGGCCATAAATTGCACCACTAATCGGGTGACTCAGCACAGCCTTAGAATTGTTGATAGGAAAAGAGGCAAGGCCGACGGGAATGTTGACCATCAACAAAGAAATGCCAGTAGATCTGGAGAAAGCTAGAGAGAAGGCTAAAGAAAACATTGAAAGAAATGCAAAGTATGACAAGGCCAGAGTTGATAAAAAGCATGCCCGTGTGGTAAAATATAAGATTGGTGATCATGTGTTGTTAAAGAGTGAAGAAAGACACCAAACGAAATTAGATCCTAAGTACAAAGGGCCGTTCGCTATAGTAGAGTTGCTAGTAGAAGAGCTTGACGACAGCAACAGAGAAGAAAACGTAGAAAAGGAATCCGATAATGAGTTGTGAGCGGACTGGTATCTAAATGATCGAGTTTGTGCAGAAGGGAGCGTGTACTCCAATTGGAAAGTGTATAGTCTGCTAAACTGACATTTGACGACTAGTGTAAGAAAGCCTGACGATTGAGCTTGAGTAGAAGAGAGCCTGTACCTTAAGCGTTAAGTTGAACAATATCCTACTAAGCTAATCTCTGATGAAATGTATGGTTGATAGCCAAATTGTTGGGTTTGTGGGGAAGAGAGCGTGTACTCTAGAGGAGATTGAGAAGGTTTATCCCGCCAAACTAACATTTGAAGACACGAGAAGTGTAAGAAAATGTACTACGGAAAGTTAAGTAGAATGATATGAGTAATGAAGTCAAGCGATATATTAGAAAAATTAAGAATGAAGAAATACAATGAAGTTTATGTTAAATTAAGCAACACGAGGACGTGTTATAGTCAGGAAGGCCGTGTCAGGAATTTACTTGGTTCATAAGATTTAATATTAATTATAAGTCTCTCTGTGTATTCGCTATGGAAATGAATGAGGATAAAAAGGAATGAAAAGAGACAGAGAGCGCTTTATTGAGAGAGCGCGTGTATGAGAGTTTGGGGGGAAGGAGAACGAAAATCCCTGCTGAGCGTGGCGAAATGCGAGGTGAGGAGGAAGAAGAAACAAGAAGAGGAAAGACAGTTCGAATTGGCCTTCGAAAAGAACAGAAGTAACCATTGCAACTCGCTGCGCGACAGTGAAACAAATTATCAAACATGAACGACGCTAATAAAAATCCATCTCCGACACATATATATGAATGAATGAATGAGTTGGTTTTCTTTTCTTTTGTGGCACGCTTTGGCTGCTATTCGGCTAGATTACTTGGAGCAAGCACTTGTTAGGAAAGTCTACGCTGTTGCCTGTTTTCTCTGACATTCACATTAACGGCAATGCACTTGTTCTTTTATTTAATTGTTTTGCCGTTAGTATTTTTAATTAAGCACTTTGTTGGAATCCGGATGCAATTCTGTCCAGGGTATGGTGATGGTCCCTCCTCCGCTGTACGGATCTCTTGTACCTTTTTATACCCGTTACTCGTAGAGTAAAAGGGTATACTAGATTCGTTGAAAAGTATGTAACAGGCAGAAGGAAGCGTTTCCGACCATATAAAGTATATATATTCTTGATCAGGATCAGTAGCCGAGTCGATTTGGCCATGTCCGTCTGTCCGTCCGTCTGTCCGTCCGTCTGTCCGTCCGTATGAACGTCGAGATCTCAGGAACTACAAAAGCTAGAAAGTTTAGATTAAGCATACAGACTCCAGGGGCATAGACGCAGCGCAAGTTTGTTGATTCATGTTGCCACGCCCACTTTTTTTTTTTTTTTTTTTTTTTTTTTTTTTCATTTGCCACGCCCACTCTAACGCCCACAAACCGCCCAAAACTGCCACGCCCACACTTTTGAAAAATGTTTTGATATTTTTTCATTTTTGTATTAGTCTTGTAAATTTCTATCGATTTGCCAAAAAACTTTTTGCCACGCCCACTCTAACGCCAACAAACCGCCCAATGCTGCCACGCCCACACTTTTGAAAAATGTTTTGATATTTTTTCATTTTTGTATTAGACTTGTAAATTTCTATCGATTTGTCAGTGTTGAAGACTCTCCTTCGCACTTCCACTAGCTGAGTAACGGGTATCAGATAGTCGGGGAACTCGACTATAGCGTTCTCTCTTGTTACTATCTTTAATAGAGCCAGGAAGATCAGTAAAGCAGCGATGAATTCCAGGTTATGCTGCCCCCTTTTATTTCCTGCTTGTGGTCGACAACCTCCACGGTGTTCAGGCGATCGGCAAAGCAACAAAGAAAACGGCTGGAATGCGAGAGGAGTCAAGGGCGGTCAGGTCAAACGGGAAATAATGGACCTTAGACCCCGGCAAAGCGGAGAGACCGTGAAGTAACGGTACCGCGCTGGACGTTGAAATCGAACCGGCCAAGGGCGCAGAGGTCGTACGGTAACGGTGTAGACTTTGGACGAGCACAATGAGGACGCACCGTGAACTAACGGGACATGAGTTGGACCTTGTACCCGAGCGAGCCGTGTGCAAAAGGTGAAATAAGGGATTCCCGCTCCTATAAAAGAGACGGCACAGCCGCAGCTCGGGACAGTCAACGAGAAAGTGCGCGGAGTGCCATACGGGCAGACAGTCGATCAGGAAAAGTGCGTGGAGAACTATAGCAAACGAGTGAAAGTACAAGTGAGCGCCGAAGCGGGCATCCAAAGAGGATCTCCGCAAGCAAGGAAAAGCGAAGGACAAGCAAACACCAGGACCTAGCGTGGTCAGAAAGGGACGGTGGAGTCATTGGTCGCAAAGGTGGTTCGGGGAGAAGCGCTAGCTTATTTCACGGACAATACACCCTGCCCCATAACATCCTAAGCCGCGGTCAAGCCCGCAGGAGGTTCTTGGGCAAGGGCGACGAGTGCCTGGCATACGCAAGAAGGGACGGTGGAGTCAGTGGTCGGCTTATCTCACGGACAATACACCCTGTCACCATAACATCCTAAGCCCCAGTCGAGCCGGCACGGATCCGCCATCGCGAGCGACGCAGGACGACAAATGGACGGCGAAGAAGCGACGACGCGCATCCGAAGGCAAGAATCACAGGATTCTCTTTATCAAGCGTCACTGAATAAAGGTGGTTTAAATCAGAAACTCTGTCTTCTTTTGGTCGGGCAATCACACAAATCATTAATTTGGTGGGACGAACAAACAAACTCTCCGAGCTAGCCGTTGCAACCCGTAGCGAGCAGAAAGCAAGAAAACATTTCGTTACATCTGGCGTCCAACCGTGATTGTGCTGACCAAAAGAACAGAGGGGAAAATGATGAAACCGTGGAAGGAGAACGGCCATGGAAGTCAGAGTCACCGGCGTGGAAGTCCTGGTCAAGGAGCCAACATGGAGAAGACCGACGTCATGCCCAAGGAGCAGGACGAGCCTCGGATTGAAGACATGGGAAGCGTGGGGTTTGGAGGCAGAGCTTAAGGACAGTCTCTAAACGAGGAAGGGGGAAGACGGGTATCGTAACGCCCAACCGACGTTCAGAAGGAGGAGTTCGAGCGCGGAGCAGAGGCCGGGAGGAGCAGCTCGTAACGGCACGCGCAACAAGCGTCAACCGGCAGGTGCGGGAGACTGGCACTGGGGAACAGCCCGGAGCAAGATGGAGTAGGGATTCCGGTCTATATCTCCAGCTTCGGGCGTCACCCCTGGTGTCGCGACCCCATCTCTGGACGAGGAAGTCCGGATGGCGAGGGCCAGGATAGCGCGTCGCAACGGAAGGCAGTCGCCGCCAAGGAGGCATGGCAGAAGCGCCTAGCACGGTGGCTGGAGGAGAAGAGGTGCGCTGTGTTTTTTCCACCGGACTTCAAAATAAAGCGGCGAGTGGATTTTAAAATGCCTGAGCTCGATTAGGACGATCCGAACTACGTGGAAGCACCGCTGAAGGCGCCGGAGGGCTCCTAATCCAGGATGGATAACAAGTACGAGAGGAGCATCAGGCGAGATGGTAACTCACGTGGATACGATGGAAGTCGAGATGACTACGGCAGAGAAAGACGAGATTATTGCGGAAATCGCGGTGATTACGGCGATGGACGTCGCGACCATCAGGATAATCGAGATGTTTACGGCGCAGTGCGCCGTGATAGGTGCGACGGGGGAGGAGGAGGTGGTTTTCTTAGCGAATCGTTGAGCATTGCTTACGAGATAATCAACGTGTGGATTGGCACACAGGAGGGTGGTGGGCACGACACGGCCCACCTAGGGAGAAAGGTGCGGAATCATCCGCAGCATCAGTTCGACGCGAGGCTTCCGCAAGCTGGACTCCAGGGCGCTTGAGGTCCAGGGCCAGCAGCCCCGGAACATGAAGGGACATACCAGCGGTGGTCCCCAATACCAGGAGGCAAAGATGACATCATGAAGATGCCTTAAGGAAAATCAAATCAAATCAGCTGTGCGCATCAAAACACTGGAGAAAGTCGGCAATGGGGCGCTACGATAATAGCGGTCGATCGATAGTGAGATCGATAGGGAACAAAAATAAATTCGTGCCTGTGTCCTGGGTAAGGACTCAGGTCAAGAGAGGGGCATCCGATGTTCAGGCACCATAATGCCAGCGTAAGCCCGTCGATTTTTGGTCGTGGGATCTTGGTAAGCCAAGAAACATAACAAGAATAAATATTAGTAGTGCCTGAAAAACTACAACTACAACGTCGCTCTGAGGGCTCTTGTTTTTGCATAACAAAAACAAGGGGCATACTCGCCGCTGAAAAGTAATTTTTATTTAAGAAAATATCGAACACAAAAATATTCAACTTCTATTAATGAAATACATTGCCTGGAAGAGGCTAACAATAAAATATTTTTCTATAAATCTGACACCCTTCGGTTACCATTGTTACAAAAATATACTTATAATTACTAATGGTGTAAAAATAAAATGAGCACGAGTATATATGTATATATATGATTATAGAGAAAACTCGGGAACAGGGTTCCGTCAAACTTACCACACTTTAATCGGGGGCGATGAGATCTCGACGCGTTGGATCCTGGGTGTTGCTATGTATATATATATAGTTATGGAGTTATACATACATTTACCTTCGTCCACCAATTAATTGTAACCAAACTATATTAAGATATACACAAACAAAGATTAAAAAAATACACTAAGGGAAGAATGCATATATATGAATGAATAAATGAGTTGGTTTTCTTTTCTTCTGTGGCACGCTTTGGCTGCTGTTCGGTTTTCAGATTACTTGGAGTAACCACTTGTTAGGAAAGTCTACGCTGTTGCCTGTTTTCGCTGATATTCACATTAACGGCAATGCACCGGTTCACTTGTTCTTTTATTTAATTGTTTTGCCGTTAGTATTTCAATTAAGCACTTTGTGGGAATCCGGATGCAATTCTGTCCAGGGTATGGTGATGGTCCCTCCTCCGCTGTACGTATCTCTTATACATTTTTACTAGCTTTAATAGAGCCAGGAAGATCAGTAAAGCAGCGATTAATTCCAGGTTATGTTCCCCCCCTTTATTTCCTGCTTGTGGTCGACAACCTCCACGGTGTTCAGGAGATCGGCAAAGCAACGAAGAAAACGGCTGGAATGCGAGAGGAGTCAAGGGCGGTCAGGTCAAACGGGAAATAATGGACCTTAGACCCCGGCAAAGCGGAGAGACCGTGAAGTAACGGTACCGCGCTGGACGTTGGAATCGAACCGGCCAAGGGCGCAGAGGTCGTACGGTAACGGTGTGGACTTTGAACAAGTACAAAGAGCACGCACCGTGATCTAACGGTACCGTGATGGACCTTGGACTCGAACCGGCCAAGGGCGCAGAGGTCGTACCTAACGGTGTGGACTTTGAACAAGTACAAAGAGGACGCACCGTGATCTAACGGTACCGTGCTGGACCTTGGACTCGAACCGGCCAAGGGCACGGAGGTCGAACGGTAACGGTAAGTACTTTGGACGAGCACAATGAGGACGCACCGTGAACTAACGGGACATGAGTTGGACCTTGTACCCGAGCGAGCCGTGTGCAAAAGGGGAAATATCGGGATTCCCGCGGCCTATAAAAGAGACGGCGCAGGCGCACCTCGGGACAGTCAATGAGAATGTGCGCGGAGTGCCATACGGGCAGACAGTCGATCAGGAAAAGTGCGTGGAGAACTCTACAGTGAAGCAAACGAGTAAAAGTACAAGGGAGCGTCGAAGCGGGCATCCCAAGAGGATCACCGCAAGCAAAGACAAGCGAAGGACAAGCAAACACCAGGTCCTAGAGTGGTCGGAAAGGGACACCCGAAGCGAGCAGAAAGCAAGAAAACAGTTCGTTACAGGATCTGTGACTATGAGTTGCAAACGGTCACGTTTGGCATTAATTCTGCCCCTTTCCTAGGCATCCGGGTCTTGCCACTTCTTTCCGAAGATATCCTTTTGCAATATCCCACGGCAAGTCAAATCCTAAAAGCACGTAAGTACGTGAACGATGTCCTGGCTGGCGCACACACCCTAAATGATGCCATTGTGGCAATACGTGCGTCAGCAGGGTTCCCCCTTAGGAAGTGAACCTCCAACCATAAAGAGGTCCTTAGTCAGGTGACATCCCGCAAGATCACAAGCTTCACGCCGACTTTCTCAACTTAGAAGAAGCCAGCGTCGCCAAAACTCTCGGTGTCAGGTGGAAAGTCGACGCTGATGAGTTCCACACGAACTAGATTCCCTTTCTAAGCGCGAGGTTTTATCGCAAATTATCAAACTGTTTGACCCAGCAGGATAGCTTGCTCCTTATGTCGTGCGCGCTAAGATTTCCATGCAGGAAATCTAGCTACAAGAGCTTTCCTGGGACCAACTTCTAAGATCGTGATCTTCTCCGCGACATTCGTATCCCTAGATGGGTACATTTCCATCCTAAGGCGCTTATTCAATATCACGGTTTTTGTGATGCCTCCCAGAGCGCATATGGAGCGGGCCGATTCTACGATTGTTTTGGAACGGCTACAAAAGCCTCTATGTTCCTGGCCGACTTTCGTGAGGTAGCCAGCTGTGGTGGCAATGGCTGAGCAGCGCACGAGAGCTGTGGCCACTCAGCTCTGTTGGTATATCGAAAACGGACCTGGAGAAGCGTCCAGTAAAAATTTGTTTCCGTGGACCAAATAGCCCAAGCACAAGAAAGGCTGATACAGTGCACCCAAAGAGCAGGACTTGCGACAGAGTACCACTGCTTGTACTCCAGGAAGGCGATTCCAAGGTCTAGTACGTTGGCTAACCTTAACCCATTTCCAGATCAAAAAGGAATTTTGAGAGCATGTGGACGTGTAAAGGCATCAGAGTCCTTAAGCTTCGATGAAAAGCATCCGATTATCCTTCCATATTCCAGTAACTTCACACGGCTCAAGGCTCAATTTACTTACAAGATTTCGTTCGTGGAGGGAGCCAAGGTACCGTAGTTAAAAACTTATTGAAAGCCATGGGAGTCCTCCCCAAAAAGCGATGCTTCTTTTCACTTCCGTTTACACACACAGGTGTTGACTTTGCCGGGCCCTTTGAGATCAAAAATTATACGGGCAGAGCATGTTTGATCACGAAAGGGTTTTTTTTTTTTTATTATATGTACGACAGGAAAATGAAATCTTCTAAAGATACCGTCTACCGACCGTAGATGGTATGCACGATTCATAACCCTCCAAGTAGAGTTATGCCTACGTACTAAACCAAAAACTCCGCTCCTTCTCCTGTCCTTGACATGCTCACCGGGACTGCCAGTCAAAGTATTTCATCGGTGAGCAGAATGTGGTGCTAAATCGCACTCCCTCTACTTGTGCGCTGTGCTGTTGCATGGCGCTCCTTCCTTGACTCTTTAGGCGCCTTCTACGACAAGCCGAGCGAACTGTGGTAGAATTCTGACCCCGCCACGGGAGTACCGCCATTTCTGTTGGCCATCTTGTCCTTGCGGACACGCTTCATCATGCGGACTATGATTTCGTGAGCCCCTTTCCAAACGTCTTTGTTTGCCAACATAGCGGCAATCAGGCCTCTTTGCTGAGAGGTGCACCAGCGAGCGACTCCAGTTGGACCTTCTCCACAGCGAACCTGGAGCAGTGCAGGAGGATGTGCTCTGCTGTTTCCACCGCGTTTATGCAAATGAGGCATTTCGCTGTGTCCACATGGTGGAACCCAAACAGGTACCCTCGGAAACAACCATGGTCTGTTAGGAACTGGGTCATGTGGTAGTCCACCACTTTGTGCTCACACTCTGCCCATTCCGTTAGGTCAGGTATAAGCTGGTACGTCCATCGCCCACGTTGCGACTCTTTCCACCTAGTCTGCCAGACTCCACGAATCCACTCGAGAATCTCCGTTTGGTCAACACCTACTCGCGCTAGATATTGGCGCTTTATCTCCAGGTCAATGGGTATAATGCCTGAAAGAGCATGCGCTGCGTCATCCGGAACGGTTGAAAAGCCCCTGATTAGTCTCAGTGCCATTGTCCGTGATACTGCCCGCGCACTAGCCAAGTAGGTTACTTTGCTTGTAACACAGCTCCAGATAGGGGCAGCGTAAAGCAGCGTTGCCTTAGTAACCGCCGCGAGCAGAGTCCTTGCCGGCAATCTGGGTCCTCCCACGTTGGGCATAATTCTTGCCAGCGCTACAGCTGTCATTGCCGCTTTTCTGCTGGCATACGTTGCGTGGTCCTTAAAAGAGAGCCTACGATCTATTGGGGCTTCCAAGTACTTCAACGTTCCTGCTGAAGTGATTATATCTCCCTTCACTTCGACCTGCATCCTTTCAATTCTCTTTCTGCTGCTCAACAGAACTAATTCCGTCTTATGTACCGCAATTCTTAGGCCGACTTTCTCAAGCCAATTGGTGATCGCCCTGATCGCCACATTACTGTTGTCCTGGAGCTCCGGTATTGTCTTTGTCACCGCTGTTACCGCAACGTCGTCGGCGGAGCAGTGTAGCTCCACGAAGGGAACACGAAAGGGTATGTGTGTGTATTTGTGTGTTTCAACACTAGAGCAATCCATCTAAAAGCTGCTTCTGATCTCACCACGAAGAAATTTCTAGCTGCCTTCGCGCGGTTTGTATCGAGGTCTGGCTGCCCCGCACAAGTCTCCAACGTGTTGACTGAAGATTTCTTGGAGGCAACAAGATCTATGGTGGTCACCCATTATAGCCACCAAAAGATAACGTGGCGGTTCAACCCCCCGGAGCTCTACATATGGGAGGTCTCTGGGAAATAGGGGTCAAGAATTTCAAAACTCTTTTCTATAAGGCAACTTCCTCCTACAAATATACCTTTGATGAGCTTTCAACCCTGCTGTGTAAAATAGAAGCCTGCCTGAACTCCAGCACTCCGAGCACTGACAGATCGTCACAGTGGCGCCCGAACAGGTGTAGGAGTTGCAAGAGAACTGACACCGAGAGAGGAATGTCGAGTTGGGTGTACCTGGCAACGAAAGACGAACTAACGGGATACGCAGCCGAGTTCGGATTGGAAACGTCGGGAAAGAGCGAGGAATTGAGGCGGACATTAGCCACATTCGCGAAAGGAACGGATCACAGAGGAGCAGTGAAAGAAAGATTCGCAGAATTCACACGGAGATACAAGAAGGACAGGAGTCCGGCGCGCAGTGCAGCACCACTAGTACTAACGAAGGCAGAAAAGCAAAAGGAGGAAATGGAGGAGGGAAAGGACAAGAAGGTGGAGCGGAGGGTAGAAACAGAAATCGTGGATCGAGTACGAAGCTGGGGTTTCCGATTCCAAGGGTCAAGAAACCCATTGGAATTCCCTTGGATGCTCTTTATATTGGAAGGAGCCTCAAGCGATTGGTGGAATACCACACCGACCAGGATAAACAGCTGGGCAGGGCTGACGACGGAACTCCTGGAGTACTTCTTACCAACGACATATGAGGAACAGGAGGAAATGCAGATCACACAGCTGCGGTAGTGGGAGTCGGAACCGGTACGAGAGTATGCAATGAGCTTGCGGAAACTGATGCGGTTCACCAAGCTATCGGAGGAACAGAAACTCGATCGGATCTACCAGAACTGTAGAAGCAAGATAAAGCTATACACGCGCAGAACAGGGTTCGAGACGCTAACACAGTTCCTCAAGTTGGCAGAAGAAGTGGAGGAGATAGAAGCCTCCGAAGGCCAAACATGAGTCGAGCAACCTACGCAGCAGCGAGTACAGTCGGAAATCTGCATGCGGTGTGGCGGAACAGGACATTGCAAGAACCTGTAACAATCCTCCGAGGCTGTTCTGCTAGGTCTGCAGAAGAAACGGGGTCAGAACAACGGAGTGCTGCAGAGCGGGGCCGGGAAACGCCGGAGGCCTGAGCAGGTGAAGCTGGCAGCTCAGGCGGCGACACAAGAGCCAGCAGCAGCGGGAGACCAGTTAAGCTGCGACGGATTCCAGATAGTGGCCAAGATAAAAATAGGGAGCTAGATGAGGAAGGGAGTCGTGGACACGGGAGCGTCACGGAGTGCGATAAGTATGGGCAGGTACAGAGACCTGAGGAAACAAGGCAAGTGGAGCGGAGAACGGTCCGAGATAACGCTGGCCAATGGAGAAAGCAGAACACGGTGAGAATGTTCCGAATCAAGTTCGGAGGGAGATTTTTCCAAATATCATTCATGGTACTGGCACACGTATCAGGAGGGGTACTTCTCGGGATGGACTTCTGACCGGAGCCGGTAATGTGTTACGATGTGGCGAACTGGAGATAGATATAACGGCACCGGGCGACAAGAAGAGCGAGGGAAGCCCGGAGAGCAGTCCGACCGACGACGAAGTGGAGGAACCTACGGATAGAGCAGTACAAACGTTTCAGGAGACACACAGGCAAGTATTCGAAGGAATGAAGGGTGTAAGTAACATTACGAAACATATACTTAAAAGACGAGAAACCGATCAAACAAAGGTATTACCCAAGGAACCCAAAGCAACAGGCGATTATCAACGAGACCAGGTGGATGAGCTACTAGCGTTAGGGCTGATAAAACCGTCCCGAATTCCGTATAGTGCACCGGTGGTGCTGGTGAGGAAGAAGAAGAGCGAGTGAAGGATGTGCATAGACTAGCGATTGTTGAACGATAGAACGGAAAAGGACGCCTATCCAGTGCACAGAATGAACTATATCCTGGACCAACTAAGAGAGGCGAAATTCATAAGCACGATCCACCTGAAGTCAGGGTATTGGCAGATCCCCATGGAAGAGGACAGTCGGCAATACACAGCTTTCACGGTACCCGGACGGGGTCTCTTTCAGTGGAAGGTGATGCCATTTGGGCTAGCCACAGCACCGGCCACATTCCAAAAAGCGCTGGATACCATCATCGGACCCGAAATGGAACCATTCGCGTTCGCATACTTGGACGATATCGTTGTGATCGGGCGGAGTAAGAAGGAGCACTTGGAAAAACTGCAGGAAGTGTTCAGAAGGTTGCAACGGGGCAACTTACGGATCAATCCGGATATATGCCACTTTTTCCAAAAGGAACCTAAATACCTTAGGCACGTGGTGAGCGACCGGGGAATTAGAACAGACCCAGAGAAAGTATCAGCGATCCAGGATATACCGACTCCGACTACGACAAAGGAGGTGCATAGCTTTCTGGGGATGGCCTCGTGGTATAGACGGTTCATACCCAACTTTACGGAGAAAGCCTTGGCACTCCAGAACCTGACTAGGAAAGGGAAAAAGTTCGAGTGGAATCCGGAACACCAAGCATCCTTCACCATACTAAAGCAGAGTCTGAAGAGCGCACCGGTGCTGGCATGTCCAGACTTTTCACGTCAGTTTAATCTCCAGACAGATGCCAGCGACCTGGGAATAGGAGCCGTGTTGACACAGGACGGGTCAGACGGGGAGCACGTCATATCCTACGCAAGCAGAAAGCTGAGCCCGTTGGAAAGAAACTACAGCGCAACAGAAAAGGAGTGTCTGGAGATATATTGGGGGATAAACAAGTACAATATGTATTTGGAAGGCTATCGGTTCATAGTAGTGACAGACCACATGGCTCTAAAGTGGTTGAACTCGATAGAAAGTTCCTCAGGAAGAGTGGCACGATGGGCACTCGGACTGCAACCATTCCAATTTGAGGTGCAGTATAGAAAAGGAAAGTTAAACGCAGTAGCGGATGCGTTGTCCAGGATTCCCAATCCCCAGTTAAAGACAATTGAGACGAAGAGCTGGTGGGAACAAAAGTTCAGGGAAGTGGACAACAACCAGGACAACGAGGAGTTCCGGATAGAAGAGGGGAGGCTATATAAACTAAGCGCGGACCGAGGAGACTAGCAGCCTTGGAAGCTGTGCGTTAAGGAGAACGAGGTACAACAGGTGCTCGCGGATAACCATAACACGGCGGAAGCAGGACACCTGGGAACCTTTAAGACGTTGAAAAGGGTGAGAGACCGATACTTCTGGCCACGGCTCGCGAGAGACGTCAAGAAATTCGTAAAAGGGTGCCTGTGCTGCCAAAGATAAAAAGTTTCACAACAGAAAGGAACAGGGAAAATGCTGACGAAGATTGCGGAAGCGCCGTTCGAAACCATTTGCGTAGACTTCGTGGGTCCGCTGCCACGAACTAAGCACGGAAACACTATTCTGCTGGTCATGGTAGACAAGTTTTCGAAATGGGTAGAGCTGGCGGCAATTCGGCATGCAACGGCGGATTCATTCCTACGCGTCTTTCGGGAACGGATAATATCCAGGATTGGAGCACCAAAGATTCTGATTTCGGACAACGGGGTACAGTTCACGGGGCGGAAAACCAGAACGGCCATTGGAAAATGGGGCATCCAACAGCAATTCACGGTGCCATACACACCCCAGGAGAACCCAACGGAACGGACAACCGAACGATAAAAACGATGATCGCACAGCTTTCGGGAGAAGAGCAAACGACATGGGACGAGCAGGAACCAGAGCTTATGTTTTTTTTTAAATCAACGCGCGAGTCCCACGGCCACACCTCCCGCCCAACCGACCGAGGGGCGCTGCCGTGTATCGTACGGCTCGAATCGCGGGAAGATAGACGCGATATAGAAGACAGTAAAGGACGAGGAAATATATGTATGCTAGTAGTAATATCTAAGAATTCGTTAAGTATGTTAGTATTGATCGCTTTAAAAACGGCAGAGAGTCAGAATTAGAGATAATAGGATAGAATCTATTATAGTCAGAACATAATACTCTGTAGGGATCATGCAACTCATAGTTAGATCTACACTGATTTAAAATTAAAGGTACGTAATTTCTAGTAAATCTGCTTGGAACAGTGAAGTTTAGCCGACTAACCAAGTCGGGACTATCCACTTCAGCACGAATAAGGTTAAAAATAAAGACTGTTCCAAGCATCGTTCTACGGTTAGCTAAGGAGGGTAAGTTAATTAACATTAATCTACTCGAATAAGGAGGTAATCTACGGTTTGCATCCCAATTAAGGCGCCGTAAAGCAAAAAGTAAGAAGTTCTTTTGAACCGATTCAATGCGGTCCGAGTAAACTTCATATTGTGGACTCCAAACAGGTGATCCATACTCGAGGATCGGACGGACTAGAGAAATAAATAAGGTTTTGGTCATGTAAGGATCATCAAATTCCTTTGACCACCGTTTTATAAAACCAAGCACACCCCTGGCCTTATTGACAATAGACGAAATATGGTCTGAAAATTTAAGTTTAGGGTCCAGAAGAACACCAAGATCATCAACATGTGTTATTCTGTCCAAAGAGCACCCACTTAAAGTGTAAGTTGCGTGCATTGAGTTGGCACGACAAAAGGTCATAACTTTACACTTAGAGCCATTTAAGTTTTATACGTTATCACGGCACCATGTTTGAAAGCAATCTAGATCGGATTGTAAGTCCAAATGGCGAGAAATGTCCTTATATTGCAAGCATAATTTTACATCATCAGCGTACATTAGTACACGCGAATGATTTATTATTAAGGGAAGGTCGTTAATAAATAAGGTAAAAAGGAGCGGACCTAGATGGCTCCCTTGTGGGACGCCGGATGTGACTCGTAGAATACAAGAAAGAGAATTTTTAAAGAGGACCCGTTGCGTCCTGCCATTCAGATAACTTAGAATCCAATTTAGGAGATCAACAGGGAAACCTAATAAATCAAGTTTTTTTAATAAAAGTGAATGATTAACAGAGTCGAATGCTTTACTAAAATCCGTATAAATGACATCTGTTTGAAGATTATTTTTGAAACCCTGTACTACGAAGGAGGTTAGCTCCAGAAGGTTAGTAGTTGTTGATCTGCGTTTCATGAAACCATGCTGACATGGTGAAATAATTGACCTACAAAGGTGCTGCAAATGAGGAGTGATAACGTTTTCAAAAAGCTTAGGGATAGCAGACAATTTGGAGATTCCTCTATAATTGCTTGCATCCGATTTGCTACCTTTTTTATGCAGAGATATCACAAAGGACTCCTTCCATATTTGGGGAAACTGTGTAGATTCTAGAGATAAGTTAAACAGTTTTAGTAGAGGTTTGCACAAGGCTTCCGCACAGAATCTAAGCACACAGCCAGGAATTCCGTCGGGACCTGGCGAATAGACAGGCTTAACTCGCAGAAGATCATAAAGCAGTGAGCTTTCGTTTAAAGTGGGACAGAATATTAAATTTGACTTTGATACCGCGTAAGAGTAAGGTCGTTCGGAATGAGGTAACGTAGAATATGTGGTTTGAAAAAACTTGGCAAACAGATCGGCTATTGCCTGATCCGATGTTACCGAAGTATTTTCAAAAAATAGCGAGGAAGGGTAACTAGTTGTTTTACGCTTAGTGTTAACGAAATTATAAAACTGTTTGGGATCCTGTGCGAACTGGAACTTACAACGGTTTAAATAATTCTTATAACACTGAGCATTAAGCACGGTAAAATTTAACCGAGCACTTACATATTTAGAAAATATAGATTGAGAACCGGTATTTTTAAATTTTATATAAAGTCTGGACTTAACATTTCTTAGGTGTGTCAACTCTTTATTAAACCAAGGTGGTTTGTTAGAAGTAGACGGATAGTACATCGGAACACAAGAGTTGAAAAATGATTTAATTGCAGTATAAAAAATATCTATGGCATCGGCCATTATGTTGCAAGAATATAGATCGGACCAATTAAAGCCAGATATAAAAAGATTTAACCTCTGAAAGTTTGCCTTACGAAAACAATGAATTCGTTTGGTTGACTTTTCTGGCCTCTCTTTTATTACGGTACCTGTGTCAATTGTCACCTCGAAAGTTGGATGGTATGGATCTTCTGGTTGACTAAGAGGTGCTACTCTAGTCAGAAACACACTTTCAGGACTTGAAACAAAACATAGATCCAATAAACGACCAAGAGAATTTTGAATATAATTAACTTGCGACAACGATATGTCAAGCAAGCCGTCAATAAAGTCATGCTGTGCTATAGGCAGGAGAATATTTGACTGTTCCTCTGTGGACCACTTAGTGCCTGGTATATTAAAGTCACCTAGGACAACTAGTTGGTCCCTATCGGACAGTCTGTTTGTAACGGATTGGATAGCGGACAAATGGTTAATATATTCAGGAAATTCAGAAGACGGCGGAATGTACGAGCACGTAATATAAACATAGCTATCAGAAAATGACAGCTTTACGCATAAGAATTCTATGTTACGGAACTTGTCAAAAAGTACCTCCTCTGACGTGAGGGTAGACCTAACAGCAATTAGGACTCCACCTCCCCGCCTGGAGGGACGATCATGCCTGTATACTGTGTACATACCTGGGAGAACTTCGGAGTTAAGTATCTCCGGTTTTAACCAAGTCTCTGTAAACACAATAACATGGGATGCAAAGGAAAGACTATTAGAATACAAATTAGTTAGCTTACTACACAAGCCTCTTACATTTTGATAACAGATAGTGAGACTAGATTTTAGTTTTTTGAAGATAAAGAAGTAGAAGAAGTAGAGGAGGCCAGTGATCTGGCCACTTGTGGGAAGTTTAATTCCCACGGGCCTTTTTATCCTATTTTTAATCTTAGCTTCAAACTCTTTCACAATCATACTTTTCGGCCAAAAATCACCAGAACATATGGTTGAGAATAGCTCATTTGGACAGTTATCTTGAAAGATGAGATGTCCCTAGCATAAGAAAAGTTAAATTTTTCCACTTTTATGTTGTCGGCTTTTGTTTTGTCTTGTATATAAGACAGTACATCAGATGATGTTTGATCAGGGGAAAGCCGAGAAACAAAAATTTGTTTCTTTAGTGGAACCACCGAGAGAGGTTTTGGCACTGCAGGTTGTCTTTCTGAAGTGCCAACTTGTGCCGGTAGTCCGGACTCAATATTCCTTTGTGGTGGTAAACAATTCGGGACGGGTGGAATCACCGGTTGAGAAACCAGTGCGGACATAGCGGAATCTGTAGCAATCCCAGGCTGGACTCCCTCCACAACCGATTGATCGGATTGCACCGAATCTTTTTTAGCTGCCGATCTAAGCAACATTTGAGGGTTTGCTGCGATCGTCAACTGATCAGCTGTGGAGTCCTGTTGATCACTCGCCGAAGGTTGCGGGGCATTCCCCTTAGGCAGCCTACCACCAGCGGCTTTCTTGCGCTTTGGAGATTCTTCTAATAATTTGAGGCTATTAAATTGTGAATCAGACTTCCAAGTACGCTTTTCGATACGGTAACACGGGGTTCGGGAATAAGGGCAAAGGTACGAAGACAAGCAACGATACACATGAAGGACGCCGCAGAACAACAAAAACGCCACTATAACTTGCGTAAAAGAGAGTGGAAACCGGCGGTCGGGGATCTTATATGGTGCAAGACTTATCTCTTGTCGAAGGCAGTGGACAAATTCAACGCGAAATTGGCACCGAAATACGATGGACCATGGAAGGTGTATAAATTTGTGTTACCACTAATCATCCAGGCAAAGGATCAGAAAACACGGAAAACGAAACGGGCATATATCGGGGATACGAAACTATATATCGGTACCCAGGACGCATCACAACACTACGACACGCAGTAGACAATACTTAAGCTTATTTAAGCAAACCAACATCACAGTATACAATACACAACACTAATACGTTGCACAACACTACACAACAAGAAGAATAACGACGCAATTAAATTCTTTTACAGCGCACACGCAAGCAAGATGCAACTATTTCAACAAAGGGTAGGGAAGTTTCGAGAAACTCACCGAAAGATAGACGCCGCAACGGGCAAAACCCAGCTGGTGGAGAGAACGGTAATACCAGACGGGGCCCGGAAGAAGACAGCGCCGGCCAAAATGGGTCAACCAATACCAAATGGGGACGCGCCGATACCACCCGCCGAGACCACAACGGCGAGAACGGCCAGCGGAAGACAAAGAGTGGCGCGCACGCAGCGGACAACCACGAACCCCAAGACAAGGGGGCGACAGTCACACCCCAACGGAATTCGAGATCGCAGATCCCAACGAAGCCACCGCAGCCAGCTACGATCGCACCGACCCCACGCCAACGTGTCACGGCGTTACCCGATCGCGACATCCTAGAGATAGGGACGGAACAACAAAACTGGAATTGGCACGTGCAGGCGGGTACGCAGCTATCGGCGAAGGCTATCGAAGAAGTCTGGCAAAAGGTAGAGGACAAGTGATGCGGAAAACAAATGTCGTGCCTGATAAGGGACGAAGGGAAGACAAGGAGAGTAACCATTTCCCGGGCCAAGGTCGTCCGGATTAAGGAGCACACCTTTTCCTAATGTGACGCGCCGAAACGCGCACATAGTATCATAAGGAAAAAACATGAAATGAATATATTTAGTTAAAACATATATTTTTTTTGCAGAAACATGAAGTGAATAGATTTAGTTAAAACATATAAACATGGAATCAATAAATGAAGTAAAACACACAACCCGCATTCAAATTCAAACACCATACGCGCGCGCGCCAAGATCACGTGCGAAGGGTCACACTGGCCCGACATAGATCGGCCACACTAATACAGCATTAAATCAGTTGGGATATGCGGGCACACTATCCTTCGCCAAACCGCTATATAAGACGCGCCCCAGCCCTCTAGAAGGCATTCAGTTCGGCCAGCGATCGGCGACAAGACCTCCAGGCGGAGGAGCTACCAGGAGCAGGATCAGCGGTAAGGAATCGACAGAGCCACAGGAGGCGGGCAAGGAGGTGTTAACTAACTAACCATAGTAGTCTTTGCATATTACGTCTCCGGCTCGGTTCACCGACCCGCGTGTACCATTAGCAGACCTCATCGGCCTCTAAACTCTTCTCATACATAGCAGACCTCATCGGCCTCTAATCTGTTCCCATCCTTAGCAGACCTCATCGGCCTCTACAACTCTTTTCATACTTAGCAGACCTAATCGGCCTCTACAACTCTTCACATACCTAGCAGACCTAATCGGCCTCTACAACTCTTCTCATACTTAGCAGACCTAATCGGCCTCAAAACTGTTCTCACCGTTGGTAGACCTAACCGGCCTCTAAACTGTTAACTGGTAGACCGGTGCGGTCTCTTCCAACTATCTCTCGTTCACAGGCAGTGGGGAAACTAACGGCGACGTGACTCGAAGACCGAGTAAGCGGCCATCTCGGGAGATCGGGAGACCATCGCAGAGCTGTACAACCCCTTCCGGGACGAGACCAGACGCGCCCGAGCCAACCAGCCACCGATCTCGCCACGAGGACTGCAGCCCATCTGAAGCGACTGTGAACACTTTGTTTTATTCACGAATAAAGACCCAATTATTGTATCATTCTCTCATCTTCTCCTCTGGGACCCGGGTCGGATTCTCTTCCAGCAACCCCACCTGAATCAAATAAATATCTGAGACGACTCCTCCGGGTAGTCGACCTCATCACAAGCAAAACAGTGAGAACATACAAATTACTTCACCAGATGTATTCGATTTTCTCTTCTACGTTTTTCATTTGCGTCCTCGTGTTCACAGAATTTTTAATTCTCTATATCCTACACAGTTACAATGACTCCACCACCAACAACAACTCCATCCTGAATCGCAGAGTCTTTGCGCATTGCGGAGTCATCGCTTCCTCACTTACGCAAACGACTCCGCCTACTGCCCGTTTGTTCAATTGTCTGCCATCAGCATTCGGGATCTGCCGGTCCGATACTTGTCGTGTGGCTGGGGTCCACACCGCGTGACCTCGCACGAAGTACTAGAGTGAGGACCCACGGCACGTCAACGCTACAGCCAAGGCCCACTCCCGCCCTCTCGCATCCTGTCGACGGCGACCGTCTTAGTTGACAGCGGGACCAAGACATTCAACACGTTAGCCATGCTAGACCCATGCTCACTTCTCAGCCGCATCGATGCCTCAATGGCAACGGCGTTCGGCCTAACGGTAGCGCACGTTGGCCAGGAGTGGGCGTGCTCTGCGTCACTCTCCGGTGACGGAAGCCACCAAGCTCGTAGTGATCCTTAAGACGGAAACCCAGCTCCACCTCCATACCCCGTCCAGGGAATTGTCAGAAGGGCTTAAGGAGTCCTTCGCTAGCGTGACACTGGCAAATGACCGTTTTTTCAAGCCAAGCACCATTTTCTTGGTGCTCGGCGCTGATGTTTACAGTCGAGTCCTACTAACACCATCTTCGGGTGGGTTCTTTACGGCTCCTGCAGTGGTTGATCGACTAGTCGCCCAGTCTCTGCACTATTGCAATTATATTGCAAGGTCTACTCTTCCGAATTAGTCCATTATTCCAAATACTTCGAAAATGATACTCCCATCAATGATAGTTTTGTTATCGATTTATTTTTAAGTATCTTTATATATACCATCCCTAGCGAGTATTTTCATATGTACCATCACTAGCCGAAAAATTGTCACATCATTACCATTACACGTGAAGCTAATAACCGCAAAAGTGGAAATTCAATAAGTGTTTTTTTTTGCGCCCTACCCCGACAGTCTGTTTTTAAAGGCTTATAGATGATATTAGGCGATGACAGACGAGCTCGATCCATATTCATTACAGTTTGTTTCATTTGCAGTTAGCATATTTTAAGCAACAATTCTATATTGTTGATCAATTAATGTTCAATTTCAAATAATATTGTAAAAGTTTGAATAATATAAAATTTAAAGATGCAGCGCAAAGACCAACCTTAAATTACAGCTTGACAAGTGTGACTTTCTAAAGCAGGATACCTAATTTTTGGGACACGTCCTAGCACCATACGTCATAAACCCGAACCCTGATAAAATTAAAGCTGGGAACCGCTCAACCAAAAGAAATTAAACTTACTACCAAACTACAACTTCCAAACTTTGCAGACATAGCGAAACCAACGACGAAATGTTAAAAAAAAATACGTAAATTTACACTACCAACCCAGAATATGACTTGGCAATCAAAAAATTAAAATTTCTACATTCGGAGAACCCAATTCTTAAAAACGCCGACTTTGCAAAGAAAGTACTCTGCAGTACTCTAACAAGAGAGACATCCGCTTAGCTATATTAACCGAACTCTTAATGAACACGAAACGAAATACAGCACAAATGAAAATTGACCATCAGCCACTGAGCTTGTTATACCGTAAGAAAGACCCAAATTCAAAACTCAGTCGACGGAGAGTAAAATTGTCCTAATTCGATATTGACATAAAGTATTTGAAAAAAAAAGAAGCTTACGTAGCTTACGCTCTATCAAGAATACAACTTAACATACCCAACATAGTGCAAAAAGAGAAAGCAGAACACTATTTGATAGACAATTTTTGCGGTAAGAGAAGTGTGCTGTATATTGAGATGGACAACATTTTTTCGCAGCACATTTTTATTGAAAAACTTAATCAATTATGCAGAATTTAAAGACTGTTCTTGTGTTAAGATTGTTCTTGACCGCTAATGAAAGACACCCAGGCATACAGAAAACTACTAAACTATTCGGGGAGTCTTACTATTTTTTTAATAACAACAGAGAAAGCTATAGTTGAGTTCCCCGACTATCTGATACCCGTTACTCAGCTCGTGGAAGTGCGAAGGAGAAAATTCTACTCTTACAGCTTTTGGCGGCTTGTCGGCGTTAGAGTGGGCCTGGCAACAAGTTTTTCTGCAAAACGATAGAAATTTATAATACTAATAAGAATATTAAAAATATACAAAATTTTCAAAAATGTGGGCGTGGCGGTTTTGGGCGGATTGTGGGCGTTAGAAATGGGTTGCATTGCGCTGCGTCTATGTCTCTGAAGTCTGCATGCTTAATCTTAACTTTCTAGCTTTTATTGTTCCTGAGATCTCGACGTTTGTACGGACAGACGGACTTGGTGAGATCGACTCGGCTATTGATTCTGATCAATGTCTCTGGAGTCTGCATGCTTAATCTTATCCTTCTAGCTTTTATTGTTCCTGAGATCTTAACGTGAATACGGACGACTCGATGGCGAGATCGACTCGGCTATTGATCCTGATCAAGAATATATGTTAAGCAAGCTTGACTTGCTCTGAGTATTGAGGCAAGGCGGGGGGCGACCCCGCATAAATGTTGAATAAGTGGCCGAAATATGAGCCTCACTACGTCGGGGGTCGCTAACCCAACGTCCGGTCGACTTTGTTGCACATAACAACAAAGTGTCATTTGCAAGCGCAGCACATTGCAGTCAGTGCTATCGTCGAGTACGTCGTCGTGTTGATAGAAGTGTTTTTGAAGTGTGCACTTTAAGAGTAAATCGGCATTCAAGTGGCGTATTTGGACGAACGCGCGTAAGAACGAAGATCGATACGGGAGGGGGAAAAGAGTAAGAGCGGCGGTCGTTAGAAGTGCGGGAATAGTGAAGAGAGTTCATTACGCCTCCCCCTGAAAATCTTCGTCCCGCTGATTATATAGCTTTGGGTGCTAGCATCTTGCGCGCGGTTTGTCACGACCGGAATACCCTTGGTCGATGTCAACTTTCTCCATATGTTGTACAGGTACTCCGACGACCAATGCGACCTATGCCCCAAAAGAAAGGAGAAAGAAACCTTCTCAGACATCCCGGACAGTCTCCTCAGGTTCTGCATGTTGAAGTCGGTTACGTAGTGGAGTGAAGGCGCGTATCGCCGGCTTGACTATAAGGTGGCTTGACGAGTAGCTCGTATAGGTTCTTCCGGCCACACTAATCGTCTCGTTACTAAACTGGACTATGTAAGTTCCAGCCAAGTGATGGGTGCTGGGTCCAGCCTCTAACGTTCCATTGAAGTTGGACAGGAACAATGTACCCGCCCCGACCAGTTCTATGCGAGCCTCGTTATTTCTAATGAATTTACGTCTAGCTTGACCACCCTTCAACAGCTTAGGGATGCAGCCGTCTTCGTCCGGAGACTTTTCTCCGGACAAACAGTCGGGTTGGCTATGGAGAGGCAACCGGCCACCATGGCATAGGTTTCCTCGGAGTTTACGGCAACTATGACTTGTTTCCCATGAAGGGTTGCCGGGAGAGTAAGAGTCCTTGAGGGCGACCTTAGGCATAACCAGAATGTATAGAAGCGCCGTTCCATTTGTTGGCACGGTCGGCCGTGAAAATTCCAGTGCTTCGACAGGAAGTTCCTGACCTCGGTCAAAATCGCCTGTACCTCCTCGTGGTCCAGTAAACGGGAGTTAACAATCCCTGACTTGACCAACTGGCACGCTTGAGTCAGCTCGCCGACCTGACTGTCGATGATCAGAGCCTTGTGCAGTAGGGTCGTTGCCGTGTGTACATCTCCATCAATGGAACTTTGTTCAGTTGCCTCGAGGACTCATGTGAGGCATCAAACAGTCCAGCGTTTATTCGCTCTTGCTGATCGGCTGTTTTACGACATTCTCCTGTGCACGGAGTGTCGCGTCCGAATCCGACGCATCCGGCGAGTCCGCAATCCACTTCCAGGCGGGCCCAATCCTGTCCAGTGATCGACGTCCACGCTGAGTACCTATCACTCTTGACAAGCCCTCTAAGTAGTACGTCACTAGAGCTCCAAACCTGGGAGCCTCGCGACGAACCTCCCGAATCAGCGAATCGAACCTTCCCAAGTCGATTACGTGTGCCAGTGTGAACTGGCCGTGGAGCCACGTATTTGAAGATGTATGCGGCTGCCACCATATGAGCAACAACGATACTTGCAATATTGGTTAGAGAATAATATGATATAATATAATATGAGTAATATTTTCTTTCTAAAGGCGGTAAAGGTAAGGGGTTAAGTATGTTGGTGTGAAGAAATGTTTTTGTTTTTTGTAAGTGTGAATTAGTTACAGTAAATGTTTTAAAAAGTTTTTTTAATTTAGATAAGGATAAGAGGAATATGAAGAATTGCAGGAGAAGTTTTGTGAAAACGATCTGGTACCATTTCAGTTCCCCAAGTCTGATTTATGAAAGATCTTGCCAGTCTTGGTTTTAACTGTAACAATCCTATCCTCGGAAACGTTGCTTCTCCTTAGTTTTTATTTGTTTATTAGCGACGAATACCTTGTCCCCCTCGTTATATGAAATAAGCTCAGTCTTGGTCTTGTTATGAGCCGCGTTTGTGAGCTCTTGCCGGTATTCAATTAAGCCTCTAACGTCCTCAAGCACCTTTCTTCTGATGTTAATTAAACCCTGATAATTGATTCTGGGGGAGCAATCGAAAAATAGGTCCGCTGGCTTCTGGTTAGTCTCCGTGTGAACAAAATTGCTATACCTGTCCACTACAATGGCAACCAATTGTTTAATTTGAAGCCAGGGTGTTCACATTTCAAAAACCGGTAAATCTCGAGGAAGGTAGAATGAAACCTATCAATCGGTCCATTGACCTCGCTTTTTTAGAGTCCGACACCCAGCGTACGCAAGTAATTCAAAACCGTCGGGCACAGAAGACCTTTCTCATTATCAGAGACCAGTACTCTTGGGACGGTAAAGTAGTGAAGTACCTCCAACAGTTTTTCCCGTAGATGAATCGTGGATTTCGATTCCAAAGGGAAGAGCTTGGCAAATTTTGTGAATTTGTCTATACAACTCAGGTAAATCCTCTTCTCCAAGATGAAAATATCGATGTGAAGAATCTCTTATGGGATCTTTGGGACAGGTGTCGGTTGGAGCAGTAGTTTATTAGGGTGCCTCTCGTATTTGAAAAGGTTACAACACTCACATGACAAAAGTTGCTTGCTGCTTTCCAGAAGCTGCAGGCGCACTTCCTTGACGCCCCTATGAGCTCTGCGATGATCTTTTTCAATAACTTCACAGATTTCCTCAGGATTTGACCAACCGATCTATCACCAAACTCTGCGTTATTAGAATTTTGAACCCAGCTAAATTCTCTAAGCATAGGTGTTGGAATGAAGACATTTAAGTTTCGGGGATTTTAACCCCGTTGATCACCGAAGGCTTAAGGTATTTTCCCAGGGTCACGACTAACTCGGATAGAAGACCAGTCCCTACAGGAATTAGATGGCGTGCGAAGTCCCTTTGGGGTTGTTCCTACATGTAGTCCAAACATTCCGGGTCAAAAACTAGTTGGTTAAGGTAAACGTTAATGGGATCTTCCACATGAGGGAGTAGGTGAGATGCGTCTTTATCTGCACTGTGCACGGTGGAGTAGCTGAGGCAGTGTCCGAACGGCACCAATCAAAATAATGGTTCATGGGACCTATACGAGACAAGGCGTCAGCAACGACGTTAGTGTAATGTGCACACATCTCGAATAAGCACTGTACCAAATCAGAACATTGGGAACAATCACATTGTAGCACTTTTGCAACAATGTTTATGTAAGACTTTTCAGTTCCCAGGCATATCTTGAGTGCTCAGCAATCTGACCACACAAGAATGCTATTCAGACCAGAAGTGCAGAGTCGGCATAATTAGCATGCGCGACTGCTCGATCTTTATGTGCACATGACTCTCTTAGACAGCGGCGCTCTCGCTGCCAAAGTTAAGTACATAAGTGCAAAGCAACGTCTCTGCCGACGGCCTCTCTGCCGGCGCAGACGGATTGCATTTGGCTAGCTTGGACTCTTCAAGACCAAGTACAAGGCAGTCGTCAAAGAGTCTTCAACATGTCTTTATTGAATCTTAATCAGTCTTAACAGATGTTACAAATATACTGGATATCAAACTGAATCTCTCTTTCAATAAAAGTTATATTAAAAACATAAAAATGCATTACTATTATTACATGGCGACCGTGACATGGTCACTTAAGCCTGTAAAACAACAATAAAAATAAATATATAAAAGTTAAAATGCGAACAGTGACCATTGAAAAAAAAATTGTGACATTAAATGCTATCAAAGTGTTAAATACACGGCAAATATTTTGAATGTTGAAGTGTTTGAAAATAAAAATACAAACACAAACCTGTGCGATGACCAGATCAGAAGAAATATAATACCATAATTGATTAAACCCGGACGACAACAGCAGCTGCTCCTATCGAGCAAAGGGACGCACTTACTCTACAAGAGGCACTAGAGGTGTGTCCAAACGATGGACCACGCCCACTCACAATAGCTGAGTATAGGGCAAGAAGACAGCCAAAACCGAAAATAAAGAAGAAAAGAAGCGGCAAAAGGATCAAGCTGCTTCAACAAAGGAGGTTTATAAAGGACCTTATAAAGACGGCAACTACAGAGGAAGAAAAAACCAACCAAACCAAAAATCTGGAAGCGATTGAAGCCAAAATGTGCAGTGGTGCGCAATAACGCAGTTGAGGCTGTATTTAATACCAATGCCCCAATCTGCCTTAATATTAAGAATAAATACCTCAAGCCGATGCGTGAAAACGCTGCTTGAAAAATACTAATCTCTGATAGGCTTTTACTAAAAACATGTGTACGGTATTGAATTATA
The DNA here is from genome assembly GCF_016746235.2 of Drosophila teissieri. Classification (NCBI taxonomy): domain Eukaryota; kingdom Metazoa; phylum Arthropoda; class Insecta; order Diptera; family Drosophilidae; genus Drosophila; species Drosophila teissieri. The sequence continues at coordinate 24,433,523 of NC_053029.1, read as the reverse complement.
TAGAGCAAAACATTGTAAACCGTACACATGCCCTCTAACTAACTTTTTCTTGGACAGGCATACGTGTAGGAAGAAATAATAGCAATATACAATTTTTAATCAAAATTTAATAAAAAAAAAAAATAATAATCGTTCAATTAACAAATATGGGTTGGTTCGGATCTGACGATAGTCAGACCAAAGACAACACGGCTAATGTCGTGAACAACGTCTAAATAGTAGATCACACAGAAGATATTCAAGCACTGTGGGTTTTACTCCTAATTTTGACAATTACCAGTGTGGCCCAGTTCCTTCTGACGTTGTACTTAAAACATAACAAAATACTGAAAAGGCAGACAGGGTTTAGACACAAAAAAAAAAGCTATAAAAAATATATATATATAAGTAAACAACACGCTTTACCAAAAGCTTATAAAGTAAAGCTTAGGTCAGCGTCTGCATTATTTCCTGCACGCGCCAACAAAAAGTAAACCAAATCATAACACAAGCAATATTAACAGAGCATTGAACTGCAGTTGCAAAACAGTTCACACGGGCACCTGCAATTCCTAATAAATATCAGCCACAACAGGAAATGGATAAGCAGGTCACACGGGCACATGCAATTCATGAGAATTATTGACGACAACAGGAAAAAGCCAAATTTATTAAGAAGTCATCAGCAGAACTGCAATTAACCAATTACAGCCGACTGCACAACTGACACACTGTTATCAATCTTTGATTCGTCGCTGCCACCGTCGCTGCACCAGCGCTGCCACCATCGCTGCCACCGCTATACAAAATTCAGATTCACAAAAGGCCAGATTAGGGAGCTAGAGTAGAACTTTAATTTAGTCTAATTTTTGCATTCAATCAATAAAGGTGTAAAACATAAAATTGTAAATTTATTTTTTATCTCATTCATAAACAAATAAATTAACTTATATTATCAAAAAAAAAAAAGAAACTAAAAAAAAAAAATAAAGAATGAGTATATAAATATATACTAACAAGTAAGAATATATAAAATAGTATGGAATGGAACGAGTTATGTAAAAACATAACAAGAATAAGAAACGAATTTGAAAAATGGCATAAATGTTTGTCACAAAATAGACCTATTCTAGGACCGACAATAAGGAAACATGCATATATTCTGGTAAATTCCTTCAACGAAGCACGAATACTAGTGTATGATAACAAGGAAAGACTAAATCCAGATCATTGGTCTCAGGTATCGAAAGTTCTCATAAAACTTAGATCGAACTTGTTATCTGTAAAATTGAAACTTGGTTTGGATATATCAATACCAACCATTTTAAATTCGCCAATAAAAATAGAATCGGACGAACAACCAGAAACAGAAAAAGAAGACGAAGACTTGAACAACTTAACAATTCCAGCTATATTAACACTAGCTGAATTGACGGAGGAAGAATTGGCTGAGTCAGACATAGAAGAAACAGAAACAAAATCTGTCATCATGGTGGACGAAGCAACTGCCCAGAGGGCATAAATAAAAGACATTTCAACGGCGATTCCGGAATTTGACGGTAAAAAGATCAATTTGCGTAGATTTATCACGGCAATCAAGTTGGTTACCCTGACTAAGGGACCACATGAAGCAATTGCCATTAAAGTGATTAAATCGAAAATAATCGGAACAACACTCTATAGAGTACAGAATGAAGTTACAATTGATGCCATTATCAGGAAATTAGAAGAATTGGTTGTAGGAGAAACAACGGACGTAGTAAGAGCAAAAATGGCAAATGTTTACCAAAAAGGTAAAACAGCCACACAATTTACAAATTAAATTGAAAACCTACGCAAGTCTTTTGAATCTTCATATATAGATGAAGGTTTGCAACCAGAACATGCTATCCAATTTAGCACAAAGGAAGCAATCAATACAATGACAAAGAATTGCGACATTGGAAAACTAAAAACAATCCTAGAGGCAGGAACATTTAAGACAATGGACGAAGCTATAAGTAAATACATCCATTGCAGCACTTAGATGACAGGAAGTGCAAGTTCCGTTTTGTTTTACAAGAGAGGACAAGGAAGTTACAACAGAGGTAACTACCGAGGACGAGGAAATGGTCGAGGTGGTAATAATAGAAATAATTATAACCACAACACCGGCCAATACAACAACTATAATAATTATAACAATAGCAATGGCAGAGGACGAGGAGGATATAGAGGAAATAACTACCAGAACAGAGGCGGTGGTAACTATAACAACCAAAACCGCAAATTCTCAAGTTATAGCCAAAATGGTAATGTCAGACATGCACAAGGCACGTTCAAGGTTCAAGGTTCAAGGTTCATACCATCAATCTTAATCTAAATATTTTCATTAAAGTACAAAATGAACACACAGATAAGATACTTACATTTCTAGTAACACAAATTACAGGAATTGGAAAGGGTTCAATAAGTTCAATAGGTTTAACACTTCTCGAGATGAGAACCGGTAACTATATAGTACCGCACAATTTTCATGTTGCGGACGACAATTTTCCGATCCCTGGTGACGGAATAGTTGGAATCGACTTCATAAAAACATTCAATTGCCAATTAGATTTTACTACAGAAAGTGATTTTTTCATTCTAAGACCAAACAATATTAAACAAGCAATACAAATACCAATTTTTCATAATATCGATAACACTGAGATAACCATACCACCTCGTTGTGAGGTTATCAGGCAAATTACCGTAAGTTCGGTGGATAACCAAATTCTAATACCCAATCAGGAAATAGAAGATGGTGTATTTGTCGAAAATTCGATATCAGATTCAAAAAACACGTACATCCGAATACTAAACACAACTAACAGCAATAAAATTTTAAACGTAAGCCAAATCAATTTTGAACCATTAACTAACTACAAAATAGCAGACCTAAACGACTCCATAAGAGCCGAATCAATTTTAAGCAGATTAAAGGAAAACTTTCCATCTGCACATAAGAAAATGTTGACTGAACTGTGTTCACAATATACTGATATTTATACCCGTTACTCGTTGAGTAAAAGGGTATACTAGATTCGTTGAAAAGTATGTAACAGGCAGAAGAAAGCGTTTCCGACCATATAAAGTATATATATTCTTGATCAGGAACAATAGCCGAGTCGATCTGGCCATGTCCGTCTGTCCGTCCGTCTGTCCGTATGAACGTCGAGATCTCAGGAACTACAAAAGCTAGAAAGTTGAGATTAAACATACAGACTCCAGAGACATAGACGCAGCGCAAGTTTGTCGATTCATGTTGCCACGCCCACTCAAACGCCCACAAACCGCATAAAACTGCCACGCCCACACTTTTGAAAAATGTTTTAATATTTTTTCATTTTTGTATTAGTCTTGTAAATTTCTATCGATTTGCCAAAAAACTTTTTGTCACGCCCACTCTAACGCCCACAATTTAGAAAAATGTTTTGATTTTTTTTTAATTTTTTTATTAGACTTGTAAATTTCTATCGATTTGCCAAAAAACCTTTTGCAACGCCCACTCTAACGCCCACAAACCGCCAAAAATTGTCAGTGTTGAAGACTCTCCTTCGCACTTCCACTAGCTGAGTAACGGGTATCAGATAGTCGGGGAACTCGACTATAGCGTTCTCTCTTGTTTTGGATTGGAGACAGAGCCAATCACTACAAATAATTTTTACAAACAGAAGATAAGATTGAGAGATGATGAACCAAGCTATATTAAGAACTATAGAACACCCCATTCACAACAAGCCGAAATATCGAGAAAGGTAACTAAATTAATAGAAGACAAGATAGTAGAACCAGCTGTATCTGAATATAATATAATGGGCTATTATTATTGCTAGTTCCAAAGAAATCCTTACCGGATTCAAAAGAAATAAAATGGCGTTTATGGATTATGGATTAAAAATAGCTCCAAATTCCTTTCAACGAATGATGACAATAGCATTTACAGGTCTGGAACCATCTCAAGGATTTCTGTACATGGATGACTTAATTGTCATAGGCTGTTCTGAAAAACACATGACCAAGAATCTTACAAATGTTTTTGAACTATGCAGAAAAAACAACCTCAAACTGCATCCAGATAAGTGCTAATTTTTCATGAGTGAAGTCACTTTCCTTGGACACAAATGTACTGATAAAGGCATATTGCCTGACGATACTAAATATGATGCTATACAGAGATATCCAGTTCCTACTGACGCAGACAGTGCCAGAAGATTCGTAGCATTGTGTAACTATTATAGACAATAACAAGATTATGTAAGAAAAATGTAAAGTTCGAATGAACAGCTGATTGCCAGCATGCCTTCGAACACCTTAAAAAAGAACTAATGAATCCAACTTTGCTGAAATACCCTGACTTTAGCAAAGAGTTCTGTATCATAACTGATGCTAGCAAAGAGGCATGCGGAGCGGTATTGAACTATAATGGTATCCTCTTGCCAGTAGCTTATGCACCCCGTAGCTTCACTAAGGGTGAGAGCAACAAGTCAACAACAGAGCAAGAGTTGTCAGCAATACATTGGGCGATAAATCATTTCAAACCATATATATATGGTAGACACTTCACCGTCAAAACAGATCACAGACCGTTAACATACTTGTTCTCGATGGTCAATCCAAGTTCAAAACTGACCAGAATGACGCTTGATTTAGAAGAATATGAATTTACTGTGGAATATCTTAAGGGAAAAGACAATTATGTAGCAGATGCGTTATCCAGAATAACCATCGACCAACTAAAAAATATATCCAAACAAGTACTTAAAGTCACTACAAGAAATCAAAGTAGACAGGAATCCTGCGCAGGAAAAGGAAGTAAAAATGATAAAGTAGAATTGCCTAAGCAAACTACTCAAGAAGCTTCTAAGCCCAAAGTATACGGAGTCATTAATAATGACGAAGTACGCAAAGTAGTGACATTGCATGTAAATAATATGATATGTTTTTTTTTCATGGAAAAAAAATTACTGCAAGATACAACGTTAAAGATTTGTATATTAATGGAACTCTCGACTTAGGTCAATTTTTCCACAGGCTTGAAAAGCCGGCCGGTATGCATAATATCAATCAACTTAAAATGGCACCGTGGGAAAATATCTTTGATAACATTTCAATAGATACATTTAAGAAAATGGGCAATAAAACATTAAAACTATTAAGAGTTTGGAAAGGTATGACTCGGGATATATCAGAGTACATACGGAAATGTCAAAAATGCCAAAAAGCAAAAATTATGAAACACACAAAAACTCCTTTATCAATTACAGAGACACCAATAAGCGCATTTGACAGAGTCATAGTGGATACGATAGGTCCACTACCAAAGTCAGAAAACGGTAATGAATATGCTGTTACACTTATATGCGACCTGACAAAATATTTGGTAACCATTCCAATCGCAAATAAAAGCGCAAATACAGTAGCGAAAGCAATATTTGAATCTTTTGTACTAAAGTTCGGTCCAATAAAGACGTTCATTTCGGACATGGGAACTGAATACAGAAATTCAGTAATCAAAGACTTATGCAAATACCTGAAAATAGAAAATATAACTTCTTCAGCACACCATCGTCAGACGGTAGGAACAGTGGAAAGAAGTCATAGAACTTTTAACGAATACATCCGGTCATAATTATCGGTTGATAAAACTGACTGGGACGTATGGATAAAATATTTCAAATTTTGTTTTAATACTACACCCTCTATGGCGCATAATTATTGTCCATATGAGTTGATTTTTGGTAAAACATGTAATTTACCAAAGCATTTTAATAGCACAGATAGAATAGAACCCATTTATAATATAGAAGACTATGCTAAAGAAAATAAATATAGGTTAGAAGTAGCATATAACAGAGCAAGAATTATGGTCGAAGAACAGAAGAAAAAGAATAAGGAATTATTTGACTTAAAATTAAACGATATAAGTATATCAATAGGAGATAAGGTGTTATTAAAAAACGAAACCGGAAATAAGTTAGATTTCAAATATACTGGACCATATACGGTAGTAAAGATAGAAGAAAGGGATAATATAGTTATCTCAAATGATAAGAAAAAACAACAAACGGTACATAAGGATAGGTTAAAATTGTTTAGTTCTTAAAAAACCAAAAAATTAATATGGTGACCACCAACAACAAAATATATATATAGAGAAAAGAGTTAACCCCACATAAGTGCATTGAATGTAAGAAAACATTTTTCTTTTATCATCTTTGATGGTTGAACGATTATAAACAAAAAAAACAAGAGAGAACGCTATAGTCGAGTTCCCCGACTATCTGATACCCGTTACTCAGATGTTGAAAGTGCGCAGGAGAGTCTTCTACACTGACAGTTTTTGCGGTTTGTGGGCGTTAAAGTGGGCGTGGCAAAAAGGTTTCTCGTAAATCGATAGAATTTTAAAAGACTAATGCGAAAATGAAAAAATCGTATCGTAACATTTTTCAAAGTGTTGGCGTGGCAGCTTTGGGCGGTTTGTGGGCGTTAGAGTGGGCGTGGCAATATGAATCGACAAAATTGCGCGGCTTCTATGTCTCTGGAGTCTGCATGCTGAATCTCAACTTTCTAGCTTTTATAGTTTCTGAGATCTCGACGTTCATACGGACGGACAGACGGACGGACATGGCCAGATCGACTAGGCCGTTGATCCTGATCAAGAATATATATATGTACTTTATATGGTCGGAAACGCTTCCTTCTGCCTGTTACATACTTTTCAACGAATCTAGTACGCGTTGGATCCTGGGTGTTGCTGATGGAATTATACATACACATAGATTCGTGCACCAATAATTTGTAAATCGAACAGTAACGTAATATACACAAAAGTGGTCTATCTAGATATATATATATATATATAATTAAATAATCGCAATACTCATATAAAAAAAAAAAATTATAATTTTATTTTAATGAATTATTACAATATTATTTCTTGAGAAGAACACCGACCTATTATTATTAGGCCTCAAACTGAACTCTGATAATTACTCTGATTTGATTGACGTTCAAGCCTCGGTGTCGAGCTTTTCTAATATGGACTTTAGACTTTAGGGATCTGATCAAATGAAGGGAGAGCTTTTGAGTTGCTGACTTTAATTGTCTTTGCATTTCTCTTGGATTCAAGTGCATTTGCTCTTGGATACAAGTGCTCTTAGATTCTTATAATTTTGTTTATTGCAATCTAATACTTCTGTTTTTCGGGATTGCGAGTCCGAGCTTTGAACGTGGGAACGTGACGATGGTGCAAGGGCTTAAGCAAGGAATGTTTAAACTAGGCAACGGATGTTTAGTCTACCAGTGGGTGACTTATCAGGAGTTTGGGTTTTTCCACTCATGAGGATCATATGACAAACTTATTCTTATCTGGTATCTGTTGAGTACATCCAGAGTAGTGTAGGGTGTGTTTGGGTGTACATGTTGTATGTGTGTTGTGTAGGCATGTGCTTAAGTCTTAGGGACTTATGGATATGTCACTCCCCCAATCATTGAATTTGGCCTGTCCTCAGGTCGATAAATTTGGGTATATCGTAATATTGTTTTCTGGTTGAATTATTTCCTTGACATTAGTTTCAAGGTGCGGATGTTCTTCTTTTTGTTTACAATATTTAACAATAATTTTCTTAGGTATATTTTTAAACTTATATGCTAAATACAGTGTCAAACTAATTATCATGATGACAAAAGTTGTAATGCATATAATTTGGAAAAAGCTGTAATGTTTTACATGGAATTTTATCATTTCTCTTGTTTGTAAGTGATCTATTGGTTCTAAACGTGTTACATTGTTGGTGATATAAATCGTTTGTGTAAAATCTGCTAGATTATTAGAAATTAGGAATTCATCTATTTGCATGGTACAATTTTTAATTTTAATGATGTTGTTTCCTGATATTAATATTTTGTTGTTTGTACAATCTTGATTGACAACTGTTTCAGGAATGTTCCATGTTAAAAGTATATTTGGTTCTATATAATTTATTTGGAAATTTCTATGGGTTTTAATGTATTTGCACTGAGTTTGCTCTTGTTTGATAAGTCCAACAATACATTTGTCGAATATTAATTTATCCGTATCTTTATGAAATACTTGGTTATTGAATATATAGAATTTATCGAATATTTGCTCGGTTAGAATATAATTATGTTCATCTGGGTACGGAACTATTTGAAATATCGGAACTTTAGTGACCTCGCTAGGAACGTGGGATATAATCAAAATTTCGTTTGTGTCTGTCTTGAGCCAAGTTGATGTTTTTATCTTTAGCATTTTCTCCGAATTTACGTGTTTCAAATAATCGTGTTTTAGTAATTTTGGGTTAAAGATTCCTAATCTGGTTAATTGCATACCTAACTCGATATCTTCTATGTATTCTGTAAACTGCTGTAGGTTAAATATCAGTATCGCAATTTGTTGGTTCTGTTCTTTCTCCACCTTTAGCTTATTAATTATTTATATACCGCTGTTGATTACATCGATAATCATGTTTAGATCATGGGTTTTCACGGAGTCTTCTGACATGTTATTAATTTTTTCCTCTAGCTCTTCCCTGTCGTCTTCATCTAATGTACCAAATAAGTATTTATATGCCTTCCCTACTACATTCAAAAGACCTCTTTTGTTTCGGCTAATAATTCTTAATCCATTTATTTCCCGTTTTAGTTGATCTACTAAATATGGTATCTGAGGTACATTGGGATAGTCGTTTGCTTCGGTTACTAAATTTTCAAAAATAAGCATTGTCTTTGTTATGTTTATACTCAAATAGTGGTATTCGTAGCTGGTTGGAATTTCCATCGTTCCGGTTTGGAATATAAGATATCCATACTTCGCACTTATTGGGTTTACCTCGATATTGCTGCATTTGACCATGGTGATGAGTGGTAACATGCAACTAAGCATTATTAGAAATATGTTGTGTACTTGGTCTGGAATTATCGTATTTGCTCTTATTAATCTTTTTTTGTTTCTTGAATTTAGATTTATAATGAACTATTTTCCTGCCGCGGTTTGTTTCCTCAAAATGTTTACTGTCCACTTGTTCAATCCTTCCTGTCTTTTTAAATGGATTGGTGATTTTACTCTTTACGAGTGGAGCCTGTCTATATTTTATATCAACTTCAAAATCATGCCTATTCTTATTGAGATAATCGATCTTATCGATTTTGTTTTGTTCTACATTAAAGTCTGGACTGCCTGCATATAGAAAAATGTCTGCCGGAGATCGTTTGGTACTATTATGTTTAGTTTTATGATTATAGACGTATAAGATTGTTTCGAATCTGGTATACCTATCTTCAATATTTTGTTCACTACCGATGATTCTCAGCTTTTCATTTACGGTCTTGTGAAATCTTTCTATATCAGATACACCATTTTTGCTGGTTGTTACAGAAATTTGTACGCCTTCGGATCTTATCCAGTTTTGTAAAGCTATGCACATAAAAGCTGAATCTTTGTCCGCTTTAATTTCCTGAGGCTTTCCCATATCATTGAATATTTTAGTAATGGCTCTTTTCGCTTCTAGCCAATCTCTACTTTTTACTTCAACTAGTGAGGCAAATTTTGAATAAATATCAATACAAGATAGGAAGATCTGGTTTCCCGTGAGATAAAAATCTATCACGTATTTTTCCCTTGTGTTAAATATTTCTGGTGTTGTTTCATATGTCAATTTTGTGTCTCGATGTTCTGTTTTTGACAGATTGCAGATTTCACATTCATTGATAATATTTTGAATTAGCTTTTGACTATCCGGGTAATACTCGTAGTATTTTTCTTTAAACCAATTAATGGTTTTTTCTATACCTGGATGTAAAACTTCCTTATGTTTCTTTAAGATTAAAGCCTTAAATTCCGGATAAGTTAATATATCAATTAGCTTCGTGGTACATCTCAATAGTTTTGTGAAATTGTTAGGGCTTATGATTTCGGTAAATGCCCTCTGGAAGATCAGAAAATCCTTATCATTAGGGAAGTAAATTGCGCTTTTCTTGGTGCACACATATTCCTTAATGAGAGTTTTGGCGAGTTCAAGTGTCATTTCTTTATAGATTATTTTAATCTTAAGTTTTTGAAAGAAGTGGCTTACACTTGTTGTATCACTGTCGCCTTTTTCTATCTCTATTTGTCTAGAGAAGAAATTGATTGGTCTCTCCGTTATGGATATATAATTTAAATTATCTTCATTAGCACTATGTATAGTTGCGTCTGCGCTGTTTGCGACTTCGCCAGCCATGACTTCTTCTATCTTTGTGCGGGAAAGAGCATCCGCGACATAATTTTCTTTGCCTGGAAGATATTTTATTTTATAATCGAATTCATTAAGTTTGATTTTCCACCTTTGTAATTTCATGTTCGGCTCTTTGATATTATTGAGCCATACCAATGGCTTGTGATCACTCATTATTTCAAATGGCCTGCCGAATAGATATGACCTTAAATATTTTGTCGCCCAAACTATAGCTAACAATTCTTTTTCAATAGTAGCATAGTTGATTTCGTGTTCGTTCAGCGTTCTGCTGGCATAACAAACGGGCTTATGGTTCTGTGGCACTGCACCAATAGCTACATTACTCGCGTCAGTTGTTAGAGAAAAGGGCTTTGAAAAATCAGGGTAGATTAATATCGGATCTGAAGTTATCAAAACCTTTAGTCTTTCGAATGATTCGATGTAGTCTTTACATTTGATATCTATTACAGCACCTTTCTTAGTTTCAGGGTCATGGGTTTAACTATCTTGGCAAAGTTAGGAATGAACTTGCGATAGAATCCACATAATCCCAAAAATGATTTTATCTGTTTAGGTGTCTTAGGTAACGGAAAATTTGTGATTGCATTAGTTTTGTTTGGGTTTGGTTTAATGCCATTTGTTGTGACTATATATCCCAGGAATTCAGTTTCTTTTTTCATGAATTCACATTTGTCTAGCTGCAACTTCAAGTTGGCGTCTCTCAGTTTCTCAAAGACTTTCTTTAGAGATAAAATATGTTCCTCTAATGAAGTGGAGTAAATAATAATATCGTCCAAATAGACTAAACAATCTTTGTAGATTAAATCTTCCAAAAGATTATTCATACATCTCTGAAAAGTAGCTGGAGCATTTTTTAGGCCAAAAGGCCAAATGCCCATGCTTAGTTGAAAAAGCAGTTTTTGCAATAGAATTTTCATCCATCTGGATTTGGTGAAAACCCTTAGCTAGATCAATGGTCGTAAAATATTGGCATCTACCCAATTTATCCAATATCTCATCCATTCGAGGAATGGGATATTTGTCATTAAAAGTTATCTCGTTGAGATTCCTGTAATCAACTACCAACCTAAATTTTTGTTTCCCAGAGGCGTCTGCCTTCTTGGGGACCACCCAAATAGGAGAACAATAAGGGGACTTCGATTTGCGAACGATCCCTTGTTCTATCATTTCTTTGATTTGTTTGATGACTTCTTGGTCAACACTTTGGGGGTACTTATAAGGTTTACGGTATACTGGATCCTGATGTTGAGTCTGGATGACATGTTTAATTGTACTTGTGAAGGTCAAATTTTCGCCTTCCTTGTACTGAATGTCTCTAAATTCGTATAGAACCTTCTTTAAACATTCAATTTCCTCTACATTTAGATGCTCGAGTCTATACTCATTACATTCGCGTAACTCATTGTTGATCGCGAAGTTGACTATATCGTTGTCAACGGACATGGGATCGAGATGTGTTACATCATTGTCCACTGTGTCACTAACAACTTTTGAAATGAGGCATTTTGGTAATGCGGTCTCCTTCTTCTGTTGTTGATGCTTTGGTTTAAGGCACTTAGGTGTGGTCTTAACCTTTTGCATTTTTGGATTGATTTCCTCCACTGGAGCAGAATCATCCTCTTGCTGTGGATCGTGGCATTTAGATGCGGTCTCGCCATTCTTTTCTCCATACAAAAACTTAAAAGTTCTTGAACCTAGAGTTACCGTCTCGTTATCATAATCGATCTTAGCTTTCGTATCCTCTAGATACTTTCGACCTAACAGGAAATCATAATTGTCGAAAAATTTGTGGATATAGAATTTCTGAACAGACGGACATACTGAGGTGGGCTTCATTATTATGCTTTTCTTAAATTTTATTGCCCCTTTAATGGTATACACTGTTTAAATCTTCTTTTTGTTCTTCTAAATTTTCAAAATTTTCTCTTATGATATTGATTGATGAGCCTGTGTCGATCATTCCCTTGTAAATTTTGTTATGATAACCTATTCGCACATGGGGACTGGTACGTCCTCCTGTGTCACTTGAGTGTCCGAGGCAGTTTGATGAAAATTTACATACATTCTGCTTTGGCCACTTTGACTCTCGCGTTGCCTTTTTTAATCGGCTGCTGACCGTTAGTATTATTTGAGGTTGAAGCTTGGAAATTAAGGGAATTGTTAAAAGGATTGTTTTGTTGGGCTTGTGTTAACTCCCTTCTAAACGTGTTATAATTTACCCTTTGACTAACCGGTATTAGATGAGTGGAATACTGATTTTGATTTGTCGTAGGTTGATTCTGATTCATTCCAGGATAATAATTGCTGTAATTGTGATTTCTATTATTGTAATATCTTTGATTATTGCTTTGACTATGATTTCACCTGTTCCTGCGTCTGTTCCCTTCTGATCTATTAGAACGCTGATTTTCTGGACTGGCGTCATAGAGGCCAAGCTCCATTGAAGCTTGTTTTAATTTATAAATAGTATCGATATCTTTGCGTGCCAATGACATATAAATTCTATCCGGCAATTTTTGATCTATTACGGATTTAACAGTTCTTTTTAACATTTCAGTGTAATTTGATTTATCGACAGGGTCGCTTTCTAATTCTAGCTTATCAAACATAATCCAATATTGTGATTCGAGCTTCTCGATGAACTTACAGATGCTTCCGGGGTATGATGTATCCTCCAGTTGTCTTATAAGTGTTATGTAGGGCCTGTGGTCCTTGAATGCCATCGCCAGGGCCGTCTTTGTATCCAGCCATGTATTTACTCTTTCTTGGGTCACGACCTCCAATGCTGCATCCACTAGTAAGCGTTTCACTGCTCCGTAGATATCATGTGCCTGCCTGGCATCTTGGGTAGGGTATAGGTTAAGTAGCTGCTCGACCTGGTTAACAAACACAGACAGTTTGCCAGGTGTGCCATCGTAATAGTTCAGTTCTTTAATTTGATTCAGTAATTGATTTAGGTGGGTTTCCGACAGTTGTGGAACTGCCATGGTGTATTTGTATAGGTTTCTTGATACACGGAGCTTAATTTAAATTTGGTTTTAAATTACGGAATTAAAAATTTGTAATTAATTTTGTTTCCGACCGCACGGGATTTTTTTTAAATTGTTTTCCAGATGTTACTGACCACACGGGATTTTTCTTGAATACTACTTTCACGTAGATTCTTTTGCGGATCTCAAAATAATTTTAGAATCACTGTTTTTAATTCGCCGATCCTGGATAGCTAGTTGTATAGCGTATCCTTCAATGGATCAGTACCGTACTAAGAGGACTCTTTATTTACCAGATCCTACCGACTGCGCCAATTAAATAATCGCAATACTCATATAAAAAAAAAAAAATTATAATTTTATTTTAATGAATTATTACAATATTATTTCTTGAGAAGAACACCGACCTATTATTATTAGGCCTCAAACTGAACTCTGATAATTACTCTGATTTGATTGACGTTCAAGCCTCGGTGTCGAGCTTTTCTAATATGGACTTTAGACTTTAGGGATCTGATCAAATGAAGGGAGAGCTTTTGAGTTGCTGACTTTAATTGTCTTTGCATTTCTCTTGGATTCAAGTGCATTTGCTCTTGGATACAAGTGCTCTTAGATTCTTATAATTTTGTTTATTGCAATCTAATACTTCTGTTTTTCGGGATTGCGAGTCCGAGCTTTGAACGTGGGAACGTGACGATGGTGCAAGGGCTTAAGCAAGGAATGTTTAAACTAGGCAACGGATGTTTAGTCTACCAGTGGGTGACTTATCAGGAGTTTGGGTTTTTCCACTCATGAGGATCATATGACAAACTTATTCTTATCTGGTATCTGTTGAGTACATCCAGAGTAGTGTAGGGTGTGTTTGGGTGTACATGTTGTATGTGTGTTGTGTAGGCATGTGCTTAAGTCTTAGGGACTTATGGATATGTCACTATATATATATATATGTACGTTGGTATAAATGTTTTTTTGCCACTAACCGATTCTCAGATTACTTGAATTGTGCACTTGTTTGGGAAAGTCACTGCTGTTACTTTGTCTTTGCTAATATCCACATAAAAAAAATGCACCGGGTCACTTATTCATGGTTTATTTGTTTGGCCGGCTTTTATGTTATGTTCGGTAGTAGGCAAGTAAGTTTTCATTGACGGATTGTTTTGCTCGATACTTTTGAGTATGATACCGAGGATAGACTTCCCGAGAATAGAATCTCGAAAAGGGAATCTCGAGAATTGAATCTCGAGTATTGAATTAGAGCTGAGCTACTGAGCAACTCCGGACATCGGTCTTCTATGCCAAGTGATCCCACCTAGGAGTCATATTTCTAGATTTCCCCTATTTTGGGAGGCAATACCCCCTCGGTGAACTGTGCCCTTAAATGGAGTAGGATTTCTCTGTGACCTATTGTGGCCGCTGAACTGGTTCTTGTCGACTCTCATTTTCTTTGTCGCGTTCCGTCTGACTCAACGAGATGGTAGTACCCCTTTCCTGCTTTAGATTCTGGTTGAGAATCATCAAAGTTTTATGATCTTACAAAAAGGATGTACGTAACAGGCTCGAAGTGATCAATGCGTTTAAAATCGTACGCTATTCTTTCAGTTGATTTTCCTTCCCTGTTCTCATCAGGCGACCATAAACGTGTGGCTTCGACCCACCATACTCAGCTGACTGCGCTAGCCGGGCTATGTGTAATAATGTAATTTATTTTTTTTTCCAAGAATGCTTCTGCTTTTTTTCCAATACATTTCGCACTAGCACCGGTATCTAGTAGTGCCATTATTTCTACTCCATCACCCTTAGTTTTGGCAAAAAACGGTAGTACGCTCATCTCCGCGTCCACGACTTTTTGCCTAAATCGTCGGTGTTTGGTTATGTTTTTATAAAGTTTTTGTATTCTGCGAGCGTTCCGCGCGATGTTATCCTCTTCCTTGGCTCTGTTGAAAATGCGCTATCGTGCCAATGGATATTACTGCTCTCGTTGTTCTAGGTTCTTATGGGATGAGTAAATCTGCTTGAGCTTGAGGTCATTTACGGATATGACGAATTTGTTTATCGTCATTACCTGTCTTCCGGCAAAAACGACAAGTGGCCTTATGGAATAAAGACGTGCATGGATTTTTGTTTGCAGTGTGTTGGCGGTAGTAACACATAGCAAACCATATCGTGCAAAGAGTTTGCGCACCCAGGCGCTGTTTTGTTGGACTCGCGGCTGTCTCCCGGCTTGCGTTGGAATTCTTTCACAAGGAAACCATCTTTTTTACTGGTCTACTTCGCGTCGGTTGTTCATAATCGCTGAAGGCCTCGGTATACCCTTGTTTCCTCTGCATTAATTCTTTGACCTTCATTAAGTCACTTAAGTCACCCTGGTGAGCGAATAGTAATCAACGTCGTAATCTTCAGCTCGATCCTCTATGAGTTGCCTATACTACTTGCTTGCTGCGCCGACCAGCAGACTATGAAATTCTCTGAAAACTTGCTGTCGACTTATCTTCAGCTCGATCCTCTATGAGTTGCCTATACCACTTGCTTGCTGCGCCGACCAGCAGACTATGGAATTCTCTGAAAACTTGCTGTCGACTTATTCCATATAATTCTTGTTAAAACACTCTGACAACACTTGTTCTGGTGTCGGGTGTCTTGATGCCTCAGAAAGCTATCCGTGGGGTTTCTGGGCGGTCCAGGTGGTGGTGCTATCCTTGGTTGTTCCGTAATGTGTTGTGCGGCTTGTAACTCAGCCACTTTCTTTTTCTGGTCTTTTATTTGGCCATTCATTTCCAATTGCGTATCTCTACTTTGACTTACTAAATCCAACCGATCTTTCTCGCGCCTATCGGCAGCATCAGACCGTTCTTCCGCACTTGCCTGGTACTGCGGAAGCATGCTGGAGCGACCCCTAGGAGGTCCTAGTGGTAAAACCAATACCTCCTTCGGCTGGTAGGATTGAGTGCCTCATATAGTCGGGGGGTGTCTCCCGCATACAGTGAACATTGCTGACTACAACTTGTTATAATAAGGTAGGTAAGTTTGGGTGCTGTTTCGCCATTAATAAGTCTTTCCTCAGTCAAAAATTCCGGTATCTAAGCTCACAAAAAAAAAAAAAATAATTACGCGGAGATATTAGTTGTTGCCCTGACATGGTTACATCCGGCCAACATGCCTCCGTCTTCCACTGCTTAGGGAACTTTTACTAGGTTCCATATGTGAACTGGCCCACCTTTTTCTGGGGAGCTTTTACTAGGTTCCATATGTGAACTGGCCAACCTCTTCCTGGGGAGCTTTTACTAGGTTCCATATGTGAACTGGTCCACCTAAAACAGTGTATGTCCGAGAACCCCCTCCCGCCAGTCTTAGGAAAATCTGGCTGTTTGCGGACTCCACAACCTGCTGCTATTTGACCGATACGTTCGGAAATCCACCACCCGCGGTAGCTTGACCTATACGTTCGAAGTCCACAAAAGTTTTCCTATTTCCCTGGCCACGAGCCTCACAAACGACCCGGCTAAATTTAGTCATAGAAAGTCGTAAAGACTCAAGACTCTCAAACGACCTGGCTCCTTTGCCTAGTACATCGGCAGCGTCGATTTTACGTTTTCCGGTCAGTTCCCCCACCCCCTCTGTACTGGATCGTCAAATGAACGATATACCCGCACCGAACCGCTAAATGCGTTATATCTGCGCTACTACTTTCTTTGGACTCAACTTTCTTGAACAACCTGGCTACTTGACCTAATACGGTGGAAACGTGAGCCACCCACTAATTATATTTACGTTAATTACAAAAAACGACAATCGGCACTTAGTTGGTTGATATTATAACAAGGAAATCGCCCATAATTTTGATTTAAGAATATTCTAAAAAGTAAGTTTTCTATGGCCAAAACAAAGTACCTACGATTTCAAAGGAGGATAAACAAATCTCTCATAATATTGCTTTAAGGATATTTTAAAAAGTAAGTTTTCTAATGCCAAAACAAGAGAGAACGCTATAGTCGAGTTCCCCGACTATCTGATACCCGTTACTCAGCTATTCGAAGTGCGAAGGAGAGTCTTCAGCACATACAGTTTTTGGCGGTTTTGTGGGGGTTAGAGTGGGCGTGGCAAAAAGTTTTTTAGTAAATCGATAGAAATTTACAAGACTAATACAAAAATGGAAAAATATCAAAACATTTTTTAAAAGTGTGGGCGTGGCAGCTTTGGGCGGTTTGTGGGAGTTAGAGAGGGCGTGGCAAAAAAATTTTCGGCAAATCGTTAGAAATTTACAACACTAATACAAAAATGAAAAAATATCGAAACATTTTTCAAAAGTGTGGACGTGGCAGTTTTGGGCGGTTTGTGGGCGTTAGAGTGGGCGTGGCAACATGAATCGACAAACTTGCGCTGCGTCTATGTCCCTGGCTTAATCTCAACTTTCTAGATTCTGTAGTTCCTGAGATCTCGACGTTCATACGGACGGACAGACGGACGGACAGACGGACGGACAGACGGACATGGCCAAATCGACTCGGCTACTGATCCTGATCACGAATATATATACTTTATATGGTCGGAAACGCTTCCTTTTGCCTGTAACATACTTTTCAACGAATCTAGTATACCCTTTTACTCTACGAGTAACGGGTATAAAAATTTGAATTTAAAAACCCAATAGCACGTATGTTTATACAGAATGTTCCTTAAATTTCCTTAACATTAAAATACTTAAAAAAAAAAAAAAAAAAAAAAAAAAAAAAAAAAAAAAAAAAAAAAAAAAAAAAAAAAAAAAAAAAAAAAAAAAAAAAAAAAAAAAAAAAAAATTAAATACAGCATATTGATGTCACAATTAACAAAATGTATCAACATATAATCCATAATAATCGACTGTCGATCTTATTACATACTCTTAGACAAGGCCTCGCTGCCAAAGTACATAGAAAGCACGTCCTGCGACGGCCTCTCTGCCGGCGCTGACGGATTGCATTTGGCTAGCTTGGACTCTTCAAGACCAAGTACAAGGCAGTCGTCAAAAAGTCTTCAACATGTCTTAATTGAATCTTAATCAGTCTTAACAGAAGTTACAAATATACTGGATATCAAACTGAATCTCTCTTTCAATAAAAGTTATATTAAAAATATAAAAAGGCATTACTATTATTACATTAGATTTACCGGGCTTGTAGATGAGTACGCAGTTGTACTCTTCTATTCTTGCTTTCCAACGTTTTAATTTAGCATTGAAATTTCTACTCCCTTGTGCAAACGTCAAAGGTTGATGATCTGTATAAACCCTGACCAATGCAGCGCCATACAAATAAAACCTGAGGTTATCCAATGCCAAGACTATAGCAAGCATCTCCTTCTCTATAGTAGCATAGTTTTCCTCGGTTTTGCGCGAGATATAAGCGATGGGGCGATCCTTTCCCTCAATGTCTTGGGAAAATACAGCCTCAACAGCACAGTTAGACGCGTCTGTGGGCAAATGGAATGGCTTACCGAAGTCAGAAGGTCAGAAAGCTTGCAAAGCTGCGTCAACAAGCTCGACTGTGACCTTTATAGATTGATTTGTTTTAGCCCGAGCGGATTCTCCGCGAGTCAAATTAGTCAAAGGTTTGGCTATTTTGGCATAATCGCGAATAAACTTCCTATAATTCAGTTCCTTGACATTCCTAGAAGGCGCCATACAAATAAAACCTGAGGTTATCCAATGCCAAGACTATAGCAAGCATCTCCTTCTCTATAGTAGCATAGTTTTCCTCGGTTTTGCGCGAGATATAAGCGATGGGGCGATCCTTTCCCTCAATGTCTTGGGAAAATACAGCCTCAACAGCACAGTCCCGAGCGGATTCTCCGCGAGTCAAATTAGTCAAAGGTTTGGCTATTTTGGCATAATCGCGAATAAAATCCTATAATTCAGTTCCTTGAAATATGTAGCTCCACCAAGACTAGCCAACGTAGAGTTAAAGTCCGGGATCGGATACGTGTCAGAAATAGTGACTGCATCTAAGCGTTTGAAATCAATGACTAACCGCCATTGTTTTTCGCCATCCGGTTTTGCCTTCTTCAGCGCGTTACACAATTAGCCATCCCGAATTGTCATCGCAGCTGAAAAACTTGGGACCGAAGTTTCTTATTGGCGGAGACTTCAACGCCAAGCACACTTAGTGGGGCTCCAGTATCATCAACCCTAAGGGCAGCACTCTGCTGAGGTGCGTCAGAGACTTGGGCTGCAATCTGCACACAACGGGGGAGCCAACATACTGGCCCAGCGACCCTAATGGGATACCGGACCTCCTTGATCTAGGCATCCGGCTAAGGTATCTACAGCTGGGTGCTACGTGTTGTGCTCTGACCACAGTATGGTCAGGGTACTACTTAGAACCTCCTTCCTAAGGACTCCCGGAGGCACCAAACTGATTAGGCGAAATACCGACACAACTGTGTTCAGAAGATGGCTGGAGGAAAACGTTGACTCAAATCCGGCTATCAGCACTGGAGGAGACATCGACGATGCCGTTGCTAGTCTTACTGGCAAAATCCACCAGGCGGCAAGAATGGCCACACCCACACCTCGTACCTACAGTGGGAGAACCCAAGTGGCCCGCAGGGATAACCACCTATGGTCGACTGAACTAGCGTCGATGGTATCGGAGAAGAGGAGGTTAAGGAGAGTCTGGCAGTCCAGCAGAGCTCCATCTGACAAGAGGGCTTACAACAGAGCCTGTAAGCAGCTCAAACAGATGCTCCTTGACACGAGGAGCAAGGCGCTTGAGTACCTGGTAGAACTGGAGCCTGGCAGTACTGAGCACAACATTTGGAACGCCACCAAATACCTGAAGAGGCCTGCGCGGAGGGTGCAACCTGTTAAAACAGCTGCAGGTGTATGGTGCCGGTCGAGCCAGGAGAAAGCGGATGCGTTTGCCGACCATCTGGAAACCATCTTCCAGCCATTCACCCTGTGTGACGACGAAGACATTGAAGAGACGACGCAGTTCGTTGACGCAGCTTGCCAGATGGAGCTTCCTATCACAGAGATAGGTAGACAGGAGATCCTGGATGAGATTTCGTGCTTGAAGCCCACCAAATCCCCTGGCCATGACAAAATCGACTACTCCCAGCGAACTGCATAGAGTTCCTCAATGTTCTGATGAACCAATGCTTGAGACTGGGACACTTTCCTTCCCAGTGGGAGTACGCTGCTGTTATCCTCATTCATAAACCGGGCAAGCCAGTAGTCGAGCTAGGCTCATACAGGCCCATCAGTCTGCTCGATATCTTATCGAAAATCCTGGAGAAGCTGTTCCTCAAGAGGCTGCTGCCCATCCTGGAGGAAAAGAGGGTCATCCCCTACCATCAGTTCGGTTTCAGACAAGGGCATAGCGCCATCCAGCAGTGCCACCGGGTCGTCACCAGGGTTTTGGATGCCTTTGAAAATAAGAAATATTGCGCAGCAGTGTTTCTAGATGTGAAGCAGGCTTTTGACAGGGTGTGGCACCTCGGCCTGCTATTTAAGTTGAAACAACAGTTGCCGGCCCCATACTACAAGTTCTCTAATAATGATACTTATTTAGCAATGTTGTTTCAATCACCCTTAACAACTTATGTTGGTCTTTGTGTGGATGTGTTGAGGTATTAACCGTGTGTTGTTTTTTCTTAATATCTGAAGAAAAGGAAAGAAAATTTCTTTAATTTGATTGCAGGCAATGGTTTTTTTTCTCTTACTTTTCGTTTATCATTTATCTGATTTTAACTGATACGGCATACGGCGACATTGATGGACAAGTTTTATATTGAATAGAACTTAGTGGTCCGTATTTTTCTTTTTTGGCGTTAGCCTACTAAGGTGCGGTTGCCACACAATCCACTGGGCAGCTTTTTCGGGTGCCACCGCACCGCTCAGACTATCCAGCAGATTGCCACACGTATTTATCACAGTTTATTTATTTAATCAGTATTCCTTTAAGTGTCAGTTTGACGCTATAAACTTTGTGGGCGTGAGAGTAGGTTACAAGACTAACAAAAATGTGAAAAAATGTCAAAACATTTTTCAAAATTTGGCGGCTTGTGGGCGTGGCAACAAGTTTTTTTGCAAATCGAAAGAAATTTACAAGACTAATAAACAATTGAAAATAATTCAAAACATTCAAAAGTGTGGGCATGTCCGCTTTGGTCAGACTAATAAAAAACAAAATAGAAACAAAAAAAAACCAATTTACAAAAGTGTTAGTTTATGTTGGATTGGGATAATCTCCAGTTGTTTAACTCGGGCGTAGGCAAAAGCCTGCTGACTTAAGTCGAGGCTAGCAACCCCCAGAGCTCCGACTCCAGCGCTGAGCGCGGCGTTAGCGGCAAACGCAAGGCGACGGGCAACCCCGCATAATTGTTGAATAAGTGGCGAAATATGAGCCACACTACGACGGCGGTCTCTAACCCAAAAGTATCATTTGGAAGCGTAGCACATTGCAGTCAGCGCAATCGTCGAGTACGTCGTCGTGTTGATGGATAAGGGCGGGGATCGAAGTCAGCGTTTTTGAAGTGTGCTTTTCAAGAATTGATCGACCGTCAAGTGGCGTAACTGGACGAACGCGCGTAAGAACGACGATCGATAGGGGAGGGGGAAAAGAGTAAGAGCGGCGGTCAATAGAAGTGCGGGGAAAGTGGAGAGAGTTCATATATACTTAATACATACTTTATGTGCTCGGAAACGCTTTCTTCTGCCTGTTACATACTTTTCAACGAGTCTAGTATACCCTTTTAACTTTTTGCCACTTCCACTCTAACGCCCACAAGCCGCCCATTGCTGCCAAGTCCACACTTGAAAAATGTTTCGATACTTTTTCATTTTTTTAATAGTAAAGTCAATTTTTCTCGATTTGTCACGCCCACGCCCACGAAAAAACGGTCTGTTTTGAAATTTCTCCTTCGCACATCGATTAGCTGAGTAACGGGAATCAGATAGTCGGGAAACTCGACTAAAACGTACCAGATTTGTGGGCGTTAGAGTAGGCGTGGCAAAAAATATTTGGCAAATCGAGAAAAACATTAACAAGACTAACAAAAATGTGAAAAAATATCAAAACATTTTTCAAAATTGTGGGCGTGGCAGTTTTGGGAGGCTTGTGGGCGTGGCAAAAAGTTTTTTGCAAATCGAAAGAAATTTACAAGACTAATAAACAAAAAAATATTTGCAAATCTACAGAAACTTACAAAACTAATAAAAACATTAAAAACAAGAGAGAACGCTATAGTCGAGTTCCACGACTATCTGATACCCGTTACTCAGCTATTCGAAGTGCGAAGGAGAGTCTTCAGCACATACAGTTTTTGGCGGTTTTGTGGGCGTTAGAGTGGGAGTGACAAAAAGATTTTTGGCAAATCGATAGAAATTTACAAGACTAATACAAAAATGAAAAAATATCAAAACTTTTTCAAAAGTGTGGGCGTGGCAGCTTTGGGCGGTTTGTGGGGGTTAGAGAGGGCGTGGCAAAAAGTTTTTTGGCAAATCGTTAGAAATTTACAAGACTAATACAAAAATGAAAAAATATCGAAACATTTTTCAAAAGTGTGGACGTGGCAGTTTTAGGCGGTTTGTGGGCGTTAGAGTGGGCGTGACAACATGAATCGACAAACTTGCGCTGCGTCTATGTCCCTGGAGTCTGTATGCTTAATCTCAACTTTCTAGCTTTTGTAGTTCCTGAGATCTCGACGTTCATACGGACAGACGGCCAGACGGCCAGACGGACAGACGGCCAGACGGCCAGACGGACAGACGGCCAGACGGACAGACGGCCAGACGGACAGACGGACGGACAGACGGACTTGGCCAGATCGACTCGGCTACTGATCCTGATCAAGAATATATATACTTTATATGGTCGGAAACACTTCCTTCTGCCTGTTACATACTTTTCAACGAATCTAGTATACCCTTTTACTCTACGAGTAACGGGTATAAATATCAAATCATTACTGAAAGCAGTGGGCGTGACAGATTTGGGCGGTTTGTGGGCGTTAGAGTGGGCGTGGCAGCATGGGTCACCAAACTTGCACTGCGGCTACGTCTCTGGAGTCTGCATGCTCAATCTCAACTTTCTAGCTTTTTAAGTTACTGAGATCTCGACGTTCATACGGACAGACAGACCGACATGGCCAGATCGATGCACGTTTTCTCTACGAGTAACGGCTATAATTATTTCGATTTAATACAAATTAGAAATGCTTTATTAGCTTACATATTACACTTACATGTTTTATTACTGAATAAGGTGGATAATCGAACCCTGCTATGATGACTTCTCGACCCTGCAAGTTTTTAAGTTTGTCCGCAAACAACGATTTTCCGAGTTGAAATCGCTGTTCCGAAGCGAAATATCTGTCGAGCAGTATAATCTGAGAAGGTTTTTCTGCTTTGGGTCCAACATATTTGTTAGTTTTTATATCAAAACTAAGGGCGGAAGAATGATCTCTCACAACAAATAGAATATTTGGTTGATCTAAAATCAGTAGAAAGAAAATTATTATATTAAAAAAAATTTAATTAAAAATAACATTGTTGAAGCAATAGTTTAAGTTAGAAAGAAATATTTGTTAAAATTTTTAATCTTAGATAAGAAATGTAAACATAGCATAACAGCTTACATACGAGCTTAATTGGTAGTTTACTACTCTTCTACTGAGAAGCTTTATGCTAAGAGAAAAATTGGGTATGGCTCGTGTGAGCAGTCGTTTAGCATAGAACCGTAAAGCTGCGCCAAAAAAAAATTTGAAGACCAATTGCAACCGCTGACTTCACATTGGAAAGTTCCCAGCTAGGCTGCTAGATCGGAGTCGCGTTTCAATAGTTTTTACTTGTGAAAACTCTCCCAGGATTTTCAAACTTCACTCATATTTATTTTTTAATATAATAAATTTTTTTTCTACTGTTCTATGGCAGCTTAATTTATATTTAATTATATATTGTCTATAAAACTAGTAAGCTATAACAGTCTACGTCTTTTTTCAATAAATACAATTTTTATACCCGTTACTCGTAGAGTAAAAGGGTATACTAGATTCGTTGAAAAGTATGTAACAGGCAGAAGGAAGTGTTTCCGACCATATAAAGTATATATATTCTTGATCAGGATCAGTAGCCGAGTCGATCTGGCCATGTCCGTCTGTCCGTCCGTCTGTCCGTCCGTATGAACGTCGAGATCTCAGGAACTACAAAAGGTAGAAAGTTGAGACTAAGCATACAGACTCCAGAGACATAGACGCAGCGCAAGTTTGTCGATTCATGTTGCCACGCCCACTGTAACGCCCACAAACCGCCCAAAACTGCCACGTCCACACTTTTGACAAATGTTTCGATATTTTTTCATTTTTGTATTAGTCTTGTAAATTTCTATCGATTTGCCAAAAAACTTTTTGCAACGCCCACTCTAACGCCCACAAAACCGCCAAAAACTGTATGTGCTAAAGACTCTCCTTCGCACTTCGAATAGCTGAGTAACGGGTATCAGATAGTCGGGGAACTCGACTATAGCGTTCTCTCTTGTTTTCCTTTAGTTTTTCGATAATTCGTATGTCAGCTTTATAATATAGTGGTTTCAATTATATAAGCCTGGTGCTTTCCTCGTTGGCACATTGTGTCGCTCGGTCTTCCGTACTAGAAAAACCTGTCAACAGCTCGTTGGGCATGAAGCTGGATACGGCTGGTTGGCTGGAACCTTTTTGAGATTAGAAGCATTTCTTGTAAGTTTTCTACCACACCCTTCGATTTCTACAATGTTATACTGTCTTTCTAACACAGTAAATTCCGTCTTATAGAAGTTTGATGTAAGTTTGTTCGGGAACACTACGTCTTAAAAAATATTTTGTCTTCTTTTGTCGGCTGTCTGCTTTCCCTTAAAGTTTTCTATTATGTCTTTATCTCTTTTCCCAGAGCCCAAGGTTCGCTCGTAGATCTTCCCGACGCCTGGTATTTTGTCACGGATAACCCTGTGGTTATCCTGTTTTGTGGACGCTGCCCCTGTTGTTCCACGTGGGGTTACGTTGTACATAAGGACAAACTTTTGGATTCACTTTGTAGTTTTTCCCATTGGCGTGTGCTATATTTAGGCGTTTTACAAGGGCTCTAATCATGTTTTCAATTTCCCCGTTTGCATGCGGCCAATACGTTGGGGTTGAACAAGTATTCAATGCCGCACGTCTTGCAGTAGTTAGAGAACTCCTCGCTAACGTATTGGCGTCCATTATCCGTCCGTAGGTACTCAGGATATCCCAGTCTACAAAAGATCTCCAATGGGGAACGGATTTCTATTCATTGGGGCAGCGTTTTATTGCTGTATCACCGGGATGTCCTTCGTGGGCTTACTCCAGTATTCTTAATCTCAAAGATGTTGGTATGACTATATGGTTTCCCCTCAAAAGGAGCGGGCCAACCGCTGAGAGCTCGTTACGAAACGGGTATAGGTTTTCTTTTTATGTATCGGCTTCCAGGAGTCCTTCACAAGGCAACTGATTGCGTCTATAATCTCTTCATTCCTCTTTGAAGACTCAGCTATATCAGGGACTGTCATAGATCTTGCGATAGCGTTCTGCACGAGGCCTAGGATGCTGTATTGCGTCCTGAGATCGGTTGGTTCTACTGTAGGCAGTTGACAGCGCATCTGATACGGTGTCTTTTACGGATTTATAGATAACGGTGAACCTATATGCTTGGAGTCGCAGCAGCCACCTTTCCATGCGGGCCGGGGTCTGTGACGTTGGTTTAAAAATAGCTTTTAAGGGTTTGTGATCAGTTACGAGCTCGAAGTACAGACCTGCCAGGTAATAGTAAAATTTCTCCATCACACATTGTGCCAGAGAGCCGATTTTTCGACGAAAATTCAAATTTTTCATAGAAAGGAAACCTGTTTTAATAATAAAATTTGAATAGTATATACTTCGACTAAAATGAATCAAAAGATTTTAGTTGTTTCGATGCATCCCTTAAATTTTGGAAGCCCTTCTAAGTCAGCTGTTTGATTGAATGCGTGCAAAACTAAAAAGCGCTTGAAAAATTTTGTTGACTTGCGAGCGTGCCAAATTTATTGTGGTTTAAACAATTTTCACAAAAATTATGGAAAAGAAGGACCAAGGTATGTAGAATATTTGTATTAAAAAAAATGTCGTTCATGTTTGTTAATGTGTTTTTTCTGTGCGGTTATTCGTGTTGTCCAAAAGTAGAAAAAGGCTTACCTGCTAGCCCGTCTTTTGTGGAGTATAACTAATTTTGTGCCAATTTGTGCCAAAAAGTAATTATGTGCCATTATAGTGCAAAGTGTATATAAACTAATTTTGAAAATCTTGTTTGCTCCTTTTTGCTCCGATGTGTATAATCCTTAATATAACAGCTGTGGTTGTGTGGCTTTTCCCTTTACCAGCTAAGACCAGTCCTCGTGGCTAATTATGTTAAATTTTCAGCCCGGGTCGATGATTACGGGAATTCCACGGCCTCCCACTCGGCATTGTATGATTTTCCTTTCCCAAGAATCGTTTCTTGAGGTCTAGAAGTGCCCACACACATATGATTTTATCTTTATGGCATAAGAGCACAATTTCCAATTTTAAAGATCCGAACGTAAATTTTTGCATTTGCTCACGGAGTTGCAGCAAGAAATTTATAAAGTTCTCCGTTGAGTTATGCTTCAGTAAGGAGTGTTTATTTAGATGGTCGATTAGGATTTTGTAGATGATTTTCTTATTTTCGTCGGTGGGCTCAACCAGCGCACCAGGTAAAGAATATGCTGCTGACTGTAACTGAAATGAAGAGTAGTAGTTTACTCAGGATCGCCCTGTCGATCGTCCCTATAGGTGGGGTTTATCCTGTCTAGGTCCTGTTATTCTGGGGGCTGGTGCAGGATTGAGTCCTCCTTCCTCTCGGCACTCTTCTTTTGACCGAAGTTCTTGGCGTTTAAGACAGTCTTCACTTGAGGAAGATACCGCCTGAGTATAGACTTCCCGAGAATAAAATCGCGAGGATGGAATGTCGAGAAGGAAAGCTCGATAATTGAATCTCGGGATTGAGTCCCGAATACTGACTCTCGTGTATTGAGTCCCGACTACTGACTCTCGAGTATTGACTCTCGATTATTGACTCTCTCTACTCTCCAACTTTTGGCTGTGCGTGTGTAAACTTGAACTGTGCCCCGAACTGGTGTGGGTTTTCTTTTCTTTCTGCAACCTTTTGCGGCCGCTGAACTGGTCATCGTTGGCACACCGTGTCGCTCAATCTTCCGTTCTAGAAAAACCTGTCAACAGCTCGTTGGGCATAAGGCTGGA
Organism: Drosophila teissieri; assembly: GCF_016746235.2. Lineage (NCBI taxonomy): Eukaryota > Metazoa > Arthropoda > Insecta > Diptera > Drosophilidae > Drosophila > Drosophila teissieri. The sequence continues at coordinate 24,405,997 of NC_053029.1, read as the reverse complement.
TACGGCTGGTTGGCTGGAAACTTTTTAAGATTAGAAGCATTTCTTGTAAGTTTTCTACCACACCCTTCGATTTCTACAATGTTATACTGTCTTTTTAACACAGTAAATTCCGTCTTATCGATGTTTGATGTAAGTTTTTCCGGGAACACTACGTTTTAAAAAATATTTTATCTTCTTTTATCGGCTGTCTGCTTTCCCTTAAATTTTTCTATTATGTCTTTATCTCTTTGCCCAGAGCCCAAGGTTCGCTCGTAGATCTTCCCGATGCCTGGTATTTTGTCACGGATAACCCTGTGGTTATCCTGTTTTGTGGACGCAGCCCCTGTTGTTCCATGTGGGGTTACGTTGTACATAAGGACAAACTTTTGGATTCACTCTTTGTAAGTTTTCCCATTGGCCTGTGCTATATTTAGGTTACGGTAACATAAGGACAAACTTTTGGATTCACTCTTTGTAAGTTTTTCCATTGGCCTGTCCTATATTTAGGCGTTTTACAAGGGCGCTAATCATGTTTTCAATTTCCCCGTTTGCATGCGGCCAATACGGTGGGGTTGAACAAGTGTTCAATGCCTCACGTCTTGCAGTAGTTAGAGAACTCCTCGCTACCGTATTGGCGTCCATTATCCGTCCGTAGGTACTCAGGATATCCCAGTCTACAAAAGATCTCCAATGGGGAACGAATTTCTATCTGTTTATGTGAGGGGCCACTGTATGGCCTCTACGAACAAAGCTTTCGCTCTCGTCCGCGCTCGCCCCTCTTGTCCGCACTTACGCTCTCGCTTTCATCCGAGCTCGCGCTCTCCAAGCTCACCCGAGCCCGCTTTAGCGATGTAAAGCGGGTAAGAGCACCGCTCTAGATTTAAGCTACAGGCAGTCTTATGTATGCACCCGAATAAATCAGACTTATGCCCACGACGCCCCCGCCTCTTGTGCTTCTTCTTCGGTGGTTCTTGTTCGACATTTCGTTTTGCGCCGTGGGAAATTTTCCCCAACTTTGATCAATTGCTCAGCTTATCTCTGGAGGACGACGCTCCCTACAAACATTGGTCCTTCGAGCCGGATATTCTTCTGCCAGCTGTTCCTGGCTATTTGTTCCGCCAAGATAAGTATGAGCCTTCTTTAATTTTCTCACTGCCGGTCTTCAGCAGATCTCCGAACATTTAATTTCGGTCGCACTGCTATAAGACTATTTTCCGTATCAATTCCACATACGTGAATTTTCCGACACATTGGAAGATGAGAAACTCTGTTTTCCTCATCGATCGACATTTTCCTTTCCCGTCTTCGCTGTGTTCCATTCTTTTTCCGTACATCAACGAACAAACGGTCATATATGTATGTATGTAACATACATATGAACATCATACATATCCCCATATGTTCATATGATCATACATCATACATACATGTAGAATATTTATTGTTTAGCACAATTGTTTATCTTAGTAATAATTTGATATTATAATAGTTTGCCATTATATTGGGTATTTAATAAAAAGGTGACTCATGCCAACACTTCTTGATCTCCGGACATACGACGACTACACAACTTTGTTTACTCCAAACATTACTTGAAATGGCGTCTTCTTTGTGGAGCAATGAATATGGGCTTTGATCGCTTTCTGCACCTGGGATACATGCTTGTACCACTTTGAAGTATCATCAATTGATAACTTGCTGATTATTGATAGAACGCATCTGTTGACTCGCTCTATCTGACCGTTGGCACGAGCAACTCCTGTTGTTGTCCAAACGTGTTCAATACCATTTGACTTGGTATATTCTTCAAAGCTGTTTGAGGTAAATGCCACGCCCCTGTCACTGATAATGCGTAGCGGCTGACCAAAAATATTAGACCATTCCTCCAACTTTTTTACAACTTCATCGGTGCCGGTGCTCTTAGTGGTGAAAAGCCATACAAATTTGAAAATCCATCTACGTCTGCAAATATGTATTTGTAGCCCTTTGACGTTGAATCCATGGGCCCCAAGTGATCGATGTGGAGGGTATGAAGTGGCTTATCTCCCTTATCAATTCAGTTCAAAAATACTTCTGGCTTTCCCAACTTCTTGTTGACAATAATGCACTTGACGCAAGTGTTAATCAGTTGGGCTACTTTTCGTTCCATATGTGGTATCCAGAACTGCTGCTGTAGTGTGTGAATTGTTTTTTGCAATGCATAATGGCCAACACTGTGTGCATCCGCTATAACTTCATGATCCATTGTTTTGGGTACGACCAACAAGTCACAGCCGTTCATGGTTTTGTATACAAATCCACCTTTCAGCTTAAAATTTTCATACGGCTGGAATTTTAATATTTCTGCTATAGCTTTAATGTAGTTATCCTTTTCCTGGGCAACTTTTAATCTAGCTGCAACTTCTGAAGTTATGGCAAAAACATCTTGTGGATATCTGCTGAGACTGTCAACGTGCTTCTTCCTGCTGCCGGAGCGATGCTCGACTTCGGAATTAAAGTCCTGCAGAGCAAGTATCCATTGTGCAACTTCTCGTGGCACCTCTTTTTTCTTATTGTTTGCAAAATAGCAGCGCAACCTGTCACCAACTTGAAATGTATGCCTAGCAGGACGTAGCGTAATTTCTTCACGGCAAGATATTCTGATTTAACCTCCAGAATGTAGTTGTGGGGCTTTGAATCGCTCTGTCTTTTTGTTCAATAAAATACTGGATGCTGCTGCTTGTCAAACTCCTGTGTCAATACTGCACCAAATCCATCTTTGGACGCGTCAGTATGTAGCTCAGTTGGGGCCTCTCGGTAGTATATGCTTAGTACAGGTTCTGATGACAATGAATTTTTTAAACAGCTTACAGCGTTTAGTTCTTCTGCCTCCATCTTGAAAACCACGTCTTTTTTTAGCAAGTTAGTTAACGGGCGAGCGACCTGAGCGTAATCTCGTAACCTCCTGCTTAATCAAGTCTTCAAATACGCAACTGACAAAACGATTGAAAACGGCCGGCAAGTTGCAAAAACCATACGGCGCTCGATTGAATTCAAAAAGCCCTTCATTGGTTATGAACGCTATAAACTTGCGGCTGGACTCCTCAATTGGTACGTGGAGGATGCTATTCTCCAATGTATTCTACGAATACATTTGCGGGCTGAAGCTGTTCCAGCACATCATCCATGCGTGGCACTGGGAAGCAGTACTTAAGTACCATACTATTTAATTGACGAAAGTCAACGCAGATTCTTTCCGTGCCATACTTCTTCTTGACCACGACGACTCGACTGGCAAAGTTCGATGAAGATTTGCGCACAATGCCATCCTGCAACCAGGCGTCAACTTGTTTTCTGATCGACTCGGATTCCACAGCTGAGTGACGGCTTGGTTGATGACGAAATGGTTTTGTACGCTCCTTTAGCACGATCTTCATCGACACCGGGCATTCAGCGTAGTTATCGGCTGGCTTGTACTCTGCTATCATTGACTCGATCATCGGCTTGTACTGTGGGGGAGCATCTATGTTATTACCAGTCTCAACAATATTGGACATACTTAGCGCTTTTGATTCAGCGTATTCTGGCCGCGCTGACGCCTTTGTAAAGATGAATTCTCCGTCATTCAAAGTCACGCAGAACTGCGATGCAAAGTCAAAGCCAAGTATTACGTCGTTCTCGATGTGATTGTTTGGTATCACAACAAACTTTTGTATGTCTTCGATCCCGTCAATGTGTACTCTGCCCATAAATGAACCTAGCGGTTGCGTCTTAGCGTTTCCAAGGCCTCGTAGAACGGAATAACACTTCTGCATCACAGTACTTTGAAGTTTATTGTACAAAGACTGACATACGATTGACACATTGGATCCTGTGTCCACAAGGCAGGCGACCTCTGTACCGTTCAGCAAAACTACTTTCAAGCGCTTAGTATCTTTTACGACTTGAAAACTTTTTACCGCTTGCAAGAGTCGCAGCAAGAAATTTATAAAGTTCTCCGTTGAGTTATGCTTCAGTAAGGAGTGTTTATTTAGATGGTCGATTAGGATTTTGTAGATGATTTTCTTATTTTCGTCGGTGGGCTCAACCAGCGCACCAGGTAAAGAATATGCTGCTGACTGTAACTGAAATGAAGAGTAGTAGTTTACTCAGGATCGCCCTGTCGATCGTCCCTAGAGGTGGGGTTTATCCTGTCTAGGTCCTGTTATTCTGGGGGCTGGTGCAGGATTGAGTCCTCCTTCCTCTCGGCACTCTTCTTTTGACCGAAGTTCTTGGCGTTTAAGACAGTCTTCACTTGAGGAAGATACCGCCTGAGTATAGACTTCCCGAGAATAAAATCGCGAGGATGGAATGTCGAGAAGAAAAGCTCGATAATTGAATCTCGGGATTGAGTCCCGAATACTGACTCTCGTGTATTGAGTCCCGACTACTGACTCTCGAGTATTGACTCTCGATTATTGACTCTCTCTACTCTCCAACTTTTGGCTGTGCGTGTGTAAACTTGAACTGTGCCCCGAACTGGTGTGGGTTTTCTTTTCTTTCTGCAACCTTTTGCGGCCGCTGAACTGGTCATCGTTGGCACACCGTGTCGCTCAATCTTCCGTTCTAGAAAAACCTGTCAACAGCTCGTTGGGCATAAGGCTGGATACGGCTGGTTGGCTGGAAACTTTTTAAGATTAGAAGCATTTCTTGTAAGTTTTCTACCACACCCTTCGATTACTGTTATACTGTCTTTTTAACACAGTAAATTCCGTCTTATCGATGTTTGATGTAAGTTTTTCCGGGAACACTACGTTTTAAAAAATATTTTATCTTCTTTTATCGGCTGTCTGCTTTCCCTTAAATTTTTCTATTATGTCTTTATCTCTTTGCCCAGAGCCCAAGGTTCGCTCGTAGATCTTCCCGATGCCTGGTATTTTGTCACGGATAACCCTGTGGTTATCCTGTTTTGTGGACGCAGCCCCTGTTGTTCCATGTGGGGTTACGTTGTACATAAGGACAAACTTTTGGATTCACTCTTTGTAAGTTTTCCCATTGGCCTGTGCTATATTTAGGTTACGGTAACATAAGGACAAACTTTTGGATTCACTCTTTGTAAGTTTTTCCATTGGCCTGTCCTATATTTAGGCGTTTTACAAGGGCGCTAATCATGTTTTCAATTTCCCCGTTTGCATGCGGCCAATACGGTGGGGTTGAACAAGTGTTCAATGCCTCACGTCTTGCAGTAGTTAGAGAACTCCTCGCTACCGTATTGGCGTCCATTATCCGTCCGTAGGTACTCAGGATATCCCAGTCTACAAAAGATCTCCAATGGGGAACGGATTTCTATTCATTGGGGCAGCGTTTTATTGCTGTATCACCGGGATGTCCTTCGTGGGCTTACTCCAGTATTCTTAATCTCAAAGATGTTGGTATGACTATATGGTTTCCCCTCAAAAGGAGCGGGCCAACCGCTGAGAGCTCGTTACGAAACGGGTATAGGTTTTCTTTTTATGTATCGGCTTCCAGGAGTCCTTCACAAGGCAACTGATTGCGTCTATAATCTCTTCATTCCTCTTTGAAGACTCAGCTATATCAGGGACTGTCATAGATCTTGCGATAGCGTTCTGCACGAGGCCTAGGATGCTGTATTGCGTCCTGAGATCGGTTGGTTCTACTGTAGGCAGTTGACAGCGCATCTGATACGGTGTCTTTTACGGATTTATAGATAACGGTGAACCTATATGCTTGGAGTCGCAGCAGCCACCTTTCCATGCGGGCCGGGGTCTGTGACGTTGGTTTAAAAATAGCTTTTAAGGGTTTGTGATCAGTTACGAGCTCGAAGTACAGACCTGCCAGGTAATAGTAAAATTTCTCCATCACACATTGTGCCAGAGAGCCGATTTTTCGACGAAAATTCAAATTTTTCATAGAAAGGAAACCTGTTTTAATAATAAAATTTGAATAGTATATACTTCGACTAAAATGAATCAAAAGATTTTAGTTGTTTCGATGCATCCCTTAAATTTTGGAAGCCCTTCTAAGTCAGCTGTTTGATTGAATGCGTGCAAAACTAAAAAGCGCTGGAAAAATTTTGTTGACTTGCGAGCGTGCCAAATTTATTGTGGTTTAAACAATTTTCACAAAAATTATGGAAAAGAAGGACCAAGGTATGTAGAATATTTGTATTAAAAAAAATGTCGTTCATGTTTGTTAATGTGTTTTTTCTGTGCGGTTATTCGTGTTGTCCAAAAGTAGAAAAAGGCTTACCTGCTAGCCCGTCTTTTGTGGAGTATAACTAATTTTGTGCCAATTTGTGCCAAAAAGTAATTATGTGCCATTATAGTGCAAAGTGTATATAAACTAATTTTGAAAATCTTGTTTGCTCCTTTTTGCTCCGATGTGTATAATCCTTAATATAACAGCTGTGGTTGTGTGGCTTTTCCCTTTACCAGCTGAGACCAGTCCTCGTGGCTAATTATGTTAAATTTTCAGCCCGGGTCGATGATTACGGGAATTCCACGGCCTCCCACTCGGCATTGTATGATTTTCCTTTCCCAAGAATCGTTTCTTGAGGTCTAGAAGTGCCCACACACATATGATTTTATCTTTATGGCATAAGAGCACAATTTCCAATTTTAAAGATCCGAACGTAAATTTTTGCATTTGCTCACGGAGTCGCAGCAAGAAATTTATAAAGTTCTCCGTTGAGTTATGCTTCAGTAAGGAGTGTTTATTTAGATGGTCGATTAGGATTTTGTAGATGATTTTCTTATTTTCGTCGGTGGGCTCAACCAGCGCACCAGGTAAAGAATATGCTGCTGACTGTAACTGAAATGAAGAGTAGTAGTTTACTCAGGATCGCCCTGTCGATCGTCCCTAGAGGTGGGGTTTATCCTGTCTAGGTCCTGTTATTCTGGGGGCTGGTGCAGGATTGAGTCCTCCTTCCTCTCGGCACTCTTCTTTTGACCGAAGTTCTTGGCGTTTAAGACAGTCTTCACTTGAGGAAGATACCGCCTGAGTATAGACTTCCCGAGAATAAAATCGCGAGGATGGAATGTCGAGAAGGAAAGCTCGATAATTGAATCTCGGGATTGAGTCCCGAATACTGACTCTCGTGTATTGAGTCCCGACTACTGACTCTCGAGTATTGACTCTCGATTATTGACTCTCTCTACTCTCCAACTTTTGGCTGTGCGTGTGTAAACTTGAACTGTGCCCCGAACTGGTGTGGGTTTTCTTTTCTTTCTGCAACCTTTTGCGGCCGCTGAACTGGTCATCGTTGGCACACCGTGTCGCTCAATCTTCCGTTCTAGAAAAACCTGTCAACAGCTCGTTGGGCATAAGGCTGGATACGGCTGGTTGGCTGGAAACTTTTTAAGATTAGAAGCATTTCTTGTAAGTTTTCTACCACACCCTTCGATTTCTACAATGTTATACTGTCTTTTTAACACAGTAAATTCCGTCTTATCGATGTTTGATGTAAGTTTTTCCGGGAACACTACGTTTTAAAAAATATTTTATCTTCTTTTATCGGCTGTCTGCTTTCCCTTAAATTTTTCTATTATGTCTTTATCTCTTTGCCCAGAGCCCAAGGTTCGCTCGTAGATCTTCCCGATGCCTGGTATTTTGTCACGGATAACCCTGTGGTTATCCTGTTTTGTGGACGCTGCCCCTGTTGTTCCACGTGGGGTTACGTTGTACATAAGGACAAACTTTTGGATTCACTTTGTAGTTTTTCCCATTGGCGTGTGCTATATTTAGGCGTTTTACAAGGGCTCTAATCATGTTTTCAATTTCCCCGTTTGCATGCGGCCAATACGTTGGGGTTGAACAAGTATTCAATGCCGCACGTCTTGCAGTAGTTAGAGAACTCCTCGCTAACGTATTGGCGTCCATTATCCGTCCGTAGGTACTCAGGATATCCCAGTCTACAAAAGATCTCCAATGGGGAACGAATTTCTATCTGTTTATGTGAGGGGCCACTGTATGGCCTCTACGAACAAAGCTTTCGCTCTCGTCCGCGCTCGCCCCTCTTGTCCGCACTTACGCTCTCGCTTTCATCCGAGCTCGCGCTCTCCAAGCTCACCCGAGCCCGCTTTAGCGATGTAAAGCGGGTAAGAGCACCGCTCTATATTTAAGCTACAGGCAGTCTTATGTATGCACCCGAATAAATCAGACTTATGCCCACGACGCCCCCGCCTCTTGTGCTTCTTCTTCGGTGGTTCTTGTTCGACATTTCGTTTTGCGCCGTGGGAAATTTTCCCCAACTTTGATCAATTGCTCAGCTTATCTCTGGAGGACGACGCTCCCTACAAACATTGGTCCTTCGAGCCGGATATTCTTCTGCCAGCTGTTCCTGGCTATTTGTTCCGCCAAGATAAGTATGAGCCTTCTTTAATTTTCTCACTGCCGGTCTTCAGCAGATCTCCGAACATTTAATTTCGGTCGCACTGCTGTAAGACTATTTTCCGTATCAATTCCACATACGTGAATTTTCCGACACATTGGAAGATGAGAAACTCTGTTTTCCTCATCGATCGACATTTTCCTTTCCCGTCTTCGCTGTGTTCCATTCTTTTTCCGTACATCAACGAACAAACGGTCATATATGTATGTATGTAACATACATATGAACATCATACATATCCCCATATGTTCATATGATCATACATCATACATACATGTAGAATATTTATTGTTTAGCACAATTGTTTATCTTAGTAATAATTTGATATTATAATAGTTTGCCATTATATTGGGTATTTAATAAAAAGGTGACTCATGCCAACACTTCTTGATCTCCGGACATACGACGACTACACAACTTTGTTTACTCCAAACATTACTTGAAATGGCGTCTTCTTTGTGGAGCAATGAATATGGGCTTTGATCGCTTTCTGCACCTGGGATACATGCTTGTACCACTTTGAAGTGTCATCAATTGATAACTTGCTGATTATTGATAGAACGCATCTGTTGACTCGCTCTATCTGACCGTTGGCACGAGCAACTCCTGTTGTTGTCCAAACGTGTTCAATACCATTTGACTTGGTATATTCTTCAAAGCTGTTTGAGGTAAATGCCACGCCCCTGTCACTGATAATGCGTAGCGGCTGACCAAAAATATTAGACCATTCCTCCAACTTTTTTACAACTTCATCGGTGCCGGTGCTCTTAGTGGTAAAAAGCCATACAAATTTGAAAATCCATCTACGTCTGCAAATATGTATTTGTAGCCCTTTGACGTTGAATCCATGGGCCCCAAGTGATCGATGTGGAGGGTATGAAGTGGCTTATCTCCCTTATCAATTCAGTTCAAAAATACTTCTGGCTTTCCCAACTTCTTGTTGACAATAATGCACTTGACGCAAGTGTTAATCAGTTGGGCTACTTTTCGTTCCATATGTGGTATCCAGAACTGCTGCTGTAGTGTGTGAATTGTTTTTTGCAATGCATAATGGCCAACACTGTGTGCATCCGCTATAACTTCATGATCCATTGTTTTGGGTACGACTAACAAGTCACAGCCGTTCATGGTTTTGTATACAAATCCACCTTTCAGCTTAAAATTTTCATACGGCTGGAATTTTAATATTTCTGCTATAGCTTTAATGTAGTTATCCTTTTCCTGGGCAACTTTTAATCTAGCTGCAACTTCTGAAGTTATGGCAAAAACATCTTGTGGATATCTGCTGAGACTGTCAACGTGCTTCTTCCTGCTGCCGGAGCGATGCTCGACTTCGGAATTAAAGTCCTGCAGAGCAAGTATCCATTGTGCAACTTCTCGTGGCACCTCTTTTTTCTTATTGTTTGCAAAATAGCAGCGCAACCTGTCACCAACTTGAAATGTATGCCTAGCAGGACGTAGCGTAATTTCTTCACGGCAAGATATTCTGATTTAACCTCCAGAATGTAGTTGTGGGGCTTTGAATCGCTCTGTCTTTTTGTTCAATAAAATACTGGATGCTGCTGCTTGTCAAACTCCTGTGTCAATACTGCACCAAATCCATCTTTGGACGCGTCAGTATGTAGCTCAGTTGGGGCCTCTCGGTAGTATATGCTTAGTACAGGTTCTGATGACAATGAATTTTTTAAACAGCTTACAGCGTTTAGTTCTTCTGCCTCCATCTTGAAAACCACGTCTTTTTTTAACAAGTTAGTTAACGGGCGAGCGACCTGAGCGTAATCTCGTAACCTCCTGCTTAATCAAGTCTTCAAATACGCAACTGACAAAACGATTGAAAACGGCCGGCAAGTTGCAAAAACCATACGGCGCTCGATTGAATTCAAAAAGCCCTTCATTGGTTATGAACGCTATAAACTTGCGGCTGGACTCCTCAATTGGTACGTGGAGGATGCTATTCTCCAATGTATTCTACGAATACATTTGCGGGCTGAAGCTGTTCCAGCACATCATCCATGCGTGGCACTGGGAAGCAGTACTTAAGTACCATACTATTTAATTGACGAAAGTCAACGCAGATTCTTTCCGTGCCATACTTCTTCTTGACCACGACGACTCGACTGGCAAAGTTCGATGAAGATTTGCGCACAATGCCATCCTGCAACCAGGCGTCAACTTGTTTTCTGATCGACTCGGATTCCACAGCTGAGTGACGGCTTGGTTGATGACGAAATGGTTTTGTACGCTCCTTTAGCACGATCTTCATCGACACCGGGCATTCAGCGTAGTTATCGGCTGGCTTGTACTCTGCTATCATTGACTCGATCATCGGCTTGTACTGTGGAGAAGCATCTATGTTATTACCAGTCTCAACAATATTGGACATACTTAGCGCTTTTGATTCAGCGTATTCTGGCCGCGCTGACGCCTTTGTAAAGATGAATTCTCCGTCATTCAAAGTCACGCAGAACTGCGATGCAAAGTCAAAGCCAAGTATTACGTCGTTCTCGATGTGATTGTTTGGTATCACAACAAACTTTTGTATGTCTTCGATCCCGTCAATGTGTACTCTGCCCATAAATGAACCTAGCGGTTGCGTCTTAGCGTTTCCAAGGCCTCGTAGAACGGAATAACACTTCTGCATCACAGTACTTTGAAGTTTATTGTACAAAGACTGACATACGATTGACACATTGGATCCTGTGTCCACAAGGCAGGCGACCTCTGTACCGTTCAGCAAAACTACTTTCAAGCGCTTAGTATCTTTTACGACTTGAAAACTTTTTACCGCTTGTAGACAATTTGAAGATATATGACCGCTGCCTGCACATTTAAAACATTTTGTTTCTGCCTTGCAGTCTTTTCTCATGTATTCATTAGAGCCGCAGTTCTAGCAACAAATACATTATCCATAGGTTACATTTTTCTGCCACCACTGTATTGCTTTTGCGGTTTTTCGATAACACACTTGCTCTCGTACAACACATATTTTTACAACAGTTCGCTGTATGATTTGCTGCCGTACCATGCAAATTTGAACTCGCTTTTAATATCCAGCCCGTCAACTATATAAGCGATAATAGACTCAACATCGATTTGTCCAAGCGCTGCAATTTGTTTCATTGTTATATAATGATCCCATACATCCCAATACATATGTACACAATTATATGTCGACGCAATTCTAACTCCGCGAATTTGCAAGTGAATCTCACACAGTGAGAAAAAAAAGGCATAATTAATATCGACCAACTTGTGTGCACTGTCTTCGGGAATTTCCTTGTTCGCCGGACAGTCCGCCGCGTTTGCGATATTTTTTTTCTCACCTTGGTTTTTCCCCACATAATTTTTCTGTCCTTTTACAGACATTAAATACAGTCCACTTCTCTATGCTCTACTGTGCCCATACATATGCATGCATGCCCATATTCCGTATACGTATATTATCGGCTATTTTTCCAGGTACCAATCTCCGCTAATAAATTATTAAATTACGAATAAATATATTTAATAAATTTAAAAAAATAATAATAATAAATTATTGATTCACGAATTAATATATTTAATAAATTTTAAAAAAATAAATTATCAAATAACGAATTAATATAGATACAAACTAAAAGCGAGGCAAAAACAACAACATTATTACAAATCCATAAGGGCGGGACCGCGATTGTTTTTTGTCCAGTTTCGAGTTAACCGCTGCAGAGGCCGCGGTGTTGTTGTTGTTTGTTCTCCCTCTATCTTCCTTCCCTTACGCACACACTGCTTGCCGACGGCATAACAGCCAAGGTTTCAATTCCACCGTTCCGGCTTCGGAACCGATCCGGCTTCTTTAGTTTGAGAATAAGTGAATTTTTGCTATTACTATTTTCTGAATTATTATACCCGTTACTCGTAGAGTTAAAGGGTATACTAGATTCGTTGAAAAGTATGTAACAGGCAGAAGGAAGCGTTTCCGACCATATAAAGTATATATATTCTTGATCAGGATCAGTAGCCGAGTCGATCTGGCCATGTCCGTCTGTCCGTCCGTCTGTCCGTCTGTCTGTCCGTCCGTATGAACGTCGAGATCTCAGGAACTACAAAAGCTACAAAGTTGAGATTAAGCATACAGACTCCAGCGCAAGTTTGTCGATTCATGTTGCCCACTCTAACGCCCACAAACCGCCTAAAACTGCCACTCCCACATTTTTGAAAAAGGTTTTGATATTTTTCATTTTTGTATTAGTCTTGTAAATTTCTATCGATTTGCTAAAAAACTTTTTGCCACGCCCACTATAACGCCCACAAACCGCCAAAAACTGCCACGCCTACACTTTTGAAAAATGTTTTGATATTTTTTCATTTTTGTATTAGTCTTGTAAATTTTTATCGATTTCCCAAAAAACTTTTTGACACGCCCACTCTAACGCCCACAAACCGCTAAAAACTCTCCTTCGAATTTCCAGTAGCTGAGTAACGGGTATCAGATAGTCGGGGAACTCGACTATAGCGTTCTCTCTTGTTAATTAATTATTTTCGAATCACGGGACAAGATCAACCCTTCGTGGACCTAATTTGGGTTTCTGACCCAACAGAATATAAGAAAGATCAACGTCCGAGCAACGAAATATTAATATTTTTATTCATAATCATGTCCGACGACATCGGGATCTTTTTGGACACTCCCGTTTCCAATTCTGTTGTCCATTCCGCATAGGGCACCATCCGCCCGCGCAACTTTCGCCAGTTTCGGAAACGCTCCGGAGCCGCGGCGCACATTTATTTGTGTGACAAAGGTCGTGTCATCGTCGGTCGCCGCCGGTGAGTATATTTTTTTTGCCCGTTGGTGGTTGGAGTCAGGATTTTTGCGGGCAAGCGTTTTCTAAATAATTTTTTGACTTTTTCCGCCGTTCTAAAATAACCCAGTTCTTTCAACCGTCTTCAGCGGCCGCATGCCATATGGCTGTTCACGCAATTCGTCTCTTCTTTCGCCGACGACAAGCTGTTCGCGCCAAGAGCATAAGTGTGACCGTCTGGCCGCGTCTTCCAAGGCATCTGTTGCCCAAGTCAGATGACAAGCCCTGATCAGCAGAAGTCAATTCTGAGAATGCCCACGGGAGACGACAAGAAAGCGCATACGATCCCTTCGATCCGCTTGGACAGGTCCCAATCCACATCTCCGCGGCCGTCTCAGTTAAAGCCAAAGGCTACCATTCAAAGGGCAAAAAGAGACCGGGGTCTCCCGGTCCCTCATCAAGGTTGACTCAATCGGTCGCAAAAATGGCGCAAAGTGCGGTAGATGTCGCCCTAAAAAGGTTCATTGCCACGACGGACCGAGCTAGCTTATTCGAAGCTAACTTCCACACTCTGGCCGCCTCGGAACCTGAGAGATTTTCGCGGCAAATGTGCCGAGTCCATCTGGACGAAATCCGGGCCTTATGGGAAATGTAAAGAAAGGATATGAAAAATCGGGAGAGTTTTCCCGAGGAAAATTTATTAAAAAATTGGGACTGGCGGCTAGCAGCCTAGCTGGGAAATTTCCACCGAAAGAAAAAGACGCGAGGTTCGGTCCAAATATGTTTATTGCGCGGGCGCAGCCAGCAGCTTCGACTTCAGTTTTACGACCCTCTTGTCGCGAGCAGCATCCGAACATTCTGATCCGACAAAGGGCGAAAGCTTATCAGTGCGCTCAAGCTAGCGCATAGTCGAGTGGTTTAGATCAACCTGATAAGCTTTTTACAATTCATTTGCTTACATTTTCATTTCATTTAGAATTCATATTTAACAATAACTAGGCTTACATATAACTTATATTTAACAATGAAAACTTAAACTAGGCTATGATAGCTGCTCCGATCTCCTTTCCGTGTCCGACCACCTTCACAGTGCTGGAATCCAAATACAGCTACTGTTATTCCGTCTATTCGAGGTGTGTTGCCAAACTTCAGGAGATAATAGAAAAGGCAGCCGTCTAGTCTACTCAGACTTCCGTTAGTGTTCACATACCTTCGACGACAGGGTGTCGCCTACCGCCAGTGGACACCGAAGTTTTCGCTGGTGATTATCTTCGGTGGCCCACATTCCGAGACCTTTTCACTGCGATATATATCCAAAATCCCCGTCTCACACCGGTGGAAAGGTTGTTTCACCTGCTTGCCAAGACGAGTGGCGATGCACACGCGATTGTGTTAAAGGCACCGGTGACGAATGAAGGGTTTAGTTCAGCGTGGCGAGGCCTCACGGATCGCTATGAAAATAGACGCTTGTTGGTTAACAGCCACTTGAAGATTTTAAACAGCCTCCCAACTGTCCACCAAGAGTCCGGGACCGCCTTAAAAGACTTACAGAGCACAATTCAAAGCTGTTTGACAGCCTTGAAGACGTTCTCCATTCCAGTCGTCTTCGTCTGCGACAGTCGGGACTCGGCCCGCACCTATTCCAGAAGGCAAGGGCGCCTCAGAGGATCCCTCAGATGTGCAAGTATGCTTCGCTTCCGGTTCAAAAGCCGTTCTACTGGGCACTGCCCTCATTCACGTGTGCCATCTGGGGGGCAACTTCCAAGCGCGAGAAGTGATTGATCATGTGTCCGAAGCGGACATAGCGGAATCTGTAGCAATCCCAGGCTGGACTCCCTCCACAACCGATTGATCGGATTGCACCGAATCTTTTTTAGCTGCCGATCTAAGCAACATTTGAGGGTTTGCTGCGATCGACAACTGATCAGCTGTGGAGTCTTGTTGATCACTCGCCGAAGGTTGCGGGGCATTCCCCTTAGGCAGCCTACCACCAGCGGCTTTCTTGCGCTTTGGAGATTCTTCTAATAGTTTGAGGCTATTAAATTGTGAATCAAGCGCAGAAAGAAGATCATCAGCTCGACGAAAACTATCTCTAGCCACGCCAAAACTGCTGATCAGTCCTTTCAAGCCACCTTTAGTTTGGCGCATAAAGAGTTGATTTCATTCGCAACTCCTAGGCAAGTATCACAACAGTATTTTAGATTAGGGCCTTTAGCTAGGTCATCACTTGTTCGGCCGTTAAAACCAGCGCACTTAGTGTGCACCATTCTATCACATAGCCAACAGGTCATTTTTGACTGATCAGGCTTTATTACCTGACGGCATTTGTTATGGAAGCAGACAACATTGGTTTCCATGTTTAATTGGGTTTTGACCACTGTACCAAAAGACAAAATCAGAAAATGTACCGCAAGAGCGCAGTGTGCACTTTAAGATTTTGTGTGGGAGAGCGAGAGAGCGGGTGCACCGTGCAGTTAAGTACAATAACAACACCAAACAGCACTACGGACAACGCACGAAAAAGAGAGTAAACAAAACGCAAGGACAGAAAGAGAACAGATTGAATTAATTTATTAAAATAATGCACATATCACAAAAGATTCACTCGCGAAACGAACGGCACTTTAACTAGTACAGATTATGAAATTGAATTATTAAATAATTTGTTAAATTCCACCGCTGGATTTAGCAAAACAAAAATAAATTCGGAGCGCAGAAAAAAAAACACGACCGTTCGCTTTGAAGCAAGAAGCAGACTCCCTTTCATGACTATCCAGGCCCAAGTGTCCGGTGTAAACCAGACCGTGACCGGTCACGTCACTAAGGTGTGTCATTTTTCGATTCGATCGCCTTCCAGACCGGGGATAAAGTTAGAGACCGCAGCCTATGTTCTTCCGCACATAGCCGGAAATCTGCCCTCGTATCCAATCCCACAAGAACTTCTTAAGGATCTTCCGGACATCCCCCTAGCGGACCCCAAATTCTTTGAGAGCTCCCAGCTTTATGTCTTTATGTCTCCTAGGCAATTGCAAAATAAACATTTGTGGATCCCTTTCCGGCCAGGAAACCATTTTTGGATGGGTGTTGAAGGGCCCAGTTCATTCGGCAGAGCCCGGAGGGTGTCCGCCTTCTCCACACGAGTTACCTGCGCCCTCGAGGACTCGCTGGACCAGCACCAGAATGACGCTGTGATCCAAGAACACCTTGACTTAGGTCACATAGCCTGTAAACTCCAATGTTCCTCGTCACTGTGCTGTTGTGTAGTTAGTCCAATTCGTAGTTTTACCAGTTCTGATTTCCGCTTCTCTCTCCGTCCTATTCCCGTCAGCCGCTCGTCGGCAATCGCTTGGCGCTTCCCGACGTCTTTCAGCCGCTCCGCGACCCGCGTCCGCCTCACCACGGCGTTCCTCGGCCTCTCATGAGGGTGCGGCCGTTGCGCCTAGGCAGTTGTCCGCCGCCCGTCCGAGAACGCATCCTCCGCGTTTGCGCCGTGGGAAATTTTCCCCAACTTTGATCAATTTCTCAACTTATCTCTGGAGGACGACGCCCCCTAGAAACACTATCCATTGGGGCAGTGTTTTATTGCTGTCTCACCGGGATGTCCTTCGTGGGCTTACTCCAGTATTCTTACTCTCAAAGATGTTGGAATGACTATATGGTTTCCCCTCAAAAGGAGCGGTCCAACCGCTGAGAGCTCGTTACAAAACGGGTATAGGTTTTTTTTTATGTATCGGCTTCCAGGAGTCGTTCTCAAGACAACTGATTGCGTCTATAATCTCTTCATCCCTCTTTGAAGACTCAGCTATATCAGGGACTGTCATAGATCTTGGGATAGCGATCTGCACGAGGCGTAGGATGTGGTGTGGGTTTTCTTTTCATTCTGCAACCTATTGCGGCCGTTGAACTGGTCATCGGACACTCGTTTATTGTCGACTTGCATTTTCTTTTTCCGTGTGCTATATTTAGGCGTTTTACAAGGTCTCTGATCATGTTTTCAACTTCCCCGTTTGCATGCTGCCAATACGGTGGTGTTGAACAAGTTTTTAATGCCGCACGTCTTGCAGTAGTAAGAGAACTCCTAGCTAACGTATTGGCGTCCATTATCCGTCCGTAGGTAATCAGTAATATCCCAGTCTACAAAATATCTCCAGTGGGGAACGGATTTCTATTCATTGGGGCGGCGTTTTATTGCTGTCTTACCGGGATGTCCTTCGTGGGCTTACTCCAGTATTCTTACTCTCAAAGATGTTGGAATGACTATACGGTTTCCCCTCAAAAGGAGCGGGCCAACCGCTGAGAGCTCGTTTCGAAACGGGAATAGGTTATTTTTATGTATCGGCTTCCAGGAGTCGTTCTCAAGGCAACTGTTTGCGTCGATAATCTCTTCATCCCTCTGGTCATCGGACACTCGTATATTGTCCACTTGCATTTTTTTTGCCGCGTTCCGTCTGACTCAAGAAGATGCTTTAGATTTCTCCCCCTGCTTTAGATTCTGGTTGTGAATCTTCACACTGGTGGGTTCACTGGTTGTGAACTTACAAAAGGGTGCACGTAACAAGTGTTCTTAAAACTTAAAAAATTTTGCGGTATTTTAGTCTATTCAGAGGAAAATGTCCATGATGGACCTTATTTAAATTTGTAATCAGTTAATATACCGTCGTTATTAGAATAGTTTATAAGAATAATAATATTCAATAATTTTAATTAAAATGTAGCTTATATTAAAGTAATAATGGGTTACAATGATTTTATTTAACGGATCAAATTATGAGAAAAATTTTGAAGGTGGATTTGGTAGTAAAATTATAACGATAAATAATTTGATTTGAGGTCTAAAATGTGTACGTACACATCGCCCGTCGTTCTTATTATTAAGGTAAGATAAGTCGTAACATAGTAGATGTACTGGAAAGTGTATCTAGAATGACAATTTAAAGCTTATTAAGTAAAGGTTTTCATTTACATTGAAATGATTTTTGTGCAAATAAACATAAATTGATTTAGAATTTATTTATTCATTTTTTAATTATTTTTTATAAAAGTATTAAAAATAACTATAAATTTAAATGTTTTAGTATTGTTTAAAGAAAAAATAATTTTAATAACAGTGTAATAGTATTGTAAAAGAAAATTGAAATAATTTTATTTTAAAAGAAAATTTAATTTATTGTACCTTGTGTATCGGCGTTAAATAAAAAAAAAATATATATATATTTTTTTTTTGTAAATTTAATTTAGAACTTATAAATTTATTTAATTGAATAATTTGTAATTTTAATATTTTATGTAATAAGCTATAAAGTAAATTTTTAAAAATAACAAATAAATGTAATAAATATATGCTAAGAATTAGCAATTATTAAAATATGTGTAAAAATTTATTTTATAAATTAAATTATTTATTAAATTGTAATTATTTATTAAAATATTAATTTTAATGTTTAAAATTAAGTAATAATGACAGAATTATTATATTATAATGTTAAAATAAATAGTTATGAAAAGTTTATGTAAAGAATTCGCCAAAAATAATGTTTGCCTGTTTAAGAAAAACAGGTCTTTTTGACTTATATTTAAAGTCTAACCTGCGCACTGAAATTTACTATCGATTGAGCTGCCCTTGTGTTAGAAACGCTTTGCCAAACTAGTTCTTAGAATCTGTCGTAACACATCCCACTGGTATATTCCGTCTGGATTCACCCTCCTTGCCACTGGAAGTGGTTCGGCGTGAGGGCCTTCTCGTTCTCGTTTTCCAGAGGGATGTAGGTCAGCGGCCGCGATTTGACAATCATCTCTACCTCCAGGTTCATCCGAGGGTAGTGCGCTTGTTAGATATCTGCTTCAGTGGTGCTACCTTTGTTTTGCTGCCCAGTAAGCAGCATTGTATGTCGGGGCCACAGCTGAAACGTACGAAGCACACAGCTGCGAAGCCGTTTTTACCGGCGTCTACGAGGTGTGCATTTCGACCTGATGCTCCAACATCGTCATGGGCATATAGCATCTGGGGATAGACATTTTCTCAACATCAGGGATGAGTTGAAGCCACCATTGAAGCCACCGTTCCTCACAAATGGGATCGTCATCCCGATCGTTAGATTTCCTGGAACACTATTTTAGAATGAATGGAGTCCAAGCAGATCAAACTTTAGCTTTGTGGGGCGACGCTTTCCTTGGAGTATTACCACACCCCCCCCCCCCCCCCAAAAAAAAAAGTTTTTGCCACGCCCACTTTAACGCCCACAAACCGCCAAAAACTGTCAGTGTTAAAGACTCTTCTTCGCACTTCAAATAGTAACGGGAATGAGATAGTCGGGGAACTCGACTATATCGTTCTCTCTTGTTTTTACCTTGGTGGTTGAGCCCACCGACGAAAATAAAAAAACATCTACAAAATCCTAATTGACCGTCTAAATAAACGCTTCTCACCAAAGCAGAACTCCACGGAGAACTTTACAAATTTCTTGCTGCGACTCCGTGAGCAAATGCAAAGATGTACGTTCAGATCTTCACAATCGGAAATTGGCTTAAACATAAAATCAAAGATGTGATCTAGACCTCAAGAAAAGATTCCTGGGAAAGGAAAATTAACTAGAAGAAGTGATCGAATCGTGTCAGGTTGGGGAACGGATCAACCAGGAATCAATAGCAATGGCATACAGACCAGTTGCAGAACACATCTGTAAAATTGCAAATCGCGGTTTCAATCACAGTGGGGAATGCTCAAGGTGCGGAAAGTTTTGTCACTCGCCCAATGACCCATCATGTACAGCAAGAAATGCCACCTGCAATAACTGCTTGAAGGGTGGACACTTCGCCAGGAAATGCCGAACTAACCTGAACGCCCGATTCCCTAAGTCCGACAAGAGCAACCTAAAAAGGCCTCGTACGGATACGTACGGAGAAGGAGGCCACTTTAAAGTTTCAAGCGAAGATGAAGAGGAGTTTACACAATGCCGAGTGGGAGGCCGTGGACTCGGGCTGCAAATTTAACCTAATTAGCCACGAGGACTGGTCTCAGCTGGTAAAGGGAAAAGCCGCAGTGTTTTAGGTAAGAACCCACTCGGAAAAGCAATTCCGGGCATATAAATTCCTTCGAGAAATCTGTATTTTCGAGGCCTCAATTTCCGTTGAGCCAGGTATCTGTTTTGGGCCAAGAAACGGTCATCGAGTTAGAAGTCCTCCGACTGGAAAGAAACATTAACCGGATTGAGGAAATGGTGCCTTTCCCGAAATGGAAAAACATCGAAGTAAAACTTTCCATCAATTATGACATAAAACCCGTTCAGCAACCAGTAACACGAATTCGGGCAGCTCTCGAGGACAAGGTCATAGAAAAACTCAGAGAAGCCCTGTGTCGAGACATAATTTAACCTGTGACGGGCCCAAGCGCTTGGATATCTCCCATCCTCCTTGCGTTTAAGGAGTACGGGGACATCCGTTTTTGGGTCGACAAGCGACTGGCAAACAAAGAAATCCTACGGGAAAACTATCCATTGCCAACCATCGACTCTGTCATGACCAGACTCAAGGATGCTAAGCTTTTCGCACGCCTAGAGTTCAAGGTGGCCCTTGATGAATCGAGCCGGGAGATAACAACGTTTATAACCCCAAGGGGTCTTTTCCGATATAAGCGTCTGATGTTTGGAGTAAACGCTGCTCCTAACATTTTTCAACGCCTTCTCGAGCAGATGTTATCCACAGTACCTAACGCTATGAACTTCATCGATGTCATCATCATCTTTGGCGCGACTGACCTCGAAATCGACAGCGCCGTATAAGAAATGTGCAAGGCCGTCCAGGAAAATATTGTTCTTATTGTTTTATTTAAGACAATATCGAACATAAAATATTTAAATTCTATCAATGAAATACATTGCCTGGAAGAGGCTAACAATAAAATATATATCTCTAAACCTGACACCCTTCGGTTACCATTGTTACAAAAATATACTTATATTTAATAATGGTGAGAAAATAAAATAAACACGAATTCATCACCTAGCAACGCACGTCAACAAAAATTGTTGGCTATTCACGACTACAAACGTCGCTCTGAGGGCTCTTGTTTTTGCATAACAAAAACAAGGCAGATATTCGCCGCTGAAAAGTAATTTTTATTTAAGACAATATCGAACATAAAATATTTAATTTCTATCAATGAAATACATTGCCTGGAAGAGGCATTTTTTCTACATTTTCACTAGCTTTAATAGTGCCAGGAAGATCAATAAGGCAGCAACGAATTCCAGGGAATGCTGCACCCCTGATATTTCCTCCTTGTGGTCGACAACCTCCACGGTGTTGATCACATTTGCTGTGTTGTCGGAGGCTTTAGACTCCTTGCAACCCATCTTTAGACTTCTATGGAATTAGGGATTTCCTATTTTCATTGACTAGTTTATCCGTGGGCCACGGTCTTTTTATACCGGCATAGAGCTTTTTCTAATCTATCGGTCTTCTATGCCAAGTGTTCCCACCTAGGAGTCATAGAAAATCGATATCAAAGTGGGCGATAAAGGATTTTTGAAAAACGTAGTGTTCCAAAACAAACTTACATCAATCTTCGATAAGACGGAATTTACTGTGTTAGAAAGACAGAATAACATGGGGGTTGTAGAAAACTAACAAGAAATGCTTCTTATGTCAAAAAGGTTCCAGCCAACCAGCCGTATCCAGCCTCAGACAGATGCCGGCCTAACGGAATCATCACCTACTCCACAGGTTACGGCTCTCCAGCGCAAAGGAGGAAACCTCGGGATCCATCCAGCCCGTATCGCCGTTAAAGCTAAAACTAATAAAGGAGGGATGTGGCGACCGGCATTACCAACAACCAAGCATCGGAAGTGCGACCACGCTACATTGACACCTGGCGGCCACTGATGACAGCTGAGAGGTTGACAGGGGATTCTAGTACGGACGACCGAGCGACACGGTGTGCCAACGGCAGGACTACTAATTATTCTAAGCCATATTAGTAATAAATTGACTTCAACCAAAAGCCCTTCAACCTATTGCATTCACAGAAGAAACGGGATTACACATATCATATTTATTACTTTCAAGGTAACTACATTACGTACTTCGTCGTTCTTGATGACTTTGTATACGTTTTTCAATCGTATGCAATTCAAATTTATTTGTTTCTCTTGCGCAGGATTTTTGTCAACTGTTTAATCGTGTAGTGACTTTCATTATATTACCAGTAATGACTTTTAATTCTTGGATGGTTATTCTTGATAACGCATCAGCAACATAACTTTCCTTTCCTCTCAGATACTCAATTTTAAAATTATATTCCTCCAGTTCAAGTCTCATTCGAGTTAATTTTGAGCCAAGGTTGGTCATTGAAAACAAGTATGTGAGTGGTCTATGATCTGTTTTGACTGTAAAATGTTCACCGTAAATATAGGGACTAAAGTGGGTTATTTCCAAATGTATTGCTGCTAACTCTTCTTCGATTGTACTTTTATTGCTTTCACCCTTTGTAAATAATCTAGATGCGTATGCAACTGGAAGTTGGTGGCCATTATGGTTTTAAGATAAAACTGTTGAAATCCAAAATTCCTTACTAAAATCAGGGTCTTGCAAGATAATAGGTTCCAAAAGTTCGGATTTAAAATGTAAAAAAGCTTTTGACAGTCTTCCCTCCATTCAATGAAAACATTCTTTTTACATAATCTAGTTAATCTAGTCAGTGAAGTTTTTTAGAAATCTCCCGTAGTAATTACAAAATGCAACAAAACGCCTTACACTATCGGCGTTATGGAGAACGGAATAATTTTTGGATGATATTAAGCTTCCGGTCATCTAGTAATATTCTTCTTTCCGTGCTTTTATATCCCAAAAACTTCACGCATGAAAAATTAACATTTCTGAGGATGTTATTTTATATTGTATTTCCTGCATTTGTCAAAATCCTCTGATAACTTCTTAATCATATGCTTTTCGAAACAACCTGTGACCATCAGATTCTGTAGGCTCAAGACCAGAAAATGCGATAGTCCATTCTTTGAAAGGAATTAGGCGCTATATTTAAACCAAATGGTAATCTCTTAAAACGATATAAATCGTTTGTCTTTGAAAATGAAGTTATATTTCTTGAACTCCTCTAGTTCAATTTGATTAAAACCTGACATAAAGTCTAGGCATGAAAAGTATTTAGCTCGACCTAGTTTATCCAAAATGTAAACAATTCTAGGGAGTGGAAATTTATCAGACAACAGTTGATTTGACGATAGTCAATTACCAATTCCCATTTCATTTTATCTGAGTCTGAAAGAGATTTTTTTGGTACTACTAGAAGTGGACTATTATATTCCGATACTAAGGGTTGGACTATCTTATCATCGATCAATTTCTGTACTTGTGCTTGAATCTCGTTTGTTTGACGATGAGGATTTCTATAATTATACCCGTTACTCGTAGAGTAAAAGGGTTTTCTAGATTCGTTGAAAAGTATGTAACAGGCAGAAGGAAGCGTTTCCGACCATATAAAGTATATATATTCTTGATCAGGATCAGTAGCCGAGTCGATCAGGCCATGTCCGTCCGTCTGTCCGTCCGTATGAACGTCGAGATCTCAGGAACTATAAAAGCTAGAAAATTGAGATTAATCATACAGACTCCAGAGACATAGACGCAGCGCAAGTTTGTTGATTCATGTTGCCACGCCCACTCTAACGCCCACAAGCCGCCATAAACTGTCAGTGTTAAAGACTCTCCTTTGCACTTTCACTAGCTGAGTAACGGGTATCAGATATTCGGGGAACTCGACTATAACGTTCTCTCTTGTTTTTTATGTAGACTGGTTCGTCATCTTTCAGTATCAGTTTCTGCCTCTATAACCATGGCCTCTACGTGTTCGGCCTTTTTAATCATTACAATAATAGCGTCTGTGGTACTTATTCTGGTTGCATGTTTATTCGGTAAACCTTCATACATTAAGAGGCTTCGAAGAGCTTACGAAATTATCGACTTCGGTAGTGAACTGTGAAGCTTTCGCTTTGATGTTTTGGGATGTCTCTCCAACAATTAAACTTCGCAATTTATTAATTATTGCTTAAATTGTGGTTTCGCTATGAACCAAGTTCAAAGTTACGCCGATTAATTTTGATTTTATAACTTAGACTGCAATGTCCTCATATGTGCCATTTGCAAGGTCCACTAATTTGATGGCCATTAAACACTTTTGAGGGTGGATTTTTTGTCCATCAAAATATGGAACTGTACTAGACACTTCCCTTATAAATGCCTTATGGCGGTTGACTTGTTTGCCATTGTGGCTGCTTTCTCTTCAGTGGTACAAGTGTTCGAATCAGTTTCAGAACAATCCTTTTCTACTTCTGCCAATTCTATTACCGCTGGTATTGTTAGATCGTATAGATATTTTTCTTTGAAATCCTGTTCCGATTCTTCTTTTGTTACTTCTATTTCCATAGTTATTGGACTATCAAAAATTGTAGGTACTGATAAATTTAAAATATATCTGCGTTTTATAGTTAGCAGATTTTCTCGAAGCCTATTTAGTAACTTTTCCGCAGGGGGTTAGGTTTGGTCTATCTAGTTTCTGTTTATTATTGTGCAAAAATGCACGTTAAAGCATTCCACTAATAAGCAGGCATGCCTATTTATGGTGCGTTGCTGTAAGGATCGCAGTATGAATAGCGGGTTCCTTTCTAATGTTAAATCAATCGGCTTTGACATGTTTCTAATCTGTATATTTTGAGTATGTTATTCTTTTGAAAATAGTATATACTATGTGACATTAAAACAACATTTTTTTTTTTATCCCTTAATCATACATATACAGTAGAATCCAATTATAACGACTCCGCTTATAGCGTCAGTCGGGTTATTGCGACGGAAACTCGATGGCTTGGTTGGTCCCCATACAAAGTTATATGAAAGGACCTCCGGTTAGTACGTCTCAGTACTCTAAACAAGAGAGAACGCTTTAGTCGAGTTACCCGACTATCTGATACCCCTTACTCAGCTGGTGAATGTGTGAAGAGAAATTACAACATTGACTGTTTTTGGCGGTTTGTGGGCGTTAGAGTGGGCGTGGCAAAAAGATTTTTGGTACATAGTTAAATTTACATAGTTAAATTTACAAGACGAACAAAAATGTGAACAAATTTCAAAACATTTTTCAAAAGTATGGGCGTGGCAGTTTTGGGCGGTTTGTGGGCGTTACCATACAGATCAATAGAAATTGACAATACTAATAAGAAAATGAAAAAATATTAAAACATTTTTCAAAAGTGTGGGCGTGGCAGTTTTGGGCGGTTTGTGGGCCTTAGGGTGGGCGTGGCAAAAAGTTTTTTAGCAGATCGATAGAAATTTACAATACTAATAAGAAAATGAAAAAAAATCAAAACATTTTTCAAAAGTTTGGGCGTGTCAGTTTTGGGCGGTTTGTGGGCGTTAGAGTGGGCGTGGCAACATGAATCGACAAACCTGCGCTGTGTCTATGTCTCTGGAGTTTGTATGCTTATTCTCAACTATCTAGCTTTTATAGTTCCTGAGATCTCGACGATCATACGGACGGACAGACAGACGGACAGACAGACGGACAGACAGACGGACAGACAGACGGACAGACAGACGGACAGACAGACGGACAGACAGACAGACGGACAGACAGACGGACAGACAGACGGACAGACAGACAGACGGACAGACAGACGGACAGACAGACGGACAGACAGACGGACAGACAGACGGACAGACAGACGGACAGACAGACGGACAGACAGACGGGCGGACAGACGGACATGGTCAGATCGACTCGGCTATTGATCCTGATCAAGAATATACATACATTATATGGTCGGAAACGCTTCCTCCTGCCTGTTACATACGTTTCAACGAATCTGTTATACCCTTTTACTCTACGAGTAACGGGTATAATAACTATCAGTGATCGGCGTCACAAAAATGTTTACAGTGTGCGTGTGCCTATATTCCATGAGATGTCCCGTTATATTTCTAGATTTTTCTGTTTTTTTCTAATGAAAAACCATGTTATTAATTTAAATTTTTTGTTTTATAAAAAAATTAATTTGTTTTATAATTAAAATTTTATAATTATTATATAAACATATTACGAACATGGCAACCATAAAATAAACAAAAAAAAAAAGCTTTTTCCACCTTTCTGTTAGTGCGTCTTCCGGGTATAACGACGTAAAGTCGTTGGTCCCTTGAAAGTCGCTATAACCGGATTCTACTGTAGTACATATATTTTCAAATTTTATTTTAGTAGGCATTTGTGATGTAATTTGTATGCCTTTATAAATGCTTTAATAATTAACCGTATACAAAGGCCCAGCGGCAAAAGGGTAATTAGATTTAAATTAGTGATTTCTACTTCCAATTTATTAATAACATTAGCAGTGGAATCCACTGTCTTAGTGTCTATTAAACTCATTTTGGGTGCGTTCGATTGTTCTGATGCTCGCGTAACGCTTCCACTTGGGCTGGACTGTTTATGTACGCATTGCAATAAAGTGCTACAATGTGTTTATATGTTAAAAGGCTGCTGACATATGGGTGCAGTGGGTACCCGATATGAGTGCCTACCTCAGGATATCTGAACTGCAGGTTGCCATATGCGGAAGGATTGCTGTCACCATTTCGGTTAACAACACGGCACCACAGAGCTCTATCCGGGGAAGGAATACGGTCTAAGAACGGAATTCTCATCTAAGAACGATTGCCACCTCTGACCCATTTCGGTGAGAAGCTTATCGTCCCAGCCTAAGTCCTGCAACCAAATCATCTGGTTGGATTTTAGAACGGATGATAAACGGAGCGATCCATCCGCCAGGATCAAACACCCTTGCGATTTGGAACAAAACTTGTCACTTTGTATAAGAGGGTTCTAAAGCTATTTCAGGAAGGAAAAGGTGTCTAGCATCGAATGAAAGTGCCGAATTTTCCAATAGAGCTTAAGTTTTTGACTATTATCTTTGACTGTAACTCTTTAATTTATATGCGCACGCTGGACGAGCCGTATAAGAATTTTAATGCCGACGGGAAATAAATTTTGGAGACGTATCCAAATAATTGTTGCATGGCAGGGAATGAGTTTATAAATCTGAAACATGGTTGACCCATGTTTCCACGCCCACTCTAACGCCCACAAACCGCCGAAATGTGTCACGCCTACACTTTTGAAACACTTTTTAATTTGTTTTCATTTAATTCTTTTTTTCATACTTCTATTAAGATGCCAGAAAAATGTTAAAATGTCTTGTTTTCACTTCCACAAGCAGAGTAAAGGGTATCTGACAGTCGGGGACTCGACTATAGCATTATCTCTGGTTTTTTTTTTTGCGCTTTTGAACAGTTTACTGCATGTTTAATTCAGCTCGCCACAGGGTTCGTCAAACCGCGGCAATAATTTGCACTTAAAAAATATAATAGAGGGTCATAGCGGGTAAACGTCGAAAGTGAAAGCGATGGTCTGTGGGCGCCGCAGATGGTATCCTGCATTCAGGATCCAGCTTAATCGAACAGACTGAAGCCTATATCATCACCCTTCTCCACGGAGCTCTACCTGTTTGGTCTCCTCCTTCTTCTCGGCACATTTCAGCACGACGGTCAGTCTAGCTAAGCTGGTATGGATGTTCTGAATCCGTAGCCAACGCTGTCGGCGCCCGCTACGAAGCACTTGCTAAACTCATCGAACAGTCTCAAAACCTTGTAGTACTGAGTCGTCCAGGCTGCGTCCCAGATGAAAACGCTGGAGAGGATAAGGGAAAACAATACTCCAGCCGTGCGCTTGCTTTTACGCCAGCCGACAAATTTAAAGAGCTTGACACCCAAAGGCGACGATTCGGACTGAAGCGGACTCACAGGGCCCGCAACCAGCAAGAGATCCCAAGAGGGGAACAAAACGCGGTGTGCTGGAGGTGCCAACGAGGCACAATACCAAAGGGCTGTATTTGCGAGAGAATCGGTCCGAGGTCGGGAAACGCCAAGCCCCTCAGTGGGGCAACCAGTGTTCGTAAAGTGCTTCCCCTCAAAATGAATGGGCCAACTGAAGGCGGAAGCAAGGCAACTATTCGCCACAGTGCTAATAGATGGAGTAGAAATTAAGGCTACGATGGAAACCGGAGATACGGCTATTGTTATAAGCGAAGAGCTGGTGGACAGGTTGCGGGAGGGGTCGTACCCATGAGGGGAGAATTGCGGATGGCAGATGGACGGTATGAAGAAGTTACATCGCAGATCAAAGTGGCTATTGGACTCGGTGAGAGGACTGTACGGAAGCAACTGCTAATCCGTCACAATATAATCGACGCTCTCCTACTGGGAATGGGAGCAAGGATGGAGTGCGCGGGACTGAGCGTAATTAAGGCCACGATGAACACCGGAGCCGAGGCCAGTTTTATTATCGAAGAGTTTAGGGACAGGTTGCGGGCGGCGGTAGAGGTCGTACCACGAGGAGAGAAGTGCGAATGGCTGATGGACGGTATGAGGATGTCACATCGCTGGGCGAGGTGGTAATAGGACTTGGAGAGAGGACCGTACAAATGCAACTGCTAATCCCCCATAACATTATCGACGCTCTAGTGCCGGGATGGGGTTTCCTAACGAAAGTTTGAGCCAGGATGGAGTGCGCGGGACTGAGCGTAACGATACCAGTTGGACAGGCGGTTCGAAGCAGTCCACGCGGGAAACTGTCAGTAGCAATCGTGGAGAGGGCGACAGACTTCGCGGAGAAGGATGTTGACGGCTTTCTTAAGTCGGAGTTAGCTGAGTTGGGAAGAGTGGAAGGGACATCAACAGTGGCGGTGCACAAAATCACAATGAAAGACGATCAACCGGTCACACGGCGTTATTACCCGAAGAACCGGAAGATGCAGGTAGAGATCAACGCCAAGGTCGACGAATTACTACAAAAAGGATGCATCGAGCCGTCTAAGAGTCCGTACCCCAGGAAACGTGAAGGAGCTGCACCAGTACCTGGGAGTGGCGTCGTGGTACAGACGTTTTTGCGACGGTGGTATAACCACTTATTAAGAAGCAGGCAAGGTGGGAATGGACAGACGTCCACCAAAGACGTCGAAGCCGTCAAAACCAGGCTGGTCGCCGACCCAATCCTGACTTGCCCAGACTTTACAAAGAGGTTTTATTGCAGACGGACGCCAGCGATTATGGGCTGAGCGCTATTCTCACACAGCAGTCCGTGCAAAGAAAGCGAGTAATATCCTACTCCGGTAGCACGCTGAACGGAGCGTAGAGGAACTACTCTGCTACGGAAAACGAACGTTTAGCAATCGTGTGGGCTGACTGAAATGGCTTAATAGCATCGAGAGCTCGACCGGAAAGGTCGCAAGGTACGACTTCGAAATTTCATACAGAAATGCCATTTGAACGTCGTCGCGGACGCTCTATCGAGACGAGCCGCAGTGGATGAAAAACTGCGAAGAAATGTGAAGCAGGAGCCGTAATAATTTCCCAGACTATCTGGTGGAGGCTGGTCGGTTGTACCGACACATTCCACACCAGGCAGGAAATAAGGATGTGGTATCGTGGAGAGGAAGCGCCCCTTGTCGCGGTCGAAACTCGAAAATTCGGTACTGATTATTCTGTATGTCCAAGGTCATAAGGATACAAGTTTCTGGAGGAGCTAGGTATTCGACACCAGCTCTCGGCTCCATATACCCGGCAAGAGAACCTAACGGATAGGGACAACAGGACCGTCAAAACAATGATGCGCAGTTCACAAGGGCCATAGGACTCCGAGTGCTAAAAACGGCACCAGAACCACTTGATGAAGAAGCGAGAAAGACGATACGCTGTATCGAAGCAGCACAAAAGTCACACATGCACACACACAAAGGCCCGTTGGAGTACGAGAGCAGGTCAGGGAGGGTATATAGGACAAGGTTGGGCGAGTGGCGTTGGCCAGGATGACCTACCACAACGTGCGAAGAGCGACGCAAGGACGAACACGGACAAGCCTGGGGTCGCGCCACTTAACAAAGAGCCGGAGGATGTATGGACGCACGGGTCGCCACCCTTCGGCTGTTCGCAGCTGGTGGATGCGCAGAAGACGGCCGCGTGGGAGCACCATCACCGCTGCAACTACCGTCCCAGCCACCACCGCTGCTGCCACGGCCGTCACCGCCAACCTCACTATCACCCCATTCGTCACCGCCCCCGGCTGGGGAGTGGCCACGGTTTGAGAGGCAGCTGTCGTGGGAGGCGGACCAGGCGCACGTCGGACAGAAGAAGGATGAGAGCGCGGAGGATGAGAGCCCGGAGAAGGGTCCGTGGGTGTTTACCGCATCACGGAAGGCGCCGCCACCTCCAAAAAATACCACGGCAGAGCTCGTGGCCAGAGGCGCGGCAACCTCCGCTGCGACCCTGCCCCGCAGACAGGCGTCGCTAAACGAGCAGCGGTGGAGGGAGGTGCCGGAGGAGGAGTGGCCGGCCCGACTGGTCGAGGAGGCCGAAAACCAGACAGCGCGAGGATCTAGTCTTAGTCGGCCTAGTTAAGGTGGTACCTCCTTAAGGTACACCGGGGCGGGGCGTTGAGGGTCCTAAAGACCGAATAAAGGTGGCGAGCAGAAGCAAGAAAACAGTTCGATACATCATTTTGATTTGCATTAGGGCCTCGTCGGGTGAATTTAAGAACAAAGCACAGACTTCTTTACCTTACGGCTAGGGTTCAGAATAAAGGACGCAGACGCAGTATACGGCCGCTAGTACTAGTTGATTGCTGTCCTCCAACTGTACGTTCACAAATGTGACTTAAGGATAATTTTCAGCAAACGCTTCGTGTAAGTGGTATCTTATAAGTATGCCGGCCCCATTTCGTCAGAGCTTGAGATTTTGTTTCTGGCTATTCTGATAGCCAATAATTTTGTTGGGTGGCCATCTTTGTGTGTTTTGGGTCTTGATAAATTCGAGAAGAGTACTTCAGGATTTGTATTCGATGGTGTCAGGCTTAAATTTTCTTTATTTGCTTGACAGTGTACACACACCGAGCGGAGTTTGCGATTTGACCTCGTGTGGCTATAATCTCGGCAGTTTATACAATGTACAATATATACAATGAGCTTAACGTGTATGCGGCACTTCTGCTGTAGTCCTGCGGTGCAGAAGGAACTGGAGTTAATAAATTGTGTGTTTATCGTTTTTTTAAGAGGCTTGTTTTCTGGTTTAAGCTCAAAAGTGGTTGCGGCTGCCTGTTTTTGTGTTTAATGTTGAAAACGCTTTTTTCAAACACAATGCTCTTCGGTACTACTTGTTAGCCCTTGCTGTTTTTAAGAAAATAAGTATAGAAGCATATTTTGTTTTCGGTAAGGTACTTTGTAACCTTTCTGTAGTTGTCTTTCGATTCGTTTGTAGATTAGTTTTACGAATATTACCTCTTTCGAAAAGAATTATATGAAAGCTATTCAATGTGGAAAATCTCTGATTAACAAGACCGCTTCTGCTCTCCATACATGTATGAAATGTATATTTGGGAAGACTTTATATTTATACCCGTTACGTTACGTATAGATTCGTGGAAAGAATGTGGTTGGGCTGGGGGTGGGTGTCCTGGAATTTTCCAAATACGCTGAAAGATAAAACACTCGAACAGGCGAACACTTGACTTTTAATAATTGCGCGGGCGCGACCTAGCGTTGTTTATTCAGCGAATACAAATGAGAGACTAATGCTTATTCTAATTAGCTAAGCTCTCCCGAGCGCAGCGGAGACTCCAATTTGAGCTGCCACGGGAAGAGTAGAATTGGAGATTCTGTGGTGAAGAGCGAGAGAGAGAGAGAGAGCGGGTGACAGTCCTCGCCCCGTAACCTGGACAGAATGTAATAGGTAGAAGAAAGCGTTTCTGCACTTTTTAAAGTATATTTATTCATGATCAGGATCAATAGCGATATGGCCATGTCTGTCTTTCCGTCCGTATGAACGTCGAGATTTCAGGAACTATAAAAGCTAAAAAGTTAAGCTTAAGCGTGCAGATTCCAAAGACGTGGAACGTGGATGCGTATTCCTACAAAAGTTTAGTCGAGAATAAATATATTGACAGGAATTATGTAAATGATGTTTGTTTAACATAAACAATATTCATGACAGTATCGCCCGGCAGGATCATACGAAAAAGAAACTTAGGGTTTGTATTGAAATTGAATCCCTTTCAAGGAAACGTACTCGGACATTGTTATGTTATTTCAAATGTATTATTTGTGCATACATATATTTGACCATAAATTAAAGAGGGATCATTAGGGCGAAATGGGTAAAGGCACACATTTTAGCTATTTACATAGTTACTTATTAGAACCAAAGTTGTTATGTGTGAGTAGTTTGCAACGCTATAAAACCCTGAAACTATTTAGACTTGTCATTGCTCTTAGAAAAACTGCCCTTTTCAAGATTATTTTTATTTTTATTAGTTTATGTATTTATTTGTGTATTAGTCTATTGATTCAGTGATTAACATAGCTCTCATTAAAATTATATAATATATAGATATATCATATAATATATATAATATAATATAATATAATATAATATGTTCATGTAAATTATTCCACTTTACCGGAATCGTCCAGTAGAATAAGTATATTTTATTTTATCGCTTTTGTTATTGATTTATTATTAAGTATCTTTTATAAGAATCATCGCTAGGAAGTTGATATTCTCTAGCCGAGAATTGGCTGCTCATTCTGCTTGTCACACGTGAAGTAATTAAATGAAAAGTTGAAACGTGAAAATTCTTCTTCTTTTTTAATGGAAAAGCCGATCTGCCCCATTTCGACAGCTCCCTGCCCCAACATTTGGTCCTTCGAGCCGGATCACAATATATTTCCATCGGCTCCCTACCAGATAAGTTCCAGGTCGACTGTTTCTTTTATTATACCCGTTACTCGTAGAGTATTGATCAGGATCAATAGCCGAGTCGATTTGGCCATGTCCGTCTGTCCGTCCGTCTGTCCGTCCATCTGTCCGTCCGTCTGTCCGTCCGTCTGTCCGTCTGTCCGTCTGTCCGTCCGTCTGTCCGTCCGTATGAACGTCGAGATCTCAGGAACTACTAAAGGTAGAATGTTGAGATTAAGCATACAGACTCCAGAGACATAGACGCAGCGCAAGTTTGTCGATTCATGTTGCCACGCCCTCTCTAACGCCCACAAACCGCCCAAAGGTGCTACGCCCACACTTTTCAAAAATGTTTTGTATTTTTTCATTTTTGTATTAGTCTTGTAAATTTCTAACGATTTGCCAAACAACTTTTTGCCACGCCCACTCTAACGCCCACAAACCGCCCAAAGTTGCTACGCCCACACTTTTGAAAAATGTTTTGATATGTTTTCATTTTTGAATTAGTCTTGAAAATTTCTATTGATTTGTCAAAAAAGTTTTTGCCACGCCCACTCTAACGTCCACAAACCGCCAACAACTGTGAGTGTTGAAATTTCTCCTTTGAACTTCCACTAGCTGAGTAACGGGTATCAGATAGTCGGGGAACTCGACTATAGCGTTCTCTCCTATTTATACCCGTTACTCGTAGAGTAAAAGGGTATACTAGATTCGTTGAAAAGTATGTAACAGGAAGAAGGAAGCGTTTCCGACCATATAAAGTATATATATTCTTGATCAGGATCAGTAGCCGAGTCGATTTGGCCATGTCCGTCTGTCCGTCCGTCTGTCCGTCTGTCCGTCCGTCTGTCCGTCCGTCTGTCCGTCCGTCCGTCCGTATGAACGTCGAGATCTCAGGAACTACAAAACCTAGAAAGTTGAGATTAAGCATACAGACTCCGGGGGCATAGACTCAGCGCAAGTTTGTCGATTCATGCTGCCACGCCCACTCTAACGCCCACAAACCGCCCAAAACTGCCACGTCCACACTTTTGAAAAATGTTTCGATATTTTTTCATTTTTATATTAGTCTTACAAATTTCAAACGATTTGCAAAAAAACTTTTTGCCACGCTCTTTCTAACGCCCACAAACCGCCAAAAGCTGCCACGCCCACACTTATGAAAAATGTTTTGATATTTTTTCATTTTTGTATTAGTCTTGTAAATTTCTATCGATTTGCGAAAAAAACTTTTTGCCACGCCCACTCTAACGCCTACAAAACCGCCAAGACTCTCCTTCGCACTTCGAATAGCTGAGTAACGGGTATCAGATAGTCGGGGAACTCGACTATAGCGTTCTCTCTTGTTTTTTTATCAGGTTTATTATTATGGGTTGATATTCATATGTACAAATTTAAACTATTAACATATAACTATAACACTGCAGCAAAGTTGGTGATCTGACCCCAGAAGGTTTGGTCCGAGATCGTGCGCTCCCGGGTCCAGGGTCACCACCAAACAGTACTCCTTGCTGCCTCCGTGCCATCTTGTGCCTTCAATTGCCTTCGAGGCGATCTCCTTGACAGTTGCTATAGCATCCACGGTCGATCTCGTCTTCCTAAAGCCAAACTGCATTTCCAAGAGGTCCCCTGCAGCGGAAATGGCTTCGTGCAGTCTGAGGCTGATACAGCGCTCAAAAGCCTTGGCCGTGTGGTCGATCAGACATATCGGTCTGTATGAGGATGGGTTCTCGGGAGGCTTGTTAGGCTTGGGGAGCAGTACCAGCTTCTGTCTCTTCCAGCGCTCTGGGAAGAAGCCTTCCGTGAGGCACTGTTTGAAGACGGATGCTTCCGGGTGCTCGTTCATTCCTAGTTTGACGGCGATGTCTGGGATTCCGTCCGGCCCTGGCGCTTTTCCCGACGGCATGTCCTTTGCGACCTTACGAGTTTCATCCGGCCGGAGCGCTATATGCGACAAGTCTCCTGGAGCCGCGTGCGGAGGTTGCGGATCCGAGGGCACTATTGAAACAGATGTTCCACGATCGCTGTCATCGTGACCGCGTCGCCTGTTTTCAGTGGTTTCGCCTGGCTTAACTTTTTTACCAC
The DNA here is from genome assembly GCF_016746235.2 of Drosophila teissieri. NCBI lineage: Eukaryota > Metazoa > Arthropoda > Insecta > Diptera > Drosophilidae > Drosophila > Drosophila teissieri. The sequence continues at coordinate 24,370,945 of NC_053029.1, read as the reverse complement.
TATTTTATAAGCAGATCCCCAAGGGTCCTGCGTCTCCTCTTCGACTGCTTAATGAGTCCCTTTAAGGCCCTTTGCTGCCGCCGTCTTGCCCGAAGGCAAGTTTTGCGAGGCTCCGCGATTTCGTCGGTCCACCAATAGACTGGTTCCCGGTGGCGGTGGTGGCTTCTCGACACCCTCATGCTAGCTATACATACCCTCTCGACTGCTCTAGTCAGGCTGATTGCGCTTGCCGCTGCGTTCTCACCGATGTCGGGGCTCCCAAATTCCCTAAGGAACGCGTCCCGCTGGATTGAAGTGCCTCTTCGCTGGTGGGGCTGTGGAAGATCCTCTGCTGGTGATGTCGCAGATTGTGCGCGCTGGAAAAGCGAGCCACTGCAGAAGGTGAGGTCTACTACCGACCCTGCTCCACCTCGACTGAAGGTGTGCTCCGTCCCCGTGTTCAGAAGAGCTACGTCCATAGATGCGAAGGCTTCCTGAAGGGTTCGCCCTCTTGCGTTCGTGTGGACTGAGCCCCACTCCTCTGCCCAGGCGTTGAAGTCCCAGCGATGACCACCTTCCGCTCGCCTCTTGCGTCGTTAGCCAGCTCGTCTATGACTGCCGAAAATTCCTGAAGGGAAAGGCGTGGTGGTAGATAGCAGCTGTACAGGCACAGGTCGCCAACCAGCCCCCTTACAAAGAATGAGCCAATGCGCAGGTTTCTTGGTTGGCTTGTCCCGTTGGTCAGGTTCGCGGCGCTTCTTGTATCGTCCAGTATATAGTCTGCCCCGGGGGTTTTCTTGTACGGCTCGCTAATTAGCGCTACGTCAGCTTGGACTTCGCGCATGATTTGGCTCAACAGGTGGTGCCCCGCTTCGCAGTGATAGAGGTTTATCAGAACGATCTTCATTTCCTTGGCTTCCGTGGCTTTCCGTGGCTCGGTGCTCACAGGGCATCTCCTGCGTCGGCTCTCCTGGCACTGGTGCATAAGAAGCATTTGGTCTCTTGAGTGCAGCTAGCGATCTTGTGCCTGGTTTGCCCGCACTTGAGACAGCAGTCGATGCGATTTGAAGGGCTCTTGCAACGCGCCACAATGTGGATGAACTCAAGGCACTACTGCCGTTTGGGTATCCCTGAAGGAAGGTCGGAGGCTTTTCAGCTTTATCGAGCTTGCCTCAACTTGAAACTGGTTCACCAACGCCCTTGACAGGTCCTCTTTAGCGACTAGTGGGTCAAAGTCGCAGATCGAGAGGAATTGCAACCTCGAGTCTTTCGTCAGTGCTCGCACAGATGCGACTCCATCCAGCACCGCCTCCAGATCGCTCTTCACCAGCGATGCGCTTTTCTCTCCATCCCTGCTTAACTCGAGCAGGAGGTTGCGCGCCTTCTTCCTTGTCTCCGCCTTCGTCCGCGTGTCCGGCTTCCCACGGCTCGCTATCTTCTCTCCGCTTTTTCCCATTTGTTGTTTGGTCCGTTTGTGGTCGATCAGACATATCGGTCTGTATGAGGATGGGTTCTCGGGAGGCTTGTTAGGCTTGGGGAGCAGTACCAGCTTCTGTCTCTTCCAGCGCTCTGGGAAGAAGCCTTCCGTGAGGCACTGTTTGAAGACGGATGCTTCCGGGTGCTCGTTCATTCCTAGTTTGACGGCGATGTCTGGGATTCCGTCCGGCCCTGGCGCTTTTCCCGACGGCATGTCCTTTGCGACCTTACGAGTTTCATCCGGCCGGAGCGCTATATGCGACAAGTCTCCTGGAGCCGCGTGCGGAGGTTGCGGATCCGAGGGCACTATTGGAAACAGATGTTCCACGATCGCTGTCATCGTGACCGCGTCGCCTGTTTTCAGTGGTTTCGCCTGGCTTAACTTTTTTACCACTATTTTATAAGCAGATCCCCAAGGGTCCTGCGTCTCCTCTTCGACTGCTTAATGAGTCCCTTTAAGGCCCTTTGCTGCCGCCGTCTTGCCCGAAGGCAAGTTTTGCGAGGCTCCGCGATTTCGTCGGTCCACCAATAGACTGGTTCCCGGTGGCGGTGGTGGCTTCTCGACACCCTCATGCTAGCTATACATACCCTCTCGACTGCTCTAGTCAGGCTGATTGCGCTTGCCGCTGCGTTCTCACCGATGTCGGGGCTCCCAAATTCCCTAAGGAACGCGTCCCGCTGGATTGAAGTGCCTCTTCGCTGGTGGGGCTGTGGAAGATCCTCTGCTGGTGATGTCGCAGATTGTGCGCGCTGGAAAAGCGAGCCACTGCAGAAGGTGAGGTCTACTACCGACCCTGCTCCACCTCGACTGAAGGTGTGCTCCGTCCCCGTGTTCAGAAGAGCTACGTCCATAGATGCGAAGGCTTCCTGAAGGGTTCGCCCTCTTGCGTTCGTGTGGACTGAGCCCCACTCCTCTGCCCAGGCGTTGAAGTCCCCAGCGATGACCACCTTCCGCTCGCCTCTTGCGTCGTTAGCCAGCTCGTCTATGACTGCCGAAAATTCCTGAAGGGAAAGGCGTGGTGGTAGATAGCAGCTGTACAGGCACAGGTCGCCAACCAGCCCCCTTACAAAGAATGAGCCAATGCGCAGGTTTCTTGGTTGGCTTGTCCCGTTGGTCAGGTTCGCGGCGCTTCTTGTATCGTCCAGTATATAGTCTGCCCCGGGGGTTTTCTTGTACGGCTCGCTAATTAGCGCTACGTCAGCTTGGACTTCGCGCATGATTTGGCTCAACAGGTGGTGCCCCGCTTCGCAGTGATAGAGGTTTATCAGAACGATCTTCATTTCCTTGGCTTCCGTGGCTTTCCGTGGCTCGGTGCTCACAGGGCATCTCCTGCGTCGGCTCTCCTGGCACTGGTGCATAAGAAGCATTTGGTCTCTTGAGTGCAGCTAGCGATCTTGTGCCTGGTTTGCCCGCACTTGAGACAGCAGTCGATGCGATTTGAAGGGCTCTTGCAACGCGCCACAATGTGGATGAACTCAAGGCACTACTGCCGTTTGGGTATCCCTGAAGGAAGGTCGGAGGCTTTTCAGCTTTATCGAGCTTGCCTCAACTTGAAACTGGTTCACCAACGCCCTTGACAGGTCCTCTTTAGCGACTAGTGGGTCAAAGTCGCAGATCGAGAGGAATTGCAACCTCGAGTCTTTCGTCAGTGCTCGCACAGATGCGACTCCATCCAGCACCGCCTCCAGATCGCTCTTCACCAGCGATGCGCTTTTCTCTCCATCCCTGCTTAACTCGAGCAGGAGGTTGCGCGCCTTCTTCCTTGTCTCCGCCTTCGTCCGCGTGTCCGGCTTCCCACGGCTCGCTATCTTCTCTCCGCTTTTTCCCATTTGTTGTTTGGTCCGTTTGTGGTCGATCAGACATATCGGTCTGTATGAGGATGGGTTCTCGGGAGGCTTGTTAGGCTTGGGGAGCAGTACCAGCTTCTGTCTCTTCCAGCGCTCTGGGAAGAAGCCTTCCGTGAGGCACTGTTTGAAGACGGATGCTTCCGGGTGCTCGTTCATTCCTAGTTTGACGGCGATGTCTGGGATTCCGTCCGGCCCTGGCGCTTTTCCCGACGGCATGTCCTTTGCGACCTTACGAGTTTCATCCGGCCGGAGCGCTATATGCGACAAGTCTCCTGGAGCCGCGTGCGGAGGTTGCGGATCCGAGGGCACTATTGGAAACAGATGTTCCACGATCGCTGTCATCGTGACCGCGTCGCCTGTTTTCAGTGGTTTCGCCTGGCTTAACTTTTTTACCACTATTTTATAAGCAGATCCCCAAGGGTCCTGCGTCTCCTCTTCGACTGCTTAATGAGTCCCTTTAAGGCCCTTTGCTGCCGCCGTCTTGCCCGAAGGCAAGTTTTGCGAGGCTCCGCGATTTCGTCGGTCCACCAATAGACTGGTTCCCGGTGGCGGTGGTGGCTTCTCGACACCCTCATGCTAGCTATACATACCCTCTCGACTGCTCTAGTCAGGCTGATTGCGCTTGCCGCTGCGTTCTCACCGATGTCGGGGCTCCCAAATTCCCTAAGGAACGCGTCCCGCTGGATTGAAGTGCCTCTTCGCTGGTGGGGCTGTGGAAGATCCTCTGCTGGTGATGTCGCAGATTGTGCGCGCTGGAAAAGCGAGCCACTGCAGAAGGTGAGGTCTACTACCGACCCTGCTCCACCTCGACTGAAGGTGTGCTCCGTCCCCGTGTTCAGAAGAGCTACGTCCATAGATGCGAAGGCTTCCTGAAGGGTTCGCCCTCTTGCGTTCGTGTGGACTGAGCCCCACTCCTCTGCCCAGGCGTTGAAGTCCCCAGCGATGACCACCTTCCGCTCGCCTCTTGCGTCGTTAGCCAGCTCGTCTATGACTGCCGAAAATTCCTGAAGGGAAAGGCGTGGTGGTAGATAGCAGCTGTACAGGCACAGGTCGCCAACCAGCCCCCTTACAAAGAATGAGCCAATGCGCAGGTTTCTTGGTTGGCTTGTCCCGTTGGTCAGGTTCGCGGCGCTTCTTGTATCGTCCAGTATATAGTCTGCCCCGGGGGTTTTCTTGTACGGCTCGCTAATTAGCGCTACGTCAGCTTGGACTTCGCGCATGATTTGGCTCAACAGGTGGTGCCCCGCTTCGCAGTGATAGAGGTTTATCAGAACGATCTTCATTTCCTTGGCTTCCGTGGCTTTCCGTGGCTCGGTGCTCACAGGGCATCTCCTGCGTCGGCTCTCCTGGCACTGGTGCATAAGAAGCATTTGGTCTCTTGAGTGCAGCTAGCGATCTTGTGCCTGGTTTGCCCGCACTTGAGACAGCAGTCGATGCGATTTGAAGGGCTCTTGCAACGCGCCACAATGTGGATGAACTCAAGGCACTACTGCCGTTTGGGTATCCCTGAAGGAAGGTCGGAGGCTTTTCAGCTTTATCGAGCTTGCCTCAACTTGAAACTGGTTCACCAACGCCCTTGACAGGTCCTCTTTAGCGACTAGTGGGTCAAAGTCGCAGATCGAGAGGAATTGCAACCTCGAGTCTTTCGTCAGTGCTCGCACAGATGCGACTCCATCCAGCACCGCCTCCAGATCGCTCTTCACCAGCGATGCGCTTTTCTCTCCATCCCTGCTTAACTCGAGCAGGAGGTTGCGCGCCTTCTTCCTTGTCTCCGCCTTCGTCCGCGTGTCCGGCTTCCCACGGCTCGGTATCTTCTCTCCGCTTTTTCCCATTTGTTGTTTGGTCCGTTTGCGCGAAACTGTCCCTTTTTCGGCTGGGGGTGGTCTGCTGAGACTTGTGCTCGGTTTTTACTCTTTTGTCCCCACACTTGGGACACCCTGGGAGGGCGTGGCACTGTTCGTCCTCCATGTCCAGCTCCCTGCTGGCGTCTTCTTGGAGGGCCTTCATCCTGGCGAACATCGCTTTCATCTGCACGTTTATGTGCCTCCCCTGCTTGACTTTGGTCAGGTCTATGAGCTGATCCAGGACCAGTCCAAATTCCGACAACTTATCGGCGCAGCGGATTTGCCCATCCGCATTCGTCCTCTTTGGAGGTGTTCTGCGGCTCGAGCCGGAGGGGCTGCTTGGGGTCCTTGCCCGCTTCGGAGTGTCCTGTACATCTCCCATCACGGCCAGGACTGACCCACCAATCTGTGGTGGCGCAGGTGATCTAGGCAGGATTGGCGAACACAAGATTTTTCTGCTGCTTTGGAAAGCTCCCGCGTTGTCCATTTCACTATAGGCTTTGCTTGTTGCGATCACTGTCGAGGCGGCCAAGCTTGCCACCACCTCGCCAGGTTGGTTTAAAAAGTGGTTTGGTTGCCACCTGGAGTAGTGCTGTTAGTAACCGACATTCTGCCAGGTTTATTTTGCAGTTTATTCCTTCTGCCAGGGTTAGATTTCTGCCGGCAACTATGGCACATACGCAGACCACGAAGCCGCCCACTATGGGTCAAACGCTCCGTGGATTTTTGGTGTGGGGGTGCGAAGGGGGAAGGTTTTTTTTTCGGTGGGAGTTATACCGCTCCTGCTCGGTCGCCAGAGCCCCTTTTTCCGGTGTACCGCGTAAGTGGCGGGGTTGGTCCGCTTCTTGACCTTTGACACCTATTATTACTAGCCCCAACTTGTTGGTGCTAGTTTTGCAAGGATTCCATCCGTTGCTGCCAAGGATTCTCGTCAGCAGCCCAGGAAAGTATGATACGTCCAAAGACGAGATCGTTTGGCTAGTTATGTTGCAATTAGCTTCTGACCAGTAGCATTTCCATAGAAGCGCCACCTGTGGTTGGGGTCGCCTTCGGCTGTGCAGCGCTGCCAGACCGGTAGCCTGAGCCGTTTGCCAACACTGGTTTAGCAGCTGAGTGTGAGATCAGCTGGTGTGACAGTGCATCTCTTGTTGCACACAAGGAAAAGGGGACGAAAGAGATAAACCGGAAGAGAAAGCTTAGAATTTTCTCACCCATGGGCATGAAGATCGGGTCCGGCTGGCAGTCCATGGACCTCTGGAGAACAGTCTTCCGCGGGTATGGCCCCGGGCGACGACGCTAGTGCAGGCCGTCACCCATTGGCGCGTCCACGCTGGCTCAACGCGGAAATTTTTGAGTTTTTCCGGAAGCGCAAACGCAAACGCAAACATCCACCGTCCGTAGATAGCATGCACGATTCATAACTCTCCAAGTAGAGTTACGCTTACGTACTAAACAAAAACCTCCGAACGCTCTCCAGTCCTTGCTTCGCTCACCGGGAATTCCAGTCAAGGTAGTACTTCGGTGAGCAGGATGTGGTGCCATATCGCAATCCCTCTCTTGTTGCGTTGCTCCGTAACGCTCCTTCGCTAACTCTTTAGTCGCCTTTTACGACAAGCCGAGCCAGCTGAGGTGGTATTCTTGCCCCGCCACCACACGGTGGTGCTCTTTATCCATCGGGTATGCTGGCCGTCTCATCAATGCGAACCCGTTTCATCATGCCGATGATAATGCCATGGGCCCTCACCCACACGGTTTTCTCCGCCAGCATAGTGTGCTTTAAGTTCCTCGGGCTGAGCGGAGTTCCAGCCAGACTCTCCAGTATCTCTCTCTCTCTGTACGAAACCTAACACAGTGCAGCAGGATATAATCCGCTGTTTCGGCTGAGTCGCTGCAGAACAGCCACAGGGCTGAGTCCACATGACGAAACCTGAAGAGGTAGTTCCAGCAAGAGTCTCCGGTATCTCTCTCTCTGTACGAAACCTAACACAGTGCAGCAGGATATGTTGCGCTTCCGAGATTGTTCTGAATCCTCTGATAAGTCTAAGGGCCATTGTCCGTGATACTGCACGCGCGTTGTCCAAGTAAGTCACTTTATTCATGACAACTCTCCAGATGCGGGCAGCGTATAGAAGCGAAGATTTCGCGACCGCCACGAGCAGCCTCCTGGCCGGCATCCTGGGTCCACCTAAATTTGGCATGAGTCTTGCCAATGCTGCTGCTGTCATCGCTGCCTTCCTGCTGGTGTATCTTGAATGCTCCTTGAATGTCAGTCTGTGGTCAATAAGATAGCTAATAGTTGTGCTAATCGCTGCATTGCTCCTGTCCTGTAACTCCGGTATTGTTTTGGCAACCGCTGCTACTGCCACGTCGTTTGCAAAGCAGACTAGCTCCACTCCGGTGGGCTTGCTAATGGACAATATCCCGTCATACATTATGTTCCACAGGATTGGTCCAAGAACCGACCCTTGTGGGACACCTGCGGAGACGTGGTGATTTCTTGGCCCGGCATCAGTATCGTACCAAAGTATACGGACCCTAAAGTAGCTGCCAATGATGATTCTGAGGTTACGAGGCATACCCATGTTGCGCATGGCCCCGAGGATTGTTGGGCATCCAGCCGTGTTAAACGCATTATTTACATCAAGCGTGATGATGGCGCAATACTCCTTGCTGCCACCTAGCCATCGGTCTCCATCGAGAGTGGTCTTGGCCAGATCTTTTATGGCAGTGAGAGCGTCGAGAGTGCTTTTACCTTTCCGGAAACCATACTGGTGTCTATGTAGGCCATCGGGGCTCTCAGTGATCACCTCAATACGCGTGTATATGATGCGTTCGAAAAGCTTTCCCACGATGTCCAGCAGACAAAGTGGGCGGAAACTGCCTGCAGAGTTGGTTGGTCCCTTTCCTTTCGGCAGCAGTACCAGCTTCATGTTCTTCCAGCGGGATGGGAAGACACCATCTATCAGGCACTGTTGGAAGGTGTCCCTGAAGATTTCTGGCATAGAATTTGCGGCAGCCATAACTACAACACCCGGGATGCCATCGAGACCAGGGGTTTTGTTGGGCTTAGTTCTTTTTGCCCCTTCGATAACCTCACTTGCAGTGACACACGGTAAATCTGGGGCAGGGATTTCTTGTGCGGGTTGATTTTGGAATAGCTCCTCTACGATGTTTAACAGTAGGACTGGGTCCTGTGGGGTACCACCTTCAGCGGATTTTAGTTTATTACTAACCATTTTGTAGGCAATACCCCATTTGTTGGCTCCATTTGCTCGATGCTGAAGGCCAGCATGTCCTTGTCCAGCTTTCTGATGTCCCATGCTTGCCCAAGGGTACTCCTTGCCTGTCGTTGTGTGATGCACGACGAGCGGGCGCTGAATGTAATTAGGGCATGATCGCTCAGAGTTACGTCCTCCTGAACCATCCAATTAGCAGTGGAGGCTAGACTTCTATTAACAAAGGTGATATCGATGAATGATGTACCTCTGTCGTTGTTAAACGTCGGCTTGCCACCATCGTTCAACAGCACCAGATCCAACTGGTTTACGGCATCAATAGCGGCCCTTCCTCGGAGGTTAGATGTCCGGCTTCCCCATTCTATTGCCCAGGCGTTAAAATCACTTGCAATGACTACAGGCTTGCGCCCTATATCGTGGTGTATTAGATTGTCTAACAGTTCTTCGAAAAGGTCCGGACTGTCACTAGGCGGGGCATAGCAGATATATAAGTGGACACCCTTTACTTTAGCGTACGCAATGCAATGCATTGTAGAGGTTTCTGCAGCATATGACTGCCGCCTTTCGTGTAGAGTCGAAAAGCACTCCTGGGTTTTCCACACCAGGGGCATACGGTTCACTTAGGAGCACGACGTCAGAATTGCGCCCTATCGCTGTTTGGGACAGAAGGCTCTGTGCAGCTGCGCAGTGATTGACATTTAGCTGTAGTATGTTAATAATGAACGCGGCGACTTAAGGCTCCTTTTGTTGTGGTCGCTTTGATGGTAGGGCATGTAAAGCTACCTGTCGGGTGATTCCGTGTCTACATCGCTGTTGCAGATCAGGTAATTTGGCGGATCGACAGAGCCCTTCGCTGTGTGCCCTCGTTCGCCCTCGAACGCCGCACCGAAGACATCAGTCCGAGCGACCTTGTTTGAGTGCCCTGTGACCGTAACCCAGGCACTTGTGGGGCATCTTGTGGGGCGTGTGTCCTGGATGATGCGACAGCGAGACCAGCCAACATTTACCGACCCCTTTTTCAGGACGCCAATTGCGTCGTTAAAGCTAAGCGTAACTGTCGCCACTTGGGTCCCATCTCTCATTTTGCGCAGCCCACGCAAATCTTCTGGCTTCAGATGGATCCCTTCGAATTGAGAGGCCATAAAGCTCCATTGCAGTCGTCGCCTCATCCATGCCGCTGCAGGCTAGCACCATTCTCCGCGCGCCCGTGGGGACCGCAGCCATTTCCCGAAGGGATTCTTCGATCGCTCCTCTGTATTTGGGCATGCTTGCAGCAGCTTTTCACTCCACTTCGAGCAACAACTCTCCTTGTTGAGTCCTCCTGATTTTTTTGAAGTGACTGCCAAGTTCTGATAGGCTCTGATCTGCTTTGAGCTTGCGGAGCATGTCCGTTTACGAAGCTTCTCCCGTCTTCTTAATTATAATGGCCTCCGGCTTTTCTCGTAGTTGAGATCCCACCCTTGGTTTACCGGGTAACGTGGCGCTGCGTCTCAAAAGCTGAGAGCAGTACCGTTATTTTCGAGTTCATAATGCCCAGGATGCTGCGCAAGTCCTCGTTTTTGTAGGCCGACAGGTCTAGTGGCCTAGTCGGCGAAACAGGCGGGGTTTTTGCTCGTGCATATTGGGACGGCACGCTGATGAGAGCGGAGATCTTTTTCTTGGTCATTAGAGATGTTGAGGGGGCCAAGTTCTCTACCACAGTAGCTCCACCGATGCTGGGTATTAACGTAAGCGTATGGGGGATGGCTTGCGCTACGCTCACAGCCGCTGGAACTGGGATTACAGCTCCTCGCTCCGTTGTCTCCGTGATTCCCACTCCTTTGGAGGGGGACCTGGACATTCTGGCGCTACGTTTGAATGGGTCCACCATGTCGTCGGGGGCAGTGCCCCCCGCTGGACCGTCCATTAATTGACGGGTGTCAACAGGTTACCCTATGCGAACGTGGAGCACCAAATTTAACAGGGTTCCTACGTAGGCCACGGATTTCTCCTAGGCGTTGACTGATGGAGTTTATTCCGCCTCTTCTTGGACACCAGAGCTTCTACTTGGGCACCGAGATGGTGAGAGATTGATGACTGGTCTGTCCGGGACCTTTATGCCGTTTCCCTTGCTAAATATTGGTCAACTCCACAAAAATTTATATATAGATATAAATTTTGTTGATTTCGCAATTTCAGCCACTGTCCACTTCAGTAAAATTCAAATTTAATTATTATTACTGAATATTACTATTTAGGTACAGGTACACGATTCAACTGTTTGAGCAGCCCTGGCAATGCCGTTGGTCTGGCAACGCCACTAAGCTCCGAGTACTTGCCGACGTAAGTTGGCAGCGCTGTCAGCTGTTGTTCTCAGCTGCACCGAATTGCAAAGTCATAAAAATTAGGCAATCCACAAAAATTTATATATAGATATAAATTTTGTTGATTTCGCAATTTCAGCCACTGTCCACTTCAGTAAAATTCAAATTTAATTATTATTACTGAATATTACTATTTAGGTACAGGTACACGATTTAACTGTTTGAGCAGCCCTGGCAATGCCGTTGGTCTGGCAACGCCACTAAGCTCCGAGTACTTGCCGACGTAAGTTGGCAGCGCTGTCAGCTGTTGTTCTCAGCTGCACCGAATTGTAAAGTCATAAAAATTAGGCAATTTACCAATCGCTCGCGTTTTTTCACTTTTAATCGCGCCGAAATGAAGCAGCACCGTGTGGCTTTGGGCAGTTATTCCGCCAAACTCGCCAAGCTGACTTCGTGATAAAGAATTTTTTCGCGCAGCGTAACAAAAACACGTCCGAGTATAGCAAGTACAAAACTCTGTGCCTCCAGGTCGACTATGTTTATATACGTGTGTGCATTTAATCGATGACTGGTCCTGAGATTGGTTCCCCCAATGTAGAGAAGAGGAGAGGAGTTTGTAGTAGCTTCGTTATAAATTTAATTAGTTCAACTTAAGTTATATGCTTTACAAGAGAAAATAATTGGAATTGAATTTGAATTGTTCGTTGAGGTTATTTAGTTGCAAGATCGGGTGTACGTCGATGCAGCAACAAAGTGTCGCCTGCGGACGCAGCACATTGTAGCCGACGCGGACGTCGAATATATCGCCGAGTTAGTGGACAAGGCGGGGGGCGAAGTCAGCGTTTTGGCCGCCAAATACGTCGTCGAGTTAGTGGGCAAGGCAGGGGGCGAAGTCAGCGTTTCGAGGAGTGCACTTAAATGTGATTGACCGTCGAGTGCCGCAATGGGGAGAGCGCGTGTGAGAGCTGCGGTCGATAGAGGAGGGGGGAAGGTACTTGCAAAGGGTTCATAACTTATATATATACACATATAAACATATATTCGTACACATCCATACAAACATATATATACACCATATATACATCAATTCGCACACATCCATAAACACCCATATATATATCAGGAGGACTCTACAAGGAGAGTTGTTGCTCGAAGTGTATGGGAAAGCTGCTGCAGGCATGCCCAAATACAGAGGAACGATCGAAGAATCCCTTCGTGAAATTGCTGCGGTCTGCACGGGCGCGCGGAGAATGGCGCTAGCCTGCAGCGGCATGGATGAGGCGTCGACAGCAATGGAACTTTATAACTGTGTGGCCTCTCAATTCGAAGGGATTCAGCTGAAGCCAGAAGATGTGCGTGGGCTGCGCAAAATGAGAGATGGGACCCAAGTGGCGACGGTTACGCTTAGCGTTAACGACGCAATGGCCTGCAACAGCGATGTACCTACCTTCAAAGCAATCACAACAAAAGGAGTCTTGAGTCGCCGCGTTCATGATTAACATACTACAGCTAAATGTCAATCACTACGCAGCTGCACAGAGACATCTGTCCAAGAAAGCGACAGAGCGCAATGCTGACGTCATGCTACTAAGGGAACCGTACGCCCCTGGTGTGGAAAATTCAGGAGTGCCTTTCGACTCTACACGAAAGGCGGCAGTCATACGCTGCAGAAACCTCTACATAGTGGACCAGGAAAGCGTGCCAATGCGTGGCATTGCGTACGCTAAAGTGAAGGGTGTAAACCTGTATAGCTGCTATGCCCCGCCTAGTGACAGTCCGGACCTTTTCGAGGAACTGTTAGACAATACACCACGCTATAGGGTGTGAGGACTCTTAAAACTCCCCACATATCCGGGTGCAGGAGATCGGCGTTGCAACGGAGAAGACGGCTGGAATGCGAGAGGAGTCAAGGGCGGTCAGGTCAAACGGGAAATAATGGACCCCGGCAAAGCGGAGAGACCGTGAACTAACGGTACCGCGCTGGACCTTGGACTCAAGCCAGCCAAGGGCACAAAGGTCGAACGGTAACGGCATGGACTTTTAACAAGCACAAAGAGGACGCACCGTGAAATAACGTTACCGCGCTGGACCTTGGACTCGAGCCAGCCAAGAGCACAAAGGTCGAACGGTAACGGTGTGGACTTTGGACGAGCTCAAAGAGGACGCACCGTGAACTAACGGGACATGAGTTGGACCTGGTACCCGAGCGAGCCGTGTGCAAAAGGGGAAATAACGAGATTCCAGCGGCCTATAAAAGAGACGGCGCAGGCACAGCTCGGGACAGTCAATGAGAAAGTGCGCGGAGTGCCATACGGGCAGACAGTCGATCAGGAAAAGTGCGTGTTGAACTATACAGTAAAGCAAACGAGTGAATGTACAAGTGAGCGTCGAAGCGGGCATCCAAAGAGAATCTCCGCAAGCAAGGAAAAGCGAAGGACAAGCAAACACCAGGACCTTGCGTGGTCAGTAAGGGACGGTGGAGACAGTGGTCGCAAAGGTGGTTCGGGGAGGAGCGCTAGCTTGTCTCACGGACGATACACCCTGCCCCATAACATCCTAAGCCCCGGTCGAGCTCGCAGGTGATCGCAGGCGACGAGTGCCTGGCATACGCAGGAAGGGACGGTGAAGTCAGTGGTCGGCAAAGGTGGTTGTCTCACGATACATCCTCTCACCATAACATCCTAAGCCCCAGTCGAGCCGGTACGGATCCGCCATCGAGAGCGACGCAGGACGACGAAGGAAGGACGGCGAAGGAGCAACGACGCGCATCCGACGGCGAGGGTCACAGGATTCTCTTCAGCGATTGTCACTGAATAAAGGTGGTTTAAATCTAAAACTATGTCTTCTTCTTGGTCGGGCAATCACACAAATCATAAATTTGGTGGGACGAACAAACAAACTCTCTGAGCTAGCCGTTGCAATTCGTTGCGAGCAGAAACCAAGGAAACAGTTCGTTACAAGGGCGCAAGCCTGTTGTCATTGCAGGTGACGCCTGGCCAATTGAATGGGGAAGCCGGACATCTAACCTCCGAGGAAGGGCCGTTATTGATGCCATGAACCAGCTGGATCTGGTGCTCTTAATCGATGGTGGCAATCCGACGTTTAACAACGACAGAGGTACATCATTCATCGATGTCACTTTCGTTAACAGAAGTCTAGCCTTCACTGCTAATTGAATGGTTAAAGAGGACGTAACTCTGAGCGATCATGCCCTAATTACATTCAGCGCCCGCTCGTCGTGCATCACACAACGACAGGCAAGTAGTACCCTTGGCCTGGCATGGGACATCAGAAAGCTGGACAAGGACATGCTGGCCTTCAGCATCGAGCAAATTGAGCCAACAAATGGACAGGCGGAAAACAAGAATAAAGCCCGAGTCGTAGTTATGGCTGCCGCGAATGCTATGCCAGAAATCTTCAGGGACACTTTCCAACAGTGCCTGATAGATGGTGTCTTCCCACCCCGTTGGAAGAACATAAAGCTGGTACTGCTGCCGAAAGGAAAGGACTAACTAACGCTGCAGGCAGTTTCCGCCCACTTTGTCTGCTGGACATCGTGGGAAAGCTCTTCGAACGCATCATATACACGCGTATTGAGGTGATCACTGAGAGCCCCGATGGCCTACAAAGACACCAGTATGGTTTCCGGAAAGATAAAAGCACTCTCGACGATAGATCCCGATAACTCCCGTTGGGGCGGCGTTGCCATTCGATGACCATGGTATTTCTGTAGTGTGACCCGTCATGTCCTGCTAATTCCATGCTTTCTCTTCGGGTTTTCTGTTTCGACACACACGTGAATGCCATCTTTGGGTTTTTTTTTTTGTTTGCACTTGCTGAAGTGTGTATGCTTATTCTCAACTTTCTAGCTTTTATAGTTCCTGAGATCTCGACATTAATACGGACAGACAGACGGACATGGCCAGATCGACTCGGCTATTGATCCGGATCAAGAATATATATACTTTATATGGTTGGTTTATACTTTTTTGCTTGTTACATACTTTTCAACGAATCTAGTATACCCTTTTATTCTACGAGTAAGGGGTATAAAAATCGAAAGGCGTTACGCATCTTGTTATTTTAATGGCTTTGTACCGAATAAGAACAATTATGAAAAAGAAACAAGAGAGAACGCTATAGTCGAGTTCCCCGACTATCTGATACCCGTTACTCAGATGGTGAAAGTGCGCAGGACACTCAACACTCACAGTTTTTGCGGTTTGTGGGCGTTAGAGTGGGCGTGGCAACATGAATCGACAAACTTGCGCTGCTGCTATGTCTCTGGAGTCTGCATGCTGAATCTCAACTTTGTAGCTTTTGTAGTTCCTGAGATCTTGACGTTCATACGGACGGACGGACATGGCCAGATCGACTCGGCTATTGATCCTGATCAAGAATATATATACTTTATATGATCGGAAACGCTTTCTTCTGCCTGTTACATACTTTTCAACGAATCTAGTATACCCTTTTACTCTACGAGTAACGGGTATAAATATGCATTTTTTTTATTTTCGATACATTTTCCGACGTTTCAAAAACCAAAGTTACATATTTTTAAAAAACGGTTTTATACCAATTTAAAACACTTTATAAACAAAACCAATGAAGGCATATATTTTCTTTTATTATTCCTAAGAAATAATTTCTGTGAATATAGTGGACCCATCTGACCTTTTTCAATTTATATACTATCTGCTACAAAAACAAGACTTGACTTTCAGAGAGATAACCATAAAAGTGAGCCATAGTTTGCGTAGAAACGGACGTAGAGAAAGAGGAACAGGGTGTTCACACTGATCAAGATTACTTCATACAAGAATACTCGTATATATAATTTATATGAAAAAATTGCTGACAGGTTAACCCGGTAAACAAGTATTTACGATATACTACATAACAAATAAACATTTAAAAAAAAAATTAATTGGTTAGGGTCCTTCGGGCAATTAGTGTCAAACCAAAGAAATTAGAATAACTAGATGGGAAACATTGCATACATTGGTTTTGTACTATACAGCTACAACAGAAAGTTGAGATTAAAAATGCAGATTCCAGAGATATAGACGCAGCGTAAATTTGTGTTACCACACCCACAAATTGGGTTCTTAGTTCTTTGGTTGGTTCTTTTTTTTTCATTTTATTATTTGTCTTACCAATTTCTATCAATTACTTGGAACTCAACTTTTATTCGATAGAAAAGCTTTTAAATAGTCGAATAGTTTGAGCAGTCTAAGAGTTCAATAATAGTTGGACAAACAAGACATTTAACAATATGAAAATAGTATATACTTATAAAATAAATATAGAAATATAATATTAGCTGGTATCAACATGGACCCTTTTCCTGGAGGCGGATCTGCACTTGTGGAAGGATGCTCTCTCTTCAGCCTCCCTTCGACCCATACGTGAGTGCTTGCCTGTTGTTCTTTTCCTTCTTGTGCACACTAACATTTACCCCTCTTCTTTTCCAGATTTTACCCACATGAAATTTCCTTGATATGCTGTGAATCTGACAATATATATGCGAATATATTCCATGTTTTGTGCGCGTTTCTGTGACCCGTCTCTTTAAAGAATGTGCTACTGTTTTGTGTTTGCGTTTTTTCCTTTTTTTTATTATTATTTTTAATTTTGGGCGGGATTAGCTACCCGATCATCGCGCACAAACCCAAACAGGCGGATCCCTGTCTGGTGTTGGCGGAGCCCAACCGCCACGCACCGGCGCCTCCTCTTCCTTGGACATCTCGGAGTCAACCGGCCATGTTCAAGTGACCACCTGTTGCCGCCATCGTGTGCCTCCTTCGGCGAACTCCCGCACCTGGTGCGACATCCGGGCGTGCGGGACCGGGTGGGTGTACGGGCGGTCGGCACCGGGTTGGGTGGGGGGCTGGGTGGCCAGTGCCGTGGCCGGTGTGTGGGCGGGATCCCCGCCGTCGCAATGGGTGACGGGGGTAGGGACGGCTCCGGGGTCCCTTCCTTCACCAACTCCTCCGAGTAGATGTACCGCGGGGTGGCGGGTACCTCCCTTTCTTTGTCATCGGCTGCTCCCTCCTCGTGCCAGGCGACCAACTCCCATGCTGCGCACTCCTCCGCCTTCTTGAGGCACCACCATCTCTCCCGCTCCTCCTTCGACCTTGACCTCTGCAGTACTTCGTACATGACCGCCATGGCTGCCCGCTGCAGCATGCGGACGCGCGTTGCCTTGGCGGCCTCGTATTCCTCCCGGGCTGCCATCCGTTCGGGTCGCGGGGCCCCTATTGCCACCACTCCAGCGTCCGCATCTTGACGATGGCGTTCGCCATGGCCGCCGACGTTTCCCCGCTCCCTCTAGGGTTCCTCGCCTCCTCGAACAACGGCGCGTTGACTCTCGCCTTGGCCTGACGCTAGAACGGTCGTCCGTTCTCAGGTTCCGTTGTTCTTCCGCTTTCCGCCGTTAGTGGTCTGACTATCCGCTGGTGAGGTTGTTGGTTGTCTGGTCCGCTCGTGGTCTGCATCCGTTGACTGTCGCCTTGGCCTGACGCTAAAAAGGTTGTCGGACTCGCAGTCTGCCTCCGTTGACTCTCGCTTTGGCCTGACGCTAGAACGGTTGTCGAGCCTCGTCCGTTCTCAGGTACTGTCGTTCTTCAGCCTTTTGCTCTTTTTGACCTTGCTCTTCCCTGGTGGTGGTTGTGTGGGCAATATTCTGGTCTGCTCGTGGCCTGCCTCCGTTTACTCTCGCCTTGGCCTGACGCTAGAACGGTTGTTAGACTCGCAGTCTGCAGCCGTTGACTCTCGCCTTGGCCTAACGCTAGAACGGTTGTCGAGCCTCGTCCGTTGTCAGGTATTGTAGTTCTAATGCATGCTTTGCTTGTTTTTTCCCGCCTCGCATCCTCGTTCTCAACAACATCCTTCGCTAGACCATGCTGCTTAAGGTCGCTGACGTGTACCGTGCGTTCATTTTTGTTCATCCGGTGGCGAATCTTACATATCACTGGCGATATGAATTCAACAATTTGGTACGGTCCATCGAACCTAGGAGCTAGTTTGGCCACAAGCCCTTCAGCCGCTTTTGATAAGTGGTGCTCTTCGGCCTATACCACTTCACCAATTCTTGGCTTCCACTGCCTTCTCCAAGGTTGCCTTGCTTGGTCCTGGGTCACCCTCTCCAGGTTTCCCTGCACTATCTCGAAGATCTCTTTCATCTTCTCAGCGTTTCCTTCTGGTGAATCTGGTTGCCTTCCTGTACCTAGCGTTTCTCTGTCAAAGAGTGCGTTCGGTAATCTTGGCTCGCGGCCCTGTGTCAAAAATGCCGGTGAGTAGCCTGTGGAATCTGACACACTGCATTCACAGCCAGCATGATTTCGGGCCATCGTTCATCCCAATTTCACTGGTTCTGTCCGGCAAACTGTGCTATCATTGTCTTCACAGTGTGGTTGGCTCTCTCCGTCGAATTCTCCTGCGGGGTGTACGGTGCCGTAAACTGTTGCTTTATCCCCATGTCGTTGATTGTAAACTGCACGCCGTTGTCCGTGATCACCACCTTCGGAACTCCAAATCGTGAGACTATGCATTCCCTGAATGCCTTCTGCAACGTTTACGCCGTGGCTGTTCGACGAGGTCGATCAACACCAGCAACATATTGTTTCCATGCTTCGATCTTGGTAGTGGTCCGACGAAGTCGGCGCACACTGTCGCCCAGGGTCCTTCCGGGATCTGTGTCAGCATCTTCCCCGCCGCCTGCCGCTGATTCGGTTTGAATCTTGCGCAGTCTTCGCATTTCCGAACGTAGGGCCTTGCGTCTCTCTGCATTCCTGGCCAATAGTATCGTCTTACGACTGCCTACATGGCCGGCTGCCGGGGAGTCGTGGTTTTCGCGCAGGACAGTTTCCCTCTGCTGCCGCGGCACACATAGCTTCCAGGTCACTACATCTTCGTTCCCTGCTCTATGCGGAATTTGCCTGTAAAGGGTGCTGCCCTCCCACACGTAGTCTGAGAACTTTTGTGGATGCGCTTTTATCTTTTCTCGAATTTCCGTGATCCAGCTGCATTCTGCTTCGGCCTCTGTGTCCTGCGTACTTCTCAGCATTTCGGGTTCTACTGAGACCGATTCTGACAGTGGCTGCCTAAACAACGCATCTGCTACCACGTTCAGCTGGCCTTTCCTATATGCGACCTCGAAGTCATACTGCTGTAGCTCCAACGCCCATCTGGCAATTCTTCCCGAAGGGCTTTCTATGTGGTTCAACCACATAGTAACTACCTTAAAGTGGTAGCCCTCCAGGTACGGCTTCAGCTTCCGGATTGCCCACACAATTGCCAACCACTCTTTCTCTGTTGTTGAGTAGTTCTTCTCGACTACGTTTAGGGTCACTTACGTTACATAGGCTCTCTCTCCAAACCTCGCATCAAGATCGAAGCTTCGGCCTTCGTCTTGCCTCAGCTGGCTCCTTAGGATGCCTCCCCACTTCGTAAACCTAATTCCTGATTTACAACTGGCTGATCCTTCCTTTTACCGGAGTTCGCAGATCGACGTGCTTATTGGCGCAGGCATCTTCCCGGCTATTCTCCTAGGCGGCTCCAGATCCAATAGTTGTGGGTCACTTCTCGGTCAAGAGACCAGTTTCGGGTGGGTCCATTCAGGGCCTGTGAAAGATCCAGCCAATACCAGGGTCTCGATCAGCCAAACCCAAAGACTCGAAAACCTTTTAACAAGGTTTTGGGAGGTGGAAGATCTACCATCGAAGATGGTAAACAAGCCAGATTTCCACTGCGAGTGCAACTTTGATCGCACCACTACCAGGAATAATGAGGGAAGGTATGTTGTGACTCTCCCATTCAAGAACCCTGACAGCATAAGCTTGGGACATTCAAAATCCATAGCTCTGTCTCAATTTCTCCAAAAAGAGAATGGGTTTAAAAAGAACTCCAAATTGAAACTCCAATACGATTTGGTAGTACAGGAGTGAGTATTTGGACCCGGGCCATAAAACGCCTCTAATCCATCATTCAATGGACAAAGTCTCAAAGACGTCTTTCATCCAGGACCACTCCTCCAATCTGACCTCACGATTCAGATTATTAAATGGCGTTTTTTCCGCTACGTATTCAACGCCGATATAACGAAGATGTATCGGCAGATCCTCGTTTTTCCACAACAGATCACAAGCTTTACGCTGACTTTCTCGACTTAGAAGGAGCCGACACTGATGAGTTCTTCTTCGTTCCATACGAACTAGATTCCAAGCCCTCCTTGACTAAACTCGAGTTTCTATCGCAAATTGCCAAACTCTTCGACCCAGCAGGATAGATTGCTCCTTATGTCGTGCGCGCTAAGATTTTCATGCAGGAAATCTAGCTACAAGAGCTTTCCTGGGACCAACTTCTACCCAGAAGTCTCGAGAGGAAATGGCGCGATTTCCAAGAAGATCGTGATCTTCTCCGCGACATTCGTATCACTAGATGGGTACATTTCCATCCTAAGGCGCTAATTCAATATCACAGTTTTTGCAATGCCTCCCAGAGCGCATATGGAGCGGCAATATACGTTCGTGTAGAACGCAATGGTATGGTATCCACTCATCTTCTCGCTGCAAAGACACGAGTTGCACCCATCAAGACAGTATCTTAACCTGTGCGGTGCTGTGCTGCTTGTAGAACTATGCGCAGCGCTCCTTCCTTCCCTTCCAGAAGGCTCAAATTTTTCATTTTTGACCGATTCTACGATTGTTTTGGTATGGCTACAAAAGCCTCCATGTTCCTGGACGACTTTCGTGGCAAATCGGGTTGCGAAAATTGCCTAGAGCCCAGTTGACGGAACGTGGCACCATGTCAAGTCCGAACAGAACCCTGCCGATCTGGCAAGCCGAGGGGTGCTCAGGACTT
The DNA here is from genome assembly GCF_016746235.2 of Drosophila teissieri. Classification (NCBI taxonomy): domain Eukaryota; kingdom Metazoa; phylum Arthropoda; class Insecta; order Diptera; family Drosophilidae; genus Drosophila; species Drosophila teissieri. Next base: position 24,350,392 of record NC_053029.1, on the reverse strand, counting down.
ACGGGATAGCCAGCTGTGGTGCGCACGAGAGCTGTGGCCACTCAGCTCTGTTGGTATTTCTGAAACGAACCTGGTGAAGCGTCGAGTAAAAAATCGTTTCGAATCCATCTGACTTCTCGACGCGTTTTTCCAGCTTCAATAGAGCAGTCCAAATATCTGCGATTATCTAGCGCTTCAGAATTTAGCGTGGACGAATTAGCCCAAGCACAATAAAGGCTGATACAGTGCACCCAAAGAGCAGGATTTGCGACAGAGTACCACTACTGGTGCTCTAGGAAGGCGATTCCAAGGTCTAGTACGTTGGCTAACCTTAAACCATTCCTAGATCCAAAGAGAATTTTGAGAGCATGTGGACGTGTAAAGGCATCAGAGTCCTTAAGCTTCGATGAAAAGCATCCGATTATCCTTCCATATTCTAGTAACTTCACACGGCTCATGGCTCAATTTACTCACAAGATTTCGTTGCATAGCTCATCCGATCCAAGATTTGGGTTTGAACAATACACAAGAAAAGACTCCAATCGCAACTCATGGGAGCCCTCCCCAAAGAGCGATCCTTCTTCTCACTTTCGTTTACACACACACACCTTGGGATCAAAAATTATACCGGCAGAGCGTGTTTAATCACGAAATGGTATGTGTGTGCATTTGTTTGTTTCAGCACTAGAGCAATCCATCTAGAAGCTGATCTCACCACGAAGAAATTTCTAGCTGCTTTTGCGCGGTTTGTATCGAGGCGTGGCTGCCTCGTACAAGTCATTTCCGATAACGGAAAGACTTTTGTCGGAGCCTCCAACGTGTTGACTGAAGATTTCTTGGAGGCAACAAGATCTACGGTGGTCACCCATTATAGCCACCAAAAGATAACGTAGTGGTTCAACCACCTGGGGATCCACATATGGGAGGACTCTGGGAAGCAGGGGTCAAGAGTTTCAACACCTTTGATAAGCTTTCAACCCTCCTGGGTAAAATAGAAAGCTTGCCTGAACTCCAGACCAATCTCTCCTTTATCCGCGGGTCCGACTGATCTCCTTACTCCAGGCCATTTTCTCATTTTCATTTTCTCCTCCTCGCAGCAACTAAGCCCGAAATCCGGTCCGGAAGATGGAAGCATGAATACCTTGTAACGGATGCGCGTCGTCGCTCCTCCGTCCTCCTTCTTCGCTTATCCTGCGTCGCTCTCGATGGCGTATCCGTACCGGCTCGACTGGGGCTTAGGATGTTATGGTGACGGTGTGTATCGTTCGTGAGATAAGGTAATCCTTGCTTGCGGAGATCCTCTTTGGATGCCCGCTTCGACGCTCCCTTGTACTTTCACTTGTTTGCTTCACTGTATAGTTCTCCACGCCCTTTTCCTGATCGACTGTCTGCCCGTATGGCACTCCGCGCACTTTCTCATTGACTGTCCCGAACTGCGCCTGCGTCGTCTCTTTTAAAGGCCGTTATTTCCCTTTGTGCACACGGCTCGCTCGGGTATAAGGTCCAACTCATGTCCTGTTAGTTCACGGTGCGTCCTCTTCGTGACCGCCCAAAGTCCACACCGTTACCGTACAACCTTTGCGCCCTTGGCCGGTTCGAGTCCAAGGTCCAGCGCGGTACCGTTAGTTTACGGTCTCTCCGCTTGGCCGGGGTCCATTATTTCCCGTTTGACCGGACCGCCCTTGACTCCTCTCGCATTCCAGCCGTCTTCTCCGTTGCTATGCCGATCTCTTGCACCCGGATTTGTGGGGAGTTTTAAGACTCCTCACAACCTTCAGGAACTGCACAAACGTAACAAATGTCTTGAAAGGAACATGCGGATCAATGATATGGTTGTCATAAAGGATGACAACCTTCCACCCAATGAACGGCGCCAATCAAGCGCGACTCCGCGTGGTACTGGCCAACCGCTATGGGCCAAATTGTCTAGCCCATCAGCATTCCGGAAGATCCTGCCACTTAACGGATACTTGTCGTGTGTGCCAGGGAAACCACCACAAGCTCCTCCACGAGGATGCCGCCGATGGACCGCGCCGAAAGGTACTAGAGTTGAGAGGACTCTTTAAGTCCTTTATTCCACTTTTCCGGATTCGTCCAGTGGAATAAGTCTTTTTTATTTTATCGCTATTGTTATCGATATATTTTTAAGTATTTTTTGTAAGTATCATCGCTAGGAAGTTGATATGTGCGATCTCTAGCCGAGAATTGGCTGCTCATTCTGCTTGTCACACGTGAGGTGAATAAATAAAAAGTTGAAACGTGAAAATTCTTCTTCTTTTTTACTGGAAAAGCCGACAGCTCCCTGCTCCAACATAATATAATATATATAATATAATATATGTCGGAGATTAAATGGTTTATTTGAAATACTGTAACGTATCACATCCTAGAATAACGTCAGGCAGGGTGTTCGATGGGTATCGAGCGCACGCGAGCGATGGTCCGGCTGCTGCTTGTCGGTAAAAGGGGGTGGTGGTCTTGCTGCGATCCCATATTTGCCTATTTTTGATCATAAAACTTATTTTCGCGTGCTAGACAAGCTAACCTGATCCGGAAGTAGGAGAACTCATATTACAGACATCTAGAAAGGGAAACATGTTCTAATAGTTTACGTCAAACCGATCTCGGCCAGCCTCCGGTGTTGCTGGAGGCCTTCGTTGACCCGCCCTACCAATGGCCATCTTATCATCAAAATTCCCTGATGGCCCCTTTGGAAACCTAATCTATTCGCAAGGGCCTCATGCTAGCTGCGGCGAAAACTTAGGGATTTACCACATTATAAATTCGATTGTATTACTAATATATGTAAACATTCTTAAAACTAGGCATATAAGATATATAGGAATGAAATTGTAAAAAGATAAATTTTTGCATATATATAAATAAATAAATTATTGTTATTGGAATTCACAAAAAAGTGAGGATTAAAGAATATATAAAAATTGACAAAGAAAATTACAAGACATTAATATACGTGAATTTAAATAGCGATTGTCTCGGATTTCTCTCAGTGTGAATATGTTTAGTTCTTTTGCATTTCCTTTTATGATCTTTACGTTATCATTTATTTGAACATTTCAAGGAAAAAAACAACAGGGACAACTACGTTAATGCTTTAAGTGCTGAACTTGTTTTAATTTGGCCAATATACATAATTAACAAGGTTTTCTTTGGTGACTCACCCTTTTCTTTGGTAACTTCCATCGGAGAAAGCGCTTTCGGCGACGGAAGCTATTTCATTGGGGAGTAAAGTTTATCTTGTTGGATTTAAAATATAAAAATATTGATTGTCTCGCACATATTCTTAGGAGGTACTTTTCTCCTTTTAAATTCGGGACATTTTTTTTTTCCCGTGTGGCTTGCGAATTGAACACAAATATAAAACACAAAACAAAGAAATCGGACACTTCTCCTCACATTAATTTGCACATTATTTTTTTCGCAATAATAAAAAGAAATCTTAGCCTAATTTACTAACACATAATTATCGTTCTTTTTTCGTAGTTAGGGTTTTTCTCCCTTTTTTTTTTTGACTTTTTTCTTTCTATAAATTTGCCCTAAATGCGGGTCTTATATTAGTTATTAGTTTTAAATCGCGTTCAGCGCATTCGCGAGCGGATCGGACTTTTCTTTCGATTTTCAATTTTTATAAATTCATGCTGCTGGCGAAGCGCGCGAGCCAACTGATAAAAATCCACTAATCGGCGGCTACTTCTTTCGCGGTCCGTAGGCCTTCCTTAGTCGCAGAAGCTGCAGCCGAAGAGTTGTTGTCCGCTTTGCCTTTTAATTCCCTTTTGTGGCCTGACAAAAAAAACTGAAACTTCTGGCGCTGCCTGGCTGTAGCGCTTTTCCTTCCGGATCAGTAAGCTTAAGCTGGATATGCTTTGATCTTTTAAAACCCTGCACGGGAATTAGGCAATAAAAAATCTGGGTCTCTTAGCCCTTTTCCTTCCACTTACCCCAGCTCTCCGCCGGTTCAAGCTATTCACCAAACTGGTTCGCCTGTAGCACTTGTACTTATTTGGCTTAAATTGCCCACTATTACAAAACGACCTTTCTCCGCCGATCTTTAACTGGAGAATGGCTGCTAATGACGCCAGAATAAGGCGGCAACCTAGCATCTGCCCGATTTGTAGAAATTTCACTCTCTCTGGGAAATCTGACAATTAGCCCTGTAAGACCCGTGACCCTGCCGCTAACCCCTTCACGCGTTATGCAGGTGGCGCACGCCTCGCAATGTGACACCTAGATGGCGTTGCAGTTTTAGGTCTGCCGCAAGTGCCACAAATACCCCCCGCCAAAGATCTGACTTGGGAGTCAAATTCCCAAGACAGATACAACCAGCACAGAAGGCAGCTCAACTATTGTTTCATATCTTTCGCATGATAGCGTCCAATATACTTCCCTTGCAGATCTTCGAGGTCATAGTTAGCCAGGCCAATTTTCTTCTTAACCCTAGCCTTCACGTAAGCTGGGGCTAGCTTGGCGTTATAACCGGCTACGAAATTGCTTTGTCTGATATTCCGTCGCCATACTTCCTGACCCTCTGCATACGACACCTCCCTCGACCGCAAATTATATTGTCATTCGTTCCTCGCATTTTGCTTCCTCATAACCTCGCCTGCTTTACTGCGAATTAAATCTAGCGAATCTTTTCGTGTAAACACCGCTGACCTGTCCTCGAGCAATCGCAGAGCTCTTAAGAGCTTAAAAGTGGAGCCTGAAGATACATAGTGCTGCCCGAACACCATATAATAGGGAGAAGTACCAATACTAGAATGAACAGCGGATCGCAATGCGCAGCAAATACTGCTGAGCTGCTCGTCCCAGTCCTTTTGGTCCGTACGAATGTATGCGCGGATTGCAGCTATCACAGATCGATTTACGCGTTCCGAAGCATTAGCCTGCGGTGAATAAAATGCTGTCAGAGTATGCGATACTTTATACTCCCGCAAAAATTTCTGGAATGCATCTGATTTGAATTGCGAACCGTTGTCAGAAACAATAGTTTCCGGCACTCCAAACGTATGAAATAGATCCTGCTGTAGATATTGAATTACTACGTCTGCTGTGAGTTTCTTTACCGCTTTTAGGAACACGAACTTCGTATAATGATCTAAAACTATGAAGATCCCTATGTGCCCACTCCTAGACCGCGGATATGGTCCTAGAAAATCAACGTAGAGTCTCTGGAAAAATCTATGGGACCCTGGAGAGGTACCCATTGGTGGACGTTGAATCCTGTTCGGCGCTTTCGACATTTTGCAAGTGGCACAAGCTTGTATATAATCCTTCACGTCATTGACCAACCCTGGCCAAAAGTAATACCTTCGAACTCTTTCTAAGGTCTTGTGGATGCCTCCGTGGGATGCTAGTGGATCATCGTGAGCTTTTTTCAGAACCTCGGGAACTAATTTCGTTGGAATCCAAAGTTTCCAGTTGAAGTTGTCGTGTAAGGCCTCGCCGGTAGCGTGATCGGTTCTACGATACACCAAATTGTCGACCACCTTCAAATCTGGAAGCTTTTCTCCATTCGCTTTTACCTTTTCAATCAGCTCCACATATTCATCGCTTTTGAATTCCGGCAAATCTAATTCTACTAGCAACCCGTGACTTGCGTCTATGGCCGCCAATTCTTCCTCATTCACCCTCGACAATGCATCGGGAACTACATTCAACCTTCCGCTACGATGTTCGATTTTAAAATCGAAACTCTGCAGTTTCAAGGCCCACCGAGCTAAACGTGAATGGAGGTCCGTTTGGGTCATAAGCCACTTTAGCGACGCATGATCGGTAATTACAGTGGATGCGTGTCCTTCTACATACGCTCGGAATCTTTTTATACAAATAATGGCCGCCAGGCACTCTTGCTCTGTCACCGAATAATTTTTCTGTGCTTTGTTCAATTTTTTTGAAACGAAAGCTAATGGATATTCGTCCCCTTCATCCGACTTTTGCACAAGAACTCCACCAACACCAGACTTACTCGCATCACAGTGTATAAAAAATGGTCTGCTAAAATCCGGACTGTGAAGAACTGGGGCAGAGCACAACATTTCATTAAGCTTCGCAAAAGCCTTCTCTCCCTCAGCAGTCATCACAAATTTTTGTCTTGGCTTTAACAGGTCAGTAAGCGGAGCGGAGACAGATGCAAAATTATTTATAAACTTCCTGTACCACCCAACCATGCCTAAGAAACGGCGCAGAGCCTTGAGCGACTGCGGTAATGGAAAATTTGTCATCGCTGATATTTTATCTGGATCTGTGCGTATAACGCCCTCCCCGACAATATGGCCCAGATACTTGACAGTACGCATGCAGAACTTGCTTTTCTCGATATTGAGAGTTAACCCTGCTGTTTTTACATAGCTCGCCACTAAGCCTAACACCCTCATGTGAGCCTCAAAGCTATCTGATACTATGAGCAGGTCATCCAGATACACGAAAACCTCATTTCTCAAATTTGCGGGAATAACCTTGTCCATCAATCTAGTCATAGTTTGAGAAGCGTTGGTGAGACCGAAAGGCATAACTTTGTATTGATATAGGGGCTTTCCGGGTATGGTAAATGCCGTTTTGTCACGCGATGCAGGGTCCAGAGGGATTTGCCAGTAGGCATCCTTGAGATCGAGACTTGATATATACATAGCCTTGGGAAGCCGCCCTAAGATACCATCTATGTGAGGCAACGGATACGCATCCTTTTTAGTAACCGCGTTGACCTTTCGGCTATCCAAGCATAAACGAATTTTTCCGGCTTTCTGCACCAGAACAACCGGTGATGACCAGGGACTATCTGGTTCCTCAATAACTCCTAAGCTGAGCATTCGATCGACCTCTTCATACAGCAACTTTTCCACTGCCGGAGAGACAGGAAAATGCCTTTGCTTCACCGGCTTTGCGTCTCCAATGTCAATAGTATGTGAGATTTTGTTCGTCTTGCCTAACCCAGAAACTGCGAAAGATGGGAATCGTTGAACTACCGACTTGAGTATGTCCTGTTGGCTAACAGAAAGTTGATGTGATTCCGGGGAAATTTCATCCACACTCATACTAACTGGCAGAAGATCGAATTCTTTCCAGAAATCTATTCCCAGGTAAAGATCCTGACTAAGGGACGGAATAATATGCAGCTCTAAATCCTTGGTTACTTGCTTGTACTGCACAGGAGTTCTAAGCCGGCCAATTACTTCTTGCTTTTTGCCATCCGCCGTGCTTGCAACCGATGCAGCGCGTTTAAAAGGAATTTTACTGACAACGATTTGCTCAGCTAATTTCCCACCAACTACACTCATCGCGGCTCCGGTATCGAGCAATCCTAACACTACTTTATCCAGCAAACGCACCTCAGCGTAAGGGCGCTTATCGGCCTTCTTATATCGGATAGCGTTAACAGCTTTTGCTGCTCGCCAAAAAGCTCTCATCCTATTTGCATTTCGCGATCTTTTCTTCGGACTGACTGACATTGGATTTATGGATAACTGATTAGATTTTATTAACTGTGGCCAAGGAGTAAACGGACTGACAATGCTATCGGACAAATTCGGGAACTTTATTGTAGGTGATAAGTTTTCATTTTCTACTGGCTCGCATCTGGGTTCGTCGATTTCTGGCGCTGAACACACGACTGCTGACGAGGCTGTGTGCTCATCTTGGAGTTTTTTTTGACATTTTACGCAAGATGGCTTGTAAGTATTCGGGCGTCCACAACCAAAACAGAAAATTTTGCGTTTTCCCTCGCAGTCCTGATACCTATGACCCTCTTTGCGACAGTTCCAACAAATTAATGCCATAGCACCTATTTCTCCTTCATTTCCGTCATCCGAAAATTCAACTGCGTCATCCAAATGGATTTCCTCGATTAACTCGGAGACATTCTTGCGAAAAGGGATATTCTTTTGGTAGCTATGGCTTCGCCTTACGTCGTCTAAGAACCTTTCTCTTCGCCGACAAATCTCGCGCAGCCGATCGACGGTGCCGACATTCACATTCAGGAGTTCATGCCGAATTTCCGGTCGTAAATTCCTACTCAGAGTGTCCACCACATCTCGCTCAGACATTGACGTTTCTAAGCTATCCATAAGCTGCATAATTGCATCGTGAAACGTGTCGAAATCCTCTTTCTCCCTTTGTTTTCTATCTCGGATAGCTTCTCTAATATCCACATCAGTGCGGGTGTCCCGAAATAGCTTTCGTAGCGCATAGCAAAGCGAGTCCCATCGTACCTCCCTAACGGACTTGTGAAAACGCCAATAGAAATCACGCGCTTTGCCATCAAACAGCAAACTAGAAATGCTGCATAAAGCCACAAAATTTCCTTCTAGCGTCTGCTGAGTAAGTGCCTCTACCCGATATATGAAATTATCAACTCCCAGGCCCTCTGGACTGCCACTGAATCTTAGCTTCCAACTGTTAAGTATTTGGCCAACTTTATCGGGTCGTTGCACAAGATCGGTAACCTCTGTTCTTGGAGTTGCCCTTTCAGAGCCATGTACCATACTTGTTGGCCCTTCTTGTTGGACTCTGAATATCGCCTCGTGTCTATATTGGCAGTGGTAATAGGCGGTTGCGGAAAATGCACAGCTATATTGGCTTGTATAAGCTGCGACATTCTTTCCGACAGCTGCGTAAGTAGTTCATTTTGCATGGCCTTGACTTGTTCTGCTACCATGTTCCCTATTAACTGATGAGGAATTTCTGCTTGCCCCGAATCTTCATTGTTGGCTGGAGCAGATCTTGAAGGAGTGTTCTGCCGTTTCTGCAACCTAGTATGATGTTGAGGTTCTTTGCAAATCGGACAGGTGTTGCTGGTTTTGGAGTAGACCTCGAAACAATTTTTGTGAAACTTATGTCCACACTTGATCTTCACTATAGATGCAGATGCCAACGATTTTTCACACAAGATGCATTTGGGAGAGGATCCTGCGGATCCCTCTTCCTCGGACAGCGGCATTTTTGCCAATTTAGACCAATGAATATAGTAAGCAACTAATAACTATTATTTAATAATGTATAAAAGTAAACAAATAAAAATATTAGAAATATAAAATATCAAATCACATAAATAAATGATAATAAATAGGACAATAAATAAATTAAATAGAAATCCAATCAGAATAATTAATTACAGAAATATTCTAATCTAACCACATCAATAAAATACAGAAAAAAAATAATTTAAAATTGTAACATCGAAATTGAAAATAAATAGAACAATATAGACGGAGTGTAATTTAATTAAACGATTGGAGTAATCGCCAAAAACATAAAATAAATTTAAAAATTAGTTAAAATTAATGATCAAATTAACCAAACGAAGTAACTTATATATCAAATCAGAACTAATAAAAATATTTATTGCAATCAAACGAACAAATGAAATGGCAAATCAAACAAAAATCAATTCAAATCGTTAAATCACAAAAATTCAAATGCCCAAATAATGTAAATATCAACGATTGCGTTTGTTCTTTTGCTATTCTTGCACTTGCCTATTCGAGGTTCAATGACCTCCCTTTGCTTATCAGCTGCTTGTTCGTTGCGCTTCCCTTTTTTCAGCAGCAACACATTAATATAACAGCTAATGACTTTGGTTTTAAAGTTAAATCTTGTAATTGTAAATAGATAGAAAAATAACGCAAATCATGCAACCGGAACTCTTCCAAAACTTGAGAAAGAAAACAAAAAACATATATTATATTTCGCCGACAAGCATAGCTTGTTCCTCTGCAAATGTGTAATTGGTTTCAAACCGAGTCTACCGTTTGACTATAACAAAAGAACATAAGGAAAACGAAGAAGTTTTGTCGCGCAATTGCAACAACAACTACACTGCTGTGCCGATGATCATCCGTGGTCAGTGGCTAAGCTTAAGAGATAATCCCTGACTGCGGTCCACGCGACTACCGCCTGCACCCTTCTTCAAGAAGAACGGAGCGTATCTATTTTGCCGTCGTCTGTGGTCTGTAAACTTCTTTTTAAAAAGAATGCCTACGTAAATCCTATGCAGATAAACGACTAACGATTCAGCTTCCGTATAAGAAAACATGACCCTTCATTACAGCCAATCAGCCGTGGTCAGACTACCTCTTATTAAAAGATTGTTCGCCTGCTTGTCCTATGCGTACTGATAAGCTGCTCTGTGTGGCTCAGAAATAAAAATGTAGGTGATAGGACAGATGTAAATCTTTTGTAATTACTGACTTGCGAGGCCGATTGATTTATTACTGATGATAAAATCTCTCGTCAATCCCATTCGCAAGACAGGAACTACAGCGGAACTAAAACGTATTTGTTTTGGGTAATAAAAGCGAGTAGCTGTGGCTTATGCTCAAATGAGGTTCGCCCACAAATGATTCTCATAGCTCATAGCTAAATAGTAATAGAAAAAGATTGTGTATGTATATATGAGTCTGTGAGCACATCTAAAGATGTGGCCAACACGTTTGGGCGCCAAAGAATTAATAATCATAATTATCTTAATTATTCATAAATGTAACGTATCACATCCTAGAATAACGTCAGGCAGGGTGTTCGATGGGTATCGAGCGCACGCGAGCGATGGTCCGGCTGCTGCTTGTCGGTAAAAGGGGGTGGTGGTCTTGCTGCGATCCCATATTTGCCTATTTTTGATCATAAAACTTATTTTCGCGTGCTAGACAAGCTAATCTGATCCGGAAGTAGGAGAACTCATATTACAGACATCTAGAAAGGGAAACATGTTCTAATAGTTTACGTCAAACCGATCTCGGCCAGCCTCCGGTGTTGCTGGAGGCCTTCGTTGACCCGCCCTACCAATGGCCATCTTATCATCAAAATTCCCTGATGGCCCCTTTGGAAACCTAATCTATTCGCAAGGGCCTCATGCTAGCTGCGGCGAAAACTTAGGGATTTACCACATTATAAATTCGATTTTATTACTAATATATGTAAACATTCTTAAAACTAGGCATATAAGATATATAGGAATGAAATTGTAAAAAGATAAATTTTTGCATATATATAAATAAATAAATTATTGTTATTGGAATTCACAAAAAAGTGAGGATTAAAGAATATATAAAAATTGACAAAGAAAATTACAAGACATTAATATACGTGAATTTAAATAGCGATTGTCTCGGATTTCTCTCAGTGTGAATATGTTTAGTTCTTTTGCATTTCCTTTTATGATCTTTACGTTATCATTTATTTGAACATTTCAAGGAAAAAAACAACAGGGACAACTACGTTAATGCTTTAAGTGCTGAACTTGTTTTAATTTGGCCAATATACATAATTAACATGGTTTTCTTTGGTGACTCACCCTTTTCTTTGGCAACTTCCATCGGAGAAAGCGCTTTCGGCGACGGCAGCTATTTCATTGGGGAGTAAAGTTTATCTTGTTGGATTTAAAATATAAAAATATTGATTGTCTCGCACATATTCTTAGGAGGTATCCCTGTTATTTTTTTTTTCTCCTTTTAAATTCGGGACATTTTTTTTTCCCGTGTGGCTTGCGAATTGAACACAAATATAAAACACAAAACAAAGAAATCGGACACTTCTCCTCACATTAATTTGCACATTATTTTTTTCACAATAATAAAAAGAAATCTTAGCCTAATTTACTAACACATAATTATCGTTCTTTTTTTGTAGTTAGGGTTTTTCTCCCTTTTTTTTTTTTTTGACTTTTTTCTTTCTATAAATTTGCCCTAAATGCGGGTCTTATATTAGTTATTAGTTTTAAATCGCGTTCAGCGCATTCGCGAGCGGATCGGACTTTTCTTTCGATTTTCAATTTTTATAAATTCATGCTGCTGGCGAAGCGCGCGAGCCAACTGATAAAAATCCACTAATCGGCGGCTACTTCTTTCGCGGTCCGTAGGCCTTCCTTAGTCGCAGAAGCTGCAGCCGAAGAGTTGTTGTCCGCTTTGCCTTTTAATTCCCTTTTGTGGCCTGACAAAAAAAACTGAAACTTCTGGCGCTGCCTGGCTGTAGCGCTTTTCCTTCCGGATCAGTAAGCTTAAGCTGGATATGCTTTGATCTTTTAAAACCCTGCACGGGAATTAGGCAATAAAAAATCTGGGTCTCTTAGCCCTTTTCCTTCCACTTACCCCAGCTCTCCGCCGGTTCAAGCTATTCACCAAACTGGTTCGCCTGTAGCACTTGTACTTATTTGGCTTAAATTGCCCACTATTACAAAACGACCTTTCTCCGCCGATCTTTAACTGAAGAATGGCTGCTAATGACGCCAGAATAAGGCGGCAACCTAGCATCTGCCCGATTTGTAGAAATTTCACTCTCTCTGGGAAATCTGACAATTAGCCCTGTAAGACCCGTGACCCTGCCGCTAACCCCTTCACGCGTTATGCAGGTGGCGCACGCCTCGCAATGTGACACCTAGATGGCGTTGCAGTTTTAGGTCTGCCGCAAGTGCCACAATACCCGCACAATCGTTAATAGGGTTGTCGTTAATAGGTAGTGTTGCCTATGGGGTAAAAGTTACAGTTCTAGAATTTTCGATTGTCGTGCGTGTACTCGTGCGCACTACGAGAAAGTGAAAGGAAAAGCCGAATGCCTGTCAAAAAGACTTACAAACGGGGACTCTGAGACGAACGGCTGAGCAGTGCAAACGTGAATATTCGCCATCTACAATCATAGAGGTTTTTCAATGCTAGTACTTAAAATCGAGAAAATAATGAACAATAACGAAAACGACAACGTTAACCCGACATAGACATAGACATTTTCTTTTAACAAAATATTTGACATCAATTGAATATGTGATTGCAGCGCAAACGTTGGTGTCTGACAGGAAGAGATAATAGTAATATGAAATGTACATATGTATATACATGTATACTCGTATGCATGTCCATTTTTTTAAAACTTAAGCCGCTTGAAAGTAATATGAAATCTACATACATATGCCTTCATCAAAAATGAACGAACGTTATTATCGCACATTTTTCGAACTGAAGGAAAAGTTAATTATGGCTTTGACTACAATAAAGACATGTGTAAAAAAAGAACGAAAATTAATTTATTGTTTATTAAATTTACTTTTAACAAGATCACAAGATTTTTACGAAACGTTTTTATTTTTAATGCATTCCAAGCGTGTCAATAAAACCATTCCTGTGATTTAAACATTTGACTGTCTTCCACTTAAAAAGAGATATGTACGTTAAGATGGATAGTTTAGAGATCTGATAAAAATTATAATTATAGATCATAGCTTCATCATTTGCCTTCTGATCATTTATTTCAATGTTCTAAAGTAATTGAGTTATTCGGTACATTTGTTGTTGTTTTTCTTTTAGATGTTAATTAAATAAGCAAAGAAAAAGTTTATATGGGGGTCTTTAAAGTGTGGCCTTGGCAGTTTTGGGCGATTTGTTGGACTGGGCGTGGCAAAAAGTTCAGAAATTTAAAAAAAAAACAATATCAAAACAATTTCAAAACGTGTGGCCGCCGCAGTTTTGCACTGTTTTTGGGCGTGTCAAAAAGTTGTTTGGTAAATCTCAACTTTCTAGCTTTTAAGGAATGAAGGACACAGCGGAAACGTCTACCAGTTTGATAGTATTAAACGAACCTAGTATAAATATTTTTGTGGCAGTTTTGTGGGCAGAATCTATGTAAAACTGTTAATTACTTTAAAAGATGCAGGGAACTGCAAAAATATTCGTCAAACCAAGATAACCTTTTAAGAGATGAGTATTAAAAAAATATAAATCGAACTAATGATTTCAGAATTAGATTTTAAGATCGTTCATCGTTTACTACACGAGATCTCATGGGCGAAAACTACTGGCCATTACAGTTGGTAAGGTGGCGAACGCTAAATTAAATACTAACAAAACTAAATAATTAAAAATTGAATATTTAAGAATAGTTGCTTATCATTTTGTGTTTGTATTTACCTTCAAAGAAGTGGTTACGGGGCTCCTCCAATTCGTTAGCTATATGAGCAAAAACAAATTTATTGCGTAAAGACCTCCATATTGAATATACTGACGCCTTATTAAACGCATCGACAAATCGATCGATATCTTTGTCGAATACTACAAACGTCTGATAATATAGAAATGTTGAAAATGTATACACATTTAATTTTGTATTTAAGTTTAAGATCTTACCTCGCAGTGTGTGACTTCAATAGATATAATTATTTTTATAACGAGGTCATCCAAAAACAAATGTTTGTTTTGAAGCTCTTTTTTTTTCAATACCGTGTCAACAATATCTCGACCTCTGCTATCATTTAAGCTATCAATTTTTATTCCCACATAGCTTATATACTTCGCATTATGAAGCAGTTGGAACTCGAATTTATCATTCCAAAATATACAGATAGTACTGTCGTTCAAATACGTCCCTACTGAGTAAAAAGTTTAAAGAAAAAAATTAAATTCAAACACGTAAATTAAATTTCCTTACTAATAGCACTTAGGACAAGTGACCAACTCAAATCTATAAGCATTTTTGCTTGGCACGTCCAACTTTGGTAAACGAATCTAGCAAATGAAACAACATGTCAATCGTGCCAATAAATTTGTAATGCTAATTCCAGTTTGTATTCCTTATGCAAATTGGGTAATTGAATAATAGGTGTGCATGTAAATTAACAATAAAATTAATATAGCGGTCGGCAACGTTGACCTCTGCCATTTTTTGGTTTCCCCTTTTATTACGGCAGCATCAGAACTGCAGAAAAATCGGCAGAAACCCGGACACACGGCTTGCAGAAACTAGATTCCGTCATTGTTTAACTTTATTATTTTTCTTTCCGTTTTCTATCGATATTTCAGAAAAACATTAATTTCACATCTAGTAGACGGAAGAAAAGTGATCGATTAGCAAATAAATATTAAAATAAAAAAAAAAACAGCCATTTGTGACAAAACTGGGAGTGATAACGCCAACGCCCACAAGTTTGAAAAATGTTTTTAAAATTTTTCGATTTATTATTTGTCTTGTCAATTTCTATCGGTATACTGAAAATATTATTCCGGAAAAATAAACGCGTAACAGTAATTGAGCAATAAAAACATCTCCTTAGCCAATCCAGAACAATTTACCTGGATTTAACGGGTGGGTGGGTGTACGGGCGGTCGGCCCGGGGTTGGGGGGGGGGCTGGGTGGCCAGTGCCGTGGCCGGTGTGTGGGCGGGATCCCCACCGTCGCAATGGGTGACGGGGGTAAGGACGGCTCCGGGGTCCCTTCCTTCACCAACTCCTCCGAGTAGGTGTACCGCGGTGTGGCGGGTACCTCCCTTTCTTCGTCATCGGCTGCTCCCTCCTCGTGCTAGGCGACCAACTCCCATGCTCCACCATCTCTCCTCCTTCTCCTTGGACCTTGACCTCTGCAGTACTTCGTACATGACCGCCATGGCTGCCCGCTGCAGCATGTGGACGCGCGTTGCCTTGGCGGCCTCGTATTCCTCCCGGGCTGCCATCCGTTCGGGTCGCGGGGCCCCTATTGCCACCACTCCAGCGTCCGCATCTTGACGATGGCGTTCGCCATGGCCGCCGACGTTCCCCCGCTCCCTCTAGGGTTCCTCGCCTCCTCGAACAACGGCGCGTTGACTCTCGCCTTGGCCTGACGCTAGAACGGTCGTCCGTTCTCAGGTTCCGTTGTTCTTCCGCTTTCCGCCGTTAGTGGTCTGACTATCCGCTGGTGAGGTTGTTGGTTGTCTGGTCCGCTCGTGGTCTGCATCCGTTGACTGTCGCCTTGGCCTGACGCTAAAAAGGTTGTCGGACTCGCAGTCTGCCTCCGTTGACTCTCGCTTTGGCCTGACGCTAGAACGGTTGTCGAGCCTCGTCCGTTCTCAGGTACTGTCGTTCTTCAGCCTTTTGCTCTTTTTGACCTTGCTCTTCCCTGGTGGTGGTTGTGTGGGCAATATTCTGGTCTGCTCGTGGCCTGCCTCCGTTTACTCTCGCCTTGGCCTGACGCTAGAACGGTTGTTAAACTCGCAGTCTGCAGCCGTTGACTCTCGCCTTGGCCTAACGCTAGAACGGTTGTCGAGCCTCGTCCGTTGTCAGGTATTGTAGTTCTAATGCATGCTTTGCTTGTTTTTTCCCGCCTCGCATCCTCGTTCTCAACAACATCCTTCGCTAGACCATGCTGCTTAAGGTCGCTGACGTGTACCGTGCGTTCATTTTTGTTCATCCGGTGGCGAATCTTACATATCACTGGCGATATGAATTCAACAATTTGGTACGGTCCATCGAACCTAGGAGCTAGTTTGGCCACAAGCCCTTCAGCCGCTTTTGATAAGTGGTGCTCTTCGGCCTATACCACTTCACCAATTCTTGGCTTCCACTGCCTTCTCCAAGGTTGCCTTGCTTGGTCCTGGGTCACCCTCTCCAGGTTTCCCTGCACTATCTCGAAGATCTCTTTCATCTTCTCAGCGTTTCCTTCTGGTGACTCTGGTTGCCTTCCTGTACCTAGCGTTTCTCTGTCAAAGAGTGCGTTCGGTAATCTTGGCTCGCGGCCCTGTGTCAAAAATGCCGGTGAGTAGCCTGTGGAATCTGACACACTGCATTCACAGCCAGCATGATTTCGGGCCATCGTTCATCCCAATTTCACTGGTTCTGTCCGGCAAACTGTGCTATCATTGTCTTCACAGTGTGGTTGGCTCTCTCCGTCGAATTCTCCTGCGGGGTGTACGGTGCCGTAAACTGTTGCTTTATCCCCATGTCGTTGATTGTAAACTGCACGCCGTTGTCCGTGATCACCACCTTCGGAACTCCAAATCGTGAGACTATGCATTCCCTGAATGCCTTCTGCAACGTTTACGCCGTGGCTGTTCGACGAGGTCGATCAACACCAGCAACATATTGTTTCCATGCTTCGATCTTGGTAGTGGTCCGACGAAGTCGGCGCACACTGTCGCCCAGGGTCCTTCCGGGATCTGTGTCAGCATCTTCCCCGCCGCCTGCCGCTGATTCGGTTTGAATCTTGCGCAGTCTTCGCATTTCCGAACGTAGGGCCTTGCGTCTCTCTGCATTCCTGGCCAATAGTATCGTCTTACGACTGCCTACATGGCCGGCTGCCGGGGAGTCGTGGTTTTCGCGCAGGACAGATTCCCTCTGCTGCCGCGGCACACATAGCTTCCAGGTCACTACATCTTCGTTCCCTGCTCTATGCGGAATTTGCCTGTAAAGGGTGCTGCCCTCCCATACGTAGTCTGAGAACTTTTGTGGATGCGCTTTTATCTTTTCTCGAATTTCCGTGATCCAGCTGCATTCTGCTTCGGCCTCTGTGTCCTGCGTACTTCTCAGCATTTTCTACTGAGACCGATTCTGACAGTGGCTGCCTAGACAACGCATCCGCTACCACGTTCAGCTGGTCTTTCCTATATGCGACCTCGAAGTCATACTGCTGTAGCTCCAACGCCCATCTGGCAATTCTTCCCGAAGGGCTTTCTATGTGGTTCAACCACATAGTAACTACCTTAAAGTGGTAGCCCTCCAGGTACGGCTTCAGCTTCCGGATTGCCCACACAATTGCCAACCACTCTTTCTCTGTTGTTGAGTAGTTCTTCTCGACTACGTTTAGGGTCACTTACGTTACATAGGCTCTCTCTCCAAACCTCGCATCAAGATCGAAGCTTCGGCCTTCGTCTTGCCTCAGCTGGCTCCTTAGGATGCCTCCCCACTTCGTAAACCAAATTCCTGATTTACAACTGGCCGATCCTTCCTTTTACCGGAGTTCGCAGATCGACGTGCTTATTGGCGCAGACATCTTCCCGGCTATTCTCCTAGGCGGCTCCAGATCCAATATTTGTGGGTCACTTCTCGGTCAAGAGACCAGTTTCGGGTGGGTCCTTTCAGGGCCTGTGAAAGATCCAGCCAATACCAGGGTCTCGATCAGCCAAACCCAAAGACTCGAAAACCTTTTAACAAGGTTTTGGGAGGTGGAAGATCTACCATCGAATATGGTAAACAAGCCAGATTTCCTCTGCGAGTGCAACTTTGATCGCACCACTACCAGGAATAATGAGGGAAGGTATGTTGTGACTCTCCCATTCAAGAATCCTGACAGCATAAGCTTGGGACATTCAAAATCCATAGCTCTGTCTCAATTTCTCCAAAAAGAGAATAGGTTTAAAAAGAACTCCAAATTGAAACTCCAATACGATTTGGTAGTACAGGAGTGAGTATTTGGACCCGGGCCATAAAACGCCTCTAATCCATCATTCAATGGACAAAGTCTCAAAGACGTCTTTCATCCAGGACCACTCCACCAATCTGACCTCACGATTCAGATTATTAAATGGCGTTTTTTCCGCTACGTATTCAACGCCGATATAACGAAGATGTATCGGCAGATCATCGTTTTTCCGCAACAGATCACAAGCTTTATGCTGACTTTCTCGACTTAGAAGGAGCCGACACTGATGAGTTCTTCGTTCCATACGAACTAGATTCCAAGCCCTCCTTGACTAAACTCGAGTTTCTATCGCAAATTGCCAAACTGTTCGACCCAGCAGGATAGATTGCTCCTTATGTCGTGCGCGCTAAGATTTTCATGCAGGAAATCTAGCTACAAGAGCTTTCCTGGGACCAACTTCTACCCAGAAGTCTCGAGAGGAAATGGCGCGATTTCCAAGAAGATCGTGATCTTCTCCGCGACATTCCTATCCCTAGATGGGTACATTTCCATCCTAAGGCGCTTATTCAATATTACAGTTTTTGTGATGCCTCCCAGAGCGCATATGGAGCGGCAATATACGTTCGTGTAGAACGCAATGGTATGGTATCCACTCATCTTCTCGGTGCAAAGACACGAGTTGCACCCATCAAGACAGTATCTTTACCACGTTTAGAACTGTGCGGTGCCGTGCTGCTTGCAGAACTATGCGCAGCGCTCCTTCCTTCCCTTCCAGAAGGCTCCAATTTTTCATTTTGGACCGATTCTACGATTGTTTTGGTATGGCTACAAAAGCCTCCATGTTCCTGGACGACTTTCGTGGCAAATCGGGTTGCGAAAATTGCCCAAAGCCCAGTTGACGGAACGTGGCACCATGTCAAGTCCGAACAGAACCCTGCCGATCTGGCAAGCCGAGGGGTGCTCAGGACTTACGGGATAGCCAGCTGTGGTGCGCACGAGAGCTGTGGCCACTCAGCTCTGTTGGTATTTCTGAAACGAACCTGGTGAAGCGTCGAGTAAAAAATCGTTTCGAATCCATCTGACTTCTCGACGCGTTTTTCCAGCTTCAATAGAGCAGTCCGAATATCTGCGATTATCCAGCGCCTCAGCATTTAGCGTGGACGAATTAGGCCAAGCACAATAAAGGCTGATACAGTGCACCCAAAGAGCAAGATTTGCGACAGAGTACCACTACTGGTGCTCTAGGAAGGCGATTCCAAGGTCTAGTACGTTGGCTAACCTTAAACCATTCCTAGATCCAAAGAGAATTTTGAGAGCATGTGGACGTGTAAAGGCATCAGAGTCCTTAAGCTTCGATGAAAAGCATCCGATTATCCTTCCATATTCTAGTAACTTCACACGGCTCATGGCTCAATTTACTCACAAGATTTCGTTGCATGGCTCATCCGATCCAAGATTTGGGTTTGAACAATACACAAGAAAAGACTCAATTCGCAACTCATGGGAGCCCTCCCCAAAGAGCGATCCTTCTTCTCACTTTCGTTTACACACACACACCTTGGGATCAAAAATTATACCGGCAGAGCGTGTTTAATCACGAAATGGTATGTGTGTGCATTTGTTTGTTTCAGCACTAGAGCAATCCATCTAGAAGCTGATCTCACCACGAAGAAATTTCTAGCTGCCTTTGCGCGGTTTGTATCGAGGCGTGGCTGCCTCGCACAAGTCAGTTCCGATAACGGAAAGACTTTTGTCGGAGCCTCCAACGTGTTGACTGAAGATTTCTTGGAGGCAACAAGATCTACGGTGGTCACCCATTATAGCCACCAAAAGATAACGTAGTGGTTCACCCACCTGGGGATCCACATATGGGAGGTCTCTGGGAAGCAGGGGTCAAGAGTTTCAACACCTTTGATAAGCTTTCAACCCTCCTGGGTAAAATAGAAAGCTTGCCTGAACTCCAGACCAATCTCTCCTTTATCCGCGGGTGCGACTGATCTCCTTACTCTAGGCCATTTTCTCATTCTCATTTTCTCCTCCTCGCAGCAACTAAGCCCGAAATCCAGTCCGGAAGATGGAAGAATGAATACCTTGTAACGGATGCGCGTCGTCGCTCCTCCGTCCTCCTTCTTCGCTTATCCTGCGTCGCTCTCGATGGCGTATCCGTACCGGCTCGACTGGGGCTTAGGATGTTATGGTGACAGGGTGTATCGTTCGTGAGATAAGCAAGTCCTTGCTTGCGGAGATCCTCTTTGGATGCCCGCTACAGGGAGCGCCCTTGTACTTTCACTTGTTTGCTTCACTGTATAGTTCTCCACGCCCTTTTCCTGATCGACTGTCTGCCCGTATGGCACTCCGCGCACTTTCTCATTGACTGTCCCGAACTGCGCCTGCGTCGTCTCTTTTAAAGGCCGTTATTTCCCTTTGTGCACACGGCTCGCTCGGGTATAAGGTCCAACTCATGTCTCGTTAGTTCACGGTGCGTCCTCTTCGTGACCGCCCAAAGTCCACACCGTTACCGTACGACCTCTGCGCCCTTGGCCGGTTCGAGTCCAAGGTCCAGCGCGGTACCGTTAGTTTACGGTCTCTCCGCTTTGCCGGGGTCCATTACTTCCCGTTTGACCGGACCGCCCTTGACTCCTCTCGCATTCCAGCCGTCTTCTCCGTTGCTATGCCGATCTCCTGCACCCGGATTTGTGGGGAGTTTTAAGACTCTTCACAACCTTCAGGAACTGCACAAACGTAACAAATGGCAATATCCTGAAAGGAACATGCGGATCAATGATATGGTTGTCATAAAGGACGACAACCTTCCACCCAATGAACGGCGCCAATCAACTTAAGCGCAGAGAAGCGACTCCGCGTGGTATTGGCCAACCGCTATGGGCCAAATTGTCTAGCCCATCAGCATTCCGGAAGATCCTGCCGCTTAACGGATACTTGTCGTGTGTGCCAGGGAAACCACCACAAGCTCCTCCACGTGGATGCCGCCGATGGACCGCGCCGAAAGGTACTAGAGTTGAGAGGACTCTTTAA
This sequence comes from Drosophila teissieri, assembly GCF_016746235.2. Taxonomy (NCBI): domain Eukaryota; kingdom Metazoa; phylum Arthropoda; class Insecta; order Diptera; family Drosophilidae; genus Drosophila; species Drosophila teissieri. The sequence continues at coordinate 24,329,275 of NC_053029.1, read as the reverse complement.
GTCCTTTATTCCACTTTTCCGGTTATTTCACTTTTGAGGTGAATAAATAAAAAGTTGAAACGTGAAAATTCTTCTTCTTTTTTACTGGAAAAGCCGTTTCGACAGCGCCCTGCTCCAACATAATATAATATATATAATATAATATATGTCGGATATTAAATGGTTTATTTGAAATACCCGCACAATCGTTAATAGGGTTGTCGTTAATAGGTAGTGTTGCCTATGGGGTAAAAGTTACAGTTCTAGAATTTTCGATTGTCGTGCGTGTACTCGTGCGCACTACGAGAAAGTGAAAGGAAAAGCCGAATGCCTGTCAAAAAGACTTACAAACGGGGAGTCTGAGACGAACGGCTGAGCAGTGCAAACGTGAATATTCGCCATCTACAATCATAGAGGTTTTTCAATGCTAGTACTTAAAATCGAGAAAATAATGAACAATAACGAAAACGACAACGTTAACCCGACATAGACATTTTCTTTTAACAAAATATTTGACATCAATTGAATATGTGATTGCAGCGCAAACGTTGGTGTCTGACAGGAAGAGATAATAGTAATATGAAATGTACATATGTATATACATGTATACTCGTATGCATGTCCATTTTTTTAAAACTTAAGCCGCTTGAAAGTAATATGAAATATACATATGCCTTCATCAAAAATGAACGAACGTTATTATCGCACATTTTTCGAACTGAAGGAAAAGTTAATTATGGCTTTGACTACAATAAAGACATGTGTAAAAAAAGAACGAAAATTAATTTATTGTTTATTAAATTTACTTTTAACAAGATCACAAGATTTTTACGAAACGTTTTTATTTTTAATGCATTCCAAGCGTGTCAATAAAACCATTCCTGTGATTTAAATATTTGACTGTCTTCCACTTAAAAAGAGATATGTACGTTAAGATCGATAGTTTAGAGATCTGATAAAAATTATAATTATAGATCATAGCTTCATCATTTGCCTTCTGATCATTTATTTCAATGTTCTAAAGTAATTGAGTTATTCGGTACATTTGTTGTTGTTTTTCTTTTAGATGTTAATTAAATAAGCAAAGAAAAAGTTTATATGGGGGTCTTTAAAGTGTGGCCTTGGCAGTTTTGGGCGATTTGTTGGACTGGGCGTGGCAAAAAGTTCAGAAATTTAAAAAAAAAAACAATATCAAAACAATTTCAAAACGTGTGGCCGCCGCAGTTGTAGGGGTCAGCAATAGAAAACCAAAACAAAATAAATTGTACCGCAGCAGAAAATACAAATTGCCCTTAAATTCGTTCAGGCCCAGTGTAAAAGCTAGAGTAGTATTTCCAATCGGTAATGCAGAACTAGTCGCACCGCTTCAATACTCCCAGTTGTCTAACTACCTCGCTCTCGCACACATTCGCAAGGCACGCAGACAGAATAGAATAGAGGCAAAGCCGGGAAAAGTCCCGTTTCTAGCGGTTCGCGCAAATTCCAGTGCACGTCGACTGTACAATGCGTAGATCAGCTCGTTCATTTGGTTTTGCAATCTCGAAGTATTTAAACGTGCGAAAGGTCATCATCATCTAGTGCAAAGAAGTAAAGCCACGTGGACTTTCTTTAACCACGAGGGTGTTACGTAAATCCCAGTTTGTGAACAAAACCAGATATTGAAGTCAGTGAAATTAGTCTATATTTTGTAGAATTATGTAGAATGTAAGGTATTCCGCCAATAATTAATCCGCTTTTATTTAGGTTTTTTGGTGGAGCATAGCTCCATATATTTATTCGTCACTTTCTTTCATAAACTTCTTCACATTGACTCCACTTTTAAAACTGAACTTAGCGTGGCCAGCAGGCCGATCGCGCGTGACAGCAAAAGTGCTGACACTAGCAAAATCTACAAATATGTATATATGAAGTTCATACTCGACAACCAATGGGTGTCAAGTGCGTCCCCTAAAGGCGTACATTGCTGAACTTGCATATTTAGGATTAGGATGGACTTTAGGATCTAGGGTGGTCTTAAGTTTACTTATTGGTTGTCTTATTATTAGGATTCATATTATTATTATTAATATTGTAATTATTATTATTATTATTATTATTATATTCCTATATACTATATCTCCCTCCTTTTAAAAAATAACGTAATAAAATGAAGTTATTTTCAAATATATATATAATAAAATATATAAGTTTTTTTTTTTTTTTTATATGTATAATAATGATATAGATATATATATATATATTTTTTTAAATATAAATTTTTTTTATTTTGTATGTATATTAGTATTTAAAATGAATGAGTAAAGAAATATTAAAGAATATATTTATTTAGATTGTATTTGAAAAGTAAAAGTTTTGTATTTTAATGTTTTTATTAGTTTATTATTTGTGGTTGGCCAACCACATGGACTATCTGTTTTTTATTTTTATTTCCTATAATTGTAATATTGTCATTATCTCCTATTTCTGAAACTAAATATGGTCCTAAATAATTATTATCAAGCTTATGGCCTGTTTCGTTTTTAAGTAATATCTTATCTCCTATTTTTAATTCGAAGTTACTAATATCTCTATCATATTTTATTTTTCTATCGGCTTTTGCCTTGTCTAACATATTCTTAGCTCTTCTGTATGCTATTTCTAATCTTAGCATAACTTCTTTTGAATAGTCATCCATGTTGTAAATAGGATCTATTCTGTCTATTCTGTTAAAATCTGTGAATTGTCTTGGTAATCTTCCAAATACTAATTCATATGGGCAATATTCATGAACTACCGATGGTGTTGTGTTGAAACAATAAGTAAAATATTGTATCCATATATCCCAATCGGTTTTGTCAACAGATATATATGAGCGAACATACTCGTTGAATGTTCTGTGACTTCGTTCTATTGTTCCCAATGTCTGGTGATGGTGTGCTGTTGAAGTAATGTTTTTTATCTTCATATATTTGCACAGGTCGTCTATAATTTGGTTTTTATATTCTGTTCCCATGTCCGTTATGATTGTTTTCATTGGACCGTACTTTAGAATAAAATTTTCGAATATAGCCTTAGCAACTGATCTTGCACTTTTATTTGGAATAGGTACCGTTACCAAATATTTTGTTAAATCGCAAATGATAGTAACAGCATACTCATTTCCGTTTTCTGATCTTGGCAGTGGACCAATGGTATCTATCAAAACTATATCAAATGCTGTTGCTGGCGGTTTCTGTTATTGTCAGAGGTGTTTTAGTGTGTTTTGTTGTCTTGGCTTGTTGGCATTTTAAACATGTTTTAACATATTTACTTATTGCCTTTGTCATTTGTGGCCAATAATAATAGTTTTTTATTTTCTTCAGGGTTCTAGAAATTCCTGAATGGCCTCCTTCTGACGGATCATCATGATATTTAGACAGTATTGCTTTTATTTGAACCTTGTCATTTTTATCTATCTTAGTCACCTTGTTTAATAGCGCTATTTTTATATTTTTCAGTATTTTATTGCCCTTTTCTTTAAAATTCTTTATAGTGACAAACTCGAAGATTTGTTCACTTGGTGACAATTGTGTTTGAATGATGCTATTTATTCTTGCTTCTTCATTAAGCCTTTGAAAGAATTGATCTAAATCGAATTTTTCATTAGAATAAAAATTAGTCATATCAAAACGTGTTATAATGTTTTTTCCTCTTTTCAACAAGCACTTATGTTTGTCTATTTTGAGTATAACATATTTTTTGGCATCAATGTTATTGATTACCTGATAGATATTGGGCATTTTTATATTTTCTTTCTTATTTGGTTCATGCAATTTTTCACCTGCGCAGGTATTTTTCTGTCTTGTTGTAGATCTTGTTGTGACCTTTAGTATGTTTCTATCCATTGCTTTAAGTTCTCCGATGGTTATTCGGGACAAAGCGTCTGCAACATGATTATCTTTCCCCTTGAGGTATTCTACTGTAAATTCAAACTCCTCCAAGTCTAGTCTCATTCATGTTAATTTGGAACTGGGGTTTCTCATTGAAAAAAGATATGATAGTCGCCTATGGTCACTTTGTACTAAGAAATGCCTACCATATACGTATGGTCTGAAATGATTTATTGCCCAGTGAATAGCTGCTAGCTCCTGCTCTGTAGTGGACTTATTACTTTCGCCTTTTGTAAAGCTTCTTGAAGCGTATGCCACTGGTAGCTGTTGACCGTTATGGTCTTGAGATAATACCACTCCACATGCTTGTTTACTAGCATCTGTGGTTATGCAAAATTGTTTGCTAAAATCTGGGTACTAAAGAAGTGTTGGTTTCATTAATTCCCTTTTGAGATATTCGAATGCATCATTGCATTCGCTTGTCCATTCAAATGGAACATTCTTTTTACAAAGCCTCGTTGAGTGGCGTGATTTCTCAGAGAAGTTCTTAATAAATCTTCTGTAATAATTGCGAAATGCGACGAATCGTCTAGCTTCGTCTGCATTTATGACCTAAATATGTAACCTCTTTCATAAAGTGAATTTTTCTGGATGTAGTTTTAGATTATGTTGTCTAAATGTCGAAATGCTTGCGAAGGCGTTAAGCCTGAAAATGCAAGAGTCATCATTCTTTGGAAAGAATTTGGGGCTATTTTTAAACCAAATGGTAATCGCGTGTAGCGGTATGCTCCTGTTGAAGTTGAGAATGATGTTATATTTCTTGACCTTTCGTCTAATTCTATTTGATGAAATCCTGACATCAGGTCTAGGCACGAGAAATATTTTGCTCGACCTAATTGATCAAGAATATCTTCTATTCTTGGAAGTGGGAATTTATCTGCTAGCAGTTTCTTATTGATTTGACGATAATCGACAACTAATCGCCATCTCTTTTCCGCCGAGTTAGGCAATGATTTCTTGGGTACCAAGAGAAGTGGGCTATTATATTCTGAAATAGATGGTTCGACAATGCCATCTTTTATTAATTTGTCAACTTGCCTTTGAATTTCTGGCTTTTGACTTTCTGGCATTCTATAGTTTTTGATGTAGTCTGGAGTTTTATCATTTAATCTCAATTTTTGCTTATAAAAATTATTAGCTGATATGGTTTCTGTTTCAAGACCAAAAATATCGCTATATTCGGTGCCTAATTTTGTTAAATCGTTTTTAAATAACGACGGAAATTTAAGAAGTTTTAATACTTCTGAAGTTCTATGTGCACTATTTTCTATATTTGCATTGTAAACATCATAATCATCTAATGATTCGCTTTTTATATTTGCGCTGCTTACTATAGCGTCTTTTTCAGTTGTATTTATAATTCGAATCAAGACGTTCTGAGTGTTTACGAGTGCACTTGCTATTATAATGCCAGGTTGCAATTCCTGGTTGGGGATGAGAACGTGTGTTTCAGTAGGTGTTAGTTAAATCTTTCGAATCACTTCTGATCTAGCTGGCAAAATTATTTCGTTATCTAGTGAATGTATAATAGGAATATTTATGTTCCTGAAATTTTTGGGCCTCAAAGTAAACCAATCTTCTTGGTCGTGGAATTCCAAAATACAATTGTATTTCTTAATGAAATCCAAGCCAATTATACCATCCCCTGGTATAGGAAAATTTTCAGGTACGATATGGAATTCATATGGTATTGCTGCATTAGCAATACACATTTCTAAATGTAGTGTACCTAGAGACTGAATTGTTCCTTGCCCTATTCCTGATATATTGGTTGTGTTTTTTGGGTTTAAATCGTTAAGATTATTGTTTCTGCATTTAAGCAGGGAAATTTCCGCACCTGTATCTATTAATAGAGTTACCCATGAATTGGTACTCATATTCTTTAAACGTATGAAAATGCTTAAACTGAGATTAATTTTGTATACTTTTATTGTTGACTGTTGCTCAAGGGGGCCTGTTCGTTTTCCGATTCGATGTTTCGAACATTGTGGGTCTGATTTGTATTATAGTTATGGTTTTGGTTACCTCTTGAGTAACCTCCACCTCTGTTGTTGTTATGGTTACCGCCGCGGCCTCTATTACCTCCGCGATAACCACCTCGGCCTCTATAGTTGTTATTATAGTTACCGCGGCCATTACCCCTATTTTGGTAATTTCCACGATAACTATTTCCTCGAAAATATCCTCTATTGTTATAGAAGAAAACACTGTTCGAGTTGCCGGTCATTTCGGTGCAGCAGTGTATGTACTTCTCTATTACACTATTCATAGTGCTGAAGTTACCTGCTTCGAGAATTGTCTTGAGCTTATCATGCTCGCAATTCTTTATCATCGCAGTGATCGCTTCTTTCGTTGCGAACTTATCTGCGTTGTTTGAGTCAAGTCCGTCATCTATGTAGGCTGCCTCAAGCGACCTACGTAGATTTTCAATTTCTGTGGTATACTGTGCTGCAGTTTTACCACGTTGTTGTGTATTTAATAATTTTGCTTTAATGACATCAGGCGATTCGCCTTTAACTGATGCCTTTAATACACCTATTATTCCAATAATGGTCCTTTCATTTTCAACTTTGTATAACAAAGGGCCAATTATTTTTGTCTTAATTACTTTAACGGCTAACATCTCCTTTCGTGAGATCTGTTAGTCGGAGAGCCGTCAAAAATCTGTTTAAATTGACTTTCTTGCCGTCAAACTCGGGTATCGTGGACGAAATTTGTCGCACGTATTCCCTTGAAGTTGCGGCTGAGTCAGTCATTCTGTCTTCGAGGTCTATATTTGGAGGCTCTGAACTTTCTTCTTCTATTTCTGGCAATTTAATTGTTGCCGGTATTGTAAGATCGTGTAGATCTTCTTCTTTAATTTCCTGTTCAGAGTCCTCTTCTTTAGAGTCTTGATCGGAGTCTTCCGATACTTTTGTATTGTTACTTATTTCAATTTCAACTGATGCGTTGAATATTGTAGGGACAGTCAAATTTAAGTTGTGTTTTTTCTTTACTAATAGCAATTTTTCTGTAAACTTGTTTAGAAATTTTAACGCTTGCGTTAAATGTACTCCGGTTAGTCTATCTTTGTTTATATTCAGTAATTGGCGTGCTTCATTAAAGCATTCTACCAATATTTGTGCGTGCCTATTTAGAGTATTTTGTTGTATTTCTCTATTTTGGCTTAAGCACTTATATGATTTGTCAAAGGCTATTTTTATATGTTCTAGCTGATTTTTTATGTTTTGCCAGTCCATATAGCCTTATTTTGTATTCAAACTTTTGTAAATAGTTCTAATACTTATAGACTAACCAATTTGGTTGACTGTCGAATGTTATTTCATCGACTATGACCCCTTCGATCATCGCAAGAACTGTTGCCAGGTCCTTCCTTGAACAAGCATGGAAAGGTGACCTTTTTAATTTAAATATTGTTACGTAATGGACGAACAATAAATCGAAAAGAGGCATTGGTTCTCGCGATATCAGGAATAATATTCTTCTCACGAAGTTCGGGTCTTTCTTTTCTAGTTTTCTTATTATGTGTTGGATATGTGTACCCATTATTTTTTTTTATTGGGGAAAATATACCTAAACGTCTGGGTTTGTGACGTTTTCAAAAATGCCATGCGACGTCTTCGTCGAGGCGAGCTATTTCTTGCAGTTCTTCTGCGTTTATTGTAAGCCAACAGTAGGCAGTAAATCTAATAGATATGAAAGTGCGTATGTAAAAACGCCTTAAAAGGGTCACACCTATACGTCTATATCGATATATATCTATAATCATTTTTTTTTTTTTAAATTCAATTTAATTCTTAATAAATTTATTTATTTGTTTACCCTTTTTTTTTTGATCTTAATATTTAAACATTTATGTTTACATGTTTATATATATATTCTTATTTTTGTCTTTATTCATTCGGTTTTTTTTTTCAAACTTAAATTTTAAATCGTGTTCAAATTGTTCGCTCTACTTATATAGCGCTTCTTTATTATTTTGTTATGTTTAACGTAAAGCGTTAGTATAAATTGAGCGACAGTTACGATAGTTAAAATTAACAGGAGTAGCCACAGTGACTGAATGTCTTCTGTGTGGTCGACTATTTTTACATTATTGACCACATTGGCCGTATTGTCTTTTGTCTGACTATCGTCAGATCCAAACCAACCCATTTTCGTGTATATTTAATTACAAGATAATTTCATTTATTATTTTTGGGTTTTGGTTATATTGTTACAGTTAAAGCGTTCATGATTGGTTTTCTTGTTTTTAATATAAATTTAATTTGTTCGTTTGTTTGTTGTTTTCATAAGTCTATTAACGTATTATTTTTGTTACATTTACCTGCCTAATTGGTGGATGGCTTTACGGGCCATTCTTCTCATCGGGCAGAAAAGATTCCGCTCAATGTTACAATATTTTGTTTAAAATTAATATGCAGCGCAGTGCATCGAGGGTGGTGTGCCACGCAGGGCAACAAAAGAAAAATATTTTGCGTCGCAGCTCCTCTTTATTTGGGCTGCAGATCTTCCTTGCGTTAGCTGGACGTCGCCGGCCGGGCACGCTAACGCTCCCTCGAAGGTTCAGGTGGCGGTTTGCCTCCCGAACTTGGTTTTCGGCTGCTGCTGTCCTGGGCCTATGGGCTCAGGCGGTACCGGTGCTGGTCATCGCACAGGTTCCTTGACAAAAGGGGCTCCAAATTCCCTCGCAGTCCGCTGGGCACTTCTTCTTTTTGATTGGGAGCTGTTTCTCTGTTTATTTTGCCATCCTTTGCCATCAGCTCCAACGATTTTGATTAATAATTATTACAAAAATTATGTCTCAGATTTGTTCTTAGTTGAATTGCGGTTCCAGCAGTTTCAACGTATTTGTGCTCTTCCATCAGTGTCCAACGTATTTGTGCTCTTTCATTAGTTTCATCAGTTAATCCAACGTTGGACGACTGTCACGGTCGCCATGTAGAATGATGTAGAATGTAAGGTATTCCGCCAATAATTAATCCACTTTTATTTAGGTTTTTTGGTAGAGCATAGCTCCATATATTTATTCGTCACTTCTTTCACAAACTTCTTCACATTGACTCCACTTTAAAACTGAACTTAGCGTGGCCAGCAGGCCGATCGCGCGTGACAGCAAAAGTGCTGACACTACCAAAATCTACAAATATGTATATATGAAGTTCATACTCGACAACCAATGGGTGTCAAGTGCGTCCCCTAAAGGCGTACATTGCTGAACTTGCATATTTAGGATTAGGATGGACTTAAGGATCTAGGGTGGTCTTAAGTTTACTTATTGGTTGTCTTATTATTAGGATTCATATTATTATTATTAATATTGTAATTATTATTATTATTATTATTATTATTATATTCCTATATACTACAATTTACTCGATTGCTCAGGTAAATATTTGCAGCCGTAAAGTTCGTAGGTAACTTAGTTTTTGTTTTATTGACGTAGGTCAAGGCCAGAACACGCGCTTGTCGCGGGCGCTCTCGCGCTTACATTTGTTAAATCACCCTTCTGGACCTGGCCAGCCTACGGTTCAGCGTGCAGCCACAGTTTATGGGCGCGTTCAGCGCGCAGCCACTGTGACTGGGCGCGTTCAGCACATTTCACGGCCAGTAACTTGATGTCGGAACAGAACAGCACCTCGGCCTAGGCAATACCGCCTGAACCACCAAATAATGAAACTCGTCGCTAGGGACTAACCAATCCTAGCCAAGATGCAGGATATCCACCAAATCTGAACCGCCTCGCAACGCCGCTGAAAAGCCGCATTTACCGTTTTGCTATAAGCAAGCCCGCCGTAGCGCGCACCGGCCACGTGCGGCTCATGTTTAAGGAAAGTCGTCTCCCAGAAGTAGATCGTCTTGAAGAGAGATCCGCAGAAGCTCGTCAGCCGAACCGAAGCACGTGTGTCGCAGCCATATTATTTAGAAATTACGAATACGGATGCTGCAAGAGCAGGCAATCATTAAGGACCGCCATCGTTTAAAGATATAGACAGAGAAGTCGTTTGCATTCATTAAATTAATAAACTTTAAGTCAGACCGTTTATCTTATACTAGTTATGTTCTTTTTCATATAGTTGTAAAGCGATCTGTATACCGCCGGAGTATATCCCATTTAAGAATGAATTAACTGCGCATTTACTTTGACAACATTTTACACAGCACCTGCATCTCGATGGGCCCAGCGAATCAGCAGCGAGGATCTGTACGTAAGTGATTAATCCGCAATATCGGCAAACGTAGCGCATATATTTTTATATTCAATTTTAAGTGGGAGTTGTAAAACCGGCGTATAAGAAAGCATGTAGGTTAATCTAACGAACTATCTTTATTTTGATTTGGAAAACTTGTAATCAAGAAGAACACCCATGAAGGGAACATATTTAGATAATTTTGTATTATCAATAATGGTTATTATGAATAGATAAATCCACCAATCCGGGTCTGTTGCCAGTACCGTGATGCGAATGTCAATAAAATAATAGTAAATTAATTGTTAAGGGGTAACCAATAAACATACAAGCGTTATCAAGGTTGGGAGGGTATAGAATGGAGGCAACTTACCCCTAAGCCCCCCTATATTGCTGGTATCCGCCTCTCTAATACACTACTTTTTAGGGTCCGTCTGTTAATGTCCGAGTATTACACCTTTTGAACCGATCATTTAGAGAACAGATAGTGCACTTAAAACTTTTCGTAGTAGAACGGGTGTAACATATAGATGAGGAGGAACACCCACGCCATATCCGACGAGCTTTGTATCGAGCAATTGCAAGAAGTGCACGAACACCGATCCATCTATACGCTAGAGAGCCTTCTGCGTTCTAGTGAACACCTACCTCAGGGCTACTACAGAGAATGGCGCCCAACGTGGGGCTAGATACTAAAGAAACAGTACTACAAGGACTACGAAAAATAGCGTCCACAACTTGGAGGTACTAGCCTAGCATCATTGCTCATTTTTTTGTTGGTATTAATCAGATAAATTTAGTTTTCAGAAATAGTTAGAAACTACAAAAACGATTTCGCATTTGGTGTTAGCCATAAGTGTTTTAGGTTTTAGCTTTCTGGAAAATCTTCTGCAATTCTGTCTCACGAATTGAGAAGACCGAAGCAAACTTATTCACTAGGATGACATACAAGTTTGGAATTAAGTAAGAGTACTAGACTTTCGTTTTGGGAATGGAAGGAAGCGAACTTGGAATTTTGTATTTAGGAATCGCGATCCTATATCGAGTATTACGGTATGATCGACCAATGCAAACCGGTTGGCGAAAACTTTTCACGTTCGAGCGTTTTAGTGATCCTAGTATTAGGGCGTTGTACGCGTACCGAGGAATAGCAAGTCATTGGAGAAACTTCGATACTTGACCAGTACTGTGAATTCGCGTCCGAGGAAGAACATTTGTACTAGTATAAAGTAGTTAAGAGAGGATACCTAGCATGAAAAGGATTTGACAAACAACTCATTGGGAAGCACAGACCAAATTTTTGAGAATAAATAAACTTTTATTTCAAGTTTTAATATAATACGAAAATGTCAGTACGACATAGCGCGGAGAATCTGGCAGCCGTCTCAAACGAAGAAGTACCTGTCTGCATTTTATGCGCTCGACCTTTAAACGATGAGTACACGACAGCATTGTCGCCCTGTAATCATAGATTCCACCAACAGTGTGTTGTTTATCATTTGCTAACAACAAATTCCTGTCCTACTTGCAATCAAGTATGCACGGTGCATCAGTTAGCGATTTCAAATAGTGGAACAGAGGAAAACCGTTCAGAAGGGTTAAACAGCAATCGAGGCCGAGGCAGAAGGGCTGGAGGAGCTAATCAACGAACAGGCATGGTTACTAGATCGCAACAACAACGCAACGCGGCTCAGCAGCATGATCGAAGCGCGAATACCGATTCAGTTTTTGATTCATCTAGAAACGAGAACATGGAAGAAATAGGAAAAGTCGTTCAAGCAGCAATGCTGTCTCAGCAGCAACAACTTATGCAGAACCTTACTCAGTTTATACAAACACAGTTGTCAAATTTAGATGTAGGCCACGCCGCGCAGTCCTCAGATAGGAGAAGGTCAAACGATGCCATTGATCAACCAGTTTTTTTAACTGGACGGAATCCTGGAAATCGTCACCCTAGTCAGCATTCAGACAGATCTCACACGTCAGTACAACCAGAGAAAGTTCCTAGTATTATCCAGAGTTGGCACTTAAAATTTGATGGGGCGAAGGATGGGTTGCAAACCGAAGATTTTCTATACAGAGTACAAGCTCTAGCACATCAGAATTTGAATGGCGATCACCAACTACTATGTGATCATTTGCATCTCTTTTTCATAGGCAAAGCGAACGAGTGGTATTGGAAATTCCACCGATCATGCCGGCAGTTCACTTGGAAAGAATTTTGTAAGGAATTTAGGGAGAAGTTTAAGGATATAGACACAGATATGGACATATGGGAAGCCATCAACAATAGGCGTCAAGCAGAAAGAGAACCATTCGAAGACTATCAGTTCCAGATTGAAAAACTAGTTTCTCGACTGAGTACCCGTATTTGTGAAGAATCTCTAGTCCAACTCCTTATCCGACATGCGAAACCATCTCTCAGATACGAGTTGATGCATTTGCGAATAAACAGTTTAGTAATCCTGCGAGAAGAAATACGCACTCACGAGCAATTCTGCAAGCAGAACAGACAGTCGCTAGGGCACAAGAATTTCTCAGTCCGTCCCAGTGTGTCTCAAATCGAAGAGGACCTCGAGGATACAGAGAAAGGAGATGTCGCCGCTTTACAGCGCAAGCCAGCGAAATGCTGGAACTGCGAGCAGTTTGGACATCGATTTGACGAATGTCTCGAAGCTCGCAATATATTTTGCTACGGATGTGGAGCCAAGAACACGTTCAAGCCAAACTGTCAGAATTGTAAGCAGCCGGAGAACCGACAACGGGATGCGTCGAGCCTAGTCCACGCGTCGCGTCCGAAATATTAATGACCAACAGTAGTAAGCAGACCGATACATTCGAGAGTTCGGATCTGAACATACACACTAACCATCTCGAAAAGTCAATTTTAAACAGAACTAGAGTCCCACAGCCGTACCACATTCGAGAAGCGAATTATGCAGCAGTCAGACAACGAATTTTCGGAGACGTCAGCAGCTGTATTGTTTCTCAGAAACACAGTCGATCAACATTACGAATACAACGGTTTTGGTTGAACATTCGACAATATAGGAAGAAGCAAGTCGCAGCCATCTTTCTTAATTCCGATAACCGTTTGTACACCGAAATTGATATTTATAACGCACGTTATACAGCTTTGCTAGATTCAGGCGCTACTATTAGTTGCATCGGTGGCAAAGCGTAAAAACAGCGAATAACACTGAGTGTCCAGTTACGGGTAGACTAGTGATCGATATCACTTACAGAAATCGCACCAAGAAAGTTGAATTTTTCGTTATACCTGACCTCAAACAAGATATCTATTTGGGTATTGATTTCTGGCGCGATTTCGGATTGTTGAGCAAGATAACAGAGGAAACAGAATCTGTTTCGGAACTCGATGTAGGAAGAGAGAATGAAGTCGTTGATAGCCCAAAAATGCATTCGTTATCGGCAGAGCAACAGATAAGACTGAAAGGCGTTATCTGCAAGCTACCTTCTTTCGAAACCGAAGGATTAGGAAGAACGCAGCTAATAGAACACTCCATCGATGTAGGTGAAGCAAAGCCTGTGAAGCAGCGACATTGGCCAATTTCACCAGCTAAAGAAAAAATGATGTTCGCAGAAATTGAGAACATGCTATCCCTAGGCGTTATAGAAGAATCCCGAAGCCCATGGAGCAGCAACTGCGTACTAGTCAAGCGGGGAGAGAAAGTTAGACTATGCTTAGATTCGCGAGAGGTGAATAAGCTGACTATTAAAGATGCTTATCCGCTTCCTCACGTTGATGGAATTCTCAGCCGGTTACCACCAGCACGTTATATCACAGGTCTAGACATGAAGCACGCATTCTGGCAAATTCCGCTGGAGGAAAAGTCAAGACAGTGCACGGCGTTTACCATACCGAATCGACCTTTGTATCAGTACAAAGTAATGCCTTTTGGTCTGTGTAACGCAGCACCAACTTTATGCAGACTAATGGATTTAGTAATACCAGCTACGTTACGTACTAGGGTGTTTGTATACCTAGACGATTTGCTAGTCCTGTCAGACGATTTCGAATCTCACATGAGCTTACTGGAAGAGATCGCTATGTATCTTCGTCAGGCTAATCTCACGATTAATATAGCGAAATCAAACGGAAATTAAGTACTTAGGCTTTATTATTGGTCACGGTAAACTGAAGGTAGATCCAGGCAAAGTCAGTGCCATAGATACATTCCCAATACCGAACACTGTTAAGCAGCTCCGAAGATTTCTCGGGCTCGCTGGTTGGTACAGGCGTTTCGTAGACAATTATGCTTCCATCACGTTTCCCATGACCGAACTTCTGAAGAAGAACAAGACTTTCTGTTGGAATCCGGAGGCAGAGAATGCATTTAGCCTATTAAAAGCTAAACTGACATCCTCGCCGGTATTAAGAACTCCAGACTTCGATAGGAAGTTTATTTTGTTATGTGATGCCAGTCTTTACGGACTCGGCTGTGTTTTAGCACAAGAACATGACGGAGTCGAGCTGCCAATTGCATATATGTCAGAGAAACTAAGTAAAGCGCAGCGCAATTACTCAGTCACTGAGCTGGAATGCCTAGCGGTTATTAAAGGCATTAATAAGTTTAGACCCTATATCGAAGGTCAAGACTTCTGCGTAGTTACTGATCATGCGTCGTTGCAATGGCTAATGAAACAGAAAGATCTTTCTGGACGCTTAGCCAGCTGGGCAATTCAGTTGCAGGGGTTTTCATTTAACATAAAGCACAGGAAGGGATCGCAGAACGTTGTAGCTGACGCACTTTCGAGGCGCGAAGAAGACGTCATAAGCGAACTGACTGATTCTGGCCCCATTGTCAATTTGTCATCTAACGAATTCCTATCGGAAGAGTATCTTGATCTAGTCAACCGTGTCAAAGAAAATTAGGGTAGGTTGCCCGATTTGAAAGTAATAGATAAATTCGTGTATAAAAGAACAGAGCCCTCCAGAGGAGATAGACTACAGGAAGCAGAGTCTTGGAAACTCTGGATTCCGAAACTACTAACTGACCAAGTCTTAAATCGCGCACACGACTCACCGGATTCTGCTCATGTCGGAATGACTAAAATGATCGAAAAGATAAAACGATATTTATTTTGGCCCGGAATGGTGACTCAGATTCGAGACTACGTAGCGAACTGTTCGATATGCAAAGCTACAAAGAGTCCCAATCATATTCTCAGACCGCCAATGGGTAATCCGACAACGTCAGAACGGCCATTCCAGAAACTTTACATGGACCTTTTAGGACCGTATCCCCGTTCGAAGAGCGGAAATATAGGGCTCCTTATAATAGTCGACCATAACACCAAATTCCATTTCTTGCATCCAATGCGAAAATTTACATCTGAGAAGATATGCGACTTCTTATTGACGGGTCGCAGTTTAAGTCTGGTAATTTTAAGGCGTTCTTAACTCGATTTGGTGTGAAGCATGTGTGCACAGCTATTTACTCGCCCCAAGCCAACGCGAGCGAACGAGTAATTGCCGTACTAACGGCAATTAGAGCGTATGTCGGGTCTGATCATACTACTTGGGACAATCATATTGAGAAAATTAGCGCATCCTTGAGAGCTAGCGTACATCGGAGCACCGGATTTTCACCGTATTTCTTATGCTTTGGGCAAAATATGATAATGAATGGACAGGATTATGAACTCTTAAGAAGATTGCAGTTATTGGACAACGATACAGCATTAAAGACGCCTGATATAGTTCAGTTAGCGCGCAGGGAAGCGCGAGGCAAAATGAGAGAGACACATGCAAACAATGCGAAAGTATATGATTTGCTTCAATACGTTTGAACGTAGGCGACACAGTATATGCCCGTAATTTTGCGCAAAGCAACGCAGCTAAAAAGTTTAGTGCCAAACTCGCTCCTGTTTTCATTAAAGCCAAAGTGTCAAAGAGAATCAGTAACATCTATTTTGAGATAGTAGACGATTCTAGCAAGGTCTTGGGTGTTTATCACCTAAAGGATATTCGAACTTAACGCTTCGCCGAATTGCGACTGACCTTTTTCAGTTAATACTTCGTCGAGATATGACTCTTGCTGAATTAACTGTGGTGTAGGGGTCAGCAATAGAAAACCAAAACAAAATAAATTGTACCGCAGCAGAAAATACAAATTGCCCTTAAATTCGTTCAGGCCCAGTGTAAAAGCTAGAGTAGTATTTCCAATCGGTAATGCAGAACTAGTCGCACCGCTTCAATACTCCCAGTTGTCTAACTACCTCGCTCTCGCACACATTCGCAAGGCACGCAGACAGAATAGAATAGAGGCAAAGCCGGGAAAAGTCCCGTTTCTAGCGGTTCGCGCAAATTCGAAAGGTCATCATCATCTAGTGCAAAGAAGTAAAGCCACGTGGACTTTCTTTAACCACGAGGGTGTTACGTAAATCCCAGTTTGTGAACAAAACCAGATATTGAAGTCAGTAAAATTAGTCTATATTTACTCGATTGCTCAGGTAAATATTTGCAGCCGTAAAGTTCGTAGGTAACTTAGTTTTTGTTTTATTGACGTAGGTCAAGGCCAGAACACGCGCTTGTCGCGGGCGCTCTCGCGCTTACATTTGTTAAATCACCCTTCTGGACCTGGCCAGCCTACGGTTCAGCGTGCAGCCACAGTTTATGGGCGCGTTCAGCGCGCAGCCACAGTGACTGGGCGCGTTCAGCACATTTCACGGCCAGTAACTTGATGTCGGAACAGAACAGCACCTCGGCCTAGGCAATACCGCCTGAACCACCAAATAATGAAACTCGTCGCTAGGGACTAACCAATCCTAGCCAAGATGCAGGATATCCACCAAATCTGAACCGCCTCGCAACGCCGCTGAAAAGCCGCATTTACCGTTTTGCTATAAGCAAGCCCGCCGTAGCGCGCACCGGCCACGTGCGGCTCATGTTTAAGGAAAGTCGTCTCCCAGAAGTAGATCGTCTTGAAGAGAGATCCGCAGAAGCTCGTCAGCCGAACCGAAGCACGTGTGTCGCAGCCATATTATTTAGAAATTACGAATACGGATGCTGCAAGAGCAGGCAATCATTAAGGACCGCCATCGTTTAAAGATATAGACAGAGAAGTCGTTTGCATTCATTAAATTAATAAACTTTAAGTCAGACCGTTTATCTTATACTAGTTATGTTCTTTTTCATATAGTTGTAAAGCGATCTGTATACCGCCGGAGTATATCCCATTTAAGAATGAATTAACTGCGCATTTACTTTGACAACGTTTTACACAGCACCTGCATCTCGATGGGCCCAGCGAATCAGCAGCGAGGATCTGTACGTAAGTGATTAAGCCGCAGTATCGGCAAACGTAGCGCATATATTTTTATATTCAATTTTAAGTGGGAGTTGTAAAACCGGCGTATAAGAAAGCATGTAGGTTAATCTAACGAACTATCTTTATTTTGTTTTGGAAAACTTGTAATCGAGAAGAACACCCATGAAGGGAACATATTTAGATAATTTTGTATTATGAATAATGGTTATTATGAATAGATAAATCCACCAATCCGGGTCTGTACCGTGATGCGAATGTCAATATCCTATGAACTGAGTTAAAATATAATAAAATAATTGTTAAGGGGTAACCAATGAACATACAAGCGTTATCAAGGTTGGGAGGGTATAGAATGGGGGCAACTTACACCTAAGCCACCCTATATTGCTGGTATCCGCCTCTCTAATACACTACTTTTTAGGGTCCGTCTGTTAATGTCCGAGTATTACACCTTTTGAACCGATCATTTAGAGAACAGATAGTGCACTTAAAACTTTTCGTAGTAGAACGGGTGTAACATATAGATGAGGAGGAACACCCACGCCATATCCGACGAGCTTTGTATCGAGCAATTGCAAGAAGTGCACGAACACCGATCCATCTATACGCTAGAGAGCCTTCTGCGTTCTAGTGAACACCTACCTCAGGGCTACTACACAGTTTTGCACTGTTTTTGGGCGTGTCAAAAAGTTTTTTGGTAAATCTCAACTTTCTAGCTTTTAAGGAATGAAGGACACAGCTCGGACGAATCGACTATTGAATTTATATAGTTTATATGGTCGGAAACGTCTACCTTGTTGATAGTATTAAACGAACCTAGTATAAATATTTTTGTGGCAGTTTTGTGGGCAGAATCTATGTAAAACTGTTAATTACTTTAAAAGATGCAGGGAACTGCAAAAATATTCGTCAAACCAAGATAACCTTTTAAGAGATAAGTATTAAAAAAATAGAAATCGAACTAATGATTTCAGAATTAGATTTTAAGATCGTTCATCGTTTACTACACGAGATCTCATGGGCGAAAACTACTGGCCATAACATTTGGTAAGGTGGCGAACGCTAAATTAAATACTAACAAAACTAAATAATTAAAAATTGAATATTTAAGAATAGTTGCTTATCATTTTGTGTTTGTAATTACCTTCAAAGAAGTGGTTACGGGGCTCCTCCAATTCGTTAGCTATATGAGCAAAAACAAATTTATTGTGTAAAGACCTCCATATTGAATATACTGACGCCTTATTAAACGCATCGACAAATGGCCTGTGTGGCCATGCTTCCGTCATGGGTGGGGTTTGAACCCACGACTTCGTGTTTGACAGGTAGTTGCGCTATCCACTACACTACGAGGCCCCGAATATAGAAGTTAAATTAATTATAGGTGCAGGGTGGCGTAACAGAATGCGCTGTTACCTCAATGCCCTTTTCCCGCGCCGCACTGGTTCACTCCTGTCGTCCGGATGTGGGCGTCGGTGATCTGCGTTGGGGTATTATGGTGGCCACTTGGCCGGTGTCCATTGTTGGTAAATTTAGGAAGACTACGTTGGAAGAGTGACTGCCCTTCGTAACTTGCTGCCCTAGAGACTGAGTCAAGTTGTGAATGATAATAAAATATAACGGCATAAGTCTACCCTAGCTCCAATGCATCACGCCATAAAGTCGTGGTCGGCAAGCCGACTCAGCATTCCCATGCACCGCAATGCGGCACTCCAGATAGGCAGTGTCCGAGTACCTCTGCTGGACGTTCTTAGCGCAGATTGTTGAACTCATTTTGGGCGCGTCAGCATTGTTACCTTATTAATAGTGTAAGTTAATTTGTTTATTTGCTTTTGAGTTCCTGAATAAATGGTTATCTGCCTAGAGCTAGACCAGCTGAGACACTGTTAACTTAATCTTTAGAAAATCTGACTATCGGGACTACCCGCCAACACCTTTAAGGCCGTACCTAAAAAATCTATGCTCCTAGCAATCCTGTGCTGTAGGACGGACAACAAGGTTTTCAGGTGATCTGTATCGACCTCTAGTAACTTGCGCATAAGCGATTGGGGAAAAGTCTCGGACAATTTCTGTGTTTCATCTATTATATTGGTGAACTTTAAAAGGTTGCTTAAATGTTGCAAGAGGTCACGTTGTTCAAATACTAGTACATCCCCATCTACCATGGGAATGTAGTTGTAATGCGAAAAGTCGGTGATTCGGGCTTTCGCTACTGCCAGGGCGATGAACAACGGGAGGGTGAACCTGGAAAATAATGACAAGTTGAGACTGCGGTGCTCTGGTTTCATTAATGTGAGCTCAAAATCTCAATTGGTCTCACGAGTGCACGGCTTTATTATCGTTGCCCTGAGTTGATTGCGGGCTTATTATCGTAATAGATATCGTTTTGATATTGGGGAAAAATTGATAATCTTGTGAGGAGTTAAAAACTCCGCACAAATGCAGATGAAGTTTGCATAAGGAGAGCCTGCCATTGCCAGTTACGCAACAAATCAACGCGTAGTAACGGCAGTGCGAGACCGAGGAGAAAGAGAGGTTGGAGAATCTGAAACCTGTAGAAAGAGAGTTTGGAGAGACAGAATGTTTGTAGGAGAGTATCGGTAAAAGCTGGACTTTGGACCGGGCCAACGGTAAAACCGTGGACTTTAGATCCGCAGACTGGAGACTAGAGGGATAAACCAAAGACATTAGAATAACAAGATGCGTAACGCCATACGATTTTTTTGCACACGATTTTTTCGTCGTGGCTTTTCAAGTGGCTCCAGGCTCTCTCGAAATTTTATTCAAAAGCCAGAGAGCGGAGAGCTCTAGAGCCACCAGCTCTCTTGTACGCATACAGCGACAGCTGACCACTGTATTGGTGCACACGTATGCACATGCATTGTAAAAATGACAAAATATGCCCTTCATCTTAGAAGTTCTTAGACTTTAAATCTATATTATTTTTTATAAATTGACACCACTTAAAAACTCTAGTCTTGCATTGCCTTAACATAACAATTATTCAAATTTAACACAGAAATAATAATAGCACAATCTATGTACAAAAAAATGCATAATAATTTTAAAAGATGACTTTATATTAGAATAATTGTCATTAGAGTATTCAGCGTGCGACGTGTGAAAAATATAAGAAGACAATGATTCTTCGGTGCTTATGTCCGCACTTCGTGCTTCAAGAAATCAATTTTGCAATAAACAGATTCCATATTTTTATTTATTTTATAAATATTAATTTTTTAATAATCCAGAGTACTGTCGAATTTGTCATGGAAGGCTCGAGAAAAGCCAGTTGGTTGCAACAACCCCGTGCAAACATTCCTTCCACCATGCGTGCTTGACAAATTGGCTTAGAAGCTCTCCAGCTTGTCCTACTTGTCGCGCTCTCTGTACTACAGAACTACTTACGGTCGGTAATGTAGATCTGCAGACCGAATTGACTAATGCAGAACAGTCTGAACGCGCTGTTGTAGGAAATATACCGTCTGAGGCAGGAGATTCAAATGGAGAACGTCTCTCATTAGAAGGAACCGAGCCAAGGCGAGGCAGAGGCCGAGGCCGAAGACAGGGCGTTACTACCAGATCCATGCAAAGAAATGGGGGTGATCCCTTAGAAACATCTAGACCTATACAAGATCCATCCAATGGCATGGATAAGCAGGAAATTTTTAACGTTATTAAATCAGTCGTAGGCTCGCAACAAAGAACACTGTTGGATAAGCTTACAGAACACATTAATGCGACCTTGCATATCCAGCAAAGTCAAATGGGGATGCAAGCTGGTAGCGCTGAAAATGGTGCCAGGCTTCCTCACTCACATAATGATCAGGCTATCTATCACAGCCTTACAGGAAAATGAATTAAGAAACTCTACACAGAGGTCGTCAGTTAGTATTTCTTCAAATAAGGTCGGAAGAGTTATTCACGATTGGAAACTTAAGTTCGATGGAAGCAAGGAAGGTCCATCGGCCGCAGAATTTATTTACCGAGTTCGCTCATTGACAGCTCGAACCTTAGGTAACGATTTTCAATTAGTATGCGATCATTTACACTTATTATTATCTGGAAGCGTAAATGATTGGTTATGGCAATTTCTGAGAAAACATGAGGAGTTCACTTGGGAAACCTTTTGTTTTGCTTTTAGGGATAAGTATGATGATGCAGAAGATGATGTTGACTTATGGAGAAAATATCGAAACGTAAACAAGGAGAGAATGAGTCTTTCGATTCATATCAAATCAGTATGGAAGAACTAGTAAATCGACTCGAGAGATCTCTACCTGAACCGGACTTGGTTAAGCTTTTGATAGATAATTCGAAAAGTTCCCTTCGACTTGAGTTACTTCATTTAAACATAGTCTCAGTTAAGAAATTGTTAGCAGAAGTTAAAAAGCACGACAAATTCTATAACGAAGTTCATAATAATTCAACTAAAACATCATTCGCATATCGACGTAATATTTCTGAGGTTAGTCAGGAACCAGATCCTGCCGAAGATTCGCAACCAACAGTATCAGCCATCAATCGTTTTAAAATGACTTGTTGGAATTGTGATAAAGTAGGTCACCGTTGGGACGATTGCTTGGATGTCAAGACAATATTTTGCATCAAGAATACCTATAAACCGAATTGTAAGAAATGTAATCCTTCGGAAAACCGATCGAAGGATGTGTCGACCAGTCTACAGTAGGCACATCCTTACACCAGCAGACGCCGACATTCCTGTTGAAGAAAACTTTAAAGGAAGTCGGACACAAACCTGAAAAAGTAAACACCTCGTTTTTACCTTTTCATGAAAGATTGTCTAATTATTTGAAAATTAGAAATAAGATATTTGGAAATATAAGCACTATAATTAAAGCAGTTAAGCCTAGAAGATCTACTCTCCGTCTACGAAAATTTTGGAAGAATATAGTTTCTACTCGTAGGCTTTTGATTTCTTCAGTACAAGGGAAGGGAGATAATCGTCTCTACACTTCCGTTGTTATTAACGACAAGGAGTACAACGCCTTGTTAGACTCAGGAGCCACCCATAGTTGCGTAGGTCATGATGCAGCTCGTTCACTCTTGAGCCACCCACAGGTTCGTAAGTGTTCAGGAAAAGTTAAGACAGCTAGTGGTAACCTTTGTCCTGTAAAAGGAATTTTAACATGCACCTTGACATTTCGAAACATTACCGAAATCATAGAATTTTTCATTATACCCGACTTAACACAAGAAGTTTATCTGGGAATAGATTTCTTTAGAAAATTTAAACTTGCGGATAAGCTTAAGGAAAGCATCAGTGAGCTAGATTGTGGTCCTACAGATGAAGATATGGAATCACCAAAGTTACACAACCTTTCCAGTAGCGAACAACATAAGCTAAAAGCCGTAATTGACATTTTTCCCTCTTATGAAAGAGAAGGCTTGGGGCGAACGAACCTCATTTCTCATTCGATTGACGTCGGCGACGCTAAGGCTGTTAAGCAAAGGCACTGGCCGATCTCACCTGCACGGGAGAAAGTTATGTTCACTGAAATTGATAATATGTTAGCTCTTGATATAATAGAACCTTCTAGCAGTCCTTGGAGCAGTAATTGCGTTATTGTGCAAAAGGGAAGCAAGGTTAGGTTATGTTTAGACTCCCGCGAAGTCAATAAACATACCAGGAAGGACGCGTACCCATTACCTCAAATTGACGGGATACTGAGTCGCTTACCTCCTGCACGCTTTATAACCGGTCTCGACATGAAACATGCTTTTTGGCAAATAATGTTAGATGAGAAGTCGCGTCAGTATACAGCATTTACTGTTCCTAACCGTCCTCTTTACCAATACAAGGTCATGCCCTTTGGTCTTACTAATGCACCGCAGACCTTATGCCGGTTAATGGATCATGTCATACCAGCCCATCTTCGAAACCGAGTTTTTGTATATCTTGATGACTTATTAGTCCTATCAGATGACTTTGATTCGCACTTGGTTCTTTTGCAAGAAATAGCACTCTGTTTACGAAAGGCCAACATAACGATTAATGTAGAAAAATCTAAGTTCTGCATGAGAGAAATAAAATACCTTGGATTTTTAATTTCTGACGGACAGATCAAGACCGATCCATCAAAAATTCAGGCTATCAATGAGTTTCCGCTCCCAACAACAGTGAAACAACTCCGTCGGTTCTTAGGTTTATCCGGATGGTATCGTAGATTTGTAGATAATTATGCAACAGTATGTTATCCCCTGACAGAAATGATTAAGAAGAATAAAACCGCATTAGTCTGGGATATCGCTGCTAAGAATACCTTTGAGGAATTGAAACATAGATTAACAACCGCTCCCATCCTGGTAACACCAAATTTCTCGAAGCCATTCGTTTTGTTGTGTGATGCTAGTTCATTTGGTTTGGGTTGCGTCCTCGCCCAAAGAAATGAGGAAGGATTTGAAATGCCAATCGGATACTTGTCATGCAAGTTATCCAAAGCACAAAGGAACTATTCCGTAACCGAACTGGAATGTTTGGCTGTTATTAAGGGAATAAAGAAGTTCCGTGCGTACATCGAGGGTCAAGACTTCTTGGTAGTTACGGACCATGCAGCACTTCAGTGGCTCATGCGTCAAAAAGATTTGTCAGGAAGACTTGCCCGATGGGCTATTCAATTGCAAGGTTTTGATTTTCGCATAGAACACCGCAAGGGTTCTCAAAATGTCATTGCTGACACGCTTTCAAGACAGAACGAGTCAGTAGAGGAATTCGACGAATTAGGTCCGATTATCGATTTGGAATCGGAAGAGTTTCGCTCGTTTGAGTATTTAGACCTGATTGATCGCATTCGTGCAAACCAAGAAAAACTCCCTGATCTTAAAGTGACTGACGGATATGTCTACAAAAGAACTGAAGCTGTTACTAACGAAACGGAGTCAGACGATAGTTTGTGGAAACTTTGGGTACCTTCAAAGTTAACCCAAAGTGTTCTTCAACAAGCTCATGATCCTCCAAGCGCATCACATTGTGGCACAGGAAAAATGATTAAAAAGCTTAAAAGATATCTGTTTTGGCCTAAAATGCTTATACAAATTCGAGAGTATGTAAAAGCCTGTTCGGCCTGTAAGCAAACTAAGAGTCCGAACATAGTTCTTCGTCCTCCGATGGGAAAACCTAGGCAAACAGAGAGACCATTCCAACGACTGTATATGGATTTGTTAGGTCCATACCCTCGTTCGAAATCAGGTAATATAGGATTGTTGGTCATAGTGGATCAATTTACTAAGTTCCATTTCCTCTGTCCCTTAAAGAAATTTACATCTGCCAAGATATGTGAATACTTGGAAAATTCAATTTTGTTTACATTCGGAGTACCAGAGTCGATATTAACTGACAATGGATCTCAATTTCGGTCAGGATTCTTTGAATCGTTTCTAACCCGATATTCAATAAAGCATATATGCACGGCTGTTTACTCTCCGCAAATTAACGCAAGCGAGAGATTAAATCGTTCGATTTTAGCGGCAATTCGTGCTTATGTGGGAACAGATCATACAACCTGGGATCAGAAATTGAATGAGATAAATGGAGCACCACGACAGGATATTCACCATACTTTCTGACGTTCGGTCAAAACATGACCTTGAATGGCAAGGACTACGAACTGCTCAGAAAACTTAATTTGATTTCAGACGATGCTAGAATAATGTATCCAAATGCATTACAAATGGCCAGATACACAGCACAGCTGAACACTGCCAAATCGCACGAAGCCAACGCTAAAATATATAACTTGAGAAGTAGAAATATACAATTTAAAGTTGGAGATCAAGTTTATGTTCGAAACTTTTCTCAAAGCAACGCTAGCAAGAAATTCAGCCATAAACTAGCTAAAGTGTTCGTAACAGCAACAATAGCTAGAAAACTCAGTCCAGCATATTATGAGTTATCTGGTGAAAATGGAAAGAAAATGGGCGTATACCACGCAAAAGACTTACAAACAAGGTAGTACACTCTCCTTTTTCAGATTACGATTCCTGTCGAAACTTAGGAACATAATCTGTGGTTGTAGTGGCCAGTGTACCAGCAAATAAGCAGAGAAAAAAAAATTAAACAAAAATTATTATCATCGGTACAAATCTAGACGAGACCACTTTTCGGCATACTAGGGTTAATTGAAAGCTCACAACAACTCTCAAAGACAGAAGCTGTAAGTTCTAGTTGTCCCTTTCGCACCTTAGTCGTCGCTCTCATAGCCTGGAAAGGTCCCGTTAAAGCTCGCTAGGCTCGCGCCTTTGACAAAAGGTACAGCGAACACGCGATCATTCTGATTTTCTACTCCGAGACGACAGACGTAACTTGTGAAAAGAACAGACAATAAAAGTGAAGAAAAAAAAAAAAAAACCCACGTGCAGTCTTAAAATTATCAAGTGGCCAACTAAGTGTATTAAAAGTTATAAAAACTTATACGAACACGGCTAAGAATAAGACAGTGGAACCAAGTTTCGAGTGCGTACAGAAGTGCGTAAAGAGCACGGAAATCGCAGCTCTTTGATTGCTGATTTTTACGGAGTGCATAGTGTAGTTTCCAGGCAGGTAAATAATAACCCTGAGAAAAGTGTTATTTGGTGTAGAAACTGACCAAAAGTTTCTTTACAGAATAAAGGTATTGTCGGCTAGCACTATAGCACGCCCACGTACCTCCAAGACACGCGGTGTACATGCACATACACACGTGCAGGCATAAGTACAGGCGCTGCGGCTACACACATATGCATACCTATGTGCATTTAGGCATAGGCGCTGCCGGCAGGAACCGCAAGCTGCCAAAAGTTCTTATCTGTGGATCGCAC
This sequence comes from Drosophila teissieri, assembly GCF_016746235.2. Classification (NCBI taxonomy): domain Eukaryota; kingdom Metazoa; phylum Arthropoda; class Insecta; order Diptera; family Drosophilidae; genus Drosophila; species Drosophila teissieri. The sequence goes on along the minus strand of NC_053029.1, from coordinate 24,303,085 downwards.
GTAAACGGCGCGAAGGCCTGATCTGCGAAGTAGAGACGAAAGAGAGACAAGGAAGATGAAGCCAGAACACGTGGAGTAAGCAGATAAAGAAGACAGAGAAGTAGAGAAGAGAAAATCGCCGTGAGTACGAATATGTCGCTGATATAGGGTGCCCCATGCACTGACCAAGGAACCAGAGAGAGAGAAAAGAATAAAGTGAAATAAAACGAAGTGAAGTTGCTGCTGCCTACGGCCGGAGCCGTATAAATTAATAAGAATTTGAATTAATCTATTATTTGATAAATATTAGTTTAAACTTAATACTAGACATGCGTTAGAAATATTAATTAACATATATACATATTAAAATTAGGTTAAGCAGAAGTTATTAGAAGTAGGAACTGAAAATGAAAGTGAAATAGAAAATGAAACTCAAATTGAAATAGAACATGAAATTGAAATAGAAATTGAAACAAAGAATGGATGATAAAATTGAACAGTAATTGAAGCTGAAGACTGAAAGAAATTGAAGAAGCATAATTGAACAACGATGGAGATTGAAACCTATTGAAGAAAACTATTGAAATGAAGTTTAATTTTGATTGAAGATGATTAATTACAATTGATTAAAAATATGATTCTTACTCTAGCAATTAAATAATAAGTTACTCTTTTCTACATACATACACCTACCCATATATACATTCACACCTACCCATACTTGATTAACCCTTAATTTACAGCCATGTAGCAGTTCATTGGGCCCAACGATCTTCTTGGCGACAACAATGTGGTAATAAACAAATAAATAAATTTAGGTGATTAAAAACTAAAATAGTATGGTAACTTGGTCAAATTTCTAGAGTAAAGGTCGGAATTTTTAGGAAGAATAAAATGATACATATTTAAAACACTCTTTTGAACAAAAGGCATCTAAAAATAAAACCTAAAACAATAAACTAAGAAATATAAATAAATCATGTATATACTAAGAGACAAATACAATCAATAGATTTAGAACTATGCTTCGTGAACGAATTAAGATTAATATAAATATCTTTGGTTATGTTTGAGCTATATTGGATTTGATAAAAATGATTTTGTAAATAAATAATAATTTGTCGTACTACATAATGCCAATGAAATATCAAGATTAATGCGATAAATTAATTTAATCTAGGGGAAATGTACGCCAGGTTCCACACATTTCCAAAGGTAGGGAGGGTATAGAGGAACATCACTAACATCTCGATCACTCCCAACACAACGCGGTCACCTAGCTCTCTGCTATTGCTTACTCCGTTTTATGGGGAATTCGCTAAATTCACATTTTTGTTGTTGTTGTTGTTTCTTTGCTATTTGAATTAGAGTAGTTTCTGTCAAGTGCACTTATCTTTTTGTACGGATGGAGGGCACAGGAGATTATAGGGATAGGGAAACCCCGACCCCAATACCGGCGAGCTGAGCGCAGAGCGCCGATTCCCTCTCCAGCCGAGGCTTTATACTATATCCCAAGCCAGTTCACCAATATCCATTACAAAAATGGCGCCCAACGTGGGGCCACAGACACACACACCGAAGCTCCACGTATTAGCTCTGTTAATAACTCTCTTCAAGAGTACAGTTTTTGTGGTTACGAGATTAGAATCGGTAGGCAGCTTGTGGAATAGGAGTTTTTGTTTAAAATAAACATGGTGAGAACTACCTAAGAAGACTATACGAAGTTATAAGATTTTTTCGGTTAGTTTAAGTATCTGAGGGATGGAATGAACAATCGCAATTCGACAATTTGGATTAATTGACCTCTCCAGATCGGGACAACTAACAAGTTTTCATATGATTTATTGTATTATACCTGGAACATACGGTCTAAGAGATAATCTTTGAGATTCGACTAGTATAACGCAATAAACCACCGTAATCTATATAATTTTGAGTAGCGATAGGAATGAGTTGGTGTATCTTGATATGGAAATTGGCATTTATGGAACGGACAGATTTATTAACACTGATTTTATAAACCAGAAAAGAGAATTAGATAAACAAGATGGCAAGCAACGATAATAGTATCGGAGATATTCTAAATAATCCAGAGTACTGTCGAATTTGTCATGGAAGGCTCGAGAAAAGCCAGTTGGTTGCAACAACCCCGTGCAAACATTCCTTCCACCATGCGTGCTTGAAAAATTGGCTTAGAAGCTCTCCAGCTTGTCCTACTTGTCGCGCTCTCTGTACTACAGAACTACTTACGGTCGGTAATGTAGATCTGCAGACCGAATTGACTAATGCAGAACAGTCTGAACGCGCTGTTGTAGGAAATATACCGTCTGAGGCAGGAGATTCAAATGGAGAACGTCTCTCATTAGAAGGAACCGAGCCAAGGCGAGGCAGAGGCCGAGGCCGAAGACAGGGCGTTACTACCAGATCCATGCAAAGAAATGGGGGTGATCCCTTAGAAACATCTAGACCTATACAAGATCCATCCAATGGCATGGATAAGCAGGAAATTTTTAACGTTATTAAATCAGTCGTAGGCTCGCAACAAAGAACACTGTTGGATAAGCTTACAGAACACATTAATGCGACCTTGCATATCCAGCAAAGTCAAATGGGGATGCAAGCTGGTAGCGCTGAAAATGGTGCCAGGCTTCCTCACTCACATAATGATCAGGCTATCTATCACAGCCTTACAGGAAAATTAATTAAGAAACTCTACACAGAGGTCGTCAGTTAGTATTTCTTCAAATAAGGTCGGAAGACCAATTCACGATTGGAAACTTAAGTTCGATGGAAGCAAGGAAGGTCCATCGGCCGCAGAATTTATTTACCGAGTTCGCTCATTGACAGCTCGAACCTTAGGTAACGATTTTCAATTAGTATGCGATCATTTACACTTATTATTATCTGGAAGCGTAAATGATTGGTTATGGCAATTTCTGAGAAAACATGAGGAGTTCACTTGGGAAACCTTTTGTTTTGCTTTTAGGGATAAGTATGATGATGCAGAAGATGATGTTGACTTATGGAGAAAAATATCGAAACGTAAACAAGGAGAGAATGAGTCTTTCGATTCATATCAAATCAGTATGGAAGAACTAGTAAATCGACTCGAGAGATCTCTACCTGAACCGGACTTGGTTAAGCTTTTGATAGATAATTCGAAAAGTTCCCTTCGACTTGAGTTACTTCATTTAAACATAGTCTCAGTTAAGAAATTGTTAGCAGAAGTTAAAAAGCACGACAAATTCTATAACGAAGTTCATAATAATTCAACTAAAACATCATTCGCATATCGACGTAATATTTCTGAGGTTAGTCAGGAACCAGATCCTGCCGAAGATTCGCAACCAACAGTATCAGCCATCAATCGTTTTAAAATGACTTGTTGGAATTGTGATAAAGTAGGTCACCGTTGGGACGATTGCTTGGATGTCAAGACAATATTTTGCATCAAGAATACCTATAAACCGAATTGTAAGAAATGTAATCCTTCGGAAAACCGATCGAAGGATGTGTCGACCAGTCTACAGTAGGCACATCCTTACACCAGCAGACGCCGACATTCCTGTTGAAGAAAACTTTAAAGGAAGTCGGACACAAACCTGAAAAAGTAAACACCTCGTTTTTACCTTTTCATGAAAGATTGTCTAATTATTTGAAAATTAGAAATAAGATATTTGGAAATATAAGCACTATAATTAAAGCAGTTAAGCCTAGAAGATCTACTCTCCGTCTACGAAAATTTTGGAAGAATATAGTTTCTACTCGTAGGCTTTTGATTTCTTCAGTACAAGGGAAGGGAGATAATCGTCTCTACACTTCCGTTGTTATTAACGACAAGGAGTACAACGCCTTGTTAGACTCAGGAGCCACCCATAGTTGCGTAGGTCATGATGCAGCTCGTTCACTCTTGAGCCACCCACAGGTTCGTAAGTGTTCAGGAAAAGTTAAGACAGCTAGTGGTAACCTTTGTCCTGTAAAAGGAATTTTAACATGCACCTTGACATTTCGAAACATTACCGAAATCATAGAATTTTTCATTATACCCGACTTAACACAAGAAGTTTATCTGGGAATAGATTTCTTTAGAAAATTTAAACTTGCGGATAAGCTTAAGGAAAGCATCAGTGAGCTAGATTGTGGTCCTACAGATGAAGATATGGAATCACCAAAGTTACACAACCTTTCCAGTAGCGAACAACATAAGCTAAAAGCCGTAATTGACATTTTTCCCTCTTATGAAAGAGAAGGCTTGGGGCGAACGAACCTCATTTCTCATTCGATTGACGTCGGCGACGCTAAGGCTGTTAAGCAAAGGCACTGGCCGATCTCACCTGCACGGGAGAAAGTTATGTTCACTGAAATTGATAATATGTTAGCTCTTGATATAATAGAACCTTCTAGCAGTCCTTGGAGCAGTAATTGCGTTATTGTGCAAAAGGGAAGCAAGGTTAGGTTATGTTTAGACTCCCGCGAAGTCAATAAACATACCAGGAAGGACGCGTACCCATTACCTCAAATTGACGGGATACTGAGTCGCTTACCTCCTGCACGCTTTATAACCGGTCTCGACATGAAACATGCTTTTTGGCAAATAATGTTAGATGAGAAGTCGCGTCAGTATACAGCATTTACTGTTCCTAACCGTCCTCTTTACCAATACAAGGTCATGCCCTTTGGTCTTACTAATGCACCGCAGACCTTATGCCGGTTAATGGATCATGTCATACCAGCCCATCTTCGAAACCGAGTTTTTGTATATCTTGATGACTTATTAGTCCTATCAGATGACTTTGATTCGCACTTGGTTCTTTTGCAAGAAATAGCACTCTGTTTACGAAAGGCCAACATAACGATTAATGTAGAAAAATCTAAGTTCTGCATGAGAGAAATAAAATACCTTGGATTTTTAATTTCTGACGGACAGATCAAGACCGATCCATCAAAAATTCAGGCTATCAATGAGTTTCCGCTCCCAACAACAGTGAAACAACTCCGTCGGTTCTTAGGTTTATCCGGATGGTATCGTAGATTTGAAGATAATTATGCAACAGTATGTTATCCCCTGACAGAAATGATTAAGAAGAATAAAACCGCATTAGTCTGGGATATCGCTGCTAAGAATACCTTTGAGGAATTGAAACATAGATTAACAACCGCTCCCATCCTGGTAACACCAAATTTCTCGAAGCCATTCGTTTTGTTGTGTGATGCTAGTTCATTTGGTTTGGGTTGCGTCCTCGCCCAAAGAAATGAGGAAGGATTTGAAATGCCAATCGGATACTTGTCATGCAAGTTATCCAAAGCACAAAGGAACTATTCCGTAACCGAACTGGAATGTTTGGCTGTTATTAAGGGAATAAAGAAGTTCCGTGCGTACATCGAGGGTCAAGACTTCTTGGTAGTTACGGACCATGCAGCACTTCAGTGGCTCATGCGTCAAAAAGATTTGTCAGGAAGACTTGCCCGATGGGCTATTCAATTGCAAGGTTTTGATTTTCGCATAGAACACCGCAAGGGTTCTCAAAATGTCATTGCTGACACGCTTTCAAGACAGAACGAGTCAGTAGAGGAATTCGACGAATTAGGTCCGATTATCGATTTGGAATCGGAAGAGTTTCGCTCGTTTGAGTATTTAGACCTGATTGATCGCATTCGTGCAAACCAAGAAAAACTCCCTGATCTTAAAGTGACTGACGGATATGTCTACAAAAGAACTGAAGCTGTTACTAACGAAACGGAGTCAGACGATAGTTTGTGGAAACTTTGGGTACCTTCAAAGTTAACCCAAAGTGTTCTTCAACAAGCTCATGATCCTCCAAGCGCATCACATTGTGGCACAGGAAAAATGATTAAAAAGCTTAAAAGATATCTGTTTTGGCCTAAAATGCTTATACAAATTCGAGAGTATGTAAAAGCCTGTTCGGCCTGTAAGCAAACTAAGAGTCCGAACATAGTTCTTCGTCCTCCGATGGGAAAACCTAGGCAAACAGAGAGACCATTCCAACGACTGTATATGGATTTGTTAGGTCCATACCCTCGTTCGAAATCAGGTAATATAGGATTGTTGGTCATAGTGGATCAATTTACTAAGTTCCATTTCCTCTGTCCCTTAAAGAAATTTACATCTGCCAAGATATGTGAATACTTGGAAAATTCAATTTTGTTTACATTCGGAGTACCAGAGTCGATATTAACTGACAATGGATCTCAATTTCGGTCAGGATTCTTTGAATCGTTTCTAACCCGATATTCAATAAAGCATATATGCACGGCTGTTTACTCTCCGCAAATTAACGCAAGCGAGAGATTAAATCGTTCGATTTTAGCGGCAATTCGTGCTTATGTGGGAACAGATCATACAACCTGGGATCAGAAATTGAATGAGATAAATGGAGCACCACGACAGGATATTCACCATACTTTCTGACGTTCGGTCAAAACATGACCTTGAATGGCAAGGACTACGAACTGCTCAGAAAACTTAATTTGATTTCAGACGATGCTAGAATAATGTATCCAAATGCATTACAAATGGCCAGATACACAGCACAGCTGAACACTGCCAAATCGCACGAAGCCAACGCTAAAATATATAACTTGAGAAGTAGAAATATACAATTTAAAGTTGGAGATGAAGTTTATGTTCGAAACTTTTCTCAAAGCAACGCTAGCAAGAAATTCAGCCATAAACTAGCTAAAGTGTTCGTAACAGCAACAATAGCTAGAAAACTCAGTCCAGCATATTATGAGTTATCTGGTGAAAATGGAAAGAAAATGGGCGTATACCACGCAAAAGACTTACAAACAAGGTAGTACACTTTCCTTTTTCAGATTACGATTCCTGTCGAAACTTAGGAACATAATCTGTGGTTGTAGTGGCCAGTGTACCAGCAAATAAGCAGAGAAAAAAAAATTAAACAAAAATTATTATCATCGGTACAAATCTAGACGAGACCACTTTTCGGCATACTAGGGTTAATTGAAAGCTCACAACAACTCTCAAAGACAGAAGCTGTAAGTTCTAGTTGTCCCTTTCGCACCTTAGTCGTCGCTCTCATAGCCTGGAAAGGTCCCGTTAAAGCTCGCTAGGCTCGCGCCTTTGACAAAAGGTACAGCGAACACGCGATCATTCTGATTTTCTACTCCGAGACGACAGACGTAACTTGTGAAAAGAACAGACAATAAAAGTGAAGTAAAAAAAAAAAAAAAACCCACGTGCAGTCTTCAAATTATCAAGTGGCCAACTAAGTGTATTAAAAGTTATAAAAACTTATACGAACACGGCTAAGAATAAGACAGTGGAACCAAGTTTCGAGTGCGTACAGAAGTGCGTAAAGAGCACGGAAATCGCAGCTCTTTGATTGCTGATTTTTACGGAGTGCATAGTGTAGTTTCCAGGCAGGTAAATAATAACCCTGAGAAAAGTGTTATTTGGTGTAGAAACTGACCAAAAGTTTCTTTACAGAATAAAGGTATTGTCGGCTAGCACTATAGCACGCCCACGTACCTCCAAGACACGCGGTGTACATGCACATACACACGTGCAGGCATAAGTACAGGCGCTGCGGCTACACACATATGCATACCTATGTGCATTTAGGCATAGGCGCTGCCGGCAGGAACCGCAAGCTGCCAAAAGTTCTTATCTGTGGATCGCACGTAAACGGCGCGAAGGCCTGATCTGCGAAGTAGAGACGAAAGAGAGACAAGGAAGATGAAGCCAGAACACGTGGAGTAAGCAGATAAAGAAGACAGAGAAGTAGAGAAGAGAAAATCGCCGTGAGTACGAATATGTCGCTGATATAGGGTGCCCCATGCACTGACCAAGGAACCAGAGAGAGAGAAAAGAATAAAGTGAAATAAAACGAAGTGAAGTTGCTGCTGCCTACGGCCGGAGCCGTATAAATTAATAAGAATTTGAATTAATCTATTATTTGATAAATATTAGTTTAAACTTAATACTAGACATGCGTTAGAAATATTAATTAACATATATACATATTAAAATTAGGTTAAGCAGAAGTTATTAGAAGTAGGAACTGAAAATGAAAGTGAAATAGAAAATGAAACTCAAATTGAAATAGAACATGAAATTGAAATAGAAATTGAAACAAAGAATGGATGATAAAATTGAACAGTAATTGAAGCTGAAGACTGAAAGAAATTGAAGAAGCATAATTGAACAACGATGGAGATTGAAACCTATTGAAGAAAACTATTGAAATGAAGTTTAATTTTGATTGAAGATGATTAATTACAATTGATTAAAAATATGATTCTTACTCTAGCAATTAAATAATAAGTTACTCTTTTCTACATACATACACCTACCCATATATACATTCACACCTACCCATACTTGATTAACCCTTAATTTACAGCCATGTAGCAGTTCATTGGGCCCAACGATCTTCTTGGCGACAACAATGTGGTAATAAACAAATAAATAAATTTAGGTGATTAAAAACTAAAATAGTATGGTAACTTGGTCAAATTTCTAGAGTAAAGGTCGGAATTTTTAGGAAGAATAAAATGATACATATTTAAAACACTCTTTTGAACAAAAGGCATCTAAAAATAAAACCTAAAACAATAAACTAAGAAATATAAATAAATCATGTAAATACTAAGAGACAAATACAATCAATAGATTTAGAACTATGCTTCGTGAACGAATTAAGATTAATATAAATATCTTTGGTTATGTTTGAGCTATATTGGATTTGATAAAAATGATTTTGTAAATAAATAATAATTTGTCGTACTACATAATGCCAATGAAATATCAAGATTAATGCGATAAATTAATTTAATCTAGGGGAAATGTACGCCAGGTTCCACACATTTCCAAAGGTAGGGAGGGTATAGAGGAACGAGTGATCACTAACATCTCGATCACTCCCAACACAACGCGGTCACCTAGCTCTCTGCTATTGCTTACTCCGTTTTATGGGGAATTCGCTAAATTCACATTTTTGTTGTTGTTGTTGTTTCTTTGCTATTTGAATTAGAGTAGTTTCTGTCAAGTGCACTTATCTTTTTGTACGGATGGAGGGCACAGGAGATTAAAGGGATAGGAAAACCCCGACCCCAATACCGGCGAGCTGAGCGCAGAGCGCAGTATAGTGCACGAACCACGATTCCCTCTCCAGCCGAGGCTTTATACTATATCCCAAGCCAGTTCACCAATATCCATTACAATACTGAAGGCATAATTTTACATAATTTTACATAGAAGCTAGAAAGTTGAGAGTAAGCATACAGCCTTCAGAGACATAGACGCAGCGCAAGTTTGTCGATTCATGTTGCCACGCCCACAAACCGCCCAAAACTGCCACGCCTACACTTTTGAAAAATGTTTTCATATTTTTTCATTTTCTTATTAGTATTGTAAATTTTTGTCGATCTGCAGAAAAAATTGTTGCCACGCCTACCCTAACGCCCACAAACCGGCCAAAACTGCCACGCCCACACTTTTGAAAAATGTTTTTATATTTTTTCATTTGCCAAAAAACTTTTTGCCAAGCCCACTCTAACGCCCAAAAACCGTCTAAAATTGTCAGTGATGAAGACTCGCCTTTGCACTTCCACTAGCTATGTAACGGGTATCAGATAGTCGGGAACTTGACTATAGCGTTCTCTCTTGTTTTGTTAATTATACTGGCAGCTAGGGCCGACCAAGAGCTATAACGAATGCACACGTTAAGTCTTTTCCGAAAAACGAAGAAGTGACATTCGTGGGACAGGCAGCCAAATTCTGCGCCCAAGCTTAATGTAGGTAGATAACAAGAGACAAAGGAATGAGCGCCGTACAGCAAAATTCATGCGAGAATAGCGGTTTGCACTATGGACATCGCAACTGCTACTACTGACTACTTCGGCTTACAATATTACGAGTATAAGATTAGTCTACTGCACAGTTTTGGCGGCTCCATGACCCAACAAGCTTTTCTCTCATTTTCTCTAAATTTATGTCTTAACTCTTTTTATTTATCTCTTCTAACCTTTCTTTTAAACTATCTATAGCTCAGTTTATATCCGTTACTCGTAGAGTAAAAGGGTATACTAGATTTGTTGAAAAGTATGTAACAGGCAGAAGGAAGCGATTCCGACCATATAAAGTATATATATTCTTGATCAGGATCAATAGCCGAGTCGATCTGACCATGTCCGTCTGTCCGTCCGTCCGTCTGTCTGTCTGTCCGTCTGTCTGTCCGTCTGTCTGTCCGTCTGTCTGTCCGTCCGTATGAACGTCGAGATCTCAGGAACTATAAAAGCTAGAAAGTTGAGAATAAGCATACAGACTCCAGAGACATAGACACAGCGCAAGTTTGCCGCCTAAAACTGCCACGCCCACACTTTTGAAAAATGTTTTAATATTTTTTCATTTTTGTATTAGTCTTGTAAATTTCTATCGATTTGCCAAAAAACTTTTTGCCACGCCCACTCTAACGCCCACAAACCGCATAAAACTGTCACGCCCACACTTTAAAAAAATGATTTAAAATTTTTTCATTTTTGTATTAGTCTTGTAAATTTTTATCGATTTCCTAAAAAACTTTTTGCCACGCCCTTTCTAACGCCCATAAACCGTCAAAAACTGTCAGTGATGAAGACTCTTCTTCACACTTCCACTAGCTGAGTAACGGGTATCAGATAGTCGGGGAACTCGACTATAGCGTTCTCTCTTGTTTTTTTTAGATACTCCAAACAGAACTTGACTTGGATGTTGGTTAATTGATCTTTGCATTGTAATATTAAGCGCGTATTCGACCGTTTCTAAAGCAGTGCCCCAATGCTGTCCTTTGCCTGGTTCAGTCAACTTATAATAGGACCTATGCTTCTATTCACCCTTTCGACCTGACCATTAGCCTGAGGGGATCCGGTAGCTATCTTTATGTGCTTTATTTCATTTTTCCCAAGAAATCTTGAAATTCGCCAGAGGTAAAACATGTCCCGCGATCCGAAATAATATATTTTGGCCTACCGTAAGCCCTAGAATAGTATTTCAATGCTACTATTGCATCCTTAGATTTTGTTGTTTTTGGAGGATACAGTCGTACGAACTTTGTGAACGCGTTGACAATCACTAATATGTGTTTGTTTGACCTGTTTTTATCAACAGGACCATAATGGTCTATGTGTACTAAATCAAATTGAATATTTAATTTGGGAATGTTGTGAAGGAATCCCTCTTCTTTTCCTGACTTTTCAGAATAAGCTATACATTTTAGACTAATATGTATCTTGCATTTTTCTCTAAATTTGGGAAAACGCTTTGAAATCACTTCTACCATTTTTATACCCGTTACTCGTAGAGTAAAAGGGTATACTAGATTCGTTGAAAAGTATGTAAGCTCATAAAAGCAGCTGAGCTTTATGAAATTCCGGGTCGGCGAGCTGCACGTTTTCTGGAATCTTTCAGTCCCCAATGTCCACATTAGCACTTGGCTGGCGATCCGTGATAATTGGAGCGATAACTGCTGTTATGGTCGTTGAGAAGTTCGAAGTGACAGACCGCATCGCAATTCCTACCGAGAATCCAACAGTTGCGAAATTGGAATCCCCAATTCCAGTGACGGAGCCAGACGACCTCGACTTTTTAAGTTGCAGTTGATCTAACAAGTCCCTGCAGGGAACGAACAGTCCCGAACGATTCTGCACTAGAACGGTTGCAGTGGCTAGCAGCACAAGTTCACTACCGAGATCCTGGGCAATTAGAGTAGAAGAAGTCGAAAGCGGGGCGGAAGGCTCAGTGTGGGAACTTGAAGACACCGGAACATGTGGCTGCGAGGAAGGCGAGGAAGTAGATGATGGCCTGCCTTTAGGCAATATAGGCATAGTGCTAGTCTCTTTGCCTCGCGCAGACGATCTACTGGCGCTAAGTCTCTAAATTGCGGGCAATAATATATGGCATGCCCTGCATTATGGCAAAGCATGCAACCAAGAGAATTTTGGGTGGTAGCAACTAGCGTCGAACGATTTCTGCCCACCTGAACGCCTGGCGTATAGGTTGCCATGGCGCAATCCATGGCCTCCAAAGTCCTTCATCGATTCCCACGACGGAATAAGGTTGACAAAGACCGGATCCTCCATGCGCTCCTCCCAATTAGCTTGGCTCGCCGCATCCAGCTTTTGCAGCAGCACTTGCACTATGATGCAGCCAGCGATTTGCTCAGTGGTGCCTAAACCCTTCAATGCATGTATGTATGTATGTACATGCAAGAGCTCGAACAGATACAATGCTAGCTCGCTCGAACAGATACAATGCTAGCTCGCTTAAACACAGCCATTATCACCTAAATCACCACTCGCTTGTCCAACCGATTGTTTTTTAATATATTTATGTAAACGGGATATGTGCATTAATTAATGCAATAAAATTAACACTATCACGTCGGGGTCACCAAATGTTTAGCTATTGAGCTTTTTTAATAGCTGTTGCGAGAAATAATTAGCCGAAGAAAGTTTTGTCTTTTGTCCGATACAGTTTATTTTGTTAATTATACTGGCAGCTAGGGCCGACCAAGAGCTATAACGAATGCACAAGTTAAGTCTTTGCCGAAAAACGAAGAAGTAACATTGGTGGGACAGACAGAATGCAGCGCCCAAGCTTAATGTAGGTAGATAACAAGAGACAAAGGAATGAGCGCCGTACAGCAAAATTCATGCGAGAATAGCGGTTTGCACTATGGACATCGCAACTGCTACTACTGACTACTTCGGCTTACAATATTACGAGTATAAGATTAGTCTACTGCACAGTTTTGGCGGCTCCATGACCCAACAAGCTTTTCTCTCATTTTCTCTAAATTTATGTCTTAACTCTTTTTATTTATCTCTTCTAACCTTTCTTTTAAACTATCTATAGCTCAGTTTATATCCGTTACTCGTAGAGTAAAAGGGTATACTAGATTTGTTGAAAAGTATGTAACAGGCAGAAGGAAGCGATTCCGACCATATAAAGTATATATATTCTTGATCAGGATCAATAGCCGAGTCGATCTGACCATGTCCGTCTGTCCGTCCGTCTGTCCGTCTGTCTGTCTGTCCGTCTGTCTGTCCGTCTGTCTGTCCGTCCGTATGAACGTCGAGATCTCAGGAACTATAAAAGCTAGAAAGTTGAGAATAAGCATACAGACTCCAGAGACATTTATGTTGCCACGCCCCCTCTAACGCCCACAAACCGCCTAAAACTGCCACGCCCACACTTTTGAAAAATGTTTTAAAATTTTTTCATTTTTGTATTAGTCTTGTAAATTTCTATCGATTTGCCAAAAAACTTTTTGCCACGCCCACTCTAACGCCCACAAACCGCATAAAACTGTCACGCCCACACTTTAAAAAAATGATTTAAAATTTTTTCATTTTTGTATTAGTCTTGTAAATTTTTATCGATTTCCTAAAAAACTTTTTGCCACGCCCTTTCTAACGCCCATAAACCGTCAAAAACTGTCAGTGATGAAGACTCTTCTTCACACTTCCACTAGCTGAGTAACGGGTATCAGATAGTCGGGGAACTCGACTATAGCGTTCTCTCTAGTTTTTTTATACCCGTTACTCGTAGAGTAAAAGGGTATACTAGATTCGTTGAAAAGTATGTAACAGGCAGAAGGAAGCGTTTCCGACCATATAAAGTATATAAGTTATGAACCCTCTTCCCTTCCCCTTTGCCTTACCCCCTCCCACCAGCCTGCCTAACACGCGCTTCCTCCTCTTACGCCACTTGACGGTCACCCAACTCCGCTATGCCCACTTCAAAACGCTGACTTCGCCCCCTCCCTCACCCAGCAACGCAACAGTGTATTCAATGACCCGCCGATTGCGATGCGCTGCGTCGGCAGGCGACACAGCTACAAGACCGCTACGCCAGGCGACACAGCTACAAGACCGCTACGCCGGCCAACGACACTTCTTGTTGTTGGTCGTGATCGCGCCGCCGAAAAACTGCTGCATCTGCAATTGTTGTTGCAGAGCGGCAGAACCGCCGGACGTTGGGTAAGCGACCGCCGACTTGGCATGGATCAAATTACGGCCGCTTACCCAAGTGCTTTACGGAGTCGCCCCTCACCCCGCACCGGCCACAAATACTTCCCACGACTCTGGAGCCGCGGCTCTAGTGCTAACCAGGCCCGGCGACAGAAGTCAGTCTTTGATTGACACCAGAACGGAGCCGACTGCAATCCTGCTTTTATTTCAAATCGAATCTTCTCGCCTGAATTATTTCAATAAATAGAATTATAACGTTTAATCATCTGACTCGTCTATTTACTGAGGACCTCCACTTCCATCATCATAGAATGACAACGATTTGGGTTACTCTCACTAGGTGAGCTATTCGGTGACAAGAGGTTGTCACCCCCCCTGCAACTATGAGTTGCATAACTGGCGCCCGAACCAAAAAAATTAAATAAAGCAAAGAAATAAATTGAAACAAGAAAAAGAAGAAAAATGAAATGTGGAAATGTGAAAAATTGGAAAAATTAGAGTGACAGTGATGTGACAGTGAACAATTAAACAATAGAAACGACCACCCGCCGCGGTGAGAATGCCCCTACAGTCTGTAGCGGGAATAACATTCTGCACGGGCGTAAAAAAGTCGCACATAACTAATTAAAAAGACCACCCGCCACAGCGTTAATACTGTCTCCATCCAGGAGCGATATACGCGGGCGCAAAAGCGTCTTCATAAAAAATAATAGTGAAAGCCTATGTAACGACCCACTGCGGCGATTTGCCTACACTCGTTGTAGCCTATTCGCGAGTGCAATGTACATAGTGCCGAAAAGAAAAAAGGAATAAATAAAAAGGAAAAGATGAAATAATCACAATAAACTGAAATATGTGGTAATCTGCTGGATAAGCTGAGTGGTGTGGAGGCACCCGAAGAAGCTGCCCAGTAGATTGTGTGGCAACCGTACCATTAGTAGGCCAAGGCCAAAAAGGAAGAATACGGACCACTGCACCCAGTTCACTAAATTCACTCGTCACTGTCTAAATAAAAAAAAAAAAACCAAAACCACATGAAAAATAAAAAAAAAAAAAAAAAAAAATTAAACAAATAAAAAAAAAAACGAAAAACCGTTGCCCACATTGCTTGAATTTTCTAAAAAGAAACACGTCAACACGCAAACATCGATTGTCAAGGGTGAGTGAAACCGCATTTACATCCAGTTTTCGCTTTCCTATAATAAAAGATAAAAATACGTCCTAAATATTGATTTTCTATAATAAAAAATAAAAATACGTTCTAAATATTGATTTTCTATAATAAAAATAAAAATACGTTCTAAATATTAATTTCCCATAATAAAAAATAAAAAAATACGTTCTAGATATTGATTTTCTATAATAAAAAATAGGATACGTTTTAGTTATTGATTTTCAAAAAAAAAAATATAAAAAATAAAATACGCCCTACAAATTGACTCTCTAAAATAAAAATTAAAAATACGAACCCTTGGTTGACCGTCCGCCTGTCCGATCCTATCTACTTCCGATACCCCTACGCTCATAGAAATGGAAGAGATTAAAGAATCCCTTAACGCGCTCCTTGCTCAGTTGACCGGGTTACAGGATGATATGAGAAAGATAAATGGTAGACTCAGTACGCTAGAGACCGAAAACGAAAGTCGTAATCCGGTGGTCACGCCTCCGGTGCCATTGGCGCGTGCGCGCAATGAATACGAATTGAAGGAAGTCTTTACGCTTCCAGATTGCGTTAAGGAGCTTCAGACATTCGAAGGTCAGGCCGAGAGATACGTTTCATGGGTTAACCGCGCACAGGCAATTCTAAACGATTACGAGGTTATCAAAGGGAGACCTCTGTACCGCGCCATAGTCTGCCACATTAGGCAAAAAATAAGAGGCGAGGCTGAGGAAGCTCTTGACTCTTATGGGGTTCAAGACGACGACTGGCCGGAAATCAAGAGAGTTCTGGCACTGCACTACGCGGACAAGCGCGATGTGCGTACGCTAGAATATCAGCTTGGCCAACTGACCCAGGGGAACAAAACTCTAGAGGAGTATTATCTGGAGGTGAATAAGCACCTTTCCCTTATCCTCAACGGATTGAAGGCTATGGGTTATCCAATGGAGGCAGTTAGGGCCCTCTCAGAACACTCGAGGGACAAGGCCCTTGATGTCTTTATCCGGGGAGTCGGCAATGATGCCTCGAGGTTACTGGTCATGCGCAGACCAAAAGATTTACAAGAAGCATACTTCTTTTGCAAGGAGTTACAGGCTGTTGCCCCAAGAGGGGTCACTTTACCCAGTCCTCCGCGCCGGCGAGTTTTGTGCCAATACCGGTTCTACCGGCCGCCAAACGCTCCTCGCTTTTCTTCCCCCTATCAGGGAAACGGTAGACCTTCACTAGGCTCGGGATATGGTGGGCCCCAAAACAACAACCGCTTCCAGGGCCCGAGGCCAGCCATAAAAATGGAGTCGAACCGGTCGGGCCAATCCCACCGCTCAGACTATAGGTCCCCACAGAACGAGGGTTCTGGAATAAAGCGAACATCGAACGAATACCAGAACCCGTTCCAAAGGGCAACAAAACTATATCAACTATATAACTATAACTATGGAGCCCATAACCGACCCTTCTATTACAATTCCTGTTGAGCATGGCGAGGTCCTTCCAGCTGATCGCTACTACGATCAGCTCGGTGCTGAAGACGCTAGGATGCCTCGTCAGGAGGCTGTGGAAGAGAGGGACGACCCTGAAATGGGAACTGAAGGCCCAAATTTTATGACCGAGGCCTCTCCAGCGTCCCATACCTAGAATACGAAGGGAAAGATGGGGCTAAATTACAATTTCTGATCGATACCGGCGCAAACAAAAATTTCATCAGCCCCAGAATCGCCGCCGGGTCGACTGTCCTCCCTATCCCCTTCCGCGTCCAATCGGCTACGGGCTCCGTTACAATAACGCGCTGCGTAGCCGGGAAGTTTTTTAAGAAATTAGGAAATGACCTGACCCTCACCTTCTTCGTCCTCCCCGGTCTGAATACCTTCGATGGTATCATAGGGGACGACACCCTCAAAGATCTAAAGGCTTTAGTAGACAGAAAGAACAACTGCTTGGTCATATCCCCTGGGATAAAGATCCCCCTTCTTGCCAAAAGGTCCCCCAACGTGAATGCCTTAATCCTGATGGTGTAAAACAGACCCTAAAGGCCTTAATTGACGAGTATTCGCAGCTCTTCGACCCCTTGTCACCGGGCGAGGCCGTCGATACTTGTGTAAGGGCAGAAATCCGCACAAACACTTCAGACCCAATTTACGCGAAAAGTTACCCCTACCCAGCGAACTTGAGGTCTGAAGTGGATAAACAAATAAGGGAACTCTTGACTGAGGGTATCATACGTCCGTCTAAAAGTCCGTATAACTCTCCGGTGTGGATAGTACCGAAAAAGCCGAAACCGGATGGCGAAAAGCAATGGCGATTAGTCATCGACTTTAAACGTCTGAATGCGGTCACGATTTCCGACACCTACCCGATCCCGGACATAAATTCCACGCTGGCTAGCCTCGGCGGAGCCAAATATTTTACAACACTTGACCTTACTTCGGGGTTTCACCAAATACACATGAAACCATCCGACACCGTGAAAACGGCATTTTCCACCCTTAACGGGAAATATGAGTTCCTCCGCCTTCCCTTCGGCTTGAAAAACGCCCCGGCTATCTTCCAACGTATGATCGATGATGTCCTTCGGGAACACATCGGCAAAATTTGTTACGTATATATTGACGATATCATCGTCTTTAGTAACGATTATGATAGCCACTGGGAAAACCTTCGTCTGGTCTTCGAGTGTCTTAAAAAGGCCCGGCTTCAAGTTAATCTGACCAAAACTCAATTCTTGTCCACCCAGGTCGAGTTTCTCGGCTATATTGTCAGTCATGACGGTATCAGAGCGGACATTAAAAAGGTCGAAGCCATATCAAAAATGAAACCCCCTGGCAATATCAAGGAACTGAAAAGCTTCCTTGGGATGACATCCTATTATAGGAAGTTTATTCGCGATTATGCAAAAATCGCCAAACCTTTGACCAATTTGACCCGCGGGGAATCCGCTCGCGTTAAGGCGAACCAGTCTAAAAGAGTCCCGGTCGAGCTCGATGACACGGCCCTACAGGCTTTTGACGACCTCAAGGCAACCCTATCCTCCTCAGAAGTGCTTGCCTTCCCAGACTTCAGCAAGCCATTCCATTTGACCACAGATGCGTCTAACTATGCTCTGGGAGCTGTATTGTCGCAAGACATTGAGGGAAAAGACCGCCCCATAGCTTACATCTCGCGCACTCTGTCCAAAACTGAAGAAAACTATGCCACTATAGAAAAGGAGATGCTTGCTATAGTATGGGCACTGGACAACCTCAGGTCCTATTTGTATGGCGCTGCATCCGTTAAGGTTTATACAGACCACCAACCTTTGACGTTTGCGCTAGGAAGTAGAAATTTCAATGCCAAATTGAAACGTTGGAAGGCGAGAATTGAGGAGTACAACTGCGTACTCATTTACAAGCCTGGTAAATCCAACGTCGTTGCCGACGCCTTGTCTCGTATTCTTCAGATGAACCATTACCTCGATGAGTGCCGTTCAGACACTGCATCGGCTACTGAAGGGGGCTCCACCATTCATAGCGCGGACGAAGACTCGTCTCACCTACTCCCCCACGTAGAAGTCCCCATTAACGTATACCGCAACCAATTGGTTTTCGATCCCAACCGATCGGAATATTTGTGCGAGCAACCGCACAGGGGATTCGTGCCTCATCTTATTCCGGTTGGAGTTGGTCTTCTATCCGATTTGGTCGTTACCCTGGGAAAATACCTCAAACCATCGGTGATCAACGGGGTTAAGATTCCGGAAATTTACCTGTCATCATTCCAACATCAATGCTTAGAGAATTTTGCCTCGTTCAAAATACGAATAACGCAAAGGTTGGTGACAGATTTGTCGGATCCCGAGGAGGTCTGTGAAGTTATTGAAAAAG
Source organism: Drosophila teissieri (assembly GCF_016746235.2). Classification (NCBI taxonomy): domain Eukaryota; kingdom Metazoa; phylum Arthropoda; class Insecta; order Diptera; family Drosophilidae; genus Drosophila; species Drosophila teissieri. Next base: position 24,284,098 of record NC_053029.1, on the reverse strand, counting down.
AACATCGCAGAGCTCACAGGGGTGCTAAGGAGGTGCGCCTACAAATTTTGGAGAAATTTTATTTCCCTCAGATGGCCAGCACGATCCGCAAGCAACTCTCGTCATGCGAGTGTTGTAAACTCTACAAGTACGAGAGACACCCCAATAAACCGCTCCTTCAACCGACACCTATCCCAAAATATCCGTGCGAGATCCTTCACATTGATATTTTTACCTTAGAAAAGAAAATCTACTTGAGCTGTATAGACAAGTTCACTAAATTTGCCAAACTCTTCCCATTAGAATCAAAATCTTCAATTCATCTACGAGAAAGACTAGTAGAGGTGCTTCACTATTTCACCGTCCCGAAGGTATTGGTCTCAGATAATGAGAGGGGCCTCCTGTGCCCGACGGTACTGAACTATTTGCGTACGCTGGGGATTGCACTCTACAATACTCCGACTCAGAAAAGCGAAGTCAATGGTCAAATCGAGAGGTTTCACTACACCTTCCTTGAGATTTACCGATGCCTGAAAGGTGAACACCCTGACTTCAAGTTCAACGAATTGGTCGCTATAGCGGTGGACAGATACAACAATTCTGTTCACTCGGTGACTGAGAATAAGCCGGCGGACCTGTTCTTCGACCGCTCAGCCAGGATCAACTACCAGGGTCTGACAAACTTCAGGACAAAGGTCCTAGAGGATGTTAGAGGCTTAATAGAATATAGGCAGAAACTCACTAACGCGACCCACAATAAGACCCGTTTCGAACCCGTGTCTTACGATCAAGGAGACAGGGTATTTGTCGCAAATAAACATATTAAGACCAAAGATAAGCCGCGTTTCAGGGCCGAAGAGGTTGCTGAGGATAGGAACGTGACGGTTAAAACTAAGACAGGCAAAATTTTCCATAAGTCCGATTTGCGGAAATAAACAAGAATCATAGTAATAATAATAAAAAAAAAGAAATATAAAAAAATATAAAAAAAGATAAAGATAAAAAAGCGCTGGACAGTACATGTGTGTTTCACAAACTTTCTTACACACACACACTTGTGCCCCTCCCTTACTACACGTAACCCTAAGCACACAATGAGGAATCAAACACCTACCCCAAAAAATTTAATACTGCAAGCTACATTTTTTAATTGCAAGCATCATCGTGGCCCAAATGGTGGGAGCTGCGGACATCTTCAAATATGAAGCTCCGGTTGTGCCGCTGCAGGAAGGCACAGTTTGGCGGGTCAACGGTCGATTCAAACTGGCACATGTAATCGACTTGGCAAGGCTCGAGGCACTGGTTCAGGAGGTTCAACGTGAGGCTAAGCTATTAATGGATCCCAGGATTGAAGCGCTGGTAACACACTACCTGGAAGAATCGCGGGAAGGCCTGTCAAGACTGATGGGAACGCGGCGCGGACGACGTTCACTGGACTGGATTGGGTCCGCGTGGAAGTGGATTGCGGGTTCTCCGGACGCATCGGATTGGGACGCCATACTTCGCGCACAGGAAAACGTCGTCAAAACAGCCGACCAGCAAGTAAGGATAAACGCTGGCCTGTTCGACGCCTCACACGAGTCCCTGAGACAACTGAACGAGGTAGCTGCGAGGGTCAATGCCATCGATGGAGATGTACATACGGCAACGACGCTACTGCACAAGGCCCTGATCATCGATAGCCAGGTCGGCGAGCTGACCCAAGCTTGCCAATTGGCTAAGACAGGAATTGTAAACTCCCGCTTACTTGACCACGGGGAGGTACAAACAATTTTGAACGAGGTCAGGAACTTGCCGTACCAGAATACAGTAGAAGCACTGGAATTTTCCCGCCCGTCTGTGCTAACAAATGGAACGGCGCTGCTGTACATTTTGTCTATGCCCAAGGTCGCCCCCAAGGACTACCGCCTTCTGCTTCTTCTTCCGACAACGCATGGAGGGAAACAAGTCATGGTCAAACATGACAAGGTCGCCGTAACCACCGAAGAGACCTACGCCGTAGTAGACGACTGCCTCTCCATGGGAAACACGACCGTTTGCCCGGAGAAGAGTCTTCTGAAGCTGGACGAGAACGGATGCATCCCCAAGCTGCTAAAGGGCGGCCAGGCTAAATGCGAACTTCTCAGGAGCAATGAGGAGCGCATAGAACTGGTGGAGGATGGGACAATGTTCCTGTCTAATTTCAACGGGACGATGGAGGTCGGATCCAGAACCCACCACTTGGCTGGAACTTACATAGTCCAGTTCGCAAATGAGACGATCAGTGTGGCCGGAAGAACTTACACGAGCTACTCCTCGACGCACTTTACAGTCATGCCGGCAGTACTCACTTCTATAACTGCCACGGGATACGCGCCTTCACTGCACTACGTCAACGCCTTTAATATGGAGAACCTGAAGAGACTCTCCGGTATGTCCGAGAAGGTCTCCTTCTCCTTCCTGGTGGAAGCATTGGTCGCCTTGGTTATCGGAGTGGCCCTATACACCGTATGGAGGAAGTTAACATCGACCAAGGGGATCCCAATCATAAAAGACGGCACATTGGACCTGGAGGTACAAGAAGCTAACAGGGCACCCAAGGCCCAATAATCTGCGGGACGCAGATCTTGAGGGGGGAGGAGTTATGAACCCTCTTCCCTTCCCCTTTGCCTTACCCCCTCCCACCAGCCTGCCTAACACGCGCTTCCTCCTCTTACGCCACTTGACGGTCACCCAACTCCGCTATGCCCACTTCAAAACGCTGACTTCGCCCCCTCCCTCACCCAGCAACGCAACAGTGTATTCAATGACCCGCCGATTGCGATGCGCTGCGTCGGCAGGCGACACAGCTACAAGACCGCTACGCCAGGCGACACAGCTACAAGACCGCTACGCCGGCCAACGACACTTCTTGTTGTTGGCCGTGATCGCGCCGCCGAAAAACTGCTGCATCTGCAATTGTTGTTGCAGAGCGGCAGAACCGCCGGACGTTGGGTAAGCGACCGCCGACTTGGCATGGATCAAATTACGGCCGCTTACCCAAGTGCTTTACGGAGTCGCCCCTCACCCCGCACCGGCCACAAATACTTCCCACGACTCTGGAGCCGCGGCTCTAGTGCTAACCAGGCCCGGCGACAAAAGTCAGTCTTTGATTGACACCAGAACGGAGCCGACTGCCATCCTGCTTTTATTTCAAATCGAATCTTCTCGCCTGAATTATTTCAATAAATAGAATTATAACGTTTAATCATCTGACTCGTCTATTTACTGAGGACCTCCACTTCCATCATCATAGAATGACAACGATTTGGGTTACTCTCACTAGGTGAGCTATTCGGTGACAAGAAGTTGTCACCCCCCCTGCAACTATGAGTTGCATAACTTATATATTCTTGATCAGGATCAATAGCCGAGTCGATCTGGCCATGTCCGTCTGTCCGTCCGTCTGTCCGTCTGTCTGTCCGTCTGTCTGTCCGTATGAACGTCGAGATCTCAGGAACTACAAAAGGTAGAAAGTTGAGATTAAGCATACTGACTCCTGAGACATAGACGCCGCGCAAGTTTGTCGATTCATGTTGCCACGCCCACACTAACGCCCACAAACCGCGCAAAACTGCCACGCCCACACTTTTGAAAAATGTTTTGTTATTTTTTCATTTTTCTATCTAAATTTCTATCGATTTGCCAAAAAACTTTTTGCCACGCCCACTCTAGCGCCCACAAACCGCCCAAAGCTGCTACGCCCACACTTTTGAAAAATGTTTTGATATTTTTTCATTTTTGTATTAGTCTTCTAAATTTCTATCGATTTGCCAAAAAACTTTTTGCCACGCCCACTCTAGCGCCCACAAACCGCCAAAAACTGTCAGTGCTGAAGACTCCTTCGCACTTTCACTAGCTGAGTAACGGGTATCAGATAGTCGGGGAACTCGACTATAGCGTTCTCTCTTGTTTAGATACTCCAAACAGAACTTGACTTGGATGTTGGTTAATTGATCTTTGCATTGTAATATTAAGCGCGTATTCGACCGTTTCTAAAGCAGTGCCCCAATGCTGTCCTTTGCCTGGTTCAGTCAACTTATAATAGGACCTATGCTTCTATTCACCCTTTCGACCTGACCATTAGCCTGAGGGGATCCGGTAGCTATCTTTATGTGCTTTATTTCATTTTTCCCAAGAAATCTTGAAATTCGCCAGAGGTAAAACATGTGCCGCGATCCGAAATAATATATTTTGGCCTACCGTAAGCCCTAGAATAGTATTTCAATGCTACTATTGCATCCTTAGATTTTGTTGTTTTTGGAGGATACAGTCGTACGAACTTTGTGAACGCGTTGACAATCACTAATATGTGTTTGTTTGACCTGTTTTTATCAACAGGACCATAATGGTCTATGTGTACTAAATCAAATTGAATATTTAATTTGGGAATGTTGTGAAGGAATCCCTCTTCTTTTCCTGACTTTTCAGAATAAGCTATACATTTTAGACTAATATGTATCTTGCATTTTTCTCTAACTTTGGGAAAACGCTTTGAAATCACTTCTACCATTTTTATACCCGTTACTCGTAGAGTAAAAGGGTATACTAGATTCGTTGAAAAGTATTTAACAGGCAGAAGGAAGCGTTTCCGACCATATAAAGTATATATATTCTTGATCAGGATAGATAGCCGAGTCGATATGGCCATGTCCGTCCGCCTGTCCGTCTGTCCGTATGAACGTCGAGATCTCAGGAACTACAAAAGGTAAAAAGTTGAGACTAAGCATACAGACTCCAGAGACATAGACGCAGCGCAAGTTTGTCGATTCATGTTGCCACGCCCTTTCTATCGCCCACAAACCGCCCAAAACTGCCACGCCCACACTTTTAAAAAATGTTTTGATATTTTTTCATTTTCGTATTAGTCTTGTAAATTTCTAACGATTTGCCAAACAACTTTTTGCCACGCCCACTCTAACGCGCACAAACCGCCAAAAACTGTTAGTGTTAAAGACTCTCCTGCGCACTTCCAATAGCTAAGTAACGGGTATCAGATAGTCGGGGAACTCGAATATAGCGTTATATCTTGTTTTTTAATTATACCCGTTATCCGCGAGAATTCCTAATTCAAAACTGTGGTATTTTGCTTCAACATCAGTCATTTGTTTTAAAAAAACAAATATACCGGATGAAACTTTTTGTCCTTCTCTTTCTGCATGAGAAAATACCCAAACCCTGAAGCTTTTGTCGAAAGATCTTTTACAAATCGTCTAAAATAGGAGCATAATCCAAGAAAGCTTTGAACTTCATGCGTTTTTGTCGGTACCGGAAAAGCTCTTACTGTTTGCATGCCTTTTGAGTCTGGTTTACGGATCCTAAATACTTTATTTTGCTTTGAAGAAATTCGCATGTGTATAGAATAGAATAGTCTTAATTTTTAGTATGTTATCTACTAATCTCTTTAACACTTCTGTATATTTCTACATGACTTTTACTATCTTTTGTTGCTATCAAAATATCATCCATGTAAATGAGAACCTTGTCCTCTTTTACCGAATCTGCGAAAATTCTATTAACAAATGCCAAACGGCATTCTGAGCCATTCGTACTGTCCCATTGGTGTAGTGAACGCGGTGTATTTGATTGAGTCCTCGTGCATATGCACGTGAGATCTTGTTTGGTAAAAAGGACTTTTTTAGAAAGTTTATGAATAAGGTTGTCTATTAGAGGGTAAAGTAGTTGTCTTTCAGCATGTTTTTGTTAAGAGTTTGATAATCAACGCACATTCTTAGTTCTCCTGACTTTTTCTTAACTAGAACAATCGATTATACGTATAATCCCGTCTTTTAAGTAATCGTTTAACAAATTCTAAACTTGGCATTTCTCTGCGTATGATAATCGTCTTGGAGCGTAGTTGAACGGCTTTGTTTAGTCAATATTGAGTTTCATTTCCCATTTTACTGATGGGAATTTCGCTTTTACGTAAAATTTATCAAAAATGTCTATAATTATGTTTCTTATATTGAAACCACACTTCTCGTTAATGTTTAACTGGCTGCATTCTATTGGGTTGGGTATTCAATTGATAGTATTTTAAACTCAAAGTTGCCGTCATAAGGACTACCTGCCTTGCTCTCGTTTCAACAATTTCGTTCGTTATGTTTTGTCTTAAAGTTAACTCGGTTACGAATTTTTTCCAATTTGACATATTCCGCATCATTAAATTTGTAACTATTATTCATTACTCTGTCATCTTCAAATATGCTAACGAGATCATTTGAGCTGTCGCAAAAAATTTCCAAAATTTGAAACCGCTTTTCTATCATTTGAACAATCAATTTCCGATCTCCTATCATTTGAGCAATAAATTTTCCGAATATCTATCATTTAAACAATCTTTTTCTGAATATCTTTTTTTTTTTTTTTTGATTCCTTCTATTCCTCTCGGGAACTTAGGGCTTCTACGAGAGCTTTCCATCTAACTCTATTTTGAGCTGTCTGTTTTGCACTTTCCCATGTAGTGTTTATTTGGGCTAGTTCTTGGTGAGCGGTTCTTCTCCAGGTTGCTCTTGGCCTTCCTACTCGCCTGCTTCCTTGGGGGTTCCAGTCTAGTGCCATCCTCACAATGCTACTCGGGTTTCTTCTGAGAGCGTGCCTTATCCACATCCATTTTTTCTTCCTTATTTGTATATGAATCGGGGACTCGTCTGTAACGCGCCACAGTTCTGTGTTGGCTATTCTGTTTGGCCAGAATATCCCACATATGACTCTCAGGCATTTGTTGCTGAAAGCCTGTAGCTTCTGCGATATTTTCTTCGTGGCGAGCCATGTCTCACTTCCGTATAGCAGTATGGATTTCACACACGCATTGTAGATCCTGAGCTTTGTTCGTCGGCTGATTTGTCGGTCTCTCCATATGCGGTATAGTCTCCCAAATGCTGAGCGGGCTTTGCCAAGACGGATGGAGACATCATCATCCACTCCACCACTGTTGGATATGATGGTGCCAAGGTATGGGAAACTGGTAATGAACTCGATTGGGTTCCCATTTATGTTGATGTTTCCTTGGCTGGAGTGGTTGAAGCGCATAGCTTTTGTTTTCGCTATGTTTATCTCGAGCCCTACGCTGCTGGCTATCCTGACGAGGTCGTCACTTTTCCTCTGTATGTCGCCGAGTCTGTGCGATATGAGACAGATGTCGTCTGCGTAGTCCAAGTCCTCAAGGTGTCTGGTGAGGTTCCACGAAATTCCGCGCCGTCGTCGACTACGATGTTGAAGAGGAGTGGTGACAGCGGGCATCCTTGCCGAATTCCGGTGTTCGTCTGGAAAGGTGCACTAGTTGTTCCATTGTGCAGTACCGCCAGGTTGGCATCGTCATACATTGATTTGATGATGGCGATGAGGTTTGCAGGTACTCCTTTTCTTGCAAGTGCTCGCCATATTGCTGCTCTTTCAACTGAGTCGAATGCCTTCTTGAAGTCGATAAACAGGAGGTAAAGCGGGGCTCTCCATTCCACAGCTTGCTCGGTTATTATACGTAGTGTATTTGCCTGGCTACGCAACTCCTATGTGGTTTGAAGCCTGCCTGTTCGTCTCGAATGGTTGGCTCAATTGTTTCCTGGAGGCGTTCGTTCAGAAGTGTAGCTAGGATGTAGCTGGTGTTGAGCACTGTTATCCCTCTCCAGTTGTTGCAGTCACTAATGTCGCCTTTCTTGGGAAGCTTCACAATGATTCCGCTTTTCCAGGAGTCTCGCCTTCCCATATGCGTGAGAAGTGTGGATGCAATGTTTCAGCCATTAGTTGGGTGTCAAATTGAAGCAATTCGGCTGGTATGTTGTCTTCGCCAGCTGCCCTGTTGTGCTTCAGCTTCTTTATTGCATTCACGATTTCTCTTACATTCGGGGGTGCAGAGGATATCCTGCTACTCCCACTTGGCGGCACAACACTCCTGTAGTCTATGGCCACGTTTGGTGATGTGGTGGGGCTAATTCCCATGAATTGTTGGCGCCATCTTCGGATTTGTGCGTCATCATTGGATAAGAGGTTACCTTCTAGATCTCTGACTGGTTTGTTCTGTCTGTGATGGGTTCCTGTGATCCGTGAGATCTGGTGGTATAGCGAGCGCATTATGTTCTCGCCAGCTGCTCCTTCTGCGTCTGCCGCAAGTCTATCCAGCTGTGCTCTTTTGTCCTTTCTGGCCGACCTTTTCACCGCTCTGCATAGTCCGCGATACTCCTCACGGTACTGCGTGAGCTGGTCCGCCAGAGGCTTCAGGTGGTTCCTCCTTCTAATTATGTCCCAGGTCCCTTCAGATATTCAGTCCGTTCTTCCGCGTTGTTGCAGGCCAAGTATTTCCTCCACCGTGGTCCTTAGTTGCCTGCAGGTGTACTCCCATGGGTGGTCTTCTGGGGGGATCAGCTGTTCTCGCAGCGTGGACGTCATTCTCGTCTTCAGAGTAGAGTCGCTAAGGAGGTGCAGGTTCAGGGGGGCGCACGCCGGTGTTGACTGTTACCAGTGTTCCTTGCGGTTGAGCTTTATTGAAAGTTCTCCAATGACCAACTCATGATCACTGTCTATGGCTGCTCCCCTTTTGTTCCGTACGTCCAGTGGCGAGTGTCTACATTTCCTGCTAATGCATATGTGGTCGATCTGGTTGCGCGTATTACCACATAGGAGTATTTGTGGACATCTTTGTGTGGAAATATAGTGCCACCGATGACCAGTTGAAATAGCTGGCAGAGTTCCACTAATCTCTCTCCGTTATCGTTGCGAGTCCCAGTTCCATGCTGGCCCATGACAGATCTTAGTCCGGTGTTGTTGGGGCCAATTTTTGCATTGAAGTCACCCATGAGGATGTTAATGTCACCTTGCCGTAACTTGTTGAGGGTTGCTGTAAGGGCAGTATAGAAGTCGTCCTTGGTGTCGTCGTTTGCGTCTTCCGTCGGGGCATAGCATTGGGTGATGTTTATATATCTAGCTCTACATCTGAACCTGGCGGTCATGATTCTATCAGAAATGGGTTCCCAGGAAACCAGTGCCTTTTTTATGCGCTTGGACACGAAAATTCCCACTCCATATCTGCTGCCGTCACTGTTGCCACTGTGTAGGACTAGATTGCTATCTGATGTTGTTGTTTCCCCACTGCCAGTCCACCTCATCTCGCTGATTCCAGCTATTGCAATGTGGAGTTTCTCCATCTCCGCCTCGAACTGTGCTAACCTAGATGGTTCTCTTAGAGTTCTAACGTTCCATTGTCCAATTCGTGTCCGTTTTGAAATGCCTATGGTCGTCATCGAATTTGGGGATCCGTTTATGTTTAAATTTCTCGTATTAGTTTCAGTAATCGTTGTAAGTTTTTCGACCGATCTGGTGATTGGCCAGATGCGGCTTATCCCAGTGGTGGGGCTGCCACCTGTCGCCATCGGGGAGTGGCGTCTACGGTATTGTGTTGTTATTCGTAGAAAAGCGAACAGTCTTGGTAACGCGATCGCCCTGCTGGGTGTTGTTGCTGTTCGCAGGAAAACACAGGGTGCGCTTTTCTCCCATGTAGTGAGGAGGGGGGGTGGGGCGGTGTGGCAAGTGGAAGTTGCCGAAAATTGTTGTAATAGGCAGTTATTTGGAAGAATACTTTCTAAAAGTTAGAAAAGCATTTCAGAGAGGAAGTTTTTGTATGGCCGGCCATGCTCTCGTCATAGGTGGGGTTTGAACCCACGACCCCGTGGTTAGCAGGTAGTTACACTATCCACTACACCACGAGGCCCCATGAATATCTATCATTTGAATAATCTTTTTCTGAGAATTTATGAATTGAACCATCTTTTTCTGAATATCTATCATTTGCAACATAATTTTCAAAGTTTCTATTATTTCTTTAATGATAATGACAAAACATGATATTTTTCCAATTATATCTTAAGGGCTACCGTTTAAGCCAACGTAATTTGCAGGAATCTTTTCATTTAACTTAATGTGTTGTTTTTTCAATATGGTTTTACCGTATGACATTTTTATGAAACTAATTGGACTCCCATAATCGAGGCATTCTAAAAGTAAGTATGGATTAGGTTCTGAACCGAAATAAATCTTAAATGGTCTTACATATTCGTGGCAGTCAGCGGCGAAATGCTCAATCGCGTTGCAATTGATGCACTTTTTTGTAGGCGCCGAACCAGGTCCATTCTCGATCGAAATTTTGGCATGTCCAGACGAAGAAAATAGTGGTGGAAACATTGCATGTGTGTCTGTTGTCGCAGAAGCTAGTCGGGAGTCCATTCAATGATGTTGTCGATTAGTTCCTCATCGTCTATCCGAATCTGTGTAGCCACGGTCTTTTAATTGAAATGTGTGGAAAAATCTTCTGACGGTTTCCATTTGCGCTTTTGAAACATGCGTCGAGATATTATTTTGCTCTCCTTACTGTGGAAAGCTCCTCCAAGTTAAAATAGAAGTTCCAAATTTGAGCATGGTCCTTTAACTTGGACATCACCAGCAAGCGAATTACATCGTCACTTAGCTTTAACATCTTTGTGACCGCGTTGAGCTGTGTGATCCATGTACAGATACTAAGTTTGTTGTTAGAAGCACCGTCGAATATCGGAAGCATTTCCTTGGCCATTGCCAACAACGTTTGCTTACTTGCAGCCAGCGATATGTCGATCTTGTGTGGCACCATTGTATTGATTTTGTTTGGCAGCGCTGTTTTGATCTAATGGGGCAGCATTGTTTCGATCCGATGTGGCAGCATTGTTTTGATTTCGAGCACATTTTAATTTCAACGTGTCGTTTTCCAATTGGAGCAACTTTAATTGACGCTGCATGGCGTCTAACTGCGTAAAGACTTCGGGAAAAATTTCCTCGCTTGCCAACTCCCACTCGCGTTGGTTGTTAAATGTTTAAGCAGTTGGTGGCTTCGGCGCCGTCGTGTTCGATCCCGTTACTTGCGCTTTCCATTTCGTCATCTGGAGCTGACTCTCTAACGTTGTTGTGATCCAAATCGATGTTAGCACCTTCACCTTCTAATTCATCAATCGCCGGACAAGCTCCTCGGTCTTCAGGGGGCACCCCGTTCATTCGAGCCGCAAGAGTGGCCTTATTACCGCTTTTCTGCATGTTGAGTTTTCCTAACCAATTGCGCAGTTCCGCTGCCGTATAATCGTCTGCACCGATCGTTTCCTTTTCTTTTTTAATATTAACTATTTAATACTTTAATATTTATTTTATTTGTTTATAATTCGTTAATTCGCTTTGTAGGTTGAGTTCTTAGAAACAAAATTTTACAGTAATCCCACTTCTGAAATTGTAGGAGGCGATAAAAGCGTCTGTTCTCTTTTCTATTCACAATCGAAGTGTTCTTTATTTTTCTCATTCCGTTCAATTCTTAGCCTATTACTTATGTGTATTGGTGTGTCAGTGGCTGATCGTGCGAACTGGACACGCCAAGTAGTGTCCGTAAGCACGATCTTAAAACGAGAGTAAGCTTAAAACTAAGTGCTTAAAACTAAGTGTATATCTAGCCATGTATGTACAATAAATAAGGTAGTGTGACTGCTTGCTAAATATTTAAGCTTGTTACCGTCACCTACGGAACAAAGCCTAGACATCCACGCGCAAACGATTGCAGGAAAGGCTGCACAACGCCTAGTTGCATCAGGGAATATGTTTCTACAAGGACTTGGGCATAGTTCAATTGGTCGAGACATGAGCAGTATACCTGACTACATGGTCACCAGAACGTGCCCGGATGTAAGAACAACAACATTCATGGGACCAGACGACTGGAAAACAGGTCAGGACCATGCTCAACACTTCAATATATACACCGACGGCTCCAAAATGGAAGGAGGAGTTGGAGCGGGCATATACTGCACAGACCCTGAAATGAGGCTGACGTATAAGCTACCGAGCCAATGCAGCATATTCCAGGCGGAAGTATTCGCCATAGGGAATGCGGCAGAGCTTGCGCAGAGCATTGACCGGCCACATGAAGCGGTCAACTTGTTCGTAGACAGTCAAGCGGCGATAAGATCCTGCAATCGTCAGCGGTCAGTTCCAAAAGTGTATTGGCAAGCACGGAGGCACTAGATATCCTTAGCACGACCACGTCAGTGAGGATCTACTGGGTTCCCAGCCACCAGGGCATCGATGGTAATGAGGCGGCAGACGAACTTGCAAAGGAAGGCGTTGGACTGACGAATGAAAGAACAGAAAACGTTCCTGTCTCCCTCAGAACGTTCCAAAGCGAACTGGAAAGACGGGCCGACACACGAGCCAAAAGCAGATGGAGAAGAACTTCCACCACCTGCAAAATTTCAAAAATCATGTGCAAAGAGCGCAACGCAAAACATCTTCCAAGGAAAGACGTCAGACTTCTAGTGGGAATTCTTACAGTTCAGTGCCTAGCTGCGGCACACGCAGTGAAACTGGGCATTACCGACAATGCCAAATGCAGGTAATGTGACGAATCCGAGGCAATTGAGACCTTGGAGCATCTCATTTGCAAGTGTCTGGCCCTAACAAGGGCAAGAATAAACTACATAGGCGCTCCGGTTCTGGCATCGCTAGAGGATGCCTCCAGGAAGAAGCCAGGCGAACTACTTGCCTTCGCGAAAAATACCTCGATCCTAAAAGATTTCGAAAATCACGAAAACATTCTCTAGGTCCATAAAAAAACATTCGGACAGCGGCCCCGTGAGGGCCTTCCAACCTAACCTAACCTAACCTAATGAGGAATTAAATATTGTAAAAAATCCATGTATTAAAGTAAACTCCGAATTTATATGCGAAACCCCCGCCACCCCCGGTACACAGTCCTGCCTCCGCAATCTGCTCAACAGCAAACCATCGACATGCGACACGGCGGAAGCCACGAGGAACCTACAAATCTACAGCCCGATGGAAAGAATACTTATTATTACCAACGCAGTGAATCTTACAATAACACCAAACTGCGCACCAGAAAGAATAGTAAGCGGCTTGTTCATCGCGAGATGATTCTAGCAAATGGAACGAGATATACCGGTACTGTTAGCACGATCATAGAAAAGCTACAGATTAGCTTGATCAAAGCCGAGGAGGTAAAAACCATATCCGCAGGAGAGCCACTCAGCCTGCGGAAATTACATCTAAATACGCTGAAAACTGAAGAAGACATCGCAGCAATATACGACAACGCAACGACCCACCTTACGGTTATCTATATTTTGATTGCCGGCTCCGCGGCATTGGCCGCTGCCGCCTGGACGTTAAGAAAGAACAAAACAACTTACACCACCGCACATGTCCTTCCTACCGTAACTCCAGCCATACCTTCGTTATGGCCCTCGTTCCGTCTTGAGGGGACAGGAGTTATCGGTGACGGCACAGTTATGCCTTCACCTCCCCCGAAACCCCTCAAAACAGCAACCTATAAAAAGAACAATCAACCCGGAGGCAGAGCGACCAACTAGCAGAGTCATCAACCAGCAGCGGATCGTCTAGGGGAGCCAGGATTCCGAAGAACCGAACCGTAGTACTGGAGGGGGCATCCGGGCATAACCGCTGACGCAGGGGTTTCGCAACAGCAACGAATTGTACACTAGTCTAAGCAAGAAGACAGTCATATATCCAAAAAGCCTCCTCGCATTTATTACAAATTATTACATTCAATTGTACATTCAACACTCGCACGAGTCCTACGGCCACACGTACCCCCCAACAGCCCGAGGGGCGCTGCCGTGTATCGTACGGCCCGATTCGCGAGAATATAAAGTAAGTTAAACATTAATTAATTGTTTCACAAGAAGGTAATTCGGACTCGAGGTCCGGTTTTATTTGAATAAAAATTAGAACTGAACTTGGTTTACAATTTTTGGTGATATTTATGCCGCCAACTCCGTCGCTGCCTCTGCCTGCGTCGGTGTCAACTCCGTCGCTGCCTCTGCCCGCGTCGGTGCTTTTGGTTGCCGTCAGCGCTCCAGCGGGAAGCGCTCCAGACGCTGATCTTGCAATTTTCTGTTATTGCAGCTGCACGGCCGGATGCGCGTGCAAGCTTTGGCTATTTGTTGTTTTAAATTCCTCTGGTGTTAACTCCTCCACCTTTAAAATCGAGTGTCCCCACTCGTTGCGGTCGTTGATCTGTTCGTCTTCGGTGTTTGGGTTGACACGGAATTTTGCGACCCTCCTAATCAAGATGCGGAACGTTATTAGAACGACTCCGGTGATTATGACGCAGCCCATCAATATATAGGCTGTGTGGGAGGTTGTTTTTAGCAGCTCCAAGGTTTTGGTATTTTTGACATTAAGTTCCTTGACCAATTCTAGAGATAGTTTCTCTTCCAGATTTTTAATGGTCATTTTAGTTTGAAGAATTGCCGGCATAGGTTGGTGCTGTACGGAGTACCTATTCGTGAAGACTTGGTCATCAATTTCTATTGTTGTATTGCTGAAATGAATGACAAATGACCCATTAAGCGTTGACGTTGTTCCATTGACTGAGATCTGGCCGCTGAATTTATTTAGTAGTATAACTCCGGGTGCAATTTCATCGATGGTAGGGATGTGTTGATTGTTGATTCTAGTGCAGGTGGCAGGACGACTTTTTAGGAGGTTTGGAAGGCATGAAGAGTTACTAATGTCTATCATATTTTCATGTTTACAAATCATTATTTCATTGTAGTTATTACATTTTGCAATTTTTGCGAATAATTTTTCCTTACACATTTTCGGTTTCTATTTGGTTGACAAATTGACCAATTTTTATTGGTTTAATTAAAATTGTTTCACATAACTTGGTATCGGTTATAGGGATTTTTTCAATATAGATTAACATTGGCCCGTTACTTGCTATGTTTACTTCTGCTATATGCATGGCTTCCTCAAAATGTTGTGTAGGGTAATTGGTTCTGATCTAAAATTCTTTTGACTTCATTGATCTCTTGATCTCCTAGTATTTGGGGATTGCTAATGTCTGCTTTTGCCCACTGTATAACCTGATTAAGATTAAGAATTTCCTTTTTTTAGCATCTAAATTAGAAACATTAAAGTAGTGCTCTTTGGGCGTCTCCTTTATATTTTAAGCTGTTTATTAGATTTCTATTGGGCAGGGTAATTTTATTTATTATACCCGTTACTCGTAGAGTAAAAGGGTATACTAGATTCCTTGAAAAGTATGTAACAGGCAGAAGGAAGTGTTTCCGACCATATAAAGTATATATATTCTTGATCAGGATCAGTAGCCGAGTCGATCTGGCCATGTCCGTCTGTCCGTCCGTCTGTCCGTCTGTCCGTCTGGCCGTCTGTCCGTCTGTCCGTCTGTCCGTCCGTCTGTCCGTCCGTCTGTCCGTCCGTATGAACGTCGAGATCTCAGGAACTACAAAAGCTAGAAAGTTGAGATTAAGCATACAGACTCCAGGGACATAGACGCAGAGCAAGTTTGTCGATTCATGTTGCCACGCCCTTTCTAACGCCCACAAACCGCCTAAAACTGCCACGTCCACACTTTTAAAAAATGTTTTGATATTTTTGCATTTTTGTATTAGTCTTTTAAATTTCTAACGATTTGCCAAAAAACTTTTTGCCACGCCCTTTCTAACGTCCACAAACCGCCTAAAGCTGCCACGCCCACACTTTTGAAAAATGTTTTGATATTTTTCCATTTTTGTATTAGTCTTGTAAATTTCTATCGATTTGCCAAAAAACTTTTTGCCACGCCCACTCTAACGTCCACAAAACCGCCAAAAACTGTATGTGCTGAAGACTCTCCTTCGCACTTCGAATAGCTGAATAACGGGTATCAGATAGTCGGGGAACTCGACTATAGCGTTCTCTCTTGTTTTATCAATGATAAGCCTATTAAGGATAACCTGCTTATTGTTATTAGATAAAGCTGAATTTATTTTTTCCTGAATTATTTCAAAATCTCTGCTATCCGGTGATCCAGCCAGCCATTTCCAAGCACCGCCTATTAAATCTATATGTGTTTTCCTTATATTCCTAACTTTTAAGCTATTAATTATATTTTTTGCAATCCTGACTTCTTCTGTTATGAATGGTAGAATTGGGTCGTAAGATTTTAATTTAATTAATGCCGTGTGGTTGATTTTATCAATGGTCATTTCGTATTCTTCTATGTCAATAATATGGATCAATCTAAATGTCCCTGTTTGTACCTTGGCGAGTCCTGTAGTCATTGTCACAATGTCCGAGTTGGCGTAGTCCGTTATTTGCACGTCAGCAGCGCACACTGTCAGAAGGGCTCTGTAAATGGGGTATTTAATTTCTTATGAGTTTTTTGTAAATAATTCTTCCACTTTCTGCTAGTACTGTTGTGTTTCTGTTTTCTTTGACAATTTCTTTTTTTGTATCTGGCTGACAACTTGGTACCTTATCTTCTGTTATTTTGTACGAATATCTCTTGTCCAGGGTAATATTGTTTTACCTCATCTCTACTTTTGTTATGATGAGCTAAATCTTTTTCCTGCGTGAGCTTAATTTTGTTCGTAATTTTTTGCTTTCTATCTGGAGTAATTTAGGGTCAAGTGATACTTTTCTGCCAAAGAATAAATCAACCGGTCTCCTATTTGTAGTCGAATGTATTGAATAGTTATATTTGACAACAGATCTTTCTATGAGGTCGTTTAATGAATTGTGTAATTTTTCAGCTTTTTGGCATCTGATAATTTCTGAAAGAGTTGAATGAGCGTTCGATCTGACCGTTGGCTGAACTGTGGTAGGGTGGTGCTTTATAGACCTTTATATTGAACTGGTCTTGCAGCATTCGCATTATGGGACCTGATCCAAGAGACTTTTCATTGTCTATTTACACTATTTCAGGGATACTGAAATTTATTAAAGTTTCTTTCAGGGGTGCTTTAATGTCTTGAGTTGCACGTGAATTGACTATTTTCGCCTGTGCGAATTTGGAAAACTTATCTATTGCTGTGAGGACTACTTGTTTACAAGTGAGGTAAAAGTCGACGTGGATAATTTGCCCTGGGTATGGTGGAATTGGTGTGTTTTGTAGCTTGGGCTTATTCGGGTGCCTTTCGTATTTCTGTTCCTTGCAAGTCTGACATTCTTTTGTTATTTTAATGATTTTAAAGTATACTTTTTCTAACAATTGCTGTTTGTTCTCGTTGCTATTGCGGTGTGCTCTCTTATGTTCTAGTAAAATTGCATTTTTTTGGTCAGTTTCATCCGTCAAGTCTGTAACTATTTTATAAGAGTATCTGGTCTTGAAATTATTAAAAAGTGGGTACACTTCTTGAAGTTTATAACGGAAGGGTTTAGTCTTTCTTTTGGATTTTTTAGCAAATTTTCAGATTTGAATGTTGGTTCTTTAATAGTGTGTCTGTGGTATGTAGGGAAAACAATTTCGAATTTGTAGGATTTTTCTCCCAAGGATAGCAGTATTTGATTTTTGAACACATTTATTGGTTCTTCTGCCATATGTATTAATTTTTCGGGAGAGCTGAAGCTATTGTGCACGGTTTCTGTCAGTGCATTAAGTTTTTCATGCGTTTGCAAGGGATGTCTACTCAATGCATCGGCAACCACGTTTGCCTTGCCAGGTTTGTGCAAAAGTTCGTGATTGTATTCTTCTAAAATTGCTTTCCATCTTTTCATTTGGTCGTTACGGCTTTTTGGGTTAGTTGGATGTGTAAGAGATTCGTGGTCTGTGAATATTTTTATTTTGGTTGGGCCATACAACAAATTTCGAAGAGTTTGAATTGACCGAATTATGGCCAGCATTTCTTTTCTATTTGGTGCATTACTTTCTTCCGCCTTACTCAAGGTTCTAGAAATGAACATTATTGGTTTGTCTTCCTGGGCTAATACGGCTCCTATGGCATAATCCGAAGCATCGGTGCTCAATTGAAATTCCTTACTATATTCTGGATAAGCCAGCATGACTTCTTCGGAGGCAAGAGTTTGTTTTAATTTATTGAATGCTTCCCTAGCGTTTTAGTCGAGTTGGATTAGCATTCTGCTGGAGGCGTTTTTTGAAATACGGCCTCGGCCCTCTTCCACTCTTAAAAGGGCTTTAGGGGCTTTGCAAGTTTCGCATAATCTTTAATGAAGCGACGGTAAAACCCTGACAGTCCTAAAAAGGAACGAAGATCATTAAGAGTTCCGGAAATTCGACGATAGCTCTAACTGTTTCGGGAGCATTTTTAAGTCCAAATGGTAGTCTGGTGTATTCGTATTTTCCCTGATTTACTGAGAATGCCGTTTTTTCGATATCAGATTCTCTAAGTGGAATTTGGTGGATCCCGCTTTTAAGGTCTATTACTGAAAAAAGTTTGTTCTGTCCTAGCTGTGCAAGTACGTTATTGATGTCTGGTATGGGGTATCTGTCCGCTACGGTAACTGCGTTTAATTGTTATTTTTTCTCCTGAAGCGTCCATTTTTTTCGGCACAATCCATAATGGAGAATTGTATGGAGACCGTGAAGGTCTAATTACTCCATTATCCAGAAGCTCTTGTATTTGTTTTTCTACTTCTGGTCTGAGAGCCTCCGGGTACGGGTAGTGTCTTGAGTATATTGGGCTCTCGTTTGTACTTCTTATAGTAGCTTCTACTCTTGTCGTGTATGTCAGTTTTTCGTCCGGGTCTCCAAAAAGATTTTTAAATTTAGAGCAAATAGTTCTTATTTGTTTCTCCTGAGTTTCTGTAGCGTGTTCTATTTGGACATCTAGTTTGTTGACTTCGCGTGAGATTTTCTGCTTTATTTTAATTCTTTTTATACCCGTTACTCGTAGAGTAAAAGGGTATACTAGATTCGTTGAAAAGTATGTAACAGGCAGAAGGAAGCGTTTCCGACCATATAAAGTATATATATTCTTGATCAGGATCAATAGCCGAGTCGATCTGACCATGTCCGTCTGTCCGTCCGTCTGTCTGTCCGTCTGTCCGTCTGTCCGTATGAACGTCGAGATCTCAGGAACTACAAAAGCTAGAAAGTTGAGATTAAGCATAAAGACTCCAGGGACATAGACGCTGCGCAAGTTTGTCGATTCATATTGCCACGCCCACTCTAACGCCCACAAACCGCCCAAAACTGCCACGTCCACACTTTTGAAAAATGTTTCGATATTTTTGCATTTTTGTATTAGCCTTTTAAATTTCTAACGATTTGCCAAAAAACTTTTTGCCACGCCCTTTCTAACGTCCACAAACCGCCTAAAGCTGCCACGCCCACACTTTTGAAAAATGTTTTGATATTTTTTCATTTTTGTATTAGTCTTGTAAATTTTTATCGATTTCCCAAAAAACTTTTTGACACGCCCACTCTAACGCGCACAAACCGCCAAAAACTGTTAGTGTTAAAGACTCTCCTGCGCACTTCCAATAGCTAAGTAACGGGTATCAGATAGTCGGGGAACTCGAATATAGCGTTATATCTTGTTTTTTAATTATATCCGTTATCCGCGAGAATTCCTAATTCAAAACTGTGGTATTTTGCTTCAACATCAGTCATTCGTTTTAAAAACAAATATACCGGATGAAACTTTTTGTCCTTCTCTTTCTGCATGAGAAAATACCCAAACCCTGAAGCTTTTGTCGAAAGATCTTTTACAAATCGTCTAAAATAGGAGCATAATCCAAGAAAGCTTTGAACTTCATGCGTTTTTGTCGGTACCGGAAAAGCTCTTACTGTTTGCATGCCTTTTGAGTCTGGTTTACGGATCCTAAATACTTTATTTTGCTTTGAAGAAATTCGCATGTGTATAGAATAGAATAGTCTTAATTTTTAGTATGTTATCTACTAATCTCTTTAACACTTCTGTATATTTCTACATGACTTTTACTATCTTTTGTTGCTATCAAAATATCATCCATGTAAATGAGAACCTTGTCCTCTTTTACCGAATCTGCGAAAATTCTATTAACAAATGCCAAACGGCATTCTGAGCCATTCGTACTGTCCCATTGGTGTAGTGAACGCGGTGTATTTGATTGAGTCCTCGTGCATATGCACGTGAGATCTTGTTTGGTAAAAAGGACTTTTTTAGAAAGTTTATGAATAAGGTTGTCTATTAGAGGGTAAAGTAGTTGTCTTTCAGCATGTTTTTGTTAAGAGTTTGATAATCAACGCACATTCTTAGTTCTCCTGACTTTTTCTTAACTAGAACAATCGATTATATACGTATATCCCGTCTTTTAAGTAATCGTTTAACAAATTCTAAACTTGGCATTTCTCTGCGTATGATAATCGTCTTGGAGCGTAGTTGAACGGCTTTGTTTAGTCAATATTGAGTTTCATTTCCCATTTTACTGATGGGAATTTCGCTTTTACGTAAAATTTATCAAAAATGTCTATAATTATGTTTCTTATATTGAAACCACACTTCTCGTTAATGTTTAACTGGCTGCATTCTATTGGGTTGGGTATTCAATTGATAGTATTTTAAACTCAAAGTTGCCGTCATAAGGACTACCTGCCTTGCTCTCGTTTCAACAATTTCGTTCGTTATGTTTTGTCTTAAAGTTAACTCGGTTACGAATTTTTTCCAATTTGACATATTCCGCATCATTAAATTTGTAACTATTATTCATTACTCTGTCATCTTCAAATATGCTAACGAGATCATTTGAGCTGTCGCAAAAAATTTCCAAAATTTGAAACCGCTTTTCTATCATTTGAACAATCAATTTCCGATCTCCTATCATTTGAGCAATAAATTTTCCGAATATCTATCATTTAAACAATCTTTTTCTGAATATCTTTTTTTTTTTTTTTTATTCCTTCTATTCCTCTCGGGAACTTAGGGCTTCTACGAGAGCTTTCCATCTAACTCTATTTTGAGCTGTCTGTTTTGCACTTTCCCATGTAGTGTTTATTTGGGCTAGTTCTTGGTGAGCGGTTCTTCTCCAGGTTGCTCTTGGCCTTCCTACTCGCCTGCTTCCTTGGGGGTTCCAGTCTAGTGCCATCCTCACAATGCTACTCGGGTTTCTTCTGAGAGCGTGCCTTATCCACATCCATTTTTTCTTCCTTATTTGTATATGAATCGGGGACTCGTCTGTAACGGTAAAACCCTGACAGTCCTAAAAAGGAACGAAGATCTTTAAGAGTTTGCGGCTTGGGAAATTCGACGATGGCTCTAACTTTTTCGGGATTCTTTTTTATTCCAGTGTCGGCTACTAAAAATCCTAAGAATTCAATCCTAGCTGAATTCGCATGTTTGCCCCTTCAAGAACATTAAATTTTAACTCAATGTCTCTCAGGTGGTTTTCTTCATTTTTACTGAAAATTATAATGTCGTCAATGTATACGAAACACCTTATTCCTACATGCTCTCTAAGAATGTCATCTAGTGCTCTTTGAAAAATAGCAGGAGCATTTTTAAGTCCAAATGGTAGTCTGGTGTATTCGTATTTTCCCTGATTTACTGAGAATGCCGTTTTTTCGATATCAGATTCTTTGGAATTGGTGGAACCCGCTTTTAAGGTCTATTACTGAAAAAAGTTTGTTCTGTCCTAGTATCCTGCAAGTATGTTATTGATGTCTGGTATGGGGTATCTGTCCGCTACGGTAACTGCATTTAATTTTCTGAAATCATTTACCATTCTGTGCTTTTTTTCTCCTGAAGCGTCCATTTTTTCGGTACAATCCATAATGGAGAATTGTATGGAGACTGTGAAGGTCTAATTACTCCATTATCCAGAAGCTCTTGTATTTGTTTTTCTACTTCTGGTCTGAGAGCCTCCGGGTACGGGTATTGTCTTGAGTATATTGGGCTCTCGTTTGTACTTCTTATATTAGCTTCTACTCTTGTCGTGTATGTCAGTTTTCCGGATTTTTAAATTTAGAGCAAATAGTTCTTAAATGTTTCTTTTGAGTTTCTCTAGCGTGTTCTATTTGGACATCTAGTTTGTTGACTTCGCGTGAGATTTTCTGCTTTATTTTAATTATTTTTTTATTCTGTATTGAAATATACCCCTTTTGCATATTAATTTGTGCTTTTACTTCGCGCAGTGTATCGTTTCCGATAATGGCATCGAAGGTCTTTAAGGATGGTAACATATAAAATTTTATAAAAGTATCTTTTAGGTTGAAGGGATTGGCGATTGTGTGGTGCGTTACAAGAACTTGTCCGCCCACAGAGTTAACGACAAAGGGTTGGTTGTTTTTAATTGGTTTTTTTACTAGTCTAGGTTGGATAGGTTGGATCCGGTGCTATCAGAATTTTAATCATCTCTCCATTGCCTGCTTTAGATTGGAAATATGGTAACGAAGAGGGTTCTACTTTAAAAAATTGAATCCAGTATATTCTGCTTCATCTGTTTCTTGCTCGAAGTCTGGGGTTTCTGAATAGTATTCATTGAGTGTTGCTTCGTCAATTTCTGGTGGTTCGTCGTTGTACCCTGTACCTTGTTGTTGTTCGCTAGCGGTGTCTAGGTGAAAATTTCTCTGTCTTTTGTCTGGCAGTCCGTTTGGTCCTTGTGGTGGTGGTCTTTTTTCCAGCTGTCCGAATTTGGGTCTGTTCATGTAATTTACTTGTCTTGTCTGCATGCTCCTATCTATGTCCATAGGCTCGGGTTTAGGAAGTGGCTTTGGAGCCGATGGTCTTGGTGGCTGCGTTGGCAGGTTGCCAGAATATTGTTGGTAATGCCCCCCATATTGTTGTTGTGGTACGTAATGAGTTGATCTATTGGTCTGTGGGACATAAGCGAAGTGCGGAATAAATGGTTGTCGACCTACGTTTGAAAATTGTTGTGCGGGTTTTCTCGGTAGGGGTGGTCCTTTACTAGGGCTTTACTAGGTCTTCCGACCGCCTAAGTTGGTAGGGGTGGTCCTTTACTAGGGCTTTACTAGGTCTTCCGACCGCCTAAGTTGGTAGGGGTGGTCCTTTACTAGGGCTTTACTAGGTCTTCCGACCGCCTAAGTTGACGGTCGGAAGACAAACAGCAAAACATAATTTTCACCGAGCTGATGGCCCTGCCGTTTTAACATGACAAACATATTTCCAAAAAAAAAGCCAACGCCAAACTCAAACAAGAAATAAAAATAAGAAAAAAATCTGCAATGGAAAGCTTCACAGCCGAAATTAGCAAAAGTTGACCTATCGAAAAAAAATAAGGACTAAAATAAACCATTTCTGCGGCATGAAAACTTGGCACCATATCCACTGTTTCACCGATACCAATGACATAACACAAAGCATTATGGACAAAAAGGAAACACCCAACACCCTCTGAACCCATTGGTCTAAAGCATCGCTTGACAGCAACTTCCACACAACATTCATACAAAGGAAATCAAATCCAATCCATCACACTCACGCCCCTTCCCCTACAGCGCTTAGCATCGTCTAGGACATATCTCTTACAGAACTTCTTGGTGCACTTAACCAACTTAAAGGGAAATCTTCACGCCGGAACCGTATAAGCTATCCTATGCTAAAAAACCTATCCTCAAAATTACATAAAAGACGGCTTAACTATGCTAGATTATCAAATAACTGCATCCGTCTCAATGAATAGCCACGCCTCGATCAATTCCTTAGATTTTTCCAAAGCGTTTGACAGAGAATCCACAGCATTATTATTATTATTTCATATCCTGAAAGATAGGTCCAAGGATCTCCAAGTATATAATAAACTTCCTCCCCAATAGAAAAATAACAGTCCTTTCCATCAAATCCTACTCAAACCCTTAACCCCTACACAACGGAATACCGCAAGGATTCTCCTTAGCCGTAATATTATTCGCAATAGCTTATAACCAATTTAACAAAAACTAGCTAGGCACAAAAAAATGAATTTTACTGCCTACTCCGATGACTTTACAATCTAGAAAAAAAAACAAAACAACCTCAACTTAGACGCACTACTCAACGACATAAATCAATGGTGCAACTACTCTGGTCCATCCATCTCAACAAATTTGTAGGAAAAGAACCTGCAACTTTACACTTCAACCCAATGACAACCCCCTACAAAATGTTACGTCTCTCAAAAAAAAACTCGGAATAACAATAGCCAAAAACTACAGATGGAACAAACACATCGAAAACCTTACTTTAGAACTATTTAAAAGACTAGACGTTATTAAGTGCCTATCCAACAATAAATTCTGCTGCAACACAAACACAATAATATATGTGGTTAAATTAATTATTATGTCCAAAATAGACTCTATGAAAATGCACCGAAATCAGCCCTGAGCAAACTAAGAACGATTTATCAGTTAGCAATAAGAATCGCCTTCAATGCCTTTCGCACCACCCCAATTGTTTATGTGAGGGGCCACTCTGCACAGAGCTTTAGCTCTCGTCCGCGCTCGCCCCTCTTGTCCGCACTTACGCTCTCGCTCTCATCCAAACTCGCGCCTTCCAAGCTCACTCGATCACCCGAGCCCGCTTTAGCGATGTAAAGTGGGTAAGAGCGCCGCTCTAGTTTTAAGCTACAGGCAGTCTTATGTTTGCGCCGTGCGAAATTTTCCCCAACTTTAATCAATTGCTCAACTTATCTCTGGAGGACGACGCCCCCCTACAAACATTGGTCCTTCAACCCAGTATATTCTTCTGCCAGCAGTTCCCGGCTATTTGTTCCGCCAAGATAAGTACGAGCCTTCTTAAATTTTCTCACTGCCGGTCTTCAGCAGAGCTCCGAACATTTGATTTCGGTCGCTCTGCTGTAAGATTATTTTCCGTGTCATTTCCACATCCGAGAATATTCCGACACAACGGCAGGTGAGAAATTCTGTTTTCCTCATCGATCGACATTTTCCTTTTCAATCCGTTTTCGCTTTGTTCCATTCTTTTTCCGTACATCAACGAGCAAACGGTCATATATGTAGGTGTGTAACATACATATGGTCAATTAAATAATCGCAATACTCATATGTAAAAAAAAATATAATTTTATTTTACTGAATGATTACAATATTATTTCTTGAGAAGAACACCGACCGATTATAATTAGGCCTCAAACTGAACTCTGATAATTACTCTGATTTGATTGACGTTCAAGCCTCGGTGTCGAGCTTTTCTAATATGGACTTTAGACTTTAGGGATCTGATCAAATGAAGAGAGAGAGCTTTTGAGTTGCTGACTTTAATTGTCTTTGCATTTCTCTTGGATTCAAGTGCATTCGCTCTTGGATACAAGTGCTCTTAGATTCTTATAATTTTGTTTATTGCAATCTAATACTTCTGTTTTTCGGTATTGCGAGTCCGAGCTTTGAACGTGGGAACGTGACGATGGTGCAAGGGCTTAATCAAGGAATGTTTAAATTAGGCAACGGGTGTTTAGTCTACCAGTGGGTGACTTATCAGGAGTTTGGGTTTTTCCACTCAACCTTGTCTTGAGGATCATATGACAGTCTTATTCTTATCTGGTATCTGTTGAGTACATCCAGAGTAGTGTAGTCGACGCAATTCTAACTCCGCGAATTTGCAAAGTAAAAAGTGAAATTGTGTGGTGAGAAAAAAAAGGCATAATTAATATCGGCCAACATTTCCTTGGTCGCCGGACAGTCCGCCGCGTTTGCGATATTTTTTTTTTCATCTTTGTTTTTTTCCACATCAATTTTCTGTCCTTTTACAGACATTAAATAGTCCACTTCTCTATGCTCTACTGTGCCCATACATATGCATGCCTGCCCATATTCCGTATACGCATATTATCATTTTTCCAGGAACTAATCTCCGCTAATAAATTATTAAATTACGAATAAATATATTTAATAAATTTAAAAAAATAATAATAATAAATTATTGATTCACGAATTAATATATTTAATAAATTTTAAAAAAATAAATTATCAAATAACGAATTAATATAGATACAAACTAAAAGCGAGGCAAAAACAACAACATTATTACAAATCCATAAGGGCGGGACCGCGATTGTTTTTTGTCCAGTTTCGAGTTAACCGCTGCAGAGGCCGCGGTGTTGTTGTTGTTTGTTCTCCCTCTATCTTCCTTCCCTTACGCACACACTGCTTGCCGACGGCATAGCAGCCAAGGTTTCAATTCCACCGTTCCGGCTTCGGAACCGATCCGGCTTCTTTAGTTTGAGAATTAGTGAATTTTTGCTATTACTATTTTCTGAATTATTATACCCGTTACTCGTAGAGTTAAAGGGTATACTAGATTCGTTGAAAAGTATGTAACAGGCAGAAGGAAGCGTTTCCGACCATATAAAGTATATATATTCTTGATCAGGATCAGTAGCCGAGTCGATCTGGCCATGTCCGTCTGTCCGTCCGTCTGTCCGTCTGTCTGTCCGTCCGTATGAACGTCGAGATCTCAGGAACTACAAAAGCTAGAAAGTTGAGATTAAGCATACAGACTCCAGGGATATAGACGCAGCGTAACTTTATCGATTCATGTTGCCCACTCTAACGCCCACAAACCGCCTAAAACTGCCACGCCCACATTTTTGAAAAAGGTTTTGATATTTTTCATTTTTGTATTAGTCTTGTAAATTTCTATCGATTTGCTAAAAAACTTTTTGCCACGCCCACTATAACGCCCACAAACCGCCAAAAACTGCCACGCCTACACTTTTGAAAAATGTTTTGATATTTTTTCATTTTTGTATTAGTCTTGTAAATTTTTATCGATTTCCCAAAAAACTTTTTGACACGCCCACTCTAACGCCCACAAACCGCTAAAAACTCTCCTTTGCATTTCCAGTAGCTGAGTAACGGGTATCAGATAGTCGGGGAACTCGACTATAGCGTTCTCTCTTGTTAATTAATTATTTTCGAATCACGGGACAAGATCAACCCTTCGTGGACCTAATTTGGGTTTCTGACCCAACAGAATATAAGAAAGATCAACGTCCGAGCAACGAAATATTAATATTTTTATTCATAATCATGTCCGACGACATCGGGATCTTTTTGGACACTCCCGTTTCCAATTCTGTTGTCCATTCCGCATAGGGCACCATCCGCCCGCGCAACTTTCGCCAGTTTCGGAAACGCTCCGGAGCCGCGGCGTTTGTGACCGTCTGGCCGCGTCTTCCAAGGCATCTGTTGCCCAAGTCAGATGACAAGCCCTGATCAGCAGAAGTCAATTCTGAGAATGCCCACGGGAGACGACAAGAAAGCGCATACGATCCCTTCGATCCGCTTGGACAGGTCCCAATCCACATCTCCGCGGCCGTCTCAGTTAAAGCCAAAGGCTACCATTCAAAGGGCAAAAAGAGACCGGGGTCTCCCGGTCCCTCATCAAGGTTGACTCGATCGGTCGCAAAAATGGCGCAAAGTGCGGTAGATGTCGCCCTAAAAAGGTTCATTGCCACGACGGACCGAGCTAGCTTATTCGAAGCTAACCTCCACACTCTGGCCGCCTCGGAACCTGAGAGATTTTCGCGGCAAATGTGCCGAGTCCATCTGGACGAAATCCGGGCCTTATGGGAAATGTAAAGAAAGGATATGAAAAATCGGGAGAGTTTTCCCGAGGAAAATTTATTAAAAAATTGGGACTGGCGGCTAGCAGCCTAGCTGGGAAATTTCCACCGAAAGAAAAAGACGCGAGGTTCGGTCCAAATATGTTTATTGTGCGGGCGCAGCCAGCAGCTTCGACTTCAGTTTTACGACCCTCTTGTCGCGAGCAGCATCCGAACATTCTGATCCGACAAAGGGCGAAAGCTTATCAGTGCGCTCAAGCTAGCGCATAGTCGAGTGGTTTAGATCAACCTGATAAGCTTTTTACAATTCATTTGCTTACATTTTCATTTCATTTAGAATTCATATTTAACAATAACTAGGCTTACATATAACTTATATTTAACAATGAAAACTTAAACTAGGCTATGATAGCTGCTCCGATCTCCTTTCCGTGTCCGACCACCTTCACAGTGCTGGAATCCAAATACAGCTACTGTTATTCCGTCTATTCGAGGTGTGTTGCCAAACTTCAGGAGATAATAGAAAAGGCAGCCGTCTAGTCTACTCAGACTTCCGTTAGTGTTCACATACCTTCGACGACAGGGTGTCGCCTACCGCCAGTGGACACCGAAGTTTTCGCTGGTGATTATCTTC
This sequence comes from Drosophila teissieri, assembly GCF_016746235.2. Classification (NCBI taxonomy): domain Eukaryota; kingdom Metazoa; phylum Arthropoda; class Insecta; order Diptera; family Drosophilidae; genus Drosophila; species Drosophila teissieri. The sequence continues at coordinate 24,256,179 of NC_053029.1, read as the reverse complement.
GGTGGCCCACATTCCGAGACCTTTTCACCGCGATATATATCCAAAATCCCCGTCTCACACCGGTGGAAAGGTTGTTTCACCTGCTTGCCAAGACGAGTGGCGATGCACACGCGATTGTGTTAAAGGCACCGGTGACGAATGAAGGGTTTAGTTCAGCGTGGCGAGGCCTCACGGATCGCTATGAAAATAGACGCTTGTTGGTTAACAGCCACTTGAAGATTTTACACAGCCTCCCAACTGTCCACCAAGAGTCCGGGACCGCCTTAAAAGACTTACAGAGCACAATTCAAAGCTGTTTGACAGCCTTGAAGAAGTTCTCCATTCCAGTCGTCTTCGTCTGCGACAGTCGGGACTCGGCCCGCACCTATTCCAGAAGGCAAGGGCGCCTCAGAGGATCCCTCAGATGTGCAAGTATGCTTCGCTTCCGGTTCAAAAGCCGTTCTACTGGGCACTGCCCTCATTCACGTGTGCCATCTGGGGGGCAACTTCCAAGCGCGAGAAGTGATTAACCATGTGTCCGAAACAACCTTCATTACAGAACGGCTGTTCGACTTAATCAGACTTCCTTTCAAGGCCATCCAGGCACAAGTGTCTGGCCTAAACCAAACCGTGACCGGTCAACTCACTAAGGTGTGTAATTTTTCAATTCGATCACCTTCCAAGCCTGGGATTCAGTTAAAAACCACAACCTATGTATGATCTTCCGCACCTGGCCGGAAATCTGCCCTCGTATCGAATCCCACAAGATCTTTTTAAAGATCTTCCGGACATCCCCCTTGCGGACCACAAGTTTTTTGAAAGCTCCCAGATTGATGTCTTGATAGGAGCAGACATTCTTCCGTCTATTCTCCTGTGCAACTGCAAAATAAAAATTTGTGGATCGCTTTCCGGCCAGGAAACCATTTTCGGTTGGGTGTTGACAGGCCCAGTTCATTCAGCAGACCCCCGGAGGGTGTCCGCCTTTTCCACGCGAGTGACCTGCGCCTCGACGACTCGCTGGACTCCTCACCAAATTATGGGAGGTGGAGGAAGAGTCAAAATCATACTGTCTCCGAGTCTGATTCGGTTTTCGAACAAAATTTCCTAAAAAAAACCAGAAGGGACCATCGTGGCAAGTATGTTGTGATGCTCCCCTCGCGCGAACCCGAGCACAAGGGTTCCGAGCTAGCATCTTCACGATCTTTTGCTCTTGCTCAGTTCCTCCGCAACGAGACGCGGCTGAAAAGGGATCCGTTACTCAAAGCCCAGTATGACGCTGTAATCCAAGAATACCTTGACTTAGTTCACATGGCCGAGGTTTCTATGACGAGCAGTTCTGCCACGTACTATCTTCCACATCATGCCGTTCTCAAGCCCGAAAGTACAACCACTAAAGTGCGGGTAGTTTTCAATGCTTCTAGCCCTTCCGCAAACGGGACCAGTCTGAATCACATCCTTTACGCGGGCCCGGTCTTACAGTCCGACCTATCTGTTCAGATTTTAAAGTGGAGTTACTTTAAGTTCGTTTTTAATGCCGACATCGAGAAGATGTACCGGCAGATTTGGGTAGACCCCAAGCATACTCCTCTGCAGCGCATTCTGTTTCGCAATTCCTATGGGGAAATCCGCGACTACGAACTGAAGGCGGTCACCTTCGGGATCAATTGCGCTCCATTCCTGGCGATACAGGTCCTACAACAGCTCGCCGACGACGAAGAGTCGAGGTATCCGCAGGCGAGTCAGATTATCCGACAGTTCATGTACGTTGACGACGTACAGATTTTAAAGTGGATTTCAGATTTTAAAGTGGAGATAATTTAAGTTCGTTTTTAATGCCGACATCGAGAAGATGTACCGGCAGATTTGGATAGACCCCAATCATACTCCTCTGCAGCGCATTCTGTTTCGCAATTCCTATGGGGAAATCTGCGACTACGAACTAAAGGCGGTCACCTTCGGGATCAATTGCGCTCCATTCCTGGCGATACGGCTCCTACAACAGCTCGCCGACGACGAAGAGTCGAGGTATCTGCAGGCGAGTCAGATTATCCGACAGTTCATGTACGTTGACGACGTGCTCGCTCCATCCGAGAGCTCCATGGGGCCCTGGGTTCAGCGGGGTTCCCCCTTAGGAAGTGGACGTCCAATAGCAAGGCGATTTCGGCAGACATTCAGGATGACCAGCTCCTTCGGGCTGATTTTCTCGAAAACGACGCAGCGAGCACGACCAAAACTCTCGACGTGCGGTGGAAGGCGACGTCTGATGAGTTTTTCTTTACTCCTTCAGAATTGACCTCGGGGTCGTCGTTCTCGAAGTGCCAAGTCCTTTCCCAAATTGCCAAGTTATTCGATCCAGCCGGCTGGCTAGCCCCCTTCATTGTCCGAGCAAAGATGTTTATGCAGGACATTTGGCTCCAGGATCTAGGCTGGGACGATGTCCCCCCTCAAGAATTCTACAAGAGATAGGTTGACTTACGGGAAAATTACCCGGCGCTCGATCAGATCCGCATTCCCCGCTGGGTCGCATTCCGACCACACTTGAAGGTAGAACATCATCGGTTCTGTGACGCCTGGCAAAAGGCGTATGGCGCCGCCATTTATGTCCGAGTTGAGGTCGGGTCCACGGTAGCGGTGAACTTGCTAACGGCAAAGACACGGGTGGCCCCCGTAAAGACGGTGTCGCTCCCGCGGCTGGAGTTGTGCGAAGATGCCCGGGCCTGCGACCGCCCTCTATTGTTGGACGGATTCAACTATTGTTCTCGCCTGGTTGCACAGGCCGGCATGTCATTGGACAACATTCGTGGCTAATCGGGTCTCAAGGATCACGCAGTTCACGGATGTCAAGAACTGGGCACATGTCCGCTCCGAGCATAATCCGGCTGATCTCGCTAGCCGGGGGGTAGGGCTTCAAGACCTCGCGGACAGTCGGCTGTGGTGGCATGGTCCTGCCTGGTTGCAAGGGCCGCGTTGTGAGTGGCCCACTCAAGGCAATGGGGTGGGGCCGAGACGGAACTCGAGAAGCGAGCAGTCAAGGTCCATGTTGCGAAGGCCCCCCCGGAAGATATTCTTGAGCGTTTTTCCACCCTCGACAAGGCGTTGCGACAGCGCGCGCGAAAGATCAAGGCATCGTTTGAGAACCTCTTGACGTCTACTGAGATTTCGTCGGCCGAGCGTTATACGGTAATCAATTGATGATCCGTTTGCTCCGGTCCAAATTTTGGATTCCGAAGGTGAGGAATTTGGTGAAGTCCGTTATCTATTCGTTCAAGGTATGCGTCATTCACAAAAAGAAGATGCAAACTCAACTCATGGGAAGGTTACCCAAGGAACGGGCGTCCTTCTCGCGGCCCTTCACTCATACCGGTATGGACTATGCATAAACTACACCGGACAAGCCTGCCTCATTACAAAAGGGTATGTGTTGGTTATTTGTGTGCTTCTCCACCAATGCCATCCATTTAGAGCCGACCTCACGACTGAAAAATTTCTTGCTGGTTTCGCCCGTATTGTATCCCGAAGAGGATGCCCCCGTCAAGTTCAGTCGGATAATGGAAAGACATTAGTGGGAGCGGCGGCCCAACACTCCCGCGATTTTCACAGCACTCAAAGGGGCTGTCACGGGTGCCTATAGTCACCAGCAGCTGCTTCATTCATTCCTCCGGAGGCCCCCCGGATGGGATGTGATGCCGGCTGGGATGGGTTGCCGGCCTCAAGAGTTTTAAGACTCTGTTCTACAAGTCTACGGCCACGCGTAAATACACATTCGAAGAGCTGTCCACGCTTTTGGCTGAGATCGAAGCGTGCTTGAATTCGCGTCCGCTAGCGCCAATATCCGAAGACCCCGCAGACATATTGGCACTTACGTCTGGGCACTTTCTTGTTGGAGGGCCCGAAACAAAGGGGGATACAACGTCCATCATAAACCGCTGGCAACACCTGAAGGCTCTCCTTCAGCAATTTGGTCTGCGATGGAAAGAAGAGTACCTTAAAGAACTCCATAAGCGGAACAAGTGGCGAGTCCCTACTAGAGATCTCTGTGTCGGGGATATGGTGGTTGTCAAGGAGGACAACCTTCCGTCCAATGAGTGGCGTCAGGAGCGGAACTCGTTAGCCACTCCACGGGATCCATCCGCGCCTCGGCTCCCGTACGCCGCTCCACGGCGTTCTTCAGCCGCTCGGCGGCAATCGCTTGGCGCTTCCCGACGTCCTTCAGCCGCTCCGCGGCCCGCGTACGCCTCACCACGGCGTTCCACGGCCGTGGCAGTTTTCCGCCGCCCGTCCGAGAAGCCCGCCGAGGGCATCCTCCGCTCCGTCGCTGTCGTCTCTGTTACAGCGACACATCGTCAACCTGCTATCGACTGCTATGATGCGGATTAATACCGGGACTCAGGTCTTCGACACGGCGGCGCTCATCGACCCGTGCACGCCTACGAGCTGCATCGACGCGTCGCTGGCGACAGCGTTCAGACTGCCAACGACCAGAGTTGGGGGTGAGCTGGTTTGCTCGGCCACCGTGAGTTCCAAACGGGACAACAGCGTCCGGTTCGATGTGGTTTTGAAGGTCGAGCCCCACGTGCGCATTCGCACTCCAATCCGGGAGCTGAGCGAGACAGTGCGGGCCCACTTCCGGGACATTTCCTTGGCCGACGAGCGGTTCTACCTACCCGCGACGATCTCCCTGGTTCTGGGAGCGGACCTGTATCCGCGAGTGATGCAGCCAGGCTTCCTGAATATACAGGACGGACTGCCGGTGGCCCAGAGCACCGTTTTCGGATGGGTCGTGTCCGGAGCCTGCCACCAGCCATAGCAAGGACCATGTTGCAACCTGGGTGATTGCAAGGGGGGAATGTTTATGTGAGGGGCCACTGTATGGCCTCTGCGCGCCTCTCGTCCGCGTTAGCCCCTCTTGTCCGCACTTACGCTCTCGCTCTCATCCGAGCTCGCGCTCTCCAAGCTCATCTTTAGCGATGTAAAGCGGGTAAGAGCGCCGCTCTAGTTATACCCGTTACTCGTAGAGTTAAAGGGTATACTACATTCGTTGAAAGGTATGTAACAGGCTGAAGGAAGCGTTACCGGCCATATATTCTTGATCAGGATCAGTAGCCGAGTCGATCTGGCCATGTCCGTCTGTCCGTCCGTCTGTCCGTCCGTCTGTCTGTCCGTATGAACGTCGAGATCTCAGGAACTACAAAAGCTAGAAAGTTGAGATTAAGTATACAGACTCCAGGGACGTAGACGCAGCGATTCATGTTGCCACGCTCACTCCAACGCCCACAAACCGCCTAAAACTGCCACGCCCACACTTTTGAAAAAGGTTTTGGTATTTTTTCATTATCTTATTAGTCTTGTAAATTTCTATCGATTTCCCAAAAAACGTTTTGCCACGCCCACTTTTACGCCAAACAAACCGCCCAAAACTGCCACGCCCACACTTTTGAAAAATGTTTTGATATTTTTTCATTTTTGTATTAGTCTTATAAATTTCTATCGATTTCCCAAAAAACTTTTTGCCACGCCCACTATAACGCCCACAAACCGCCCAAAACTGCCACGCCCACACTTTTGGAAAATGTTTTGACATTTTTTCATTTTTCTATTAGACTTGTAAATTTCTATCGATTTGCAAAAATACTAACGCCTACAAGCCGCCAAAAACTGTCAGTGTTAAAGACTATCCTTCGCAGTTCCACTATCTGAGTAACGGGTAATCGATAGTCGGGAAACTCGACTATAGCGTTCTCTCTTGTTTTATGCTACATTCAGTCTTATGTATGCACCCGAATAAATCAGACTTATGCACACGACGCCCCCGCTTCTTGTACTTCTTCATCGGTGGTTCTATTTCGACATTTCGTTTGACGCCGTGGGAAATTTTTTCGAACTTTGATCAATTGCTCAACATATTTCTGGAAGATGAGATCTCAGGAACCATAAAAGTTAGATTGAGATTAAGCATGCAAACTCCAGAGACATAAACCACCCAAAACGGCCACAAACAAAGTTTTTTAATTTTTTAGTACTTTTGAGAAATTTTTGATTAGTTTTAAATGTATTATTTGTCTTGTCCCATTTCTATCGATATACCCACTTTAACGCGCAATAACCTCCGGCAACTGCCACGCCCACAAGTTCTGCAAAACGAACTGAAGTACAAAAATATATCAAAGCATTAGTCTACCTTAGCTCCAATTTATAACGCCATAAAGTCGTGGTCGGCAAGCCGACTCAGCATTCTCATACATCGCAATGCGGCACTCCGGATAGGCAGTGTCCGATTACCGCTGCTGGACGTTCTTAGCGCGGAGCGTTGAACCCATTTTGGGCGCGCCAGCATTTTTCGTGTGAAGCTACTGGGTATAGGTAGTTACTTAGTTGTTAACTACCCCCCTCAGGTTTGTGACCGTCCTCGGTCAGGCTGAACTAGTCGATGGACCGCTGTATTTCCCCGTAGGCTCTTCTCCTTCTTAATGCCAGATAAAGTAAAAGAGAGCTAATCAGACCAACGTTCAGGATGACACAAGCTGCAAACCAGAACCTAGGTGAGCCTGCGGATTCAACCTTTTCCTTAAAACATTGAATGCTCATCCGGTGCAACAGCGGGATGCTGGGCACAGGGTCGTGGCTGATGATGCTAAGTAGTGGCGACCTGACAATACCCGGCTGCTTGCTAAACGCTTTTTGAAAGTTCACAAATTCTGAGCCGTTGATGGTTGCCGTTTGCTCGAAGGTCACCAGATGCGTTCCCTCGATCAGAATTTCTGGACCGCTATCCGTACTAACACGGGCTGTTGCTTCGTTGATTATTACAACACCGTCATCTACAGGCGGTATTGCTCGCAAGTGGCACTGTGCAGAGTTCCCCGCGTGGAGTGAACGCCTCTGAATCTGGGGACTACCCGCCAACATCTTTAAGGCAAAAACCTGTTCTCCTAGCTCGAGCATGCGGTTCTGTCTGGTTGGATTGCATCTGCCGATTCTGTCTGGCTGGGCTTTTACCAATCTTGGGCCCCTGAGTGCAAAATCTCAATTGGTCTCTCACGAGTGCACGGCTTTATTATATTCCACCGTTGCCCAGAGTTGAATGCGGGCTCATTGACGTAATAGACCGTTTTAATATTGGGGAAAAATTTATAATCTGCAGCAGGGGGCCTATGATATCCACTATTGTTCTGGAAGTCACCGGTTGCACTATTTCAAACTAAGAGAATTTATCGATGCAAGTTAGGAATAGTTTCCTGTCGGTCGAAAATATGTCAATGTATGGGCGAATCCCCGAGCTCTTGCTTCTTCGGGTGCCTGTCATACTTTGCTTCGGTGCAGACCCTACAATTAGCTACCACTTCCTTTGTTAAGCTGCCCATTTTAGGATAGTAGTCACGAAGGACTTGTTTAATAAGTTTCTAGATGCTCGTTCTTATCGGTTATATCCAACACGACATTCTTGCAGTGAAGGAATCGGGTGGCTGGGAAGTGCTTAATAAGGTCGTGTTGGGAACTTGCTAGTGCTCACGACATCAGGATTAAAGGACTTCTTTTAGGTCTTTTAATAAGTAGCTCTTGTCACTAAAACTGATCAAGTGGCGGGATTTGCTTCGGAACAGCACTTAATTTCGCTTGAGCGGGAAACGTGCTGCCTCCAGAATGATCTGGTTTGTCTGTGGTGTCGACCGTATAGTTCAGCGAGAGCTCGCTGTGAATAGTCGCAGCGTGTGATTGGGGTTCTTTCTCTAAGGCATTCCAATTTTGCATATAGAGGGAGTCAGCCACGAAATGTTTTTTGCCAGGCTTGTAGAAAACTTTGGCATTATGATGATTTATATAGGATCTCACCACTTTTTCTTAGCGTTAGTGTTCCTATCGGCAACAGCGAAAGTGAGAGGTTGGTTGTCGGTTAATATATTGATTTCCTTGGAGCCGTACAGAAAGTTATGTAATTTACCTACGACTATACAATGGCCAGCAATTCCCTGTCATTTGTTTCAGCCTGTTTTAGGGTACGAGATATCATGGTGATTGGCCTACCTTTTTGGGATAGGGCTGTATCGATGCCACTTGCTGACGTCAAAAGGCTTTTCGAAGTAACACATCTACTGATGCCAGAATGTTACAAAGCCTTTGAAATGCGTTGCGTAGAGTTCATTCAAATTCAACACAAATCTTCTTAGACATGTGCCTACTCACCGAACCGTTTGCCCCTTTTAGGATGTCTGTTATCAGGGGAGCTATGGCAGCAAAGTCCTTTATGAAGACTCTGTAAAAGCTGGCTAAACCAAGAAAAGATCTAACACTGTAGACGCTTTTTGGTTCAGGGTATTCCTGAATGGCCCTTACCTTTTCTGGATGGGATTTAGTACCGTCCTTGCTTACTATGAAGTACTCTACACTTTCATTGACTAACCTAGTCTTTTCCTGGCTCACTCTCGTATTTGCATCGATTAGGATTTTCAGCACAGTATCGATATGGCGGACATGGTCGGACTCATTATCTGAGAAGATTATGACGTCATCTACATAGACGTAACATATCTTTTCTATTTGTTCTCTCAAAACGTCGTCTCAAGACGTATTCGTCTTCGATATTCGGTATTTCCGCCATTTACCGAAAACGACGTCTTTGGTGGTACCCTGGTACCCTTAGGTCAAGGGTAGTAAAAAATTTTGCCTTTTCAGGATTCGCTAGAATCATGGGAATACTAGACATAGGGTAACGGCAGGTTCGCTTATTGAGCTTCCTGAAGTCTATGACCAGCCCCTTGTTCGGATTCCCGGAGGCGTCAGTGCCCATTTTTCGGCAACACAAGTTGGGCTGTTATAAGGTGGCCTTGAGGGCCATCTTTTAGCATTTGCTTGACTTCGTTGTTAACGAAGTCGGAAACACCCATAAGATTTGGGTAAGCTCTTGAGTACACCGGCTCGTTGTCTACTGTACGAATTGTGGCAGTGACCGCGGAGTTGAAAGGAAGAGCTTTCCTTCTTATAATTGTGTCCTTGAATACCTTTTTAACAGAGTCAGGTACCGGAATGTGGTTCACATCAGTGAAGTTTACGCTATGGCAGCTGAAATAGTGAAGTTTTTCAAAAATGCCCTGATATCCCAGAGAGTTCTCAACTAGGTTCAACTTTATCCCTGTCTGTGTTAACAGGTCCAGGCCTATAATAGCGACGAACGAGTTAAGTGAATTCAGTACGAACAAGAGAGAGCGCTATTGTCAAGTTCCCCGACTATTAAATAAAAAACAATAAATATGCCTTCATATATCTACGTCAACTTTTCGCCGCTCGAATTAGCTGCCGATTAAAATTTTGAAATCGGTACCCAGGGAACACAACGTGGTGGCCGTTGAGTTACAACGGGGTCTTTTAAAACAAAACTTTGTAAAATTTAGAAAACTCCATATTCCCCAAAAATTTGGTTTGTTCGTAGCATACGCAGGCATAATATTGCTTTTATTAAATTAAATTGCAAATTAATTATTAATTAAACTAAACTTTATTAAATAAAATTAAATTACAACACTTGTTTAAAAATATAAATTATTTCAAGTTTTTTTTGGGTTTTTGTTTTTTTTTTGTTTTTTGTAAACTTCAAAAAAATTTTAAAATATATACTTATATAGTTTATATTAATTAAATAACTATACAATACCTACTCTGAATAACGCTAAGTAATATACCACTGTGGTAACTAAACGTGGTCTCAAATGTGCGCGCAGTGGCCCGATTATCGAATATATTTGAAAACGCCCAATCAATATGTGAATTGCCATTGGTTGTAGACGAATCCAAATCTACCAAGGAACTAAAACCTTTTAGATCTACTTAAAAATTCAAAAATTTGTTTGCAGCAGCGAGAGATGGAGTGGAGGCACAAGTTGAAATCTCCTAACACTAAACAATTTCTATTTAAAAATGTGTGCTGCTGAAATAACACCTTAAAGTCACTTTCAAACCTTCTTGAGGGATAGGTCGGACTTTTATATCAAACAAGAATCCCAAAAGATTGGTACTTGAAGATGGCAAACTCAAACACTGGAGAGGCTAAATTTGAATGATTTGAAAAAAATCGTCCACTTGAGCAAAGACTAACATTCTCAAATAGTTATTTTCGAATAAAAACGAGAAAGCCTCATTTTGGTCGGGCACGGCTATGAGTGAAGAGTCCTGCCTTAGTTGTGGATCTACTACAGCGCAGCTCTCTGCATGCTGGAGTTATTGTGAACTACCACTTTACTATACGTAGCTCCTTGACTTTTATGAATATTTATCGCTTCTGCAGAAACTACTGGAAACTGCTTTCGGTCAATTGTAGTTGCCTGATCAGAATTAATTTGAAAACTTTTTATAATTTTCGAAATCTGCGTCCATGAGGCCTCCTCACAATTTCAGCGCTTAAAACGCGCATTTACTCCTATGCTTTCATCTAAAAATGTATGCATCAAAAAATTGTATCCAAAAGATATCTGGAGTGTTGGACGTACTGAAGCCTATCTCCCTAAGGACACCAGTGGCGTTTACGAGACTATCTGATGTATCTACATTGACCGTCATCATATATCTGGCAGTGGTTTTTAAAGTTAGCGAGGTGAACAACCCTCTCAGATGTTTATAGTGACCTAGCTTGTTCCAAACATCTGTTCCCCTGCTCTAAGCCTATTTGAGCGGACTTAACTGAGTCTATAGCTTCCGAGAGAAATTGAGCAGTGGGAATCGAGTTAAGCTTCTCCCTATTGTACCGATCTGTGTCCTGATTACTTGTAAAAAGGTGAATTGAGTCATTTGGAATTTGACTTTCATTAAAAATTCTAAATCTGAGCAAGCTAACATCATCAGACGTCATTTGGCCGGATGCGATGTTATTAAGTGCAATTGTAAATGGTTGGTCATCTCGCTGTCGCATTATCTCTGTGAGTTCAAAAAACCTAAAAGGACTCCACAGATATGATCCAAATATAGCCCTATATGGATCATGCGACGGGGCCTGAAAAATCCAGCGATCACATACGGGCCGCAATTGTCTCAGATCGCCGAACACGATAACCGTAATACCTCCGAAAGGAGTTTCAACATTAGAAAAAATTTGCTATAGGCGAGAGTCCAAATGAGAAAACATTGTTGCACCGACCATAGAAATTTCGTCTATTATAAGAATTTTAAGATCAATAAATCTTGAACGAAGGGTATTTAACGAATCAGGGCTTAAGCTTCTAAATGCGGATCCAGCCTGATTTACAGGGATAGAGAACATGGAATGAAGAGTGGATCCTCTGATTCCGAAAGCAGCTTTGCCTGTGGGAGCACACAGTAAAAAGTCGGGTCGCATCCTAAGTACTCTACCATTATACTCCTTGGATAGGGACTGAAATAAGGTTGATATAAGTTAATTTTGCCGACACCTGCTCCGCATCCTACGAACTCATAAAAAATTCGATGTGTCCTTGCATTATGGAAGGCATTTGTTAGGAAATTTTTTTGCTCTAAATTTAAAGATCTAACTAAATTTGCTAAGTTTAAAAGGGATATAAGTGCCGGAAGCTATATTAGCCGAATATTGCTATCCGGATCAACATCTAAAACATTGACGCTTAAGTTTAAAACGTTAATTTGAGAATATATTTCAGAAATTCCTAATGCCCTAACTCCCCACTAGGTTCGCCCTCCTTTTCCTCATTTTTTCGCGCGTCTTCTAAACTATCTATGGCATTATACTTTTCAAAGTTGGCTTTAATGGCCTCTGCAGTATGTTCATATAGCGAATGCACACTGTACTCAGTGTTATGCATAAATACAAATATATTATTGCACTTATTTTATAAGTCAAAGACCCTTGCAAAGGGCCTGGTGGTTCTGAGTATGCATTCCTTACATGCGCGACCACTCTGTCACTACGTGAAGATAATTCCTCCTCCCTACCTCAGCGACCCTTTGCTGTCGCTTACTTATATGCATATATAGATACATAAGTACTGACCGCTCTGCTGCCGGCTTCGCTGTCGGCGCAGCTGCGACTTATTTGTTAAGAACAAAATATGTAACCCAATTAAAATTCATTCAATACAGAACACTCGGAGCGACCTATGTTGCTCCGGGAAATAATTAATCAAAAATCCATTGATACACGACAAATGTTTATACCTCCTCATTCTCCTTGTAAAATTCTTCGCAATTTCTTTGAATTAAATCTACCTGTCCGTTTATCTACGGAAAAAAGAGCAATACTAAAATGAACTGCATAGAAAGAATGTGTTTATTATAAATAAGCAGTAACTTGAATTTCAGCAAATGTTCTCTTCAGAAAAATGTGGGTTTTTTTTCAAACTAGACCTGATAACAAAAGTAATGAAAAACCATTCATAAGTGGTATATTATTTGCTAATAAAAAAAAACCAATAAAAAAACATGGTTTTAGATGCTAAAGCAGTGGACTACACTGCTAGTATTGAAAAAAAGATCGAATTAAAAAAAATGGATTCGAATCTTACAAATATATTATTATCAATAATCGTTGCAATTATGTGTGCTTACATTATTTATAAAGCTTATATTAAGCACAATAAATGTATTACAAAAAGAGCATAAAGCCATGCAAACGACCTATGTAGATAGGGTCTAATCGATTATGGCGGAAATATAATATATTATTGTAAAAATATATATATATGTAAAACAAAAACAAAATAAAGAATTTTTAAAGAGGACCTGTTGCTCCCTGCCATTCAGATAACTTAAAATCCAATAAATAACTTAATAAATCAAGTTTCCTTACTAAAAGTGAATGATTAACAGAGTCGAATGCTTTACTAAAATCCGTATAGAAGACATCTGTTTGAAGATTTATTTTGAAGCAAGGTACTACGAAGGAGGATAGCTTCAGAAGGTTAGTAGTTGTTAATCTGCGTTTCATGAACCCGTGCTGACATGGAGATATAATTTACTTACAGAGGTGCTGCAAATGAGGAGAGGGATCACAAAGGACTTTTTCCATATATGGGGGAACTGTGAAGATTTCAGAGATAAGTTAAATAGTTTCAGTAGAGGCTTGCACAAGGTTTCCGCACAGAATCTAAGCACACAGCCCGGAATTCCGTCGGGACCTGGCGAATAGACTGGCTTAACTAACTGAAGATCATTCGTTTAGAGTGGGACAAAATATTAAATTCGTAAGAGTAAGGCTGTTCGGAATGAGGTTGTGGTTTGAAAAAACTTGGCAAATAGATCGGCTATTGCCTGATCCGATTTTTGCCGTAGTATTTTCAAAAAATAGCAAGGAAGGGTAAGTTGTTGTTTTGCGCTTAGTGTTAACGAAATTATAAAACTGTTTGGGATCCGGTGCGAACTGAAACTTACAACGGTTTTAATAATTCTTATAACACTGATCATTAAGCACGGTAAAATTTAACCGAGCACGTACATACATATTTAGAAAATATATATATAATTTTTCCGATACTGTTTACTTTGTTTATTATACTGGCAGCTAGGGCCGACCAAGAGCTATAACGAATTCACAAGTTAAGTCTTTGCCGAAAAACGAAGAAGTGACTATTGGCGGGACAGACAGCCGAATACTGCGCCCAAGCTTAATGTAGGTAGATAAAAAAGAGAGGAAGGAATGAGCGCCGTACAGATAAATTGGTGCGAGAACAGCGGCTTGCACTATGGGCATCGCAACTGCTACTACTAGTCAGTAGTAGTCATATCGGCCAGTCACAAGTAGTCACTTCGGCCTACAATAAGATAAGTTTACTGCACAGTTTTGGGGGCTGCATGACCCAACATACTCCCCCCGTTGGAAGCTTGGTTTTCAAGGGGAAGCAGACACAGCTTGTTCACTGCCCGCCATACGCGGTCCTCAATTCTGCAACTTGAGCGACGCCGTCTCTGCCAAGAATCAACTGCATGACTCTCGCCAAAGGCCATCTCATTGGGGGTAGATTCTCGTCCTTAACAATAACGACGTTGTCCACGGCTACGCCAAGCTTTGGGTTGCGCCACTTGGAGCGCTGCTGGAGCAATGTCAAGTACTCTTCCTTCCATCGCGATCAAAAGATTTGCTGAAGAAAGGAGATGCGCTGCCAAGAGTCAAGCTGATTATAGTTAAGGCCCGTTACATCTGGCCCGTCAAACGACGGAGGCGGACCACCATTGAGAAAATGCGCCGGAGTGGGGACGTCCAGATCGGCAGGGTTCTCTGAAATGGGAACTAAAGGTCTGGAGTTAATAACTGCCGAGATGTGGCACACCTGCGTCATCAGCTCGTCGAAGGTCAGAACCGCCGTACCCACAGAGCGATTGACATAATGCTTGGCCGTTTTCACCGCCGCTTCCCAAAGTCCACCGAAATGGGGCGACCGTGGAGGGATGAACCGCAAGTCAATCGTCTCCGAAAGGCAAAAATTCTGAGCCTTGATGTTCGCTGCTGAGAAATAACCTTCGAAGTTCCAGAAGTACATTTTTGTCGCCGACCAAATTTGCACCGGCTTCCGCCGGGTGCATATGAACCTCTTGAGTCCGCACAGAAACGCATCTGACGAGAGATCCTTGATCAGCTCCAGGTGCACTGCCTTGGTTGCAAAGCATATAAATACACAGACGTAGCATTTAACCGCAGGCTTTTTGTGAGTATCCGACTTGTGAAAGAAGGGTAAACAGAAGTCTATACCAGCAACCTCAAAAGAGTGGGATCCCTCCAAGCGCTCCTTGGGAAGGACCGCCATTATGTGCTCTATCAGTCGCGGCTTAGTCCGAAAACATCTGATGTATCTGTTCACGGCCTTGGTAACCGTCTTCCTCCCCCCAATAGGCCAATATTGGGATCGAATTGCACCCAGAAGAGCTCGAGGTCCGTCATGAAGATTGGTTTCATGGTAATGCGAAATAATTGCCAGAGTCACCGGATGGGACCTTGGAATGATTTTCGGGTGGCGGCCATCAATGTCCAATGACGAATTCCGGAGCCGACCGCCTACTCAAAGAAGTCCAAATTGGTCCAAGAACGGCGAAAACGAGGATATGGGACTAGACGAGGAAACTCTTCCCAGCGACTGCATGTCCTCCCATAACTGCGCGCGCTGCACCAAATGCAGCATCATCTGAGTACCCTCTTGAATGTGTGCGACTGTGAGCCCAGGATGACGAATTACAAAATTTGTAAATGTATGCAAATGTATGCAAATGATATGGTCTTCAACGGAAATATGCGCGACTTCGAACAAAGCAAATGGGTAAAACTTTGATTATCTTTAGAAACCACATAAATGCAGGCGCCATAGGCATCAATGCTTGCATCACAAAAACCATGCACCTCAAGACCAGACTCTGCGCTAAACACGAACCGAGGGAAACTAACATGACTTATTATTTCAAAACTGCGACATATATCAAGCCATTTCGTGTTATAAGTTTCCGGGAGGCTTTCATCCCAGGACAGCTTTTCCTTGCAGAGCTGCATTATGCTGATAGCATCCCTTACCGTGCCGGAGCCGGAGATAAGATCATCCACGTAAAAATCGTGCCGAAGGATTTCTGATCCAATGGGAAACGCTGCCTGCTCATCGATTGATAACTGCTGAATAGCCCTTACGGACAAGAAGGAGGCTGGTTTAGTGCCGTAAGTAACTGTGTCGAGTTTGTATACTTGAAGGTCATCGATCGGGGAGTCCCTCCATACACATCGGTACATTTTACATATGTTTCCTGTAACGGCAACTGGGTGTGAGCGAAATCGAATTAGGAATTTTCGATTAGAAATAGCTTGGGCTGGATGACCGGGCCAGCAATTAACACATCGTTAAGCGAGTAACCAGTGGAAATGGCAGCTGATCCGTCAAAGACAACGCGAAGCTTGGTGGTAGAGCTATCCTCCTTCATGACGCAGTGATGTGGCAAAAAATATCGGCTTGAGCTATTCCTTCATGAACGCCGCATATTTAACCTTCAAGCCAGGATGCTTTGTAAGCTTCCTTTCCAGCGACAAGAATCTCCGCACAGCCTGAGGATAGGAATCTCCTAAAGAATCCAAATGGAGTTTTAGCGGCAAATGTACCGAGTAATCGCCAGCTGGCAATTCGTGGCTTGAACTATTGGGCCGGGACAATTTTCTACCTCCCAAAAGCGCTGCAGAAGCGAATCCAGACACCTCCCAGCCCAGACGAGGTTTTTGAAGCAGTGGCAGTCCTGGCAACAACTTTACCTGACCTACGCACAGCAGCTCATAGAACAGGCTAGCTCCTATTAACAGGTCAACACGCTGAGCATTATGATATTCCGGGTCGGCGAGCTGCACGTTTTCTGGAATCTTCCAGTCCCCAATGTCCACATTAAAGCTTGGCTGGCGATCCGTGATATTGGAAGCGGTAACTGCTGATATTCTTGTTGAGAAATTCAAAGTGACAGACCGCATCGCAATTACTACCGAGAATCCATCAGTCGCGAAATTGGAATCCGCGATTCCAGTGACGGAGCCAGACGACCTCGACCTCTTAAGTTGCAGTTGATTTGCAAACGGAGAGGTGACCATGTACAGTTGAGAGCCAGAATACAGAACAGTCCCGACTGATTCTGCACTAGAACGGTTGCAGCACAAGGTCCCTACCGAGATCCTAAGCAATTAGAGTAGAAGACGTCGAAAGCGGGGCGGAAGGCTAGCGTCGAACGATTTTTGACCACCTGAACGCCTGGCGTATAGGTTGCCATTGCGCAATCCACGGCCTCCAAAGTCCTACATCGCTGCTCCAGGAATGCACCCATCGATTCCCACGACGGAATAAGGTTGACAAAGACAGGATCGTCCATGCGCTCCTCCCACTTATGTAGCTTGGCTCGCCGCATCCAGCTTTTGCAGCAGCAGGTAATGTAGGTAGATAATAAAGAGAAGAAGGAATGAGCGCCGTACAGATAAATTCGTGCGAGAACAGCGGTTTGCACTATGGGCACCGCAACTGCTACTACTGACTACTTCGCCTTACAATATTAAGAGTATAAGATCAGTCTACTGCATAGTTTTGGCGGCTGCATGACCCAACCACCAATTTGTAACTCCATGCTGACCCAAGAACTCCCGTAGACCAGTATCATACAAGACCAATATCATGGCAGGGTGGGCACCTAACACCACCAATAACATCCTGGGGTGTGCACTGAGAGAAACTCCCTATTAATTCTTCTATCTTTCTGCATAACTACCACTAGTGACTACTGATTTAGGTTTGTTGCCGGTTCGCACGCATACACTTTTAATTCGTACAGATATTACTGAGCACCCATTTGCTGAAACCTTTTAATAACTCATCATCAGCTCATCGTTGTTCGTTACATATTGAGCTTAGCTTTGAAGGCGGAGCAAACTCAACTTCCTTAGCTACCCGATTGAGAAAAAAAAAACCATAGCACCAACCGAAAAGAATATTAAATCGATCGTCAATTTTCTGAATTCCACAAGGCAAACATGCTTTCATTAAAAACTATGCCATGGTGCAAAACTTTTAAGCGACAAAAAAGAAATAGGAAGAATGAATGAAATTTAAAAGTGACTGAGGATGGAATAACTTTGACCCATTTAAAACAGTTGCGGCTTGCAACAACCTGGGTTCACACAGATGCAAGCAAGTATGGCCATGGTGGCGTAATAAGGAAACGGAGGATAAGCAGTTACATTCCGTAGAGTTCATGAGTAGAAGGTCCAACGCCAGTAAAGAGCATACCGTTCTTATGAGCTCGAGGTTTTAGTGATTGTAAATGCTTTGAAGAAATGTTGAGTTTACCTTCTCGGTAAACAATTCACTGTGGTTACGGATTGTGATGACAATAAAGAAGAATTACCTAAAAATAATATTTTGTACAAGGACACAGGCTGTTATTTATTCCAGAATTTATGGAAAATAAAAGTATCAATATAGCAGATAAAAAAGCCACTTTGGTATGGAGAAAACTCGGGCTATACTCGAATAGACGTATACGAGTATATACCAGAGATCCAGAAGAAGCTAGAAAGAGTAGTCAAAGGATGCGTAGTTTGCTGGAAAGCATAAAGTATCTAAACTATCACATCGACCTTATTTTACGGTTACGAGAAAAACGATATAGCTGCATGAAATTAACAAAACTCCAGCTCCAACTACGAAGTCTAGTCTATTTCAAATTTTGACAGAATTGAATATTAGGAAAAAGGACGACGTGTTTCGGAAACTTTTTATCGATTTGGAAATAGAAAAATTAACGATAAACAAGACTCAAGAAATATAAAGAAAGTTCAAAAAGAACATGGAGATACTGAGTTTGATAAAAGAAAATTAGTTATTTAAATGATAATTCGAATGAAATTCGGCAAAAAAAAATTGTTGGTGCTTGAGCTCTAGCGCAAGGCAACAATTTCTACGAATTGTTTGTGGAAGTTATTACCCGGAATTCCAATGACCACGAGGTTATTTTATAATAATACGCATATTTCTTCAATTCCTTGATTCCTTTAGTTCATAAACCGGCGATCACGTTACAATTTTCTCGTCTTAAATATTCCTTTTCGACGTAACCTAAACGAAGAGTGCCTCTTGCGTAACCGAATGTCTGATACGTTAAATTCTAAATCTAACATGGTAAAAAATCGATTCCTCTGAAACATCCTCCCACCTTGATAGGATCGACTTTTAATTTCAACAGGAAGCGGTGGTATCTAATGGAACGGCCTGCGACACTTTTGTAGTCGTTGTCAGGTCAAAAACTTGAATTCTCCAGCGAGGTCCCATCCCCTCAGCTCTAATTGCCCGACTTCAATATTCAGCTGGGACTGCGAAATGTTTCCCTATGACCATAACTGAAGAGTGCATAACTGCTCTTTCAGAGAACTAAACTGTTGTCACCGGTCAATATAACGTACATTTATATGATCGGAAGACTGGGGGCAATCATTTTTCGTCATTTGGGTCGTCTGACATCACTGCTTGAAGGACTTGAAATTCAATATCGCCTTGCGAATTCGTAGCAAACACATAGCTAACGAGAGAGAACACTAAAGTCGTTTTTCCCAATTTTAAATTTTATAAACAAACAAAATGAAATCATCAGTGACTTGCGTTTTTCAGTATTGTCGTAATTATTGAGGTTGACATTTATTACGCTGAAGGGCTCAAATCCAAAGACTACAAATTTTTTGTCGCAAAATGCACTAAACATATTAATGTATTTCCCCGAGTCAAACAGGGAACCCTACAGAACAGACCAAGTATCAGGAGACCTACATCATTAAAAGAATATCCAATCAAGCAAAAAACAAATTTTTTTTTAAGATATTGGGAACGCCAAAGTCAAGTTCCACGAATATCAAATACGCGTTACTTACGTAGTGGGAGCGGGAGGAGATTTTTGGAAATTTGTTGGCATATTGAAAGAAATAAAAAAAGTAAACCAATTTGTTTTGCAAGTAAAATGAAAAATTTTAAAGATATTTTAAAAGTGTGGGCGTAACAGTTTTTGGCGGTTTGCGACGTTCTGAAACAAACTTGCGCTGGGCTCAGTTCTCTAGAATCTTCAGCATAGTCTGAACCTTCTAGCTTTTTATAGTTCCCAGATCTCGACGTTCATACGGACAAAGAGACCGAGAAACAGTCAGACGTGGCCAAGTGGGCTAGTGATCCTGATAAAAAAAATTAATTCACTTGACTTAATCGCACTTTTTTGTATGTACTTTTTGATGAATATAGTATACCCTTTGTAACGGATACAAAAATCTTGTTCCCTTGTTTTGAGGCTTCATGTTTAAGGAAGTGTTCTTATTCGGTACACACCACGTTTTTTTTTTTTTTAATATAATTACTGCTTAAGCGTGCCAAAGCAAACTTCCTTTCCTGCTTTATTTCATTCTGTTTGCATAACCACAAATATAAGAAATGTTTTGTTTTTATTTATTTCATTATTATACCCGTTACTCGTAGAGTAAAAGGGTATACTAGATTCGTTGAAAAGTATGTAACAGGAAGAAGGAAGCGTTTCCGACCATATAAAGTATATATATTCTTGATCAGGATCAGTACCCGAATCGATTTGGCCATGTCCGTCTGTCCGTCCGTCTGTCCGTCCGTCCGTCCGTCTGTCCGTCCGTCTGTCCGTCCGTATGAACGTCGAGATCTCAGGAACTACAAAAGCTAGAAAGTTGAGATTAAGCATACAGACTCCAGGGGCATAGACGCAGCGTAAGTTTGTCGATTCATGTTGCCACGCCCACTCTAACGCCCACAAACCGCCCAAAACTGCCACGTCCACACTTTTGAAAAATGTTTCGATATTTTTTCATTTTTGTATTAGTCTTGTAAATTTCTATCGATTTGCCAAAAAACTTTTTGCCACGCCCACTCTAACGCCCACAAAACCGTCAAGACTCTCCTTCGCACTTCGAATAGCTGAGTAACGGGTATCAGATAGTCGGGGAACTCGACTATAGCGTTCTCTCTTGTTTTTCGTCCCAATTTCTATCAATATGCCAACAAAAATAATTGGCCACGTCCACTCAACAATAAATGTAACCGCTACTAGGTTGCGATAGTGAGTAATTTCGTAAAGAGTATTTTTTAATTTATTTTTTGCCTGTCTCCATTTCCCTTCCACTCCCACTAGCTGAGTAACAGAATGACGAGAAATACGAGTATAACGTTCTGTCTTGTATTTGAATTGCAATTTTTGTTCAAAAATACTATTTTATAATACGTTCCAAGATCTAATGCAATGTACGGTTTATAAAAATAAAGAATTTTGATGAATATTGTATATCTAAAAATAAATCTGTGAGTATTTTTCTGGCTTGTGGATAAAATTATCTTTGAGTTACATGACATACGGAATATTTATGATTGCTTTTTTATTTGGCTTTAAGTTTTGTTTTTGTTTTAACAAAAATAGTTGCAGGGCTCTCATCGTGTTAAGTCTAAATGTTCTTCAATGTTGAGATGCATCCACACAATTCACACAGCCCACATGTGTTTTAATCGCGTCAATACAAAGTTTATTCCTCGTCTTCAATTGTTTATTTAGCTTTATATCAACAAAGTGTTATTTTTTCATTCTTAATTCTTCATTCAGTTTTAAGCCAAATAAGCTGAGAAAATGAGCGTAAGTTAAACGCCAAAAAATGTATTGCAAGTAAACGTTACGAAGTTATTTTACATTAAAATCTCATTAATTTTCAAACTTTTTTTAAAGATTGTTATTCGGAGTAATAATATGAGTGATACCAAGAGTTTTAATCTTTTCAGATGATATTTAAACTGACAACGATTTTAAGCGTGACATATTTGATGAGCTCAAAAAATATATTAAAAGATAGAACGTTTTAAATAGGGAGTTAAGGTTTAACACCCAGGTTCCAACAATGGTTACGAGATAACTTTTGTCTTAAGTAAAATAATATGCCCATATATTATACATATATGTGAAACGGCTTCGTGTCATCCAGATTGTCGAGCCCATCAGATCATGTCCATCTTTCTGTTCATCTACTGTATGAATATAGAAATCCTAGTTTAGTTTAAAATTAGCCTTGCAGATTCTTTCGGTTCAGACGCAGCATTTGCGTGAAGGCCACGGCTACAATTTTAAAAATGTTTACAATTTTATTATTATTATTTTTGCAAATTTCTATTGATTTGAGAACAACTTTTCGGCCACTCCCACTCTAAAGCCCACAAACACGGAGAAAGTACCACGCCCTAACAGAAGTGATTTGTTTTTTTTTTTTCATATTATTATTTGGACATTTTTTTTTAAGATACTACCCAATTTTGCGTCTCTAGATCCATCGTTTCGTGGACTATGATAGACAAATTTAAAAGTCTTTTAAATTGGTCTTTTAAATTAATTGGTAATGGCTTCAGAAGTCCTTTCTAATCATGCTATAAGGGAGGGAGTCCTATTACATTTACGCAATCGGTGATTTTGCCCAGTTTTCGTGTAGTTTAGGGAATATACATGAACGTCGTATACTTCTATTCTAGACATATTCTTAAATGGGGATGGGGTTTTCCTCTAACAATCAATCGACTGGGATGAGGGCAGTTATTTTATAGTCAAGGCAATAAGTATCCGATACGTTCTAGAAGTAAACAAGAGTTCCCCGACTATCTGATACCCGTTACTCAGCTAGTGGAAGTGCGAAGGCGAGTCTTCAACACTGACAGTTTTTTTCGGTTTGCGGGCGTTAGAGTGGGCGTGGCAAAAAGTTTTTTGGCAAAACGATAGAAATTTACAAGTCTAATACAAAAATGAAAAAATATCAAAACATTTTTCAAAAGTGTGGGCGTGGCAGTTTTGGGCGGTTTGTGGGCGTTAGAGTGGGCGTGGCAAAAAGTTTTTTGGCAAATCGATAGAAATTTACAAGACTAATACAAAAATGAAAAAATATCAAAACATTTTTCAAAAGTGTGGGCGTGGCAGTTTTATGCGGTTTGTGGGCGTGGCAACATGAATCAACAAACTTGCGCTGCGTCTATGTCTCTGGAGTCCGTATGTTTAATCTCAACTTTCTAGCCCACAAAACCGTCAAGACTCTCCTTCGCACTTCGAATAGCTGAGTAACGGGTATCAGATAGTCGGGGAACTCGACTATAGCGTTCTCTCTTGTTTTTCGTCCCAATTTCTATCAATATGCATCCCCTATTAGTTCACCAAATACCTCAGAACTGCATTCTGTTAATATAATATGGATCCGATTGGTTCAAAAGTGCAACAGTTCAAATCGGTTCAACCCGTTACTGCGGTATATTTGCACAACAATCTTAAAAAAATATATAATAAAAACTAAATAATTTAAACAAATATATAAGAATAAATATACTAAACTTAACAAACAAACAAAATGAAATCATCAGTGATTTGCGATTTGCAAGATAGTCGAAATTATTGAGTTTGGCACAAATCCTAAGATTACCGCAAAATGCACTCAATATTTAAGTGTAATTTCACGAGTCAAACAGGGTACCCCACAGAACAAATCAAGTCATCAGGAGACCTACTTAAGACATAATTAAGGAAATGTCCAATCACCCAAAAATACATGAA
Organism: Drosophila teissieri; assembly: GCF_016746235.2. Classification (NCBI taxonomy): domain Eukaryota; kingdom Metazoa; phylum Arthropoda; class Insecta; order Diptera; family Drosophilidae; genus Drosophila; species Drosophila teissieri. The sequence goes on along the minus strand of NC_053029.1, from coordinate 24,233,160 downwards.
CTGGCTTATATGCGGTGAAAAGTATAAGTCGTTCAGGGAACGTAAACATATGTTGACAGATATTCAACAAACTATATTATAGAAAAGTTAGACTGTCTGTCCTGACTGTCCGCCCGTTGCTATACCAACTATCCCTTAATTTTCAAAGCTTTCCGCATTAATCTCACCCGAAAGTCTTCTTTCCAATTATATAAATGTCATATTCCTATGGAAATTAGTTCTAACGAATCAAAAACTTGCAGATTACTTTTGAAAACGGGTCCAAATAGTGTCCGGATCGGCCACGATATTATATCGACAAATAAAACGAAAAAAACAGAATGCTTTGATATCGTTCTCAAAGCGGCGGAGGAAAGCTCTGTCTTAGACAAAATAGACTTCCTTCACCTGGTAGACAACCAAAAGATGATTTTGTTGAGACTATCGCCATCTTAAATATTTAAAAAGAAGTATTATATACCAGGGTTCCATCAGAAGGTAGAACGAGTAGTCAAAGGATGCGTAGTTCGCTTGATCAACGACCCCAAGCGTGGAAAAAATGAAGATTTACTCGTTTACATTGAGAGAGTTCATATCAACCACTTTGAACCACTCACGGATACAATATAGCCACAATTTGGCTGTTGTGGATGGATTTTCCATATTCATTTGGCTTTATTCTACAAAGTCAACGGGAAGCGAGGGAGTAGTGAAAAAGTTCGGAAAACAAGCATCACTTCTTGGAAAGCATCGTTAGTTATAGGGGTACCGCTTTTACATCAGGAATTTTCAAGCAGTTCTGTAGTCGCGGGGGAATTCATCATCTGCATATCACCACAGGCGTTCCAACAGGCAAGGTGTACCTTATCAACAAAATTGTCAAACCAATGCTTAGCAAAATATGCCAAGACAAGCCACTTAATTTACAACAGTCGCCTTCAAATTACCAAACATAGTCCGTACCAAATTTTGACATAATTAAATTTTAGGAAAAAGACGACGAATTTTAAAAATTTTTTGACGTTTCTTCTAAAGGTTGTATGTCAGGAATTTCTAGAGCCCCGAGAAATAATTACAAAAATGCATTACTGGCCACAAATTACAGACACAAAAAACAGATACCATGACCAAAACACCAGAAACAGCATTTGATCTAGTTCTAATAGACACAATTGATACACTTCCTATATCAGAATATGGAAATGAGTATGCACTAACTATCATTTGCGATTTAAAGAGTAATTTCACTTTCTAAAGGTATTTTTGAAGATTTCATACTTAAGCTTGGCAACATGTATTTGGAACTTGCATGCTTAATTTAAGCTTTCTAGCTTTTATTTATCTTTAGATCGAGGATGATTATAAAAACAAGAGAAAACCCTATAGTCGAGTTTCTCGACTAGAAAATACCCGTTACTCAGGTTTTTTTTTGTTTTACATATCCAAAAAAATTATAAAAACAAAATAAAAAAGAAAAAACAAATTTAAAATTGCGGTGTATACGGTTTGTGGGCGTTAGAGTGGGCGGATCCAAAATGTCGTTAGAAATTTAAAAGTCAAATGAAGAAAAAGATAGATTGGACGTGGCAGTTTTAGGCGGTTTTTCATGTACAGCCCTCGGATCGAAATAATCCCAGACTAGGTTAACAAGGTGAACGCAAAAGGAACCATCGTGTAGAAGACCTACAGAAATCCGGTTTTTATTATTATTTATTATTATGAAAACATTAAACAGTATTCAAATTAATTTTAAAATTCTTTAAAGTGTGAGATATTCTTGTTCCAGCTAAGTGAAGACCGACCCTTTTTTAATTAACGCCAATATAATTCAAGAGACAGCTAAGCTTGTGGGGCAGTGAGGACTGATTACTGAAAAACGGTACAAAATATATTTTGTTTCCATTGGTAGTATTTTTGGACTATTTTTGCTTGCTTTTGTTATGTTGGAAAGGCTTACCAAGATCCCGTGAATAAAATATGGCGAGCAAATGGTGCCTGAAGGCTTGGGGCCTTCTATGGTACACGCACATATCGAATTAGCACATTGTAGCACTCTGTTGCAACGTAAACAGCCAGACCCAATGTGTAATAAGACACCCCACTTGAAGGCCACAAAATATAATTGCATAGTCAAATGCTGACCAAAACATTGTGCGTGCCTATAGCCCTCACCCGCCCTTAAGCGATGTCCAACAGCGATACTTATAAAAATATATATAAGAAATATATAAGAGCGCCGGTCCACGTCCCCGGCAGCGACATATTTCCTATAAGAAAGTTGATTACATTGAATAAATGGATTCAAAACGACACTGTGTTAATATCACTGCATAGCACGTAACTATCGGTACCCTACAATACCCTTTTACAAAACGTGTAACGGGTATAAACATAAGAACTCATTCTTTAATCACTTTGACAGAAAGATAGAAAGAAATTTACCATGCGCGCAGGATGTGAAGTTGGTCAAAATGAAAAGAAAAGATTAATTTCCGCCATTATCTTAGCGAGAAGGTTATCGGTGCTGACGAAACGAAAAAAGGAAACAAGATGAGTAGGTTCTAACGGCGAACAGTGTCGAATAGCAAGAGAATCCTTACGTATACATAAATTTTTCTGATTGGCTGTGCGAATGCAACAGAAAACAAGACAAGTGAACAACTACGATGCATAACATTCATTTCACTTCATTTGCTTACATTTACAGATTACGATGCACATATTACTAACACAAAAAATATCTGACCCAAGGATTCCGAGATATAGTCCCACAAAGTTGAGAAAAATTTATTCCTTATTTTTCTCCCCCACTCTCTCCTTCACCTGGAAAACTTGCCCTCACTTCACAGCTTCAAGAAACGCTTGCCTCTGACTTACATTGCCCGGCATTGCCTGAAACGACTGCTGCGATTCTTGCACAGGATCTTCGTAAAGATGTTGTGCCCCTAGCTACTGCCACCGTACCAGTAAAAAGCCGTTCAGGAACCTTTGTTCCTTGCCGTGCCCAATTTGGGTTCTCAACTGCACTTTTAACATTCCTTTTTGAAAATCAGCTTCAACTTAAGAAGACGCTTGTGTTACCGGATAGGCAATTCTAGTTTTGAAACAGATGGTTCGTCTAAATACTCGAACGACATCACTGCTGTTATTGACTCCAATATTACCGATAGTAAGCCCTGCCTTAACATTGACATTTGCACCTGGATCATACCCCAAAATCATAGTTCAATGCATATATTTGCTTATATGGCGCCAGTCTCTTCTAAGATATTATATGTTGTGCGTCGGTCAAGTCAAGCTTCTGCCGGGATTGCCCCTAATTCAAAATATCCGCATAGGCTGGACTGTATCTGGAGGTTGCACTCGCTCAGATGTCTCGGACCCCATAACTGATTGGCCACCTATGACAGTAACAGAGAAGCCAGTACTGAAATTTTTTCGAAGAGTCTTGCTTGGAAAATCTTCGTACACTAAAGGATTAATCTAGTCGAGCTCACTTTCCTCGCTATTACCTTTCGTTGACCAAGATGGACTTCTTCGAGCAGATAATAAGCTGGAAAAGTCTTCGCTGTATTTTAATGACCGTAACCAAATCTTCGTACCGAAGAATAGTACTACAACAGTATAGACAAGGCGAACACCTTAAGGATTATGATGAAACCGACGCTTCCAAAAGGGTGAGTAAGTCGGGACTTGGTCGATATGGTCGAAAACGATTACTTCTACCTGTGACATACTTTTCAACGTACATAGAATCTAATCTACAAGTAACGTGTTTAGATACATACACCTCAAAATATTGTCTCTTGTTTTAAATTCAATGGTTCTCTGATGCCTTGTGAGACTTTGTGTAGCTTTTCCTCGTAATGCGCGGTTGCAATGTATCAATAAATTGTTCATTGCATTGGTTTAAAAAAATTTTCAGTAAAGCGATGAGGTTCCACATGACTTGTTAAATGTTTTCAGTACTCCGCTCCGCGCTCCTGCTATACTGACACTGACACCAAGGTGCTAGTTTGGGTACTCTGGATAGGAAAACTTTTGAATAAAATTTTGAATTAAATTAAATATTTTGCGTGTTTTTGGGAAGTGAAATGTATTTTATTAATGATGTTAAAGAGTGGGTGCGTTCCTTTATATTTAATATTAGTCAGACATTTTTGTATCCTATTATTTTTTTGTATTTGCCCGCTTTAAACCGCAAAAAGCTGTCACGCCAAGAATTTTGAAGAAGAATTAAATTGTTAATAGAAATAACTTTCTATCGATAGGCAACACAAATTTTGTCAATTTCGGCAAGGGACTTTTCTTTCTTCAATCTCCCTCGCACTCCCACTATATACATATGTAACGGGTATCTTTGATAAGCCTTCTTATTAAATATTTTTGCGTAAACAAATAGCATATTCCAACAATTTTGGTTTCGGTTTAGTTCGGCAGCGATGCGCGCATGCAGAGGTTACGAAAGCGAAAATTGAATTAATTGCAGAGCGATCAGCAAACCGTAGGCGCGAGAGTACAAGAGACAGAGGGGAGAGTTTTGATGCTCTCGTAGCTAATCTGCATAAGAAACGCTGACTTTTATCTAAACTGCTGACAAACTAAAGACGTCAATTTAGGAGATGCTGGCGGCTGCGAGCCTTGACATACTCCCCCCGTTGCACAGTGGCGCCTTAGATACTTTTGGGTTACAAAAATCATAACTTAAACCAGTTGAGATGTTTTCACAATGAAAGGTAATTGTAGAACCTTTCGATTAAGTGGTCATACAATATGGTGTGATAAAGAGTAGATTTTATTCTTGAAAATTAATGTTTTTAGAGGCAGTTTTCTCAATTTGTGTCCAATTTCGACCAATACTTTTCATTTGTTTTCTCAGAAAATGGTAATATGGTCATATTTAATGTTTAAAAAACAAACAATAAATAAATTTTAAATATTTTTTAATTTTTTCTTTAGTTTTTTTTTTTTTTCTATTTTTACCTTCTTTGTACTTTTTGTTCATTATAATCATGCAATTTTACCTCATTTAATTTTTTTTGAAGAATAATTAGTCATTATACTTTCATTTAAAATCATTACAAAGTCAGGGATTGCCGCCAATACAGGAAAAAATGTATGTCCGCCATACAATTTTGTACTGCGGAGCGACTGCGCTTGTAGCAGAATTTGCACTAAGCCGCGCGTTTTATACGCTGAGTTGAAAGTATCTTTTGCCTGGAAAATTCGTAGTGGGACGTCGCAAAATGGCGCAGAAGATACAGATACTATACAAAAATCAAATTTTTGATGACAACGGATCGTTGCATGGGATATCGCATTCGACAGGTAATAGTTCAAAGGGGTTGAATCCAAAAAATGATAGGTTCAGTATTTTAGAAGTTAAACGTGTTTAAAGTTGAACCTTTGTGGGTTGCAAAAGAAGCAGGTGTTTTTTTTTATAGAAAATACGGACTTTGCGGTCGATTTTTAGGTAAAATATGTACCCGACCGGCTTGGTTATGGTCTCTATGGAAAGGGTCATCAAATCTCTGTAGAACCAAGGTAGAATAAATGTATAATATTCTTTGCACGTGCAGGCATACCTGTTTTACCGAAGTACTAATTTTCACATATTTTTGAACTTTGATGGAGAAAATAAATCGATTCCCTACCATTCCCTGGGTTTGGAGTATGAGGTGTTGTTCTTAAATATATTCTTTATCATAATCAAAAGAGATCCGGTTCCCCGACGCGTCGCGCAATAAATGTCTCTACTAACGGATAAAGTTAATCCGGCAGATCTACGCGAACATGTGTTCGTGTACCATATTGTCTTGCTGGTCTGTTCACCTATTTTAAAGAGCACCTTTTGATGTTCGGCCAGGTTAATGATTGCTAACAACGCGCTAAACTTACAATAAATGTAGACAAAAGTATGTTTTGCTATAGTCAGGCCAAATATCTGGTATATGTTGTAGAAGGTGGATGCATGGTCGACGCGTGACGGGAATTTCATCCAAAAAACTGCCCAGACTGCAGCTCCTTTTCACAACCGTCTAAAGATAGATCGAAAAAAAAGAAATTTGAATTATCGGAAGAGGCAGTTCAGGCATTTGAAATGTCAAAATATATCATGACAACAGCACCAGTGTTGGTCAACTCTTATTTCAAAAGAACGTTTTATATTTAATACGATGCATCGACCACTGGACTGGGACGAGTCTTGTTTCAGACTGATGTCTCAGGCAGTGAACACCCAATCGCATGCATGTCCGCTAAACTAAAGAAGGCACATCATAACTGACCTGGTATGCTATGCCGTTATTCCCAGCATCAACAAATTCTGTGCTTATATGAACGGAATGCTCTGTTCGGGAGGTTTGCTCCATGGAGCCTCAAATTACAGGTATTCGTCTTCACAATTGAGTACCGCTGGGGCTCACTGAATGTGGTCCCGAATCAATATGAATGAAGTACAAAACACTGAGCTGAAGAGCCAAACATTCACATCGACCTGAACTCCACTTTCATTTATCTACTTGCTTCAGACCGTTGACCGTTAAACATATCGAAAACGAATGGTGTTTTGCACTAATGACGATATGAACGACGAAATAGATAGTTAACGAGTGAGAAGTATGTAACGTCAGCAAAACCATCAACAAGAATTACCGCCCAACTATGGTAGAAAAGCTAGTAACGGAACAACCCGCCCATAGACATTATGGGACCGTACGCACGTACGAAGGCTGGAAATTTAGTTACCGTTTGAAGTGACCTACAATAGTCGATCAGAATGCAATGTTTGGGGTAAGGATGATCATCCACGGCTTTGCCCGGTTTTACGAAAACTAGGCGGCAATTAGCAGACCTAGACTTAGGCCTACCGGTAAAAATGAAACAAATGGGAATACATGGACAAAACGTTATATGAGGTGGGCAATACCAGCGGCGTGTCGGGGTGTAGAAAACATGTAATAGATGCTATAAACACACATTGTTTAATGGTCTTGTCATTGACAGCTTAAAATCCAGCCGTAATTTGAGCTGAGAAATTGATTTACCCGCATGGCCAGCTATAGCAAACCACAATAATAAGCCAAGAATCTGTAGGAGCGGGTACAACTGGCTGGTTGCGTTAAACTCATAGCATTAAAGAAAATGCAATTTTGACAATCCAGTCGAACGTCCAAAATCTTTCACAAGGAAATTCTACTTTAGTAATTGTCAAAGTTCATTCAGTCCGGTACTGACTTCCCAAATAGTGGAAATTGTGAAATATTTCTCCTAGGTGGGAAGGCTTGGCTCATATAGCCAATTACAGGAGTAGACAAAAAATCTCTAGTCCAGTATAAAAGACCATAAGTCTCTAAAAGCAGTGGGACCAAAGGTTTTGTGTCCAGAGGAGACTTTAGACTACAAGTGCCGGAGGGACTAAGTCTTTCGTAGAGACAAAAGATTTTAGATCCAGAGAAAATCCGACAACAAGACCACAAAAACGAGATCTTAGGCGACCAGCACATTCTTAGCTTCATTACCATAGCATTTCTAGCGAAACTGAAACTGGATAAGTCACAAAAGAGCAGTACAGTGGCGTCGTGACCATCATCATCCGTTAGAGAAGATCGTGTCCAGCATCCCGCATCCGCAATAAATAAATAAATATAAGGTTTAATGATTATGAGGAAATATTGATAATTTATAAATCTTGGTAAGCCCCTACCTATCCAACATAACGAGACTAAATATTAAATGCACCTGAAAAATAATTAGTTTTATTACCGTTCGTCAGTCTTAACTGACTCGACATAATCATCGTTTTTGGCCGATTATTGGCTTCTGCTGGGTCCAGAAGCCTTTAATTCTTCTGAATCCTGCTAAAGACTTCTTTAGCCGACTATAGCTTTTTGTGTGCTCCCGTGATTTCTTCCCATTTGGAAGTAATATTTCGCCATATCCCTTTGTGGAGTTAGTGATCTTTTGACGAACTTTGCTTATTACCGGAATAGAATTACTAATTATACTGGCAATTTGGCATTCGTTAATTGCGGAATTAGCATATTCTTTGTTGCTAGTTTTGTAAGATAATATACAGTCGGCGATCAATTGTTATCAAAAATGGCGCGGACCGGATGTGAAAAATATAATATATACCTAAGCATTTATGAAATACAGTCTAAATTTGGATGAATGTAACTTTTTAATACCATCTTTCAAAGAAAAGAACAGCTTCCTTAAGGAAAATTCAGTAGAAAGGGATTTTTGTATCATCCCTCTATTCTGCATGGCGTTCGTCTCCATATCTACTAGTCTTATATAAACGTTGATATTGGTATAGATATGCAGGTCACTTTATGCACATCAAGCCACACATAAGAGCATAAAATTTAACCTGGGTGTTGATCGATAAATTAAATAACATTTTATTTTAGTATTATGCGTAAGCTGTATTTTTCTAAATAAACACGTTTCTTTTCATAGGATGAATTGACTAAGGAGCAAACAGCATGTAAGTGTATAATACATTTTACTTATTTCTTTAACCAAAAATCATTTCTTAATAGTACTACGTAATGCATTTAATGCTTTTGACCCAGAAAAAAATGGATATATCAACACAGCCATGGTGGGTACGATACTTAGCATGTTGGGACATCAACTTGATGATGCAACTCTTGCTGACATCATCGCTGAAGTCGATGAGGATGGTTCAGGTCAAATTGAATTTGAAGAATTTACCACACTGGCCGCCCGCTTTCTTGTTGAAGAGGACGCCGAAGCCATGATGGCTGAATTGAAGGAAGCTTTTCGCCTTTACGACAAAGAAGGAAATGGATATATAACAACTGGTGTTCTTCGTGAAATTCTGCGCGAACTAGATGATAAATTGACAAATGACGATCTGGACATGATGATTGAGGAAATTGATTCCGATGGATCGGGAACTGTTGATTTTGATGGTATATAAATCTGAATTATGAACGATTTATTTTTTTATGACATTTTTTGTTTTGTAGAATTTATGGAAGTAATGACTGGTGGCGATGATTAAAGGCGTATTAAAAGAGTACATCGAAATAAGTATTTCAGCTTAAACAAAATTTTCTATGCAATCAAAATTGTAAAACATAAGAAAACATTACATTATTATTTTTAAAAAGTAAATTGATCGTATGAAATCGTAAAATATGTTTTTTTTTTCGCATTTTTGTGAAACACATTTTGAAATAACAGTGTAGGCATATTAATGCCTCCGTCCTGATGCAGACTTGGGCCAAGGGGAGAGGCATACTGTAGTGACCAACTCAAACTTTACACTGCAACAACTCTTCAAGACACCCTCGCCCAAAATTATAGCAGCTTTTGATAACCCAAAAAGTGAGAGAATTGTTTTAGACCAAACAGAACAGAATATGATCGTACGATTGTACAGCTAGGGAATGGAAAGCCTATAGCAGTGGCCACCGGCATGCAGCTTCCCAGAGCTTAATTCATTATCAGATAAAACCTCTTGGCGAACGCTCATAATTTTTGTAGCTGCCCAATAAAACATCATATACACGTGGAGATATAATTTTATTATATATATCCAATACAATAAAAACGAGAGTGGGATATTCAAATAAATTTCCGTGTGTGATTTGTGTGAAAGTGGAAAAGGTAAAAAGTGCGATAGAGTGAGTTCCCATTTCTAACCCCAGTTTTCATAGGGATTCGACCCCAAGGCGTAAGGAAGGCCAAGGCCTATATAAGGGCATTTGGTTGCTCTACAGCCGACTTCCCCCCCGTCTCGTCGACCACCGCATCAGCTCATTGTTTAAACCCAGTTCGCTTCAAGAAGAGGCCAAAGGTCGACATAACCTTCAGCCAAAAAGTTACGCAACCGGCCACCTGCCGAATGGTAACTGGCCAATATATTGGAAGGCTAGAGCTCATCCAGATTATTCCAGCTGTGCAGAAGTTTAGACGGGCGGATCGGATTTAATTATATTTGGACATCATCAACGTTACGCAGTGAGGATCACCTCATATGACCAGCGGAGGTCTAACTTAGTGATTCCGTCTTATCGCAGCGCAGCGTAGCTGTCAGCGGTCTTATCGCTGCAGCGCTGCAGTTGCATTTCGGTGTTTTGTTTTGATTCTTGATTTTCTTTTGTATTGCAATTAATAATGAATTAAATACTCGCAGATTGACGGAACTTTTGGCATTTGATTAGGAATTTAAATTAGCACCTTTAAAATTTGACCTACAGCTCGACAATGTCAACGTGAACTTGGGCCCAACTTTACGCACATCATGGAGTGGATATTTAAGGTCGTGAGTACTAAAACACAACAATGATAAAAACCAATTTTATGAATTACCTATATTAAAATTCTACAAAATGCCACTCGAACGTCTAATTAAAATAAAATCTGCATTTGGCTAAAAATTGTATGAAATATATACTAATTTTATATTTAATTACTTATATCTATTTACCTATACTTTACTTTATATACTTTATTTTACTCACTAAATATAAACGAAAATGAAGAGTTAGAGAATGTCTAGGATAATTATACGTAGGTTAAAATTTGTTAGTTTGTAAAAGAGATTTAATGGAACAACTTACTGAAATGAATCTATATAAATAGAGTTATAATTGAGATATATTGAACAAGAATGAATTGTGAATAAATAGATTTAATGGTTTGTCGAGTACTTATGTCGAACACTTTCTTAAATATGCGGTAGAGTTGATTTGAACTTGGGCCAAGGGACAATGTAAATATTTTAAGTAGCATTGTCATGGTGGGGAGGGTAAAGACTTAGGGAATTATTAACATCCAAATTCCCAATACTTATCAGAATCTGTAGCTTATCTTCACACGTGTCGGCGTGCATCCGTAGTATCAATATAGAGCCATTTCTTTTATTAGTCCAGTTTTGAATATTGTTTGAATAAGACGCACTTATAAAATGTAGTAGCGTTTCGTGCTATCCTAAGCTAAAAGAACCCCGACCTACGGCGAGCTAGACCCGAGCATAGCAAGAGTGCGCATCCCTAGCGAAGGAAGTACAAGGTCCCCTTTATTAGTAATTGCCACCCACTATTAAAAGACCAGCTAGTTAAAATCTGTCGTACTACGTACACTACAATACGATATTCAAGCACGAATTTGCTGCGTAAGCTATCATAGGATCTTGGTAAGCCTCTCACCTATCCAGCGGATGTCACGACAAATTTATGTCATCTTAGGCTCTAAAGATAGATGACTAGGGCTTTTTGTGTATTTCCGTTATTGGTTAAATTGGCTAACTGTTTCCTTCGGGAAGTAATATTTTGCAATGTCCCCTGTAGGGTCTTGCAACTGCTGGAAATTCCTAAATTTGTTATTTGTAAACATGCCAACTTTGGAGACAGATTTCAACAGCATTAGCTGTGTGAACATCTAAGCTCTTCCCTCTCGCGCTCTCCCTCTTTGTTTATTACTCTCCCGCCTACACCTTTGGCTTTGCGTTCTAATGTTCGCTCTGCAATTAAGTCGATCTGCATTCAATTCTCTCGTTCGTATGCCAAGCATGCACACCGCTTCCAAATTTCTGGAAAAAATTAAATTAAAACGCTTGAATTCGGTACCATAAAAATCGTCTTTCATTTTGCGGAAAAGGCATCTTAAGTCAACATTTTGGTGACCCCGACGTGATCTATGCATAAACAATATATAATGCAAATTATACAAAACTTTTTAAAGCTTCAATTTCAATTCGCTGTTACTGCCGACGTGATCAATGCATAAATAATATATAGTGCAATCATACAAAGCTGTTTAAAGCATAAACTTTAATTCGCTGTTACTGCTGCTGAGTGATTTGTGCAAAAACAATATTTATCTACTATGAACGAAAATTAAAGGCATTGAACATTAAAGCCAAATAAGGGAATCTGCCGCTAATCCTCCTTTGCGCTCATCTTCCCGCTTGAACATAGAGTGGAACGGTAAGCAGATTCTTTATCGCGTTCTTCGTTAACTTCGTTTGTCGATTCCGTTTTTCATGTGAGGTTGGAGCTGATCGATGAACTGAAACCAACATTTCGGAAAATTTGGAACGAGCTTGAAGAGATTGATTTGGATGAAATTGAAAGCGATTTGAGAAATTTGATGATGTTCTTGTAACGCTTAATTTCTCAGGGAGTTTTTTAAGTGCGCCTCACAAATCCACTCAACCTTTGCTGACGGCTTTTCCCCGCGCGATTGTGGCCATCAGCAGCGTCCACTCCGGTATAGGGCACCATCGCTGCCCGTCTTGAGCTTCCAAAATTCGCTGGAGGCTATGCTAACTGGCCGGACTTTTATTCTATGTTTGAGAAGCTACAGCATCTATGATCCCGTCTGAGTGACACGGCTTTAGAAACTTGATTGGAAATTTCAAAGGGGAACTATAATTCAGTTACTAATGGAAATCATTGGCATCGTTCCGGAGCAGCCGGTGCAGGACGCTGAAAACCATTGAGTTCGCCATGGCAAGCTATGCGCCAGGCAATCAGGTGGGAAGCAACAGAGCATCTGATTTGCGTATGTCAGCGCTTTTTGCTTCAAGTCTCAGCCCTTCGACCTGTGCGTCTTGCAATGATTCTGGACCCTCAATATATTGTTGCCAGAGCTTCAAAAACCTGACCCCAGCTAATCGATTCAGAGAAGCAAAAAAGCTCGCACTTTGCATAAATTGCTTAAAGACTGGGCTTTAACTAAGGCAGGGCAATTCCAGCAATTGCCGTGCATGCGGATCGAAGCACCACTCCCTGCTTCATCTGGGAATCTTGACCTCGGCTTCACCACATGAAAGATCACAGCCTAGACAAACGCTTGCTTTTGACTCACATCATGTCGTAGAACTGTAGTAGCCAAGAGGAAAGTGTTCACCAGAATATGAAGATTATCTAGCGTATAGTCGGGTCGGTATTCTTGCACTTCTTGCTATGCTCGGTACAAAGCTCGTGGGATATGGCGTGGGTCTTCCTCACCTCCTATATGATACACTTCTCTACTACAAAAAATTAGGTTTAAGTGCACTTACTGTATTTTAAATGATTGGTCAAAAGGTTGAAGGGTTCAGACATTCGGACGGATCCTAAAGAGATATTTATAAGAGAGACACACAAGCGTTGTGGGTGGCGATGATGTTATTTGCCCCCACATCTTTACCCTTCCCTACCGTGGTAACTTATGAGATTTTTTTGGTTACCCCTTTGCAAAGCCTTCGCCGCTATTTTACACAATTTCGAAGTCATTCGACAGTCGCTTCACCGTACTAACACAAGAACGATAACAACAAATTAGTTCTTCATTTTCATTTCATTATTATTCCAAGTCATTTCATTTCAGTGAGTTTCGTATACATTCTTTTTAAGCTAAGATTATACTTTTACTTTTACTGTTTTTCTTTATACGCTATATGACAGAAATATCGAAACCAGAATTAGGATTGAATCTTACAAACAGATCCTCCGCTGCCGATTCGCTGGGCCCATCGAAGATGCAGGTGCTGTTGCTATTAGTTGAAAATTGTAGAAATGTTATTTAACAGGGATGGCACTCGTCGCTCTTGTTAATTTATACGCTATATGACAGAAATATCGAAACCAGAATTAGGATTGAATCTAAGGCAAACACTAAATCTAATTTTAATTCATTTTACAACTTCTCTAAACTCCTTTCATCGACATTGGATTCCTCCAGGGGGTGAGCGCCGCCTTCGGCTGCTTGCACCGGTGACGTCTCCGCCTGCTCACATGCTGGTTCCCAAAAGTGAGGTTAGGTACGATCTTGCGGTACCACTCGGTCACCGCCGCAGCCTCCGCTGCCATAGCTTAGGCGCAGGCCGCCTCTAGCCTAGCTTCTACGCCACCGTTGCAACAAATAGGCCGCAGCCGTCGTCGCCGTTGCCTCGGGGCTTCCAGAAAGTGAGGTTATGTTCCCTTGCAGGGGCTGCTGGGGGGACACACTAGATCGCGCACACTCGCTGCCAGACAGACACCTGCGCCTCCTCCGCCGCGATGCTTCGAGCTGGCTGCTGCATTAATTAAATGCATTATATTGGCTTATGTACAACGCCGTATATCACTGACATTTACCCGATCTCGTAAATGCACAAAACTGATTATCTTCTTGGCTTGGCCAGGTTGTAGGCACTCTGCCTTTTTTGGTCGATACTGGTAAAACTCCTCGATGCGTGCGCTCTTTTTCAGTTTTCATGATCAAGTGGTGCGCTTTACCTAGCTTTTGGTACAGCAGCGTGTTTCTTGAAAAGCACGCGAACCAAAGCAACGGGACCTTTCCCACATCCCCTCTTAGCGCTCTCGCTAGTGGTGAGCGAAGAAGTGGAGGAATAGGAGGTAAAAATAATAATGTGTGATTTGCAAGCGTTGCTATTGCAGGCAAAAAAAATCAGCAACCGATATTCATGGTTCGCTAGATAAGGTGGTCTTATCGATATTAGATTATTTATATTCATATTCAAAGTTTATATTTACATTTCTATATTGAAATTTATTCTTATATATATAAATTCGCTAGTTTTTCAATGCAGTGTCATCCTGTAACGACTGAATATTCCTTAAAAGTTCGTAGTCCTGCCCGTTCATAATCATATTCTGACCAAAACACAGATAATAGGGTGAAAATCCGGTGCTATGATGTTCCGATGTAAGCTCTTATGGCTGCCAGTACTGCTCGGTTCACTCGCTCGCTCGCATTGGCTTGGGGCGAGTAAAGAGCCGTACACACATGGGATACGCCGAATCGCGTTAAAAAAGTTTTGAAATAGCCTGATTTAAATTGCGATCAGTTGTCCGTTAGCACAGATTCTGGAGCTCCGAAAGTAAAGAAATCGTATTTCTCCAAGAAGTCGCAAATCTTTTCGGACGTAAATTTCCGTAATGAATGCAGGAAGTGAAACTTCGTGCAATGGTCTACGATAATCAGCAAACCTATATTACCGCTCTTGGATCGTGGATACGGCCCTAAGAGGTCCATATAAAGTTTTTGAAAATGTCTCTGCGAAGTGGTAGGATTACCCATTGGCGGTCTTAAAATTTGGTTAGGACTTTTAGTCGACTTGCAAATACTACAGTTAGCTACGTGATTTCGAATCTGGGTCACCATCCCGGGCCAAAATAAATAACGCTTCATTTCGCTATCATTTTCGTCATCCCTACATGAGCTGAATCGGGAGCATCGTGAGCTCGATGCAAAATTGGACTTCGCAACGCGTTCGGAACCCAGAGCTTCCAATTCTCCGCTTCTTGTAGAGTGTCTTTTATCGAGGGTTCGGTTCGCTTGTACAAGAATTTACCTGACACTTTCAAATGCGGCAATCTTTCTTGATTCTGCTTAACTTGGTCGATTAGGTCAAGATATTCTTTTGAATCGAATTCACTAGACGACAAGTCGATTATGGGACCGGAATCTGAGAGTTCCTCTACACCAATTTCTTCGCGACGCGACAAAGCGTCCGCAACTACGAGCCGGGTCTATGCTTTATGTTAAACGTAAATCCCTGCAGGAGAATCGACCACCTGGCTAATCGCCCTGATAAGTCTTTCTGCTTCATCAGCCATTGCAGCGATGCGTGATCCGTTAATATACAAAATTCTTGTCCCTCTATATAAGCACGGAACTTCTTAATCCCTCTGATCACGGCTAGGCACTCCAGTTCTGTTACCGAATAGTTGCGCTGAGCCTTCGACAGCTTCTCGGACATATATGCTACTCTACACCGTCTTCGTGTTCCTGAACCAACACGCACCAAAGTCCATAGAGACTCGCATCACAAAGCAAGATAAACCTTTTGTGGAAATCTGGGGTTCTCAACACGGGTGAAGAGATTAGTTCCGACTTTAACAGGTTAAACGCCTCTTCAGCTTCGGGACTCCAACTAAAATTACGATTTTTCTTAAGTGATTCGGTGAGTGGAAAGGTAACACTTGGCTAATTGTCTACAAATCGTCTATACCACCCCGCTAAGCCATGAAACCTTCCCAGTTGTTTGACCGACGTAGGGATCGGGAATGTGTCAATTGCGCTAACTTTTCCCGGATCGACTTTAAGCTGTCCGTACCCTATTATAAAACCTAGGTACTTGATCTTTGTCACACACAATTTAGATTTGGCTACGTTAATTGTTAAATTAGCCTTCCGCAAACACATTGCAATCTCTTCTAGCAACTCCATGTGGGTTTAAAATCATCTGACAGATTTATCAAATCGTCTAGATATACGAATACCCTAGTGCGCAAATGAGCTGGTATTACCAAGTCCATTAATCTGCATTGCGTTTGCGCTGCATTACACAAGCCGAATGGCATTACCTTGTATTGGTATAAAGGCCTATTTGGTATTGGAACGCTGTGCACTGTCTTGACTTCTCCTCAAGACGCGTGTTTCATATCGAGTCCCGTAATGTAACGCGCCGGTGGCAATCTGCTGAGGATTCTATCTACGTGAGGGAGGGGATATGCGTCTTTTATGGTCAGCTTATTCACCTCTCTAGAATCCAAGCATAGCCTAACCTTTTCTCCTCGCTTAACCAAGACGCAGTTACTGCTCCATGGGCTGCGAGACTCTTCGATTATGCCTAACGCTAACATGTTCTCTATTTCTGCGCAAATGAGCTGGTATTACCAAGTCCATTAATCTGCATTGCGTTTGCGCTGTATTACACAAGCCGAATGGCATTACCTTGTATTGGTATAAAGGCCTATTTGGTATTGGAACGCTGTGCACTGTCTTGACTTCTCCTCAAGACGCGTGTTTCATATCGAGTCCCGTAATGTAACGCGCCGGTGGCAATCTGCTGAGGATTCTATCTACGTGAGGGAGGGGATATGCGTCTTTTATGGTCAGCTTATTCACCTCTCTAGAATCCAAGCATAGCCTAACCTTTTCTCCTCGCTTAACCAAGACGCAGTTACTGCTCCATGGGCTGCGAGACTCTTCGATTATGCCTAACGCTAACATGTTCTCTATTTCTGCAAACATAGTCTTCTCCTTTGCAGGAGATATGGGCCAATGCCGATGCTTCACCGGCTTTGCTTGACCGACATCTATGGAATGTTCTATTAATTGGGTTCGACCTAATCCTTCTGACTCATACGAGGGAAGTCTTGAGATGACTGCTTCTAACCTCTTCTGTTGTTCTGTCGAAAGAATGTGTGTTTTGGGGATATCATCGGGATCTTCTTCTCGCCCTACGTGAAGTTCGGATATAGTTCCGGTGTCTTCTATTATCTTGGTCAAAAGACCGAAATCTGACCAGAAATCAATTCCCAGATATACATCTTGCTTGAGTTCTGGAATCACAAAAAACTCGACTGGATGAGTACGATGGCGATAATTGATGTCTACCACAAGTCTGCCTTCTACTGGACATTCCGCAATTATTTGCGGTTCTAATTCGACCTGAACATTTACGTAATTTTGAGTTTTGATTTAGATAGGAGGCAGTGTCGCCTCCTATGCAACTGATTGTCGCTCCTGAATCTAGTAAAGCCACGTAGCGTTTATTCAACAAATCGATTTCCGTGTATAAACGGTTATCGGAATTCATAAAAACGGCTGCTATAATTTTTTTGCGATTTTGACGTACCTTCTTCCAAAATGATCGTGCTCTTGATGTTTAACGTCTAGGCTTGTGAGGTTTAATACAGCTACTAACGTCTCCGAAGATTCTACGTCTAGCTTTAGCGTATTTTGCTTCACGTATATGGTATGGTTGGTTAAATTTTGATATATCCGAGTGGGATTCACGCAGATTCGAAAACTCGCGCGTATCTGTCTGCGTACCACAGCTGGGTTTTAATTCTTCGGATGCGACGCGTGGATTTTGATCGACGCATCCCGCTGACGGTTTTCCGATGGTCTGCAATATTGACATTTTGGCTTAAACATGTTTTTAGCCCCACATCCGTAACAGAAAATGCTACGGGCTTCAAGACACTAATCGAACCGATGGCCAATTTTGTCGCAGTTCCAACATTTAATCTGACTAGGCTGTATGTCTGAAATATCATCCAAGGCTACATCCTCAGATTCTTGTTCTAGTTGAGCAATATAGGGCCGCGTTGCAATTTGGTTCTTACCATGCAGCGGTCTGTTTTGTTTGCAAAACTGCTCATTTGTTCGTATTTCTTCCCTTAAAATAACTAAGGACGTTATGTGCAAATTCTTAAGCTTGTATCTAAGTGACGAATTTGAAAGTCGAATCAGAAGTTCAACTAAAGTTTGCTCTGAAATTCGAGTACTCAAACGCGAAACTAACTTTTCTAGCTGGAATTGGTATTCCTCAAATGGTTCTCTCTCTGACTGACGCCTGTTATTGATGGATTCCCATATGTCCATGTTTGTATCGACGTCTTTGAATTTCTGCCTAAATTCTCTGCAAAACTCTGCCCAAGTAAAGGGTGCACGAGTTTGGTGGAATTTCCAATACCACTCGTTCGCTTTGCCGTTAAAGATCAGATGCAAGTGATCGGATAAAAGCTGATGATCCCCATTCAGGTTCTGTTGGGCTAAGGCTTGAACTCTGTACAGAAAGTCCTCTGTCTGCAAGCTATCTTTGGCTCCATCAAATCTGATGTGCCAACTCTGAATAACACTGGGCACCTTCTCTGGCTGTATTGAAGTGTGCGATCTCTCTGAGTTTAGACTAAGCTGCTCATTTGCTAGCCTATCGTTTTGATCTAATATTGGTATGTTCGACCCTGATCCTGGCTGAAAGCCTAATCTTCCAGCTACATTGTTCATGCTTCTCCCGTTCGGGGATGGAGCGTTCTGATTGAGTTGTAAATTCGATATCTGTGATTGATTGAAAAGAGTCCGGTCTTGCATAAGCTTCTGTTGCTGCGACTGCATCGCGGCTTGTACTACTCTACATATCTCTTCCACGCTCTCTGCTCTAACAGAATGTAAAATTGAAGGTGTATTAGCGCTTCTATCTATTCTGTCTGCTGTTCTGGGACCGAGTAACCATGCCTCTGCGTTGCGCTGAACTTCGACCTCTCCTTGGTTCGTTATTACCACGGCCACGGTTGGCGATAAGACTGCTGCTACCTTCGCCAGCGTCATAATCGGTGGGTGCTCTTCTTAAATCAGTTCATTGTTCTGCATCTGCTAACTCTGCTAACAAATTGTTATTCGATACGGATAACTGCTGTACCGTGCATGGATAATTACACTTAGGGCATGTGTTAGTCGTCGCCAAGTGCGCAGTAATGCATTGATGATTGGTACTGGTCATCAGTCGAAGTTTCTTCTAATTACTGATATTCCTAAGCACGCGTACTGTGCCTCACGCCTGCAGATTAAGCTTCCGCCTGTGAACAGTCTTCTGCGCTCGGTTAGTGCTGGTCGATAAAACTTGATAAATATCGCAATTCCGAGACACTAATTCCGCGTTCGCTTCTCTCTGTCCTCTAAGCGAGAGTTTGATCTACCTAATTAATTTCACATTTGACTATTGCGCCTGCGAGTAGGTTCGTTGCGGTTGCCTCGATCCGTAAAATCTCAAATCGTAGACGCAGTTCCGACAACTAGATACTCGACACGCATCTGGCAAATTATCGAATATGAAATATGAATAATGTTAGCTGATTAAATTAACACCAAATACTTTGTATGGATTATCGAGCAGTAGTCAGGGACTTCTAACTTCTGAGGGTCCTGCACCTGAAACAGATGGTGGTTTCGGCTCCTACAGTCGCATACTACCTTGAGGTTCTTTTCTACTCTCCTTTCTCAATTGCAGTAACGGTTTCTAGCCCCACGTTGGGCGCCATAATTATTATGTAGTAGCCAAGAGGAAAGTGTTCACCAGAATCTGAAGATTATCTAGCGTATAGTCGGGTCGGTGTTCGTGCACTTCTTGCTATGCTCGGTACAAAGCTCGTCGGATATGGCGTGGGTCTTCCTCACCTCCTATATGATACACTTCTCTACTACAAAATAAGGTTTAAGTGGACTTCCTGTATATTAAATGATTGGTCAAAAGGTTGAAAGGTTCAGACCTTTGGACAGACCCTAAGGAGATATTTATAAGAGAGACATACAAGCGTTGTGGGTGGCGATGATGTTATTTGCCCCCACGTCTTTACCCTCCCTACCGTGGTAACTTATGAGATTTTTTTTACCCCTATGCAAAGCCTTCGCCGCTATTTTACACTATTCCGAAGTCATTCGACATTCGCTTCACCGTACTAACACAAGACCAATAACAACAAGTTAGTTCTTCATTTTCATTTCAATATAATTCCAAGTCATTTCATTTCAGTGAGTTTCGTATACATTCATTTTAAGCTAAGATTATACTTTTACTTTTACTGTTTTTCTTTCGTTCGATTCCTTCATCAAAAAGCGCGTATTTGCGGATCGCTATACCTATTAAATACTTTCGATAGGATATAAAGATACCCTCAGGCCATGATTGCTTTTATGCAAAAACTTACAAACCGAACCTCCGCTGCCGATTCGCTTTGCCTATCGAGGATGCAGGTGATGTTGCTATTAGTTGAAAATTGTAGAAATGTTATTTAACAGGGATGGCACTCGCCGCTCTTGTTAATTTATCCGCTATATGACAGAAATATCGAAACCAGAATTAGGATTGAATCTAAGGCAAACACTAAATCTAATTTAAATTCATTTTAAAACTTCTCTAAACTTCTTTCATCGACATTAGATTCCTCCAGGGGGTGGGCGCCGCCTTCGGCTGCTCGCACCGGTAACGTCTTGTCCCTTGCTCTGTCCCGGCCGGTCCCGCCAGACGCTTGTTCAGTTCCTTCCGACGCACCGCGCTATCGCCCGGATACGCCGCAGTCCCTGTAGCAAGACGCCGAGTGAAAGACGAACGTTCCACCCTACCTTTTCTCTTCTGCCGGTGCGGTCGGATCTGGGTGTCCTGCTCGGCGGCCTGGTTCCACTGTCTTACCGCCTTCGTCGTCCTGGGTGGCGCGGACCTTCGTTGTTGGGCGCTCGTCGCGTGGGCTGGGAATTGTTGTCGTACGCAGACTCACGGAAGCTCACGGCTGTGATCCCCAAGGCAAACGCCTGTGGAACAGCAACGCGTCAACCCCACATCTGGTTCGGACTGGTGGCGCCGGTACCACGCCTGCTTGGATTGCACGGACACACCAGGCTATCGCCTGGTTCAAGCACGCGATCTCCTACACAGTCCACCGGGTCTACACCACAATCCCTGCCGCTTCCTCGGGTGCCAGCTTAGGTCTGGCCTCTTCTGTTGTTTGCCTCCTGGCTACTCGTGCTTCGTCGTTTGGACCTCAGCTACCTGCGTCTCAGTTCGGAGACCTTCTCGTCCCAAACGTCTTGACGTAGCGATCTTGCTCTTTGGTGACTATCCTCTGCTCCTCTGCTGACTTCGTTATAACGTTGTTGACTCGTACACTTGCTTTCCTTGACTGTCGGTCATGCTTCCAGCGCTCGGCTTGTTTATATAGGCCTCCTCTAACGGTTTATCCCTTTGGTCTCCAGTCTCCGGATCCAAAGTCCATGATTTTACCGTTGGCCCGGTCCAAAGTTCGATTTGTCCCGTTAATTGCCTTTGAGCCTGCTGACTCTCCAAACTCTCTTTTCAGCAAGTCCGGAGTCTCCATCCTCTCTCTCTCCACTTCCCGAGTCTCCAAACTCTCTTCCTCTAGAGTCTCCAAACTCTCTTTCTCCAGCCCAGAGTCTCCATACTCTCTTTGTCCGGACTTCCCACTACCGTTACTACGCTTTGCCTTGTTGCGTAACTGGCAACGGCAGGCCCTCCTTATGCGATCACTATTCGCATTTGTGCGGAGTTTTAACTCCTCACATCTCCCCCTTTCTTCGGGAAAATTTAAAATCCGGCCTTGTGGTTACCGCGGAACACTCTTGGGATTCCGTCGACGCTCATAGCTCCGTCTCGAGTTCCACAGCGCCGATCTCCTTTGAGTATATTCCACGTTCTTAATTTCAAACTTTGCCGCCCATTCGTACTTCCGTGACTCTTCTTCATTCTACGCTCTTCTTCCCGCCTTCCACATTTTCGTCTTCTCGTCATCTGGTCACACCATTCGCCGTTGATCGATTGTTACCGATAGATCCCGATAACTCCCGTTGGGGCGGCGTTGCCACTTGGTGACCCTGGTATTTCCATAGTGTGACCCGTCATGTGCTGCTTTTTCCGATGTTTTTGCCCATCGATTGACACTATCGAGTGCCGATCGACCGCCTTGTGATCGAGGCGCCCCCTTCCCTAAGCACATGGTGACTCCGCAAATGCTGACAACAGAAGGAATTTTTGGGTAAGTTTTCCTCATTGAAATTTCCCTTTTCCCTTCCTTCATTCCGCTTACTCTTGGCAGCTTAGGACTCTCTTCGGACTTTGAATCTACATATACCTAAATATATCCTATGTTTTGTGCGCGTTCGTGTGATCCGTCCTTTTAAATAATGTGCTACGTGTTTTGTGTTGCGTTTCTTCTTATTTTTTTATTATTTTAACTCCGGGCGGGATCAGCTACCTGGACATCGTTTACCAACCCAAACAATCGGATCCCAGTCGCCGCTACCCTTACTCGGAACCTTTCATTTCTGCGGTGCAGGACCACGCACCGGCGGCTACCTCGGCGCTTGGCGTCCCGGATCACCGGCTCATCCATGATTCCCGCGGGCCATTCCGCCTCCGGAATCGGAGCCCACCGCTGGACCTCTGATGTAGACGCCGTCCGCACCCAGGACGGCCGGGATGCGAGGACACCCACCGCTGGAGCGGATGACTGACGCTGGAGTCCGGGCCTTGGGGTGTCCTTGGGTGATGGCCACACCCATGGCCCCTTCTCCAGCTCGGCCGCAGTATCCGGAGTCGGCGGAGCCCAACCGCCATGGACCGGCGCCTCTTCACCTTTGGGCACTTCGGGGCCAACCGGCCATGTCCACGTGACGATCTGTTGCCGCCATCGTCTGACTCCTTCCGTGTACTCCCGCACTTGGTGCGACATCCTGGCTTGTGGGGTCGGTGGGTCCTTGTTTTCCACGGGGTCCTGGGGTTCCGGGTGGGTGGGTGGAGCCGTGGGTGGACGGGCGGTCGGCACCGGGTTGGGTGGGGGGCTGGGTGGCCAGTGCCGTGGCCGGGGCGTAGGTGGGATCCTCGCCGACGCTATGAGTGACGGGGGTGGGGACGGCTCCGGGGTCTCTTCCTTCACCACTTCCTCCGAATGTATGTACCGCGGAGTGGCGGGTACCTCTCTTCCTTTGCCACCGCCTTCTCCCTCCTCGTGCCAGGCGACCAGCTCCCATGCCGCGCACTCCTCCTCCTCTGCCCTTTCGAGCTCCTGGAGCCACCTTTTCTCCTCCTCCTCCTTGGTCCTCGACCTCTGCAGGACTTCGTGCATGGCCGCCATGGCTGCCCGCTGCTGCATGCGGACGCGCGTTGCCTTGGCGGCCTCGTACTCCTCCCTCGCTGCCATCCGTTCCGGATGCGGGGCTTCCATGGCCACCACTCGGTCGGCCTCCAGTCTCCGCATCTTTACGATAGCGTTTGCCATAGCTGCTGACGTCCCCCCGCTTCCTCTAGGGTTCCGCCTCGCCTCCTCGAACACAGGCGCGGTCCCCGGAAGGATCCGGTTATCGGTTCCGCTCCTGGCCCTCTTCAGCCGCCAGGTCCTCATCTCCTTCTTTGGGTCCTCCTCCCACTCCAGCTCGCTCTCGTCCGACGTGACTACTGGCTCTGGGTCCTCTCCCCGCTCGTCCTCGGCACCACGCCTCGGAGCTTGGGTGGGCCGAGGGTTAGGCATACGCCTACCCCCCGACCGTCCTTGCCCGTCGACGGGTCCTTCGACCCTCTGACCCATAGTGGCCAGCCTCCTTGTATGGTGCATATCGGTAGTTGCGCTCATCTTAGTTGTCGAACTTCTTGTAACTTGAGCCCTTCGCTCGGCTCTCCATTACACCTCGGTTTCGCCACTCCCTTTTAGACCTTTACCGTTATGTCCCACGGCGGCCTACGTCGGCGTCGATCTCTTCCCACCTTCTATCTGCTCTCTGGTGTTGGTGCTTCGGGCCCGGGCTTTAGTCTGACTTTGTCGGTCTCCGACTCCAGACGCTCGTTCTTACGGTACTGTTTCCTTGATTCTCGTACCGTCTCTCCTCTTTCTTTGGGACATTCAACGAGCTTATTGCCCGGTTGCCTAGCCTCTTTGTCTTTCAGTCCTGGTCTGTTTCTTCCTTCGTGGGGTTTTTTCCTTCTCCCAGAGTCGGATCTGGTTCCCCTTTCCGGTGGTGGGCTGTTGACCCAGCTGGGCCCATCTTTCTATTCCATTCTTACCCTCTGTCCCGCTTCCGTCGGGAATGTTCATTGGTGCTCTGGTTCGCTCGTGGCTTGCCTTCGTTGACTCTCGCCTTGGCCTGACGCTAGAACGGTTGTTGGCCTCGCAGTCTTCACCCGTTGACTCTCGCCCTGGCCTGACGCTAGAACGGTTGGCGACCCTCGTCCGTTCACAGGTTCCGTTGTTCTTCCGCTTCCCGTCGTTAGTGGACTTATTATCCCCTGGTTTGGTTGTTGAGGCAATATTCTGGTCCGCTCGTGGTCTGCATCCGTTGACTCTCGCCTTGGCCTGACGCTAAAACGGTTGTCCGACTCGCCGTCTGTCCTGTTGACTCTCGCCTTTGCCTGACGCTAGAACGGTTGCCGAGCCCCGTCCGTTCTCAGGTATTGTAGTTCTAATGCATGCTTTGCTTGTTTTTTCCCGCCTTCTCCTGCATGCCTTCCCTGCTTCCTTCTGACGGATCCGACTCCACGTTCTTGTCCCCATTCTCCTCCCGATCCTGCTGTTTTAGATCGCTGACATGTACCGTGCGTTCCTTTTTGTTCGTCCGGTGGCGAATCTTACATATCACTGGCGATATGAATTCCACGCTTTCTGCAACGTTTCCGCCGTGGCTGTTCGCAAAGGCACCAACTCCGTCCACTTCGAAAACCTATCGATCAGTACCAACAACATACTGTTTCCGTGTTTCGACCTTGGTAGTGGTCCGACGAAATCGGCGCACACTGTCGCCCAGGGTTCCTCCGGGATCTGTGTTAACATCTTTCCCGCCGCCTGTCGCTGATTCGGTTTGAACCTGGCGCAGTCCTCGCACTTCCGAACGTAGGCCCTTGCGTCTCTCTGCATTCCTGGCCAGTAGTACCGGGCTGCAAGCCGTGCAATCGTCTTCCGACTGCCTACATGACCGGCTGCTGGGGAATCGCAAGACAGTTTCTCTCAGCTGCCGCGGAACACATAGCTTCCAGGTCACTACATCTTCGTTCCCTGCTCTATGCGGAATCTGCCTGTAAAGGGTGCTACCCTCCTACACGTAGTCTGGGAACTTTTGAGGCTGTTCTTTTAGTTTTTCTCGCATTTCCTTGATCCAGCTGCACTCTGATTCGGCCCCCTTGTCCTGCGTTCTTCTCAGCATATCGGGTTCTGCTGAGACCGGCTCTGGCAGTGGCTGCCTCGACAATGCGTCTGCTACCACGTTCAACTGGCCTTTCCTGTATGCTACCTCGAAGTCGTACTGCTGCAGCTCCAACGCCCATCTGGCAATCCTTCCCGAAGGGCTTTCTATGCTGTTCAGCCACTTCAGCGCCATATGATCCGTCACCACCTTAAAGTGGTATCCCTCAAGGTACGGCCTTAGCTTCCGAATAGCCCACACAATTGCCAAGCACTCCTTCTCCGTTGTCGAGTAGTTCTTCTCGGCTCCGTTTAGGGTCCGGCTGGAGTATGAAATGACCCTTTCGCCATCTTCTGTGTCCTGCGTGAGGATAGCCCCAATCCCGTAGTCACTGGCGTCCGTTTGCAGGATGAACGGTCTCCCGAAGTCGGGACACGCCAAGACTGGGTTCGTAACCAATCTGGCTTTTACCTCCTCGAAGGCCTACTGGTGGTCCTGTGACCATGTCCACTTGGTACCCTTGCGGAGGAGGTCGTTGAGTGGCCTTACAATGCGCGCGAAGTCAGGCACGAAACGTCGGTACCACGATGCGACTCCAAGGTATTGCCTCAGTTCTCGGACCGATGACGGTTTTAGCTGGGCTACCGCTGCTACCTTCTCTGGGTCCGTGCCTATCCCTTGGCTTGTGACGCTGTGCCCTAGGTACAGAAGTTCTTGTTTGAAGAACTGGCATTTTTCCGGGTTTATTTTCAGGTCCGCCTTCTTCAAGCGACTGAATACCTCCCTGAGGTTTCTCTTGTGTTCCTCTAGGGTGCGGCCAATCATGATGATGTCGTCTTGATACGCAAATGCATGCGGCGACATTTCCGGTCCAATCAGCTGATCCAGGGCCCGTTGAAATGTGGCCGACGCGGAGTGTAACCCAAATGGCATCACCTTCCATTGGAACAGCCCTTTCCCTGGGACCGTGAAGGCCGTGAAGCCACGGCTTGATTCTTCCAGTGGTATTTGCCAATACCCATCCTTTAGGTCCAGGCTGCTTATAAATCGCGCCTCCGTAGTTGTCGAGGATGTATCCGTGCATCTAGGATTTCGCTTTATCTGCCTGAAGTCCACGCATAGTCTCCATTTCCCGTTTCTTCTTACCATGACTATGGTGAGCTGTATGGCTCCTTGAATGCTCTATCATCCCATCTCCAGCAGTTCGTCCACCTTCGCGTTGATCTCCCTTGAATCTTTGATTCTTGGGTAGTATCTCTGCTTATTGTTTATCGTCCTTCATGTTATCGTGTGCTCGCTATACTCGATGTTCCGGTCGTGGCTTGAAACTTCGCGAGCTCTGTTTCCAGAATTTGTTCACGTCGTCCTCTTCGCCGTCCTTTTGGACTAATGCGACCGAAACTTCTCCTCGAGCCACCCGTTGTGTCTGCCTCTGGCCGGATTTCATGACTGGCGCACTTGATCTCGGCCCCGACTTGCGTGAGGATTTCCACCCCAGCACCAACGCATCCACTATCCCTGGTAATATTAGCAGGCTCATGACGAGTCGCCTGTTGCCGAACTCCACTCCTATTTCGAGCTTTGCGTTTATTTCGCCACACCTTCCATCTGCCAACCTAACCTGCCGTCGTATCCTTGTAATCGCTCCATGGGCAGCCAGCTTGTCCGCCAGCTCTTCACTTATCAAGCTTGCTGTTGCCCCGGTGTCGATCGTGGCCTTGTACGTGTCCCCACCGATCGTTACCGCCGCGGACAACTGCTGCTCCTCCTCGATTAGTTTTCCGGTTAGTTTGGAGAGGCGGCATCTTGCGACCCCGGCTCGTCTCTCTGCGGCTGGGATCGCTGGCCATTTCCCGCTCTCTGGCAGCATTCTGTGCTTCGGACTCCTATCTTCCCGCACATCCAGCAGAACAGCAGCCTCTGTTTTCGGCAGCCTCTTGCCCAATGGTCGTGTCCGCCGCACCTGCGACACGCTTCCTGTGGATTGGCAATATGGATTGGGTTCTGACCCGGGTTTCCCCCTGACGTTGTTCCAGTGTGTCTCTGTGTGGTGACTGGCGGCCTCCATAGGGTCGTGTTTTGTCGCCTGGCCTGGACCGGGGTATATTGCGCCCACTGTTCCCGGGTATGCGTGCCTGGATCTCCTGAGTCCTCACACCTTCTGCACGTGACGTGTGTTGCGGCCGGGGCTTTGTTGCGGCTGTATTTGTGCTCTTCCGCAAATGCCTCCCGTTCCCTGTGCAGTTCCTCGTATTCATCTGCCAGGATCATGAGAGCCTCTAGGTCGTCCACGTGGTAGGATCTCAACGCTATTCGGAGGTCTGGCGTGCAGTTCTCCTTGATGAGCTCCAGCGTTTCTTTCTTCCCATACCCAAGGGGTCTTATCAGGGTCTGCATCTCGACCATGTAGTCCTTGAATGCCTCCCTGAACCCTGGTTTCCTTTGTCTCGCCTTGTCCGCGAGCTTCGTGAAATATCCCCTGGGCAGGAAATACGTCTGGAAACTGTCTATGAACTCGGCCCAAGTCCTCCAGTGCTTGTTGTTGGCTATGTACCACTTCAGAGCCTTTCCCTGCATTAATTCCGGCATGGCTCGGGTAATCATGTTCAGGTCCAAACCGTATGTGTTTGCGGACCATTCCACCTGCTCCAGGAATTCGAGAGGTTTTTCTTCCCCGTCGAAGCGAAAAGACCACTCTCTTACTTGCTTTGCTACTTTCGCGTAGTCTGGCGGGCTGGACCTGGGTCTTTCTGGACTTGGCCTCCTTTCCCTGCTTGTCTCTCTCCGTTGCCCTTCTCGAAACGTCTCCTCCATGTTTAGACTTGCGATTAAGTCTTCACCCTCGGGGTTCGTAAGCTTTATGCTTGGACCTGGTCTGTCTGGATATGCTGCCTCCAATTCTGTCCAGACTGCTGCGAGCTTTGGGTCGTTCTCTGTCTCTGCGTAGTACTCCGCTAGGGCTTTCCGCATGTCCTCTGTCCTTCCGGACAGCGATATGCGCAACCTCTGTGCGACATATGCGAAATCTTCCTTTTTGAGACAGTAGATCCAACTTCTACCCATACTGCTTTATTTGTGTTTACTGCCGGGATAATCACGTTATTTGGGCGCCAGATGTAACGAACTGATTTTGCTGGTCTGCTCGCTACGGAATACGTGCGGCTAGCTCAGTAGAGTTTGTGCGTTCGTCCCACCAAATTTATAGAATAACGTGATCACCCGGTTACCAGTAATAACACTCGCAGTTTCGTTCTCGGGTCTTTATCTGAGCTCAGTTTACAATGTATTTCAATTGTCCGGACGCCTCTGCTCTCTCGTCGAGGCCTCGGATCTTCGCCTGGTATTGCCGCTGACGCGCGAGAAGGAAGGTCGACGGCTTAGGGAAGCGTCACCGTTCCCAGACTAGGGTGAACAATTGGTGGGGCTCTCAAAGGCATACGCCTCGCTAGCCACAACCTCTTGTCCCTTGCTCTGTTCCGGCCGGTCCCGCCAGATGCTTGTTTAGTTCCTTCCGACGCACCGCGCTATCGCCCGGATACGCCGCAGTCCCTGTAGCAAGACGCCCAGTGAAAGACGAACGTTCCACTCTACCTTTTCTCTTCTGCCGGTGCGGTCGGACCTGGGTGTCCTGCTCGGCGGCCTGGTTCCACTGTCTTACCGCCTTCGTCGTCCTGGGTGGCGCGGACCTTCGTTGTTGGGCGCTCGTCGCGTGGGCTGGGAATTGTTGTCGTACGCAGACTCACGGAAGCTCACGGCTGTGATCCCCAAGGCAAAAGCCTGTGGAACAGCAACGCGTCAACCCCACATCTGGTTCGGACTGGTGGCGCCGGTACCACGCCTGCTTGGATTGCACGGACACACCAGGCTATCGCCTGGTTCAAGCACGCGATCTCCTACACAGTCCACCGGGTCTACACCACAATCCCTGCCGCTTCCTCGGGTGCCAGCTTAGGTCTGGCCTCTCCTGTTGTTTGCCTCCTGGCTACTCGTGCTTCGTCGTTTGGACCTCAGCTACCTGCGTCTCAGTTCGGAGACCTTCTCGTCCCAAACGTCTTGACGTAGCGATCTTGCTCCTTGGTGACTATCACGGTCGTAGCTCCTCTGCTGACTTCGTTATAACGTTGTTGACTCGTACACTTGCTTTCCTTGACTGTCGGTCATGCTTCCAGCGCTCGGCTTGTTTATATAGGCCTCCTCTAACGGTTTATCCCTTTGGTCTCCAGTCTCCGGATCCAAAGTCCATGATTTTACCGTTGGCCCGGTCCAAAGTTCGATTTGTCCCGTTAATTGCCTTTGAGCCTGCTGACTCTCCAAACTCTCTTTTCAGCAAGTCCGGAGTCTCCATCCTCTCTCTCTCCACTTCCCGAGTCTCCAAACTCTCTTCCTCTAGAGTCTCCAAACTCTCTTTCTCCAGCCCAGAGTCTCCAAACTCTCTTTGTCCGGACTTCGCACTACCGTTACTACGCTTTGCCTTGTTGCGTAACTGGCAACGGCAGGCCCTCCTTATGCGATCACTATTCGCATCAGTGCGGAGTTTTAACTCCTCACAGCGTGTTTCTTGAAAAGCACGCGAGCCAAAGCAACGGGACCTTTTCCAAATCCCCTCTTAGCGCTCTCGCTAGTGGTGAGCGAAGAAGTAGAGAAAGATGAGGTAAAAATAATAATGTGTGATTTGAAGCGTTGCCATTGCAGGCAAAAAAATCAGCAACCGATATTCATGGTTCGCTAGATAAGGTGGTCTTATCGATATTAGATTATTTATATTCATATTCAAAGTTTATATTTACATTTCTATATTGAAATTTATTCTTATATATATATATTCGCTAGTCTTTCAATCTGGCCCCTACACCACAGTTAAATCATCAAGAGTCACAGTCGAAGAGGTTTTAACTGAAAATGGGTCAGATGGGAATAATTCTGCTACTTCTAACTTTTTATGTCCTTCAGGTGATATACTCCTAAGGCTTTTCCAGTGTCATTTACTAGCTCGTAATAAACATTACTAAGCTGCTTGAATACTTTCGCTCTTACGAAAACTGGAGCAAGTTTACTGTTGAACTGTTTTGCCGCATTGCTTTGCGCAAAATTACGGGCGTATACAGTATCACCTTATACACTCTAGCGTTGCTTTCATGCGTTTCCCTAATCTTTCTCTGGGCTTGACTGCGGGCTAGTTGTGTGACATCCGTCGTTTTCAATGCAGTGTCATCCTGTAACGACTGAATATTCCTTAATAGTTCGTAGTCCTGCCCGTTCATAATCATATTCTGACCAAAACACAGATAATAGGGTGAAAATCCGGTGCTATGATGAGGTGTTAATCTCAAGGACGCGCTAATTTTATCAATGTTCCGATGTAAGCTCTTATGGCTGCTAGTACTGCTCGGTTCACTCGCTCGCTCGCATTGGCTTGGGATACGCCGAATCGCGTTAATAAAGTTTTAAAATAGACTGATTTAAATTGCGATCCCTTGTCCGTTAGCACAGATTCTGGAACTCCGAAAGTAAAGAAAACGTATTTCTCCAAGAAGTCGCAAATCTTTTCCGACGTAAATTTCCGTAATGAATGCAGGAAGTGACTCTTCGTGCAATGGTCTACGATGATCAGCAGACCTATATTACCGCTCTTGGATCGTGGATACGGCCCTAAGAGGTCCATATAATGTTTTTGAAAAGGTCTCTGCGAAGTGGTAGGATTAGGGTAGGTTAGGCAGGTAGGGTCACCATCCCGGGCCAATATAAATAACGCTTCATTTCGCTATCATTTTTGTCATCCTTAAATGAGCTGAATCGGTAGCATCGTGAGCTCGATGCAAAATTGGACTTCGCAACGCGTTCGGAACCCAGAGCTTCCAATTCTCCGCTTCTTGTAGAGTGTCTTTTATCGAGGGTTCGGTTCGCTTGTACAAGAATTTACCTGACACTTTCAAATGCGGCAATCTTTCTTGATTCTGCTTAACTTGGTCGATTAGGTCAAGATATTCTTTTGAATCGAATTCACTAGACGACAAGTCGATTATTGGACCGGAATCTGAGAGTTCCTCTACACCAATTTCTTCGCGACGCGACAAAGCGTCCGCAACTACGAGCCGGGTCTATGCTTTATGTTAAACGTAAATCCCTGCAGGAGAATCGACCACCTGGCTAATCGCCCTGATAAGTCTTTCTGCTTCATCAGCCATTGCAGCGATGCGTGATCCGTTAATATAAAAAATTCTTGTCCCTCTATATAAGCACGGAACCTCTTAATTCCTATGATCACGGCTAGGCACTCCAGTTCTGTTACCGAATAGTTGCGCTGAGCCTTCGACAGCTTCTCGGACATATATGCTACTGGCAACTCTACGCCGTCTTCGTGATCGCATCACAAAGCAAGATAAACCTTTTGTGGAAATCTGGGGTTCTCAACACGGGTGAAGAGATTAGTTTCGACTTTAAAAGGTTAAACGCCTCTTCAGCTTCGGGATTCCAACTAAAATTACGATTCTTCTTAAGTGATTCGGTAAGTGGAAAGGTAACACTTGCATAAAACCTACGCATTTGCTTGACCGACGTAGGGATCGGGAATGTGTCAATTGCGCTAACTTTTCCCGGATCGACTTTAAGCTGTCCCTACCCTATTATAAAACCTAGGTACTTGATCTTTGTCACACACAATTTAGATTTGGCTACGTTAATTGTTAAATTAGCCTTTCGCAAACACATTGCAATCTCTTCTAGCAACTCCATGTGGGTTTAAAATCATCTGACAGAATTAACAAATCGTCTAGATATACGAATACCCTAGTGCGCAAATGAGCTTGTATTACCAAGTCCATTAATCTGCATTGCGTTTGCGCTGCATTACACAAGCCGAATGGCATTACCTTGTATTGGTATAAAGGCCTATTTGGTATTGGAACTGTCTTGACTTCTCCTCAAGACGCGTGTTTCATATCGAGTCCCGTAATGTAACGCGCCGGTGACAATCTGCTGAGGATTCTATCTACGTGAGGGAGGGGATATGCGTCTTTTATGGTCAGCTTATTCACCTCTCTAGAATCCAAGCATAGCCTAACCTTTTCTCCTCGCTTAACCAAGAAGCAGTTACTGCTCCATGGGCTGCGAGACTTTTCGATTATGCATAACGCTAACATGTTCTCTATTTCTGCAAACATAGTCTTCTCCTTTGCAGGAGATATGGGCCAATGCCGTTGCTTCACCGGCTTTGCTTGACCGACATCTATGGAATGTTCTATTAATTGGGTTCGACCTAATCCTTCTGACTCGTACGAGGGAAGTCTTGAGATGACTGCTTCTAACCTCTTCTGTTGTTCTGTCGAAAGAACGTGTGTTTTGGGGATATCATCGGGATCTTCTTCTCGCCCTACGTCAAGTTCGGATATAGTTCCGGTGTCTTCTATTATCTTGGTCAAAAGACCGAAATCTGACCAGAAATCAATTCCCAGATATACATCTTGCTTGAGTTCTGGAATCACAAAAAACTCGACTGGATGAGTACGATGGCGATAATTGATGTCTACCACAAGTCTGCCTTCTACTGGACATTCCGCAATTATTTGCGGTTCTAATTCGACCTGAACATTTTCGTAATTTTGAGTTTTGATTTAGATAGGAGGCAGTGTCGCCTCCTATGCAAATGATTGTCGCTCCTGAATCTAGTAAAGCCACGTAGCGTTTATTCAACAAATCGATTTCCGTGTATAAACGGTTATCGGAATTCATAAAAACGGCTGCTATAATTTTTTTGCGATTTTGACGTACCTTCTTCCAAAATGATCGTGCTCTTGATGTTTAACGTCTAGGCTTGTGAGGTTTAATACAGCTACTAACGTCTCCGAAGATTCTACGTCTAGCTTCAGCGTATTTTGCTTCACGTATATTGTATGGTTGGTTAAATTTTGATATATCCGAGTGGGATTCACGCAGATTCGAAAACTCGCTCGGATCTGTCTGCGTACCACAGCTGGGTTTTAATTCTTCGGATGCGACGCGTGGATTTTGATCGACGCATCCCGCTGACGGTTTTCCGATGGTCTGCAATATTGACATTTTGGCTTAAACATGTTTTTAGCCCCACATCCGTAACAGAAAATGCTACGGGCTTCAAGACACTCATCGAACCGATAGCCAATTTTGTCGCAGTTCCAACACTTAATCTGACTAGGCTGTATGTCTGAAATATCATCCAGGGCTACATCCTCAGATTCCTGTTCTAGTTGAGCAATATAGGGCCGCGTTGCAATTTGGTTCTTACCATGCAGCGGTCTGTTTTGATTGCAAAACTGCTCATGTGTTCGTATTTCCTCCCTTAAAATAACTAAGGACGTTATGTGCAAATTCTTAAGCTTGTATCTAAGTGACGGTTTTGAATGTCGAATCAGAAGTTCAACTAAAGTTTGCTCTGAAATACGAGTACTCAAACGCGAAACTAACTTTTCTATCTGGAATTGGTATTTCTCAAATGGTTCTCTCTCTGACTGACGCCTGTTATTGATGGATTCCCATATGTCCATGTCTGTATCGACGTCTTTAAATTTCTGCCTGAATTCTCTGCAAAACTCTGCCCAAGTAAAGGGTGCACGAGTTTGGTGGAATTTCCAATACCACTCGTTCGCTTTGCCGTTAAAGATCAGATGCAAGTGATCGGATAAAAGCTGATGATCCCCATTCAGGTTCTGTTGGGCTAAGGCTTGAACTCTGTACAGAAAGTCCTCTGTCTGCAAGCTATCTTTGGCTCCATCAAATCTGATGTGCCAACTCTGAATAACACTGGGCACCTTCTCTGGCTGTATTGAAGTGTGCGATCTCTCTGAGTTTTGACTAAGCTGCTCATTTGCTAGCCTATCGTTTTGGTCTAATATTGGTATGTTCGACCCTGATCCTGGCTGAAAGCCTAATCTTCCAGCTACATTGTTCTCCCGTTCGGGGATGGAGCGTTCTGATTGAGTTGTAAATTCGATATCTGTGATTGATTGAAAAGAGTCCGGTCTTGCATAAGCTTCTGTTGCTGCGACTGCATCGCGGCTTGTACTACTCTACATATCTCTTCCACGCTCTCTGCTCTAACAGAATGTAAAATTGAAGGTGTATTAGCGCTTCTATCTATTCTGTCTGCTGTTCTGGGACCGAGTAACCATGCCTCTGCGTTGCGCTGAACTTCGACCTCTCCTTGGTTCGTTATTACCACGGCCACGGTTGGCGATAAGACTGCTGCTACCTTCGCCAGCGTCATAATCGGTGGGTGCTCTTCCTAAATCAGTTCATTGTTCTGCATCTGCTAACTCTGCTAACAAATTGTTAATCGATACGGATAACTGCTGTACCGTGCATGGATAATTACATTTAGGACATG
Source organism: Drosophila teissieri (assembly GCF_016746235.2). NCBI lineage: Eukaryota > Metazoa > Arthropoda > Insecta > Diptera > Drosophilidae > Drosophila > Drosophila teissieri. Next base: position 24,198,383 of record NC_053029.1, on the reverse strand, counting down.
TGTTAGTCGTCGCCAAGTGCGCAGTAATGCATTGATGATGGAATCGATGTTGACATTTAGATGCTGCTGTCAGATCATCCACGTTCAATGATCGGTCGCATAAACCGCAAACCCTTTCGTCACTATTAGGCGCGGTTGCCAAATTTTCTAAGCTATGAAGAAGTGGCATTTTCCGCTAATTTCTGTATAGTTTTGTTTGGTTATATTTTCTCAAAATACGGTCTGTGTTTTCCAGCTAGCTTCTGTCAAATTCCTTATCGCTAGGTGTGCTCTCAAAAAAAACTCTCTTCTAATATCGGCAATATTGTTGCGGCTTTATCGGCTCGTATTCGCAGTACTGGTCATCAGTCGAAGGTTTTTTTAATTACTGATATTCCTAAGCACGCGTACTGTGCCTCACGCCTGCAGATTAAGCTTCCGCCTGTGAACAGTCTTCTGCGCTCGGTTAGTGCTGGTCGATAAAACTTCCGCATTCGCTTCTCTCTGTCCTCTAAGCGAGAGTTTGATCTACCTAATTAATTTCACATTTGACTATTGCGCCTGCGAGTAGGTTCGTTGCGGTTGCCTCGATCCGTAAAATCTGAAATCGAAGACGCAGTTCCGACAACTAGATACTCGACACGCATCTGGCAAATTATCGAATATGAAATATGAATAATGTAAGCTGATTAAATTAACTCCAAATACTTTGGATGGATTATCGAGCAGTAGTCAGGGACTTCTAACTTCTGAGGGTCCTGCACCTGAAACAGATGGTGGTTTCGGCTCCAACAGTCGAATACTACCTTGAGTTTCTTTTCTACTCTCCTTTCTCAATTGCAGTAACGGTTTCTAGCCCCACGTTGGGCGCTATAATTATTATGTAGTAGCCAAGAGGAAAGTGTTCACCAGAATCTGAAGATTATCTAGCGTATAGTCGGGTCGGTGTTCGAGCACTTCTTGCTATGCTCGGTACAAAGCTCGTCGGATATGGCGTGGGTCTTCCTCACCTTCTATATGATACACTTCTCTACTACAAAATAAGGTTTAAGTGCACTTCCTGTATATTAAATGATTGGTCAAAAGGTTCAGACCATTGGACAGACCCTAAGGAGATATTTATAAGAGAGACACACAAGCGTTGTGGATGGCAAAGATGTTATTTGCCCCCACGTCTTTACCCTCCCTACCGTGGTAACTTATGAGATTTTGTTTAAGTAGCCAAGAGGAAAGTGTTCACCAGAATCTGAAGATTATCTAGCGTATAGTCGGGTCGGTGTTCGTGCACTTCTTGCTATGCTCGGTACAAAGCTCGTCGGATATGGCGTGGGTCTTCCTCACCTCCTATATGATACACTTCTCTACTACAAAATAAGGTTTAAATGCACTTCCTGTATATTAAATGATTGGTCAAAAGGTTGAAAGGTTCAGACCTTTGGACAGACCCTAGGGAGATATTTATAAGAGAGACACACAAGCGTTGTGGATGGCGATGATGTTATTTGCCCCCACGTCTTTACCCTCCCTGTGGTAACTTATGAGATTTTTTTTTACCCCTATGCAAAGCCTTTGCCGCTATTTTACACTATTCCGAAGTCATTCGACATTCGCTTCACCGTACTAACACAAGACCAATAACAACAAGTTAGTTCTTCATTTTCATTTTAATATAATTCCAAGTCATTTCATTTCAGTGAGTTTCGTATACATTCTTTTTAAGCTAAGATTATACTTTTACTGTTTTTCTTTCGTTCGATTCCTTCATCAAAAAGCGCGTATTTGCGGATCGCTATACCTATTAAATACTTTCGATAGGATATAAATATGCCCTCAGGCCATGATTGCTTTTATGCAAAAACTTACAAACCGAACCTCCGCTGTCGATTCGCTGTGCCCATCGAGGATGCAGGTGCTGTTGCTATTAGTTGAAAATTGTAGAAATGTTATTTAACAGGGATGGCACTCGCCGCTCTTGTTAATTTATCTGCTATATGACAGAAATATCGAAACCAGAATTAGGATTGAATCTAAGGCAAACACTAAATGTAATTTAAATTCATTTTACAACTTCTCTAAACTCCTTTCATCGACATTGGATTCCTCCAGGAGGTGGGCGCCGCCTTCGGCTGCTCGCACCGGTAACGTCTCCGCCTGCTCACATGCTGAAGTGCGACCGGGTTCTATGTGCCCGCCACTCCGATCCTCGACCTGGTTATGGCTTCCCCAAGGCCACTGCTCCTTTACTGCTATTCCTTTCCTCTAGCTAAATTTTAAGGCGCCTCACCGCCGTTCGTGCCGCTGCACGCCTTCCGCACTAACCTATGGCTGCACGTGGCCGGTTATACCGCTGCCATAGCTTAGGCGCAGGCCGCCTCTAGCCTATCTTCTACGGCTCCGTTGCAACAAATTGGGGTTCCCAAATGTGAGGTTAGGTACGATCTTGCGGTACCACTCGGTCACCGCCGTAGCCTCCGCCGTATACTGTTTATAAAGAATCAAGTCATGTGCAGGTCATTCAAAAAGTGAGGTCATGTGCACGCGCTGCGCCGACCAGGCCGCAGCCGTCGTCGCCGTTGCCTCGGGGCTTCCAGAAAGTGAGGTTATGTTCCCTTGCAGGGGCTGCTGGGGGCACACACAAGGTCGCGCACCCACGCTGACTTCGTGGCTGCCAGACAGACACCGGCGCCTCCTCCGCCGCGCTGCGTCGAGCTGGCTGCTGCAATAATTAAATGCATTCATTTGGCTTATGTACAACGCCGTATATCACTGACATTTACCCGATCTCACAAATGCACAAAACTGATTATTTTCTTGGCACGGCCAGGTTGTAGGCACTCTGCCTTTTTTGGTCGATACTGGTTAACCACACAAATCCACGTGTGGAAAAAAACCAAGAATAAAACTCCTCGATGCGTGCGCTCTTTTTCAGTTTTCAGGATCAAGTGGTGCACTTTACCTAGCTTTCGGTACAGCAGCGTGTTTCTTGAAAAGCACGCGAGCCAAAGCAACGGGACCTTTTCCAAATCCCCTCTTAGCGCTCTCGCTAGTGGTGAGCGAAGAAGTAGAGAAAGATGAGGTAAAAATAATAATGTGTGATTTGAAGCGTTGCCATTGCAGGCAAAAAAATCAACAACCGATATTCATGGTTCGCTAGATAAGGTGGTCTTATCGATATTAGATTATTTATATTCATATTCAAAGTATATATTTACATTTCTATATTGAAATTTATTCTTATATATATATAAATTAAACCAAATACGTTTGTATTGAATGGTTCTTTTTATTAGAGCCAACTGCTCTGAATTCTGGTATCTTACGAACTAAATGCAAATCAAATTTATTAAGGCCGCCAAGTCTTCGGTTGGAGGCAGCGGACCCAGCAGAGCGCTTAGTCAGCGCCTCGTGCCGTCTGGAGTTCCGTGCCTTCGACGGTCACCCAGCGCGCACATGCCCGCCTCGCATTACGCTGACCCTTGCACATCGCTTTTGCTAAAGCGAAATGCTTTACTGGGCTGGCTCAGCGTCGCCGATGTTATTGTTGGTCCATCCGGTCTTGGATGGCATTTCGGCGGGTCGTCGCACCCCTCTGACTTGCTCGTGTTAACTTATATTCGCTAGTCTTTCAATCTGGCCCCTACAGAACCCTCTGCAATGCCTGGAATGCCTGCTGCCTTTTCAGCACAGGATCTTGTTAAAGATGTTGTTCCTAGCCACAGCCACCGTATTATTGGGAAACCGTTTAGGAATCTTCGTTCCTTGCCGTGCTCTGCTCGACTCTGGATATCAACTACACCTTATAAACTGCACCTTATAACATTCGCAAATCAGCTTAAACCTGAGAAGGCAAAATCGGCAGCTTTTGTTGCTGGAATAGGCGATTCTAGTTTTGAGACAGAGGGTTCGTCAATAATTATTTAAATGCGATCTCGAACGTCTACCTAATCGGCCGACATCACTACGGTTATTTCCCTCAATCTTATTGAAAGTCAGCCCTGCTTAGACATTGATATTTGCAACTGGAACATACCCATCTTAAAGGGTAGACTGTCCATAACTGATTTACCTTTCCTAAATCCTGTTTGGCTATTGTGGAGAAGTTTGTAGTTAGTTACAAACCACCATAGCCTTTTGGCCACAATGTTATCGAGAAGTTTGGCCAGGCAAGAGTTAAGCGAAATTGGGCGGTTTTATCGGTCGGTTTTATCTTTGTCAGGCTTGAGAATGGGAATGATAACACTAATTATACCCGTTAATCGTAGAGTATGAGGGTATCCTAGATTCGTTGAAAAGTATGTAAGTGTTTCCGACCATATAAAGTATATATATTCTTGTTCAGAATCAATAGCCGAGTCAATCTGGCCATGTCCATCTGTCCGTCCGTCTGTCCGTCCGTCTGTCCGTCCGTCTGTCCGTCCGTCCGTTCGTCTGTCCGTCCGTATGAACGTCGAGATCTCAGGAACTACAAAAGCTAGAAATTTGTGATTAAGCATACAGACTCCAGAGACATAGACGCAGCGCAAGTTTGTCGATACATGACCACGCCCACTCTAATGCTCACAAACCGCCCAAAACTGCCAAACCCACACTTTTGAAAAAATGTTTTAATATTTTTCCATTTTTTTATTAGTATTGTAAATTTTTATCGATCTGCAGAAAAACTTTTTGCCACGCCCACTCTAACGCCCACCAACCGCCCAAAGCTGCCACGCCCACACTTTTAAAAAATGTTTTGATATTTTTTCATTTTTGTATTAGTCTTGTACATTTTTATCAATTTGCCAAACAAAATTTTAGCACGCCCACTCTAAAGCCCACAAACCGCCAAAAACTGTCAAGGTGGAAATTTCTCCTTTGTATCAGATAGTCGGGGAACTCAACTATAGCGTTCTTTCTTGTTTTATATTGTTGTGGTATGTGACCGCATAGTATAAGATTATATAAGTCGATTATTCGGGGCTGAAGATTCACAGGTAGAGCTTTAATCATATCGTAATTAATTCTGTCAAAGCCTGGAGTTTTTACTTTCAGTGTGTTAAGAGCAGAGGAGAATTCAATAAAGTTGATGTCAAGCTCTATTGGGAGAGTTTTTTTGTGTGTGTGTGGTCTTGAATTATTTTAAATTTGTTTTCATGAAATGTTTGGGAGAAATCGCGATCGAGTGAGTCAGATGACAAATTTTCGCAGAACAAGTCCGCTATGTTTTGTTGATAGGTGATGAATTCGTTAGGAATGTGTGGGTGATTTTGTAGTGGCCAGTGTACCAGAAAATAAGCAGAGAAAAAAATTAAACCAAAATTATTATCATCGGTACAAATCTAGACGAGACCACTTTTCGGCATACTAGGGTTAATTGAAAGCTCACAACAACTCTCAAAGACAGAAGCTGTAAGTTCTAGTTGTCCCTTTCGCACCTTAGTCGTCGCTCTCATAGCCTGGAAAGGTCCCGTTAAAGCTCGCTAGGCTCGCGCCTTTGACAAAAGGTACAGCGAACACGCGATCATTCTGATTTTCTACTCCGAGACGACAGACGTAACTTGTAAAAAGAACAGACAATAAAAGTGAAGAAAAAAAATAAAAAAAAAACCCACGTGCAGTCTTAAAATTATCAAATGGCCAACTAAGTGTATTAAAAGTTATAAAAACTTATACGAACACGGCTAAGAATAAGACAGTGGAACCAAGTTTCGAGTGCGTACAGAAGTGCGTAAAGAGCACGGAAATCGCAGCTCTTTGATTGCTGATTTTTACGGAGTGCATAGTGTAGTTTCCAGGCAGGTAAATAATAACCCTGAGAAAAGTGTTATTTGGTGTAGAAACTGACCAAAAGTTTCTTTACAGAATAAAGGTATTGTCGGCTAGCACTATAGCACGCCCACGTACCTCCAAGACACGCGGTGTACATGCACATACACACGTGCAGGCATAAGTACAGGCGCTGCGGCTACACACATATGCATACCTATGTGCATTTAGGCATAGGCGCTGCCGACAGGAACCGCAAGCTGCCAAAAGTTCTTATCTGTGGATCGCACGTAAACGGCGCGAAGGCCTGATCTGCGAAGTAGAGACGAAAGAGAGACAAGGATGATGAAGCCAGAACACGTGGAGTAAGCAGATAAAGAAGACAGAGAAGTAGAGAAGAGAAAATCGCCGTGAGTACGAATATGTCGCTGATATAGGGAGCCCCATGCACTGACCAAGGAACCAGAGAGAGAGAAAAGAATAAAGTGAAATAAAACGAAGTGAAGTTGCTGCTGCCTACGGCCGGAGCCGTATAAATTAATAAGAATTTGAATATTAGTTTAAACTTAATACTAGACATGCGTTAGAAATATTAATTAACATATATACATATTAAAATTAGGTTAAGCAGAAGTTATTAGAAGTAGGAACTGAAATTGAAAATGAAAGTGAAATAGAAAATGAGACTGAAATTGAAATAGAACATGAAATTGAAATAGAAATTGAAACAAAGAATGGATGATAAAATTGAACAGTAATTGAAGCTGAAGACTGAAAGAAATTGAAGAAGCATAATTGAACAACGATGGAGATTGAAACCGATTGAAGAAAACTATTGAAATGAAGTTTAATTTTGATTGATGATGATTAATTACAATTGATTAAAAATATGATTCTTACTCTAGCAATTAAATAATAAGTTACTCTTTTCTACATACATACACCTACCCATATATACATTCACACCTACCCGTACTTGATTAACCCTTAATTTACAGCCATGTAGCAGTTCATTGGGCCCAACGATCTTCTTGGCGACAACAATGTGGTAATAAAAAAATAAATAAATTTAGGTGATTAAAAACTAAAAATAGTATAGTAACTTGGTAAAATTTCTAGAGTAAAGGTCGGAAGAATATTTAGGAAGAATAAAATGATACATATTTGAAACACTCTTTTGAACAAAAGGCATCTAAAAATAAAACCTAAAATAAATACTAAGAGACAAATACAATCAATAGATTTAGAACTATGCTTAGTGAACGAATTAAGATTAATATAAATATCTTTGGTTATGTTTGAGCCAAATTGATAAAAATGATTTTGTAAATAAATAATAATTTGTCCTACTACATAATGCCAATGAAATATCAAGATTAATGCGATGAATTAATTTAATCTAGGGGAAATGTACACCAGGTTCAACACATTTCCAAAGGTAGGGAGGGTATAGAGGAACGAGTGATCACTAACATCTCGATCACTCCCAACACAACGCGGTCACCTAGCTCTCTGCTATTGTTTACTCCGTTTTATGGGGAATTCGCTAAATTCACATTTTTTTTGTTGTTGTTGTTTCTTTGCTATTTGAATTAGAGTAGTTTCTGTCAAGTGCACTTATCTTTTTGTACCGATGGAGGGCACAGGAGATTACAATACCGGCGAGCTGAGCGCAGAGCGCAGCATAGTGCACGAACCCCGATTCCCTCTCCAGCCGAGGCTTTATACTATATCCCAAGCCAGTTCACCAATATCCATTACAATTTAGACAGTGAATTCCCTTGGTAGATATTAGCCCGCAAAACATATATTTTGTATTGACGACTTAGGATGGAATAAAATAAATGCGTGATGATTTGAAGGTGATCACTTCCGAAAAAGTTGGTTTTTATTTCCCAATTTGCTGTTTCCCAGCTTTGCTGAGCAAAGAGGGAGGTCTATGTGTGTGAGAGTGTTGTGTGTGCTCAAATGTGTGGGGCTCTTGTCATGAAGAATAAAATAGTTAGACTGCATAATACATTTTTCCAGGATCACTCCTTTTTTGTTGTTAGCGGAGGAAGCCTAGCTTCTATGCCACGAGTTAAAGTCCCCAGTAACAAGCGTTGGCATGTTGTTTGGAGGGAGCAGTACTACTTGCAGATTTTTTATATTAAATAATGGATGAGTTGAGAGAGGTAGTTGTAGGTGAGGTGGGAGAGTTTCGCTAGTGGTATTTACTGGTGTAATAGCATTGTATGTGATAAGTTTTCGAGCCTTAATAATTGTCGCATCTTTGGATGTGGATGGCCTTAAATCAGATTTTTGCGTTGTATCGTGGTATTGTCTTTTGTATTATAATTAGTTGTTATGTTAGTCTTAACTACAGTGGAGTACATTGATCCATCGTGGGCGTGCCTCGAGTTGTAGATTGAAATAGCATTTTTAACGTCGACTTTTTCCAGAGTTTATATGGTTGGGATTTCTTGCTGCTTGACAACCTCTGTAAATTGAAGAGTGGTTGCTGTCGGGTAACTTGACGTATTTGCAGTCAACGCAGTTTTTATCGTAAAAACAATTTTCACCATTTTCTGGATGGGTGTGGAAATTGCTTCCACAGTCGATGCAGAGTTTACTATTGCGGCATACTTTGGGGATGTGTTCAAACCGGAAGCAATTGTTGCAGCGAAGTGGTGATGGTATGTAGGCACGGACCTCTTCGGAGTAGAGACAGAGGCGAAAGTAAGAATGACTAATCCGGTATCGACTAGAACTTCATTTTGCTTTTTTTTATTTTTTTGACGTAGGCATATGTTTTGTGCTTTTAATTCCTTTTCGATTTCTTCTTCAGTAAGGTGGCCTAAATCACTTGAGTAAATAACGCCTTTTGTGGTATTGAGCGTTAGGTGTTCCGAGACTTCAATTGCGAGCTCTCCCATGATTTTACGTTTTGGTTTTTACCAAGAGATTCCCGTCACGAGTTTTTTTTAGCAAATATAACTTCTCCATTACAGGTAATATTAATTTTGTTTATCAAAAACGGTGAACATTTGTCAAAGATTGATTGTCTTTACGTTTTATAATTAGAAACCTTGGTTCGTTAAGGTTAGGGGGCTTAACAGGTAGATCATCTGAACCCATATTGCTGATAGCGTAACTGTATGGGAACTTTTTTTGTTTTTCTTTGTTTTATTTTTTGGCGTGTAACAGTAACTTTGTAACTGTGATTAGAGATAACGCGCGAATATCTGGTCAGTGCGAAAGTCAAACTCAAACTGAAGATGATAAATAACAGTAGTGCCCATAAAGGTTTTCAAGCAATCCAAAAAAATATCTTTCACAGCGAAATAAATAGATTAGATAATAAACATCTGTTGGGTCATGCAGCCGCCAAAACTGTGCAGTAGACTAATCTCATACTCTTAATATTGTAAGCCGAAGTAGTCAGTGGTCAGTAGTCAGTGCGATGCCCATAGTGCAAACCGCTGTTTTCCCACGTATTTATCTGTACGGCGCTCATTCCTTGTTCTCTTTGTTATCTACCTACGTTAAGCTTGGGCGCTGCATTCGGCTGTCTGTCCCGCCAATTGTCACTTCTTCGTTTTTCGGCAAAGACTCAACTTGGGCATTCGATATAGCTCTTGGTCCGCCCTAGCTGCTGTAAACAATTAACAAAATAAACATTATCGGAAAATAAACAACTTTCTTCGGCTATTTATATTCGCAACAGCTATTGAAAAAGCTCAATAGCTAAAAATTGGTGACCCCGACGTGATAGTGTTAATTTGCATGCATTAATTAATGCACTTATCCCGTTTATAAATAAATATAAATACAAACGTGGACAAAAGTATTTTGACAACGCAATGCAAGATCAACCACCGCTTTTAACTTTTAAATAAGACGAGTTACGGTAACCAAATTAATTTTGGGAGAGAGACAACAACAAAGGCATTAAAAGAGCGAATCCTTGTAATGATAACGGAACATATTTATTTTCTATTATTATTTGTACGCCAGCCTTTGATTTTTTGGGTGGACAAAAGTATTTTGACAATTCAAAGTTTCTTAAAAAAAGTGTAGAAAAAGTATAAATTTGTGATGTTTTCAAACTAATTATTAAAAAACAAACCCTCCTATGACATAAATGACCTTCTGCAAGCGCCCAGGAATAGATTTTACCAAATTTTTTAATGTTTCCAACGAAATCATATGGGCCTTGTGGCATGGAGCGTTGTTCTGCTGCAGTACAAATGATTGTCCAATGAGCCGGTCACCAGAACTAAATGCGTGGTTATTTAAGACACGTAAATATTGGTCCTTATTCATTGTTCCATCAATTGGTATCAGATCGCCCAAGCCATTGAAGCATACGCAACCCCAGAACATTACTGATCCCACACCATGTGTGCCAACACACCGGCCTAATTTTTTTACGAGCAGTCTTTGGCAACCTGCAGTAAATCTTTTTCTTAGATCCGTGGTATTCTAAAGAGCTTTCATCTGTCCATAACACTTGTTCCCAAAACGATTGCGGCTTGTTTAAATAGGACTTGGCAAACGACAGCCGTACCACATGGTGGGGGATCAGTAATGTTCTGGTGACCGGCTCATTGGACTATCATTTGTACTGCAGCAGGACAACGCTCCATGCCACAAGGCCCATATGATTTCTGCATTTTTGAGAGATGTCGAGGTTAATGTGTTAGATTGGCCGCCTCAAAGCCCCGATCTCAATATTATAGAGAACGTGTGGGCTTATATAAAAAAAAAACGAAGCTCAGATCTATCAAGAACGCGAGAAGAGACGATTACTGAGGTTCAAGGACTTTGGCAGGATATCTCGTTGGAAACATTAAAAAATTTGGTAAAATCTATTCCTGGGCGCTTGCAGAAGGTCATTGATGTCAAAGGAGGGTTTGTTTTTTAATAATTAGTTGGAAAACATCACAAATTTATACTTTTTCTACAATTTTTTTAAGAAACTTTGAATTGTCAAAATACTTTTGTCCACCCAAACAATCAAAGGCTGGCGTACAAATAATAATAGAAAATAAATATGTTTCGTTATCAATACAAGCTTTCACTCTCTTAATGCCTTTGTTGTTGTCTCTCTCCCAAAATTAATTTGGTTACCCGGTGGTTGATCTTGCATTGCGTTGTCAAAATACTTTTGTCCACGTTTGTACATTAAATCGCAATCGGTTGGACAAGTGAGTGGTGATTTCGGTGATAGTGGCTGTGTTTAAGCGAGCTAGCATTACATATATACATACATACATTGCTACATATATCGTTACGTGCATTGACTCCGCTTGCATTTTCGGCATTTATTTTGTGCTCATCTTCCCGCTGAACCGAATTAAAAACGATTTGTTGCTATGCCCGCTGAAAGTGACAAAAACAGGGTGACCTTTTTAAAGCGCAAAGCCATTGCGCTGTTCAGCAGGTTGCAGAGGCTACAAACGTCGCTGTCTAATGAGACGCTAAGCGGATACGACGAAACCACTCTCTTACGGTGAGGCTGGAGCAGATTGATGCGCTGCAAAGTGCCTTCCATATTCTGCATACAGAACTGGAGGAATTAGATTTCGACGAAATTGACAGTGCAATGAGCGAGAGTTTTGATGAATCCATCGTAGAATTCAAGGCTAGTGTGCGCGCGGAAATAGCCAAACGCAATGTGCATTTCGCGCCGCACTCAACGCTTGCGGAAGGTGTTGTGCCCCACCAGTGTAGTGGTCATCAGACGCAGCCGCGGCCGAGGCCGATGCCGTTGCCGCCTGTGCAGCTGCCAACGTTTGGCGGAGGCTACGCAAACTGGGCGGATTTTTACTCCGTGTTCACGAGCATAATCGACAGCCATCCGGACCTCTCTAACATTGAGAAATTTCAACATCTGCGATCATGTTTGAGGGATTCAGCGCTGGAAACTATCCCATCATTGGAGATCTCAAACGGCAATTACGAAGCGGCTTTAGAGTTGCTTCAAAAAAGGTTTGATAATCGGCGTCTCGTTTTTCAGGCGCACATCACCGAGATTCTGGGTCTAAAGGTAGTACCGAATGGTTCAGTGGCATCGCTTCGGGAATTGTCGGACAAGTTTAACGCTCACATTCGTGCGTTGAAGGGTTTGGGCACCACTGAGCAAATCGCTGGCAGCATCATAGTGCAAGTGCTGCTGCAGAAGCTGGATGCGGCGAGCCAAGCTAAGTGGGAGGAGCGCTTGGAGATTCCGGTCCTTGTCAACCTTATTCCGTCGTTGGCTGCATTCCTGGAGCAGCGATGTAGGACTTTGGAGGCCGTGGAATGCGCCATGGCAACCTATGCGCCAGGCGTTCAGGTGGGCAGAAATCGTTCGACGCTAGTTGCTACCACCCAAAATTCTCTTGGTTGCATGCTTTGCTATAGAGCAGAGCAAGCCATATATTATTGCCCGCAATTTAGAGACTTAGCGCCAGTAGATCGTCTGCGCGAGGCAAAGAGACTAGCGCTTTGCCAAAATTGCCTACAGGCATTACAGCCGCTGCCGCACCTGTGGCATCAGGCATCATACGCTGCTCCATCTAGATGGTCCGCCTTCCTCGCGGCCACATGTTCCGGTGTCTTCAAGCTCCCACACTGAGCCTTCTGCCCCGTTTTCGACTTCTTTTACTCTAATTGTCCAGGATCTCGGTAGTGACCTTGTGATGCTAGCCACTGCAACCGTTCTAGTGAATCGGTCGGGACTGTTCGTTCCATGCAGGGCCTTGTTAGATTCTGGCTCTCAACTGCACTTGGTCATCTCTCGGTTTGCAAATCAACTGCAACTTAAGAGGTCGAGGTCGTCCGGCTCCGTCACTGGAATCGGGGATTCCAATTTCGTGACTGATGGATTCTCGGTAGGAATTGCGATGCGGTCTGTCACTTCGGATTACTTAACGAGCATAACAGCAGTTATCGCTCCCACTATCACGGATCGCCAAATTTTGGACATTGGGGACTGAAAGATTCCAGAAAACCTGCAGCTCGCCGACCCGGAATTTCATAAAGCTCAGCGTGTTGACCTGTTAATAGGAGCTAGCCTGTTTTATGAGCTGCTGTGCGTAGGTCAGATAAAGTTGTTGCCAGGACTGCCACTGCTTCAAAAAACTCGTCTGGGCTGGGTTGTGTCTGGAGGCTGCGCGGGCCCGTACGGTAGCGCCTTAATAGCTTTACGCGTTCCTTTTTCAGCCAGCAAGGAAAACAGCATTGATGTTGAACTTGATTCACTTCTGCAGCGCTTTTGGGAGGTAGAAAAAAAATGTTCCCGGCCCAATAGCTCAAGCCACTAAGGAGGAGCTAGATTGCGAGGCCCACTTTGTTAAAAATTACACCCGATTGCCAGCTGGCGATTACTCGGTACGGCTGCCGCTAAAACTCCATTTGGATTCTTTAGGAGATTCCTATCCTCAGGCTTTGCGGAGATTCTTGTCGCTGGAAAGGAAGCTTACAAAGCACCCTGGCTTGAGGGTTAAATATGCGGTGTTCATGAAGGAATATCGTCATCTGGGACATATGTCGCCTGTGCCTGCTTCCGAGGTCAGCTCGTGCCGATATTTTTTACCACATCACTGCGTCATGAAGGAGGATAGCACTACCACCAAGCTTCGCGTTGTCTTTGACGGATCAGCTGCCACTTCCACTGGTTACTCGCTTAACGATGTGTTAATGGCTGGCCCGGTCATCCAGCCCAAACTATTTCACATCCTAATTCGGTTTCGCTCACACCCAGTTGCCGTTACAGGAGACATATGTAAAACGTACCGATGTGTAAGGGTCTCGCAAGAAGACTCCCCGATCGGTGACCTTCAAGTATACAAACTTGACACAGTTACTTACAGCACCAAACCAGCCTCCTTCTTGTCCGTAAGGGCAGTTATCAATCGATGAGCAGGCAGCGTTTTCCATTGGATCAGAAATCCTTCGGCGCGATTTTTACGTGGATGATCTTATCTCCGGCTCCGGCACGGTAAAGGATGCTATCAGCATAATGCAGCTCTGCAAGGAAAAGCTGTCCTGGGATGAAAGCCTCCCGGAAACTCATAACACGAAATGGCTTGATATATTTCGCAGTATTCAAATAAATAAATAATAAGTCAGACGGTTACCAAGGCCGTGAACAGATGCATCAGATGTTTTCGGATTAAGCCGCGGCTGATAGAGCACATAATGGCGGACCTTCCCAAGGAGCGCTTGGAAGGATCTCACGCTTTTGAGGTTGCTTGTATAGCTTTCTGTGGACCCTTTTTTCACAAGTCGGATACTCGCAACAATCCTGCGGTTAAATGCTACGTCTGCGTATTTATATGCTTTGCAACCAAGGCAGTGCACCTGGAGCTGATCAAGGATCTCTTGTCAGTTGCGTTTCTGTGCGGATTCAAAAGGTTCATATACACCCGGCGGAAGCCGAAGCAAATTGGTCAGACAACGCCACCAACTTTGTCGGCGCCGAGAATGAACTTCTGGAACTTCGAAGGTTATTTCTCAGCAGCGAGCATCAAGGCTCCGTTCAGAATTTTTGCCTTTCGGAGACGATTGACTGGCGGTTCATCCCTCCACGGTCGCCCCATTTCGGTGGACTTTGGGAAGCAGCGGTGTAAACGGCCAAACATCATTTCTACCGCGCTGTGGGTGCGGCGGTTCTGACCTTCGACGAGCTGAGGACGCTGGTGTGCCACATCTCGGCAGTTATTAACTCCAGACATTTAGTTCCCATTTCAGAAAACCCTGCCATTTTCTCAATGGTGGTCCGCCTTCGTCGTTTGACGAGCCAGATAAAACGGGCCTAAACTATAACCGGCTTGACTCTTGGCAGCGCATCTCCTTTCTTCAGCAAATCTTTTGGTCGCGATGGAAGGAAGAGTACTTGACGTTGCTCCAGCAGCGCTCCAAGTGGCGCACCCCAAAGCCTGGCGTAGCCGTGGGCAACGTCGTTCTTGTTAAGGACGAGAATTTACCCCCAATGAGATGGCCTTTGGCGAGAGTCATGCAGTTGATTCCTGGCAGAGATGGCGTCGCTCGAGTAATCAGGCGGGCAGTGAACAAGCTGTGTCTGCTTCCCCTTGAGGACTCTGTTGAAAGCCAAGCTTCCAACGGGGGGAGGATGTTGGGTCATGCAGCCGCCAAAACTGTGCAGTAGACTTATCTCATACTCTTAATATTGTAAGCCGAAGTAGTCAGTGGTAGCGATGCCCATAGTGCAAACCGCTGTTCTCGCACGTATTTATCTGTACGGCGCTCATTCCTTGTTCTCTTTGTTATCTACCTACGTTAAGCTTGGGCGCTGCATTCGGCTGTCTGTCCCGCCAATTGTCACTTCTTCGTTTTTCGGCAAAGACTCAACTTGTGCATTCGATATAGCTCTTGGTCCGCCCTAGCTGCTGTAAACAATTAACAAAATAAACATTATCGGAAAATAAACAACTTTCTTCGGCTATTTATTATTCGCAACAGCTATTGAAAAAGCTCAATAGATGAACAACATCAACATAGTTATATAAATCATAAATCTGAATTATAAAGTCAGTTGTTGCAAATGTAAGTTGATTTTTAAAACTAAGTGCTCTCCACCAAAAATAATGTTTCAATTACTTGTCTATAGGTTACTTGTTTAATCCTTTCTTTACAAAAATGTTTAAGTTTAGTAAAGATTTTAAGGGTTAGCTTCTCTTAGAAAAATTGAACTGTAAAACAAGAGAGAACGCTATAGTCGAGTTCCCCGACTATTCGATACCCGTTACTCAGCAGCTAAATTTAAAAAACAATAAATATGCCTTCATATATTTACGTAACTTTTCGCCGCTCGAATTAGCTTCCGATTAAAATTTTGAAATCGGTACCCAGGGAACACCACGTGGAGGCCGTTGAGTTACAACGGGGTCGTTTAAACCAAAATCAGTTTTGGAGACCTACGAGTCGACTTGAGTTTTCAAACTTTGAAAAATTTATAAAACTCCATGTTCCCCAAAAATTTTGTTTGTCCGTAGCATACGGAGGCATAGATATTGTTATTATTAAATTAAATAATTAAAAAATAAATTAAATTAAATTAAATTAGCAAACTTATTTAAAAATATTAATTATTTTTTTTAGGTTTTTTTGTTTTTACTTATTTTTTTGTGGGTTTTTTCTTGTTTTTGTTTTAAATTAAATTAAATTATCAGACTTATTTAAAAATATTAATTATTTTTTTTAGGTTTTTTTTTTGGTTTTTTTTTATTTAATAATAAATACATCTAATAACTAAAAAATTCAATAATTTTTTTCTGAGTTTTTTCTTGTTTTTTTTTTAATTAAATTAAATTATCAGACTTATACAATAATATTAATTTTTGTTTTTTTGTTTTTTTTTTTTAATTTAATAATGAATACTTATAATGAAAATAAATACTTATTTAGTTTATATTTAATAAAATAACTACAATACCTAATCTGCCTCCCTAACGCTAACTAATATACCACTGTGGTAACTATATGTGGTCTCAAATGTGCGCGCAGTGGCCCTATTATCGAAAATATTTGAAAACGCCCAATCATTGTATTGCAATTGGTTGTAGACGAATCCAAATCTAGCAAGGAACTAAAACCCTTTACATCTACTAAAAAATCGAAAATTTGCTTGCAGCAGCCAGAGATGGAGTGGAGGCACAAGTTAAAATCTCCTAACACTAAACAATTACTATTTAAAAATGTGTGGTTCTGAAATAACTCCTTAAATTCAGTTTCAAACTTCTTTAAGGGATAGGTCGGACTTTTATATAAAACTAGAATCCCTAAAGATCGGTACTTAAAGATAGCAAACTCAAACACTGGAGAGGCTAAATTTAAAGGATTTGAAAAAAATCGACCACTTGAGCAAAGACTAACATTCTCAAATAGTTCGTTTCGAATAAAAACGAGAATGCCTCTTTTTGGTCGGGCTCCGCTAGCTACTGACTGGCAATCTAATCTCACTGCTGTGGTAAAGCCAGGAATTTCATATACTTCATTTGAGTATGTTGATGCTTCAACGAAGCACAAAATAGAAGACCTAAGCATTAGCCGATCGGAACAAACATCGCTAATGTGGCAGTGTAAACTTTCCGTATTATGGAAAAAAATATGAAGGTTCGGACTATTGATTAAACAATCGAAATGGGTATTCAGTAGCTTAGTGGAACGCAATTCTCGGAGCTCTGCTTCTGAAGCTGAATCCTAAGCGGATCTTGGGGGACAAAAGGTCCAATAATGAAGAGACCTGCCGCAGTTGTTGCTCTACTACAGGCTACATACAGCGCAGCTCTCTGCATGCTGGAGTTAGTGTGAACTACCACTTTACTGTACGTAGCTCCTTGACTTTTATGAATAGTAATGGCTTCTGCAGGAACCACTGGAAACTGCTTTCGGTCAATTGTAGTTGCCTGATTAGAATTAATTTGAAAACTTTTTATTATTTTCGAAATCGGCGTCCATAAAGCCTCCTCACAATGTCTGCGCTTGGAACGCGCATTTACTCCTATGCTTTCATCTAAAAATTGTATCCAAAGAAGATCTGGAGTGTTGGACGTACTGAAGCCTATCTCCCTAAGGACACCAGTGGCTCCGTTTACGAGACCATCTGATGTATCTACATTGACCGTCATCATATATTTGGCAGTGGTTTTTAAAGTCAGAGAGGTACACAATCCTTGTGTCTCAGATGTTCTTAGGGACCTAGCTTGTTCCAGACATCTGTTCCTCTGCTCTAAGCTTATTTGAGCGGACTTAACTGAGTCTATAGCTTCCGAGAGAAATTGAGCAGTGGGAATCGAGTTAAGCTTCTCCCTATTGTACCGATCTGTGTCCTGATTACTTGTAAAAAGGTGAATTGAGTCATTTGGAATTTGACTTTCATTGGAAATTCTAGATCTAAGCAAGCTAACATCATCAGACGTCATTTGGCCGGATGCCATGTTATTGAGTGCAATAGCAAACGGTTGGTCATCTCGCTGTCGCATTATTTCTGTGAGTTCAAAAAACTTTAAAGGACTCCACAGATACGATCCAAATATAGCACTGTATGGATCATGCGCCGGGGGCTGAAAAATCCAGCGATCACATACGGGCCGCATCGCCGAACACGATAACCGAAATACCTCCGAAAGGAATTTTAACATTAAAAAGTATTTGCTTTAGGCGAGAGTCTAAATGAGAAAACATTGTTGCACCGACCATAGAAATTTCGTCTATTATAAGAATTTTAAGATCAAGAAATCTTGAACGAAGGGTATTCAACAAATCAGGACTTAAACTTCTAAATGCGGATCCAGCCTCATTTACAGGGAGAGAGAGACATGGAATGAAGAGTGGATCCTCCGATTCCGAAAGCAGCTTTGCCTGTGGGAGCACACAGTAAAATTTTTACCGAAGTTGGGTCGCATCCTACTCTACCATTATACTCCTTGGATAGGGACTGAAATAACGTTGATATTAATCTACTTTTGCCGACACCTGCTCCGCCACCTACGAACTCATAAAAGGTTCGATTTGTTCTTGCATTATGCAAGACATGAGTAAGAAAAGTTTTTTGCTCCAAATTTAGTGATCTAACTAAATTGGCTAAGTTTAAAGGGGATATAAGTGGCGGAAGCTTTATTACCCGGATATTGCTATCCGGATCAACATCTAACAAATTGTTGCTGAAGTTTAAAACATTAATTTGAGAAGATATTTCAGGAATAGCTAATGCCCTAAACTCCTCATTATGTTCGACCTCCTCTTCTTCATTTTCTTCTATATTATCTGCCTCCATGGCCCTTCTAAGCGCGTCTTCTAAACTATCTATGGCATTATACTTTTCAAAGTTGGCTTTAATAGCCTCCTCATTCTCCCTATAAAATTCCTCGCAATTTCTTTGAATTAAATCTACCTGTTCGTTTCGCCACGGAGAAAAGAGCATAACTAATGATCTAAAATAGTTAATCCTATCTGTATTAATATTAAATGGCCTATACCTAATAATACTGGCCTTATTTCTTTTCTTTTCCCGCAGCGGAAAATATACATCTCCTAACACGTCATTGCCTTCTTCAGTTCATCGTCACTATTTGCCCTCTGACGAGTACTTCTACGGCTTTTCGAAAACTCAAAATTTGCTGAAAAATCGGCTAAACACAGGCCTTCATGGAAATCTGGTCTTTGTTCGTATCTATCCAGCAATCCTTTCAGAAATATGTCAGTTGAATTCTGAGGCATATTTTGAAGGTCGCGTGTAGGTCTAAGCATACGAACTCGTTGTTCTGGAGGGAAGGTGTTGATATGAACGCACTTATTACTTGCTTCGGACAACGCCATTCTCAGACAACAATACACGGCTTCCTGAGCAGATATCTCAGTGCCTGAAATAAACTTGTGACCGAGATACTGTAGCTTTTGTCGAGTGCTTGAATTGCCTCTTCTAATGTCATTAGCTGCTTCTCGCATTAACTTCGAAATACCCCGTTGGGATTTGTTAATATAATTAATAATGTAGCTACAGCAAGCAAAAGGGTCCAAAATTAACTGGATATCCATATTTGCCCTTTGCATAGAAAGAATGTGTTTATTATAAGCATTTACTTGAATTTCTGCAAATGTTCTCTTCAGAAAAATCTGTGGTTTTTTCAAACTAGACCTAATATCATAAATGTAGTCCTCGTAGCTGAGGCTCACATGGTTGTGAGTAAGAAAATTTTCAAATATGCTTAAATGGCTAATCATGTCATCTGCATGATTGCGAAGTAGAAAATCTCGAATTTTTTTGAAGTTTTCGTGATGAAGAGAATTTTGAGTTGCTTCGGGAAGTGGATTTAAAATTTCCGTCTGGGGCATTGGCGGGTATGGAATACCGAAACGACAAATAGATTGTCCCCGCACTTTTTTAAGACACGAATGCCCGTGCTTATGCTTTTGGTATTCAATATACGGAGCCAAATCTGGGTTTGTAACATCCACAGTTACAAACTGATCAATGAAGGCTATTACAGTACGTATAGACTCTTCATTGTTTAAATCCACTTTTGGGGCATCTTTCAGCCAAAACATGCCGTGAATATGTGGCGAACCTCTCTGTTGAAACTCAACTCGCCAGTAATAGGTAGTAACGAAATTACTTCCAAAGACACCCCCTGGCTTTTTCATAAGTTTTAAAACTTCTCTATACCTGTAATCAAAATATCTAGCGCACGTCACTGGGTCTGTTCTTATAAGGCGCGCCTTTTCCCCAAACTGCAAACTTGAAGCTTCTTCTTCACTTATATTAACCCTATCTACATTGCGCTTGAGCAGTACTAGCAGCTCTGGCCACCTAGTTTCAGCGGCCGATAAAGTTATGAAAAAAGTTGGCAGCCCAAATTGGCGAATCATGGCCATGACCTTTTTCTTCTCATCTTCCCAGTGAGCAGGAGATGTGCGAATGTCCCTAAGGATCCTATATCCCTCATCATGACAAATGAGGTTGCCAATAAAATCTTCATTTAGGACGTTAGCAGCTGTTATGGCACTGGAGGCACTTCGCTTACGTAAGCAAGTTGAAATATTATTTCGAATTTTTATCAATTCCAACTTCTTATAATTGAAGAATAACTTATCAGTTCGACAACCTCGTCTATCTACATTCCTAAGTTCAGATCTAACTATGGTTGTGTAGCTTTCTGAAGATGGTCTTTTTATGCCAGCATATATGCTAGGGAATGCCAGTTCTTCAGAATCAGTATCGAGAATTACGTCGAGAGGCTTTTGGCCCTCACCTGGAGCTATTGTAATTCTCGTCATTCCTACATTATGTGTCTGGTTATTTTCAAGCAATGTTTCTTGTCCTCCAGGGTTTAGTTCTTCGGCTTCTGTATTCTGATCCGAATTACGCGCCTCCGAATTTTCATCCTCCTGCTGGATGGCTAGTGGTCCCTCTACAAAGGCTTCATCAGCTTGAGATGCTATGAATGGAACAGTTTCGGATGTGAAGTCAGAGATCCACTGCTCGTTAACTGACACATTGTGCTTTCTATAAAGCTCTGTATTAACTAAATACCTAATAGCGTCAGCAATTTTGGCAGGCCGTATGGTTTCTGCCATGAAATCATGTCCGTATTCCATTCTTCGTTTGAGGTGGAGCTGAATTACCTCAGCCTCATTGAAAGCTCGTGGAAGAGACGTCACGATATTGCTTACTGGAATAGGGACATTCACAACTGCTCCTTTAATAGCACTTTGACGCTCGTGACCTATTGACTTAATTATCATAAATGGAAGGCGAGGTGAAATCAGTCGTTCTTCCAAGGGAGTTAGGCCCCTCAAAGAGTTATGAATTTCTGGGAAATCTAAGCCATTTGAAATGGCCCCTTTGGGCTTTCGGCCGGCTTTAATGTTGCTGTGACAAGTTTTGCAAAACTTGAAAAGATTACCAGTGAAAGCAAGTTGTCTTGCATTTTGGTATATCTCTTCCCTGAACTCGCAATGTTCTTCCAAATAAGTCCTAGAAAGCTTACTTATTTGCTTGGGGAACCACAATCCTTTGCAACAAAAGCAAATCTGATCTGGGCCAAGCTTAACATTCCTATTGAATGTAGCTATGTGAGCTTCTATTTCAATAGGTCTGATTCTGATAGTCCTATTTTCCTGAGCTATATCAAGTCTAATCTCCTGACTTCGAAGTGCATTCCAAAGATTTTCTGCTTCCCTATTTGCGCTAAGGCTTCTATACTGACTAACTCTTTGACTTACATTTCTAATTGCATCGATCGTTGCTTGTCGAGCAGCTAATCGTGCGCTTCGTCGAGCCAGTGTATTTCTCGCCTGCTCGACTGCCCTGCGATCCCTACCGGCCCTAGCCCTAGCTCTGTTAGCCCTATCACGCTCTCTTTCTAATAAGCGTTCCTGTGTATCTCTAGCCAGTGCTCGACGCAGGGTATTTGCTTCTTGCTCACCCGCGCGATACACGATATCCAAGCGCCTTCTTCTATGGTTGGCAGTGTTTTGTTCCTGCTCCATAACCCTAAACTCGCTAATTTGTCGCCTTTCAGAACGACGTCGAGTATCGGCTGCTTGTTCAACTGCGCGAAAAGCGGGATCAAAACGTCTAATAGAACGGCGCCGAGTATTGACTGCTTGCTCAGCTGCGCGAAGAGCAGGATGCAAGCGCCTTTCCCTATGGCCAGCAGTATTTTGAACCTGCTCCACAGCTCGATTCTCGCTATTTTGTCGCCTTTCAGAACGACGTCGAGTATTGACTGCTTGCTCAGCTGCGCGAAGAGCAGGATGCAAGCGCCTTTCCCTATGGCCAGCAGTATTTTGAACCTGCTCCACAGCTCGATTCTCGCTATTTTGTCGCCTTTCAGAACGACATCGAGTATCGGCTGCTTGCTCAACTGCGCGAAGAGCAGGATTCAAGCGCCTTTCCCTATGGCCAGCAGTATTATGAACCTGCTCTACAGCTCGATTCTCGCTATTTTGTCGCCTTTCAGAACGACGTCGAGTATCGGCTTCTTGCTCAACCGCACAAAAAGGACGATTCAAGCGTCTCGACCTTCTAGACACTGTATTGACGCCCTGTTCTGCATCCCTGACTAAGAAATCTTCCCTCCGCCTACGCTGAGAAAAAAGACTTAAACTTTTAGTACTATTAAGATTATAAACGCTGAGTACGTATATGAATAAAAATATAAGAGCAAGCTTTTAAAAATTCTTATATGTATATTAATGGGAAAATGTATAGAATATATAAAGAATAATGTGAAAAAAAATAAATAATAATAATAAGTTAAGAAGTCTTTAAAAAGACTTAAGACTTAAATTATTATTATTTGAATATAGTATAGTATTATAAGTGCAAGTCTTTAAAAAGACTTAAACTTTTAGTACTATTAAGTTTATGTATAAGTTAACTAAAGCAAACGTCGCTCCCACGGGCGCATGAAATACGACAACATCGGCATACTGCAACGTAAGCATTATGCCGGATGTCGATACGTAGCCGGCAGACACTGCAGATTTGCGTGGCCGCTACGAATATGAGATCGCAACAATGTGTTTCGTTTTCATGCTAGCTCCAAAGTTTGAATTCTTGTATTTTATATTCAGTTCTGATTTTGTCTCCGACGCTACAGCTCCGCTTGGCTCGGTGTAATAAAGCATAAAAAGTAACTCCTAATCTTTCATTGTCACGGCTCCGCCTGACACCTGATTAGTAAAAGTCGCGCGCGTTAACCGCCGGCCAACCCTTATTATAATTGGCGCCCAACCAGTGGTATTTGACAGTGCGTTAGTCATTACCCACGAACACAAAAAAAGTGCAAAACAAACTAAAATAAATTCTAAAAATCTAAAACCTAACTACAAGTTAATCAGACTCAGCCACATTAACAGGGCTGTAGCAACAAAACAAGTGCTTGTGACCACTGTTGTTTACAACAGAACTATTTAACAAGTGGCTGCTGCTGACCTACGTCAACACAGGCAGCACAGCTACAACGCCATTAACCTCGCCTCTTGAGTGCAGTTGGCTGAGGTGCGCTATAGCGCAAACTTAATTTCACGTCACACCGAAGACGCGGGTGCTCTTCGGGCAGCGACTTATCGCCAGATTAGCGCGTAAGCTATCTGGACAGCGGAGACGGCAGCGCGGGAGGCAGAGACAAGCAGTGTACAAAAACAGAAACCAACTTCAGTTTAGAACACAACACAACACCAAAAAAAATGTAAGTGGGCACCTTTTTTTAAAACTGCACCTAAACCTGCGAAACAAAAAATAAGCATATAAACACATTTTTGCAAGTGTCTTTTCTTAAATGAAATTAAATAATAAATAGTTTTAACATACGTGAAACTAGTAAAGGATTAAGTTGACGGAAAACTATTGGCAGCAAAAATATATAAACATTTGTTGAATAATTACTAAAAGCGGCGCATCAAATGCATGCGCGCACAAATTTTTTTTCCGTCTGCCTTCATCTTGTTCGTTTTGTTTGGTCGTTCAACGTAATACGATCCGTGGGATTTCGCAACTTTGTTGCCTCCGTCCTCAAGCGTTGTGTTCGAGTTTTCGTTGTTTACATTAGAAGCATATGACTTCACCCTTCCTTTTCTATAGAAACACTCGCCGAAAGTGTAGTGATTCTGACTCTGATTGCGACGACCATCGCATTCGCTGTTCAGTGCCAAGACGCACACCCTCACCCCCACCCTCACCTCGTCCTACAGACAGCGTCATGGACCCAGACCAGTTGAAATTCGTAATGCAGGCAGCCGTCACCGCTGCCTTAGCTGAGCAAGCCGCTGCAAATAAGGTCTTGATTGAAAGTCAACGCAATGGCCCAGCAGCTGGCCGCAGCGCATATTACGCCACCAGAGGTGCAAGCTTATGCACCCATAGAGATAAGAAATGATATCCGCTGCGACGAGCCATTAGATGCCGTCAAATGCTTGCCCGAGTTTGCAGGCGCACATAAATCGTATGTTTCATGGAGACAGGCGGCTCTCGCAGCCTATCGTATTTTTAGGCCGTACGACGGCAGTTCACGCCATTATCAGGCGGTCATAATTATAAGAAACAAAATCAGGGGGGCCGCGGACGTTGTTCTAGCCTCTTTCGGCACAGTTCTTAACTTCGACGCGATTATAAGTCGCCTCGACTTCACGTACAGCGACAAACGTCCAGTTCACGTAATTGAGCAAGAGCTGGCCACGCTGAGACAAGGCAACATGTCTCTGCTGCAATACTATGATGAGGTCGGCAAAAAGCTTACATTGTTGACTAATAAAGTCAACATGTCATACGAGCCGGTCCTAGCAAAGGGCCTCTGCGAAAAGTTCCGCGAAGATGCACTACATGTGTTTGTTTCGGGACTCAAGCGTAGTCTCACAGATGTGCTGTTCTCAGCAAAGCCAAGGGACTTACCGTCAGCTCTGGCGCTCGCGCAAGAGGTGGAATCGAACCATGAAAGATATGCGTTCGCTGCCAACTTCGCGAGAAGCATTGAGGAAAAAGAACACAAAGCAAGTACCCAACAGCGGGTCAAGCCACCCCAACAAGAAACACAGGCAAGCGGAAAGAAAAACCCACATTTTAGTAGGCAGAGCAAGCAGCAAGGCCAATACGGCCAGCTAAATGCCAAGCAGCAAACTCGCGCCAGTGCTCCAGAACCAATGGAGGTAGACCCTTCGTTGTCAAAATTTGGACAGCCCACCCAGGCCTCCGCTGGTGTCAGCAGGCGGTCGGCCATGTCCGATCGCTCTAACGGAAAGGGCAAGCAACAAAGGGTGAATCATGTAACCCAAGATGCTGGGCAGGGGCAGACCTCGTACGCCGAAGCCGCCAACGGCGCTATGGCGCAGATTTTACCAGACTTGTCAACCTTCGATGGGATCATCGGTCTCGATTTGTTAGCTCAGGCTGGGGCGTCACTCTGTTTGGCATCCGGTCAGCTCAAATGGGGTACGGAAGTTGAGAAAATCTCCTTCCACAAATGCACTGATGTCAATTTCACCGATGTGGATTGCTCAGATGCACCCGCTTCAGTGCGGGAGACTTTTCGGAAATTATTAAAGGCCAGAAAAAAGGCCTTTGCAGACCCAAACGAGGCTCTGCCATATAATACTTCGGTGGTTGCCACCATCAGAACGGCGAGCGAAGAGCCCATCTATGCCAAGCTGTACCCATATCCCATGGGCGTAGCTGACTTCGTTAATAAGGAGATCCAAGATCTTCTAAGAAACGATATAATTCAGAAATCGGCATCCCCCTACAACAACCCCATATGGGTAGTTGATAAAAAGGGCACCGATGATGCGGGAAACCGCAAGAAGCGCTTGGTGATAGACTTTCGCAACTTAACGAGCACACCATTCCCGATAAATACCCCATGCCAAATATATCAATGATATTAGGCAATTTGGGCAAAGCACGCTATTTTTCGACACTGGATCTTAAATCAGGATACCATCAAGTCGTACTAGCGGAGCGCGATCGTGAAAAAACTTCTTTCTCGGTAAACGGAGGAAAGTATGAGTTTAAGAGATTGCCATTCGGCCTCAGGAACGCCGCCGGCATCTTCCAAAGAACGATCGATGACATCCTACGGGAGCAAATAGGCAAATTTTGCTATGTTTATGTTGACGATGTGATCATCTTCTCGCAAGACGAGGAGGCTCACATCAAAAATGTAGAGTGGGTGTTAAAGAGCTTAGAAGAAGCTAACATGAGAGTATCGATCGAGAAATCGCGTTTTTTTAAGAAAAGCGTGAGCTTTCTCAGGTTCATTGTCACCAGTAACGGTGCAACAACGGACCCAGAAAAGGTAAAGGCCATAAAAGAATTTCCAGAGCCTAAGACGGTATTCGAAGTCAGATCGTTTCTGGGCCTCGCGAGCTACTATAGGTGCTTCAGCAGAGAGCTGCTATAGCAAGGCCCATTTCAAACATATTAAAGGGCGAAAATGGAACAGTTAGTAGGCATAGATCGAGGAACATTCAGGTGCATTTCTCTGAGTCCCAGCGAGAGGCGTTCCAAAAGCTGCGCAATATATTGGCATCAGAAGATGTCATGCTCAGCTACCCGGACTATAAAAGCCATTTGATCTAACGACAGATGCTTCAGCCCATGGTATAGGTGCGGTGTTGTCTCAAGAGGGCCGCCCTATAACAATGATTTCAAGAACTCTTAAAGACAGTGAGGCCAACTACGCGACTAACGAGCGTGAGTTATTGGCCATCGTTTGGGCCCTGGCTAAACTGCGGCATTACTTGTATGGAGTGAAAGATATAAATATCTTCACTGACCATCAGCCGTTAACATTTTCTGTGTCGGAATCAAACCCGAACGCAAAAATTAAGAGGTGGAAGGCCCGCATAGACGAGTTCAATGCTCGTCTATTTTACAAGCCCGGTAAAGAGAACCTGGTAGCGGACGCCTTGTCCAGACAACAGCTTAATGTGCTGGAACAAGAAGAGCCCGAATCTTGCGCAGCAACGATTCACAGTGAGGTGTCTCTCACCCACACAATCGAGTCAACAGACAAGCCATTGAACTGCTTCCAGAACCAGATAATACTGGAAGAAGCACGTTTCCCGTCTAAAAATACCTTTATTTTATTCGGGAATAAAAGGCGCCACACGGTTAACTTCGTCTGCAGGGGGTCTTTACTAGACGAACTGGCAGACATAATCGTCCCAAGGGCCGTAAACGCCTTCCATTGCGATTTGCACACGCTCGCAATGATACAAGATGAGATAGTCCGGAGGTTCCCAGCCACAAAGTTCTGGCATTGCAGGAACCGTGTCGTGGACGTACTCAGAATCGAAGAAAGAAGGGAAATCTTAACTGCTGAACATAATAGGGCGCACAGAGCAGCGCAAGAAAATGTAAAGCAGGTATTGTCGGAATACTATTTCCCCAAAATGGCCAAGCTGGCCAACGAGATCGTGCAGAATTGCAGGACTTGTGCAAGGGCAAAGTATGACAGGCACCCGAGAAAACAAGAACTCGGTGAAACGCCAATACCGTCACACACAGGGGAAATGTTGCACATCGACATTTTCTTTACCGACAAAAAGTTTTTCCTCACTTGCGTCGACAAGTTTTCTAAATTTGCCGTCGTACAACCAATCGCCTCGAAAACTATTGAAGACCTGAAGCCGGCGCTGCTTCAGCTCATGAACTTTTTCCCAAGGGCAAAGACCATTTATTGCGACAACGAACCGTCGTTGAAGTCACACACGATCGTGTCCATGCTGTGTAACAACTTTGGGGTAAGCGTTACAAACGCACCACCACTGCACAGCACCTCCAACGGGCAGGTGGAGCGTTTCCATAGCACGTTGCTGGAGCTAGCCAGATGCATAAAGATAGACAAGGGCTTGAGTGATACGGTCGAAATAATAATGAAATAATAATACTGGGTAGTGGCCAACCCAGTATAATAAGTCGATTCACTCGGTCATCGACAGGAGACCGGCTGACATCGTCCTAACACACCCCGAGGAGCCGCAGCTAGAGATCCGCAATAGGATCCAGAAGGCTCAGACCGCGCTGAGGGCCAGAGAAAACGCCTCGCGGCAGAATAGGACATTCGATGTTGGCGAGAAAGTGTTGGTAAAATCCAACCGAAGACTCGGCAACAAGCTCACGCCGTTGTGCGAAGAAAGAGCTGTAGAAGCGGACATGGGGACCACGGTCCTTATTGAGGGGAGGGTGGTCCACAAGGACAATTTAAAATGACGCGCTCAGCAGCGAGGTCAGTGTTTCGCTTAATTTTAAATTTTTTCTAGCCACTTGGCGTAAATTTTAATAGATCTAAGCGTAGCGCCATCCGCGCACATTATATTCTTAAGCATTTTTATTATTATTGGTGTTGGATTCCCCTTGTCTACAAAAAAAAAAATCAACCATTTAAACTTTCACCCACAGGACCAATCTTATCCTTCTCGTGTCTCTATCATTGGCATCGGCTCACATCACCGATTATTCGCGCGCCAAATACATTCCCATAGTCGATGGCCAGATCTTGGTGTGGGAGAATTTCGCCTACGTGAGGCACTCCGCGAATCTTTCGGAGTACGCACGTGTAGTAGAGGAGACGGTCGGTCTGCTTAGCCACTTCCCGCAGTCACACATGAGAAATTTGCTGAATGTAGATTCAGCACACCTCCGGGACTTGCGCTGGGCGCGCACCATCGAGTGGCCAGAAGCTTGGACTTCCTGGGCTCCATACTAAAGGTTGTAGCCGGTACACCTGATGCCAGCGATTTGCAAAACAGTAGGGTCGTAGAGGCGCGATTGATAGACGCGAACAATAGGCAGATAGAAATCAATACAAAAATCCAGAGTCAAATTAATAAATTAACTGCCACCGTCAACTTAATCCTCAAAGCAGCAAAAGCGTCGCAAATTGACTCCGGTCATTTGTATGAAACGTTGCTCGCGAGAAATGAATGCTCATGGTGGAGCTTCAAAATTTAATGTTGGCCGTGACACTTGCAAA
Organism: Drosophila teissieri; assembly: GCF_016746235.2. Lineage (NCBI taxonomy): Eukaryota > Metazoa > Arthropoda > Insecta > Diptera > Drosophilidae > Drosophila > Drosophila teissieri. Next base: position 24,169,692 of record NC_053029.1, on the reverse strand, counting down.
AATGAACATTGTTAGCCCAAATATTCTTGATCACGCAGATTTGAGTTCAGTTTGGCTAGAGGAGCCCACCAACACCCCCATAGGGGACCTCATGTCCGTATCGTCCGTAAAGGTTCTGCAGTCCAATAACGCATTACGGCCCGACGTGCCGTCATTAACGGAACCCTGTACGTCAACCAGAACGGGATCCAGAACAGAGTACCGGGGGTAGCGAAATTCCCTCTGCTGAACATCACCTCTCACCAAAGCGTGCTCAGTCTCCCGTACCTTCATCGCCTAAATGAAGGTAACTTAGAGACAATCCGGAGGTTCAGAGAAGAATTCAACGCCGAACGACCCCAGCGAGTGGCACTGACCGTAGCAGCATCATGTTTCCTCCTGTTATGTGTTGCCATTGTGGGCTGGCGCGCCTGGAAGGCCAAGAGGTCCGCAAGACAACTGAACGTGGCGATTGCTGAGTTAAGGTCGGTCGAGGGCGGCCTCCGTCTTGAGGGGGGGGGTAGTTAACTAAAGCAAACGTCGCTCCCACGGGCGCATGAAATACGACAACATCGGCATACTGCAACGTAAGCATTATGCCGGATGTCGATACGTAGCCGGCAGACACTGCAGATTTGCGTGGCCGCTACGAATATGAGATCGCAACAATGTGTTTCATTTTCATGCTAGCTCCTAAGTTTGAATTCTTGTATTTTATATTCAGTTCTGATTTTGTCTCCGACGCTACAGCTCCGCTTGGCTCGGTGTAATAAAGCATAAAAAGTAACTCCTAATCTTTCATTGTCACGGCTCCGCCTGACACCTGATTAGTAAAAGTCGCGCGCGTTAACCGCCGGCCAACCCTTATTATAATTTATATACGCAGAAAACGTATATGGGTAAAAATATAGGAATAAGCCTTTAAAAAGGCTCAGTTCTTATATTAATATATGTAGAAAAATTATTATAGAATGTATTAAACGGATTGAATAAATGTATTAAAGAATATATAAAGATTAAATGTGAAAAAAAAATAATAATAATAAGTTACGAAGTCTTTAAAAAGACTTAAGACTTAAAATATTATTATTTGAATATAGTATAATTATATAGTATTAATAGTATTATAAGTGCAAGTCTTTAAAAAGACTTAAACTTTTAGTACTATTAAGTTTATGTATATACGCAGAAAACGTATATGGGTAAAAATATAGGAATAAGCCTTTAAAAAGGCTCAGTTCTTATATTAATATATGTAGAAAAATTATTATAGAATCTATTAAACGGATTAAATAAATGTATTAAAGAATATATAAAGATTAAATGTGAAAAAAAAAATAATAATAATAAGTTAAGAAGTCTTTAAAAAGACTTAAGACTTAAAATATTATTATTTGAATATAGTATAAGTATATAGTATTAATAGTAGTATAAGTGCAAGTCTTTAAAAAGACTTAAACTTTTAGTACTATTAAGTTTATATACGCTAAAAACGTATATGGATAAAAATATAAGAATAAGCCTCTAAAAAGGCTCAGTTCTTATATTAATGTGGGATTGGAGTAAGTTGGCATTATCATGCAGCCTAGATGTTTGGGAGTGCACACACTGTTTCCTATATCAGCCAGATCCTAACAGCATTGCCAACAGTGTCTCTCTCTCCCATGGTGTCTCTGAAGTAATTCAGTCGCTGCAGAATTTTTAACGAAGTCAGTCGATGCGTTTATTAGTGCGAGAGTCGTAGTTCTTTTCATTTTTATAATTATTAATTTCAAACTTTGTGAACAATACCCAAAACAATAAACTTAATTTGTATTATCCCTACAAATTATTGGGGGCTCGTCCGGGATCGTTCAAAGAATAAAATTAATAAAAGTGCATTAACACTAACGAATTTGAGAGAACGAAGGAGAAGAGAAACTGGCGTGCGACAATTCGACGAAGCAAAACTGGAGCAAATTCTGGATCTTTTCTCGACAAAGAAGAGACCCTTTGAAAGAATATTTAAGTGACGGTTGCAACGACGACGCAAGAGCAACGGTGAGACTAGTAGAAAGTCTTTCGACGTGCACATGAAAGTTCTTGGGCATTTTGAAGACGTGTCGAAACAAGTATTTTTCGTGGTGAAATTCCGTATCGAAGAGCGGATAGAGCTGGCGAAAGAAACGACGAATTTCAAAGGAACGACAACGAGAGGATAACGACAACGAGAGGATAACGACAAAGAGAGGATAACGACAAAGAGAGGATAACGACAACGAGAGGATAACGACAACGAGAGGACAACGACAACGACAAACCAAATAAAGAAGGAAACAGAAAACGAGTAGAGGAGATCATACGACGCAAAAACAAGAGAAGCATCGACGGCGTGAATAGGATCAAGCGTGCAACAAAATACGTGCATTTCGACGGGAACGACGAAGAAATAAAAACAGCAGCAGAGACGCAAATAGAGGCAAGACTTGGAGCTGGCAATATTGCAACAACTAGTTTTGCACAGCGACGAGTATATGAGTACATATTTTTGAACAAAACGACGAAATAACGAAGAGCAGAAGCAGCGACGGCGACGTAAGAGCAATCGACGACGTGATCCGTAACGCAATACGGAGCGAGGTTACGGCGAAGACGAATTTCGCAACGTAGAAGAACTTAAATACGACGACATTGAAGAGACGAGAAGTGCGGCGGAAAAGAGTCGTAACAACTGGTTGGGTGAGCGAGAGGCTGCGCATTTAACAAATTTGTTTAACATTGTTTAATATTTTTGACATTTTTACATTTTACATTTAACATTTAAATTAATTTGTACACGGATCACGCACTAACATGGATGCTAGACAAATTCTCGAATTGACCGTGCCTTTTTTAAAAGCAAAATTAACGGAATTGGGTTTGGATACCAATGGGCGAAAGAGCGCTTTGCAGGACAGATTATTTGACACTATGGCATAGATGCGGGCGGTGAGGATGAGGATGCAGTAAGTGTTTCGGGTTCATCTAATTATCAAGATGTTAGTCACCACGTAGGCTCGAGATTTACTCTACGCGATGTCCAAGACAGCATTTCATCATTTTCTGGCTCAGACCACGAAGACGTCAATCATTGGTTGTCTGAGTTTGAAGACGTTGCAGTAACCGTAGGCTGGGACAATTTGCAAAGATTTATCTATGCTAAACAACTTTTGACCGGAGCCGCCAACCTTTATATCAAAAGCACAAACCGAATTAGAGGGTGGGTCGAGTTACAGCGCGCGTTAAAAGATGAGTTCGGCAAAAAATTGTGCTCGGCTGAGATTCATAAGCTTCTGCGGCAAAAGCAAAAACAACCAAAAGAGACATGCATTGAGTTTTTGTACAGCATGATGGAGATCAGCAAATCGATAAATCTTGATGAGGAGAGCTTAGTTTCTTATGTTGTAGAAGGCATACCGGATGGCAGGATAAATAAGGCTGGGCTGTATCGCGCAAAAACTATCAGAGAGCTGAAGGACGAAATTTCTATTTACGAAAAGATAAAAGGAAAAGGAATTAATAAGGAAATTGTTAAGAAAGAGGTGGCAGTGAAACAAGGACAGAGTAATGGCCAGAGAAAATGCTTTAAGTGCAACAGTGAAGGCCACATTGCCAGAGATTGTAAGGGCGACGTAGTTTGCTATCATTGCAACCAGAAAGGGCACATATCCAAGAACTGCGCGGAAAAGAGAAATAATGTTGTCGTCAAGAATGAGAAAGCGAATGTCCTGGAAGTCAATGTTGAAAAAGGCTCAATATATAAAATGATAGTAGCAAATGGCTTGACATTCGTAGCGATGATCGATTCGGGATGCGACTTGTGCTTGATGAGGGAGGATATTTTCAGAAGCTTTGAGGATTTAAGGCTGAAACCTGTATTTAAACATCTGAGAGGCATTGGCAAAGGTGAGCTAAGGACAATAGGATGCTTTGATATTAACCTTCAGGCAGATGGCGTATGCTTTACCTCAACTTTTCACGTAGTAAAACAGAATGAATTGGAGTACGCAGCCATTATTAGAAATGATGTGCTCCAATGTATCGAAGTCGTGTTCAGTTCGAAGGGGGTCTTATTTAAAGAAAAAGAAAAGGATTTCGCTACGGCATTCAAAGGAATGCGTGTCACTGAGATCATCGATGAGTCCTCCGTGCTCGACAAAATCGATCTATCTCACCTGGAAAAGAGTCAGAAGCTAAAGGTAGAAAATCTAGTTAAAGATTATAAACCAGTAAAGTCATTGGCGTCTCCAGTTAATATGAAGATTATATTGGAAGACGATGTACCCGTTTATCAGCGACCACGACGAACTTCGTACGAGAACAAATGTTTCATAGACAAGCAAGTGCAAGACTGGCTTTCAGAGGGAATAATCGTACCAAGTTGCTCAGAGTATGCATCGCCTGTGGTACTAGTCTCAAAAAAGGATGGATCGAAGAGATTTTGTTGTGGCTATCGGAAACTTAACCAGAAAATCAAGAAGGACAACTTTCCAATGAGCCTGATAGACGATGTTCTGGATAGATTGAAAATCGAAAATCTTTACCACTCTCGACATGATGAACGGATTTTTCCACGTGCCGATCGACGAAGATTCTAGGAAGTTCACAGCATTCGTGACTCACAACGGACAGTATGAGTTTACGCATGTTCCATTTGGCATCTCAAATTCCCCAGCTGTGTTTTGTCGTTATGTTTTAGCAGTCTTGCGAGAACTCATTCAAAATCAGACAATCGTAGTATACATGGACGATATAATCGTACCAAGCAAGGACGAGAACGATGGAATCAAGGCTTTGGAAATCGTATTGAGCGCAGCGTCGAAGGCAGGTTTGCGAATTAAGTGGGAGAAAGCACAGATTTTGAAAAGCAGAATCAACTTCTTAGGCTATACGATTGAGAATGGAACCATATCCCCAACTGACGAGAAAATCAAAGCTGTCGTTAACTTTCCAATCCCTCAAAGCAGGCAAGCTTTGCAGAGGTACTTGGGTTTAACGTCATACATGCGACGCTTTATCAAAGACTATGCCTTGGCAGCAAAGCCTTTGAGTGACATGCTTCGAAAGGAAGGCAATCAGAAGAACGATAGGAACCTCGTGATGACTGAGTTGGGTATCGCTTCCTTCAACCACTTAAAACAACTATTGGTATCAGCACCAGTACTGAAACTGTTTGACCCTTTAGCTGTTACAGAAGTACACACAGATGCGAGTAAATATGGCTTTGGCGGCGTTTTGATGCAGAAGGACCCAGATGATCAGCAATTTCACCCGATTGAATTTATGAGCCGCAAAACAAACAATTGTGAGGAGAAATACAGTTCCTATGAGCTCGAGGTTTTAGCCATTGTGAATGCGTTGAAAAAATGGAGAGTGTACTTGTTGGGAAAGCCGTTCACAGTGGTCACAGACTGCAACGCTTTTGCAATGACCATCAAAAAAGACGATCTGCCTCCTAGAGTTGCAAGATGGGCAATGTCATTGCAGGAATTCGAGTATAAAGTGGAGCACCGAGCCGGAACGAAGATGAGACACGTAGATGCACTCAGCCGTTTGTCGTGCTTTCTTATAGCGGATTCCACAAAATCACGCTTGATCGAAGCACAGAACAGGGACAACTGGATAAAAGCCGTCAAAGTTATATTGGCAAGTAATAAGGAGCACGAAGATTTTCATATAAAAAATAATATCCTTTGCAAGGATCCAGTAAATGAGCTGATAGTTGTTCCCGACTCGATGGTAGATGAAATCATTGCTACAGCACACAAAGAGGGTCATTCGAAATTAAAAAAACCAGAGATATTTTGGAGAAGTCCTATTACATTCCAGGAATTCTGCCTAAAGTAGAAAGAGTGGTTAGAGCATGTGTAGAGTGCCTGATCATTGACTCTAAGCGCGGAAAAAAGGAGGGATTACTATCGCCGATCGACAAGGCTCAAGAAGGCACATCGACCACGTTGGCCCACTTACCGATACAAAAAAGAAGTATAACCACATATTAGCAGTCGTGGATGGTTTTTCTAAATTTGTTTGGCTTTATCCAACAAAGTCAACAGGAACAGATGAGGTTATAGAAAAACTCGAGAAGCAAGCAGCAGTTTTTGGGAACCCTCGCAGAATAGTTACGGACAGAGGAACCGCATTCACTTCAGGATCCTTTACTGAATATTGCAATCGCGAAAGCATTCAACTACTCCACATTGCGACAGGTATGCCCAGGGGCAATGGACAAGTCGAACGAATACACAAAATTGTCATCCCGATGCTCGGCAAAATGTGTCAAGAAAACCCACTAAATTGGTATCGCCACGTAGACAGAGTTCAACAAATCATAAACAATACTCCACCTCGAACCACTAAGTATAGTCCGTTTAGAATTTTGACAGGATTGAATATGAGACTTAAGCTGAATGATATAAAAGACCTAATAGACGACTTAGAACTAGAAGAATTGAACGATGAGAGGGAAGAGATTCGAAAGAAAGCACAGGAAAACATAGAAAAAGTGCAGCAAGAGAATAGGAAAAACTTTAATGAGAAAAGAAAGGTTGAAAGTGAATATGAAGAAAGAGATTTGGTAGCCATTAAGAGAACACAGTATGGAACAGGAATGAAACTTCGGCCAAAATTTTTCGGTCCGTATAAAATTACAAAAAAACTAAACCACGGTCGCTATGAAGTAATAAAGGAAGGGAATCAGGAAGGGCCAAAAACAACAACGACTGCAGCCGAATATATAAAAAAATGGAGTTCATTCAGGGGCGAATGAATAGAGCGAGTTCTTACATTTAGATTTAACATTATCTAAGAGCAATGGTCTTATTCAAATTACATTCTATTCAACACTAGATCAATATATATTGAATTATTGAAGAGTACCTGAGAAAAGCCAAATAACCATAACAAATGATTAAAGGCTTAATGATTGTAGCGCCTGCCAGTTCATAAGAAAAACAAACTTCAAGCTTCTAGAATTTTACTTTTTTCTTACCAAAAGGAAATAGTTTAGACTTATATTTTACTAAAGTAAAAGAAGATAAATAAGGGGTCAGAAAGGAAAAATGGCACATTTTGATAATATTATGTTTTTTCAAAAACCGAGTTTCGCTCTTTATAAAGAGTGCGCATCGATTTCTATTTTCAAAGTGTCAACCTCAAAGAGTCGTCCCTCTTTATCTAACATTCACCTGCTACGCACTTGTAAAAACCGTGAAAAAGCGCCTTAAGAGAGAGAAGCAAAGAGCGAGATTTAACACTAAAATTCTTTTCAACACTAGATCATAATATATTGAATTATTGAAGAGTACGTGAGAAAAGCCAAATAACCACAACTAATGATTAAAGGCTTAATGTTTGTAGCGCCTGCCAGCTCATAAAAAAAAACTTCAAGCTTCTAGAATTTTACTTTTATCCTACCAAAAGAACATAGTTTAGACATATATTTTACTATAGTAAAGGAAGATAATTAAAAGGTCAAAAAGGAATAATGTATAACTATTGATTATATTGATAATATTATGTTTTTAAATTATCGAGTTTCTCCTTTTATAAAGATAGCGCATCGATTTATATTTTCAAAGTGTCAACAGAGTCGTCCCTCTCTCTCTAACATTCACCTGCCACGCACTTGTAACAACCGTGGGAAGCGCCTTAAGAGAGAGAAGCAAAGAGCGAGATTTAACACTAAAATTCTTTTCAACACTAGATCAATATATATTAAATTATTGAAAAGTGGGAAAGAAAAGCAAAACAACATATGATTTTTCATATTTATAAGAATATATTTATCAGCGCACAATTGGTTCTAATCAGATTAAGCATTGCTCTGATCAAAATTATATAATAAGATAATATTTAAACAGATATTGGACTTATTTCGTGGAATGCAAGAACAATAATATTTCGCCGGGTGTATTTATTTATACGAATAAGTATTTAATTTCTAGACAAAATAACGCTTGAAGCATTTATGCAGTTTTGAATATTTTTAGCGTCTGGCAGAAAGTAGCTGAACCGATATATTACGTTATGGGCAATCTCTGACGTCATTGAACTTGGTACTCATTGAAACCTTACATTCTTAGAAACATGAAGAGTAATAGAGTAATTAAGCCAAGTTTTTTCGATCGATTAATATTTAGTGCAAAGGAACAACTTCAATTTTGACCACATCTCAACAGGGGTTTCGACATAATCAAATAAATTAAATATTTTCTCAAGAGTGTGGGAATGGCAGTTTTGGGCGGTTTGTGAGCGTTAGAGTGGGCGTGGCACACAAATTTCTGGGATACCGATAGAAATTGGCAAAACAAATAGAGAAATGAAAAAATATCACCACATTTTTCAAAACTTTGGGCGTGGCAGCTTTGTGCGGTTAGTGGGCGTTAGAGTGGGTGTGGCACATCAATTTCTGGGATACCGATAGAAATTGGCAAAACAAATAGAGAAATGAAAAAATATCACCACATTTTTCAAAACTTTGGGTGTGGCAGCTTTGGGCGGTTTGTGGGCGTTAGAGGGGGCGTGGCAAATACATTTTTGGCACACCGATAGAAATTAACAATGCAAATACTAAACTGAAAAAATATCAAAACATTTTCCAAAAATGTGGGTGTGACAGTTTTGGGCGGTTTGTGGGCGTGGCAACATAGGTCAACAAACTTGCGCTGCGTCTATGTCTCAGGAATCTAAATTCTTAGTCTAAACTTTCTAGCTTTTATAGTTCCTGAGATCTCGACGTTCATACGGACAGACGGACAGACGGACGGACGGACGGACGGACAGACGGACATAACCAGATCGACTCGGCTATTGATCCTGATCAAGAATATATATACTTTATATGGTCGGAAACTCTTCCTTCTGCCTGTTACATACTTTTTAACGAATCTAGTATACCCTTTTACTCTACGAGTAACGGGTATAATAAGACGAATTTTTACTTCTATAAGAAAAGCCAAACTTTCTTAAATGCCTAGTCATTTAGATCTACAAACACATCCCATGGAAATAGGAATTTCATATTCATCCCATAATCATCCCGAATCTTGACCCTTAATAATTAATTTATAAAAAACCTGCTCAAGGGAAAAGTTGAAGATTTCCGCATAGTTGGTCAAATAACTCTACCGACTGGAAACTTATTTCATCTATATTTTTACAAATTTCATTTCGCAATCAGCAATTCAGGAAAACCAGGAAAAATCAAAAAAAATCGACCTACAAGTAAGCAATATTATGATCACTTTTTTTGGGCTAATTTGTCTTAAATTAAGATCGTAATAACAGTTTTTATGACTATTTTGAGTAAGCACTCTCCCAAAGTTAAAAGCGGTGGTTGATCTTGCATTGCGTTGTCAAAATACTTTTGTCCACGTTTGTATTTATCAAAATCTGATGATCAATGAGAGCTTTTCAATTCTTTAATTGATCGAATTATTTTTTGCCATGGAGAGGAGAGTGATAAGCCGAATGGTAATATTCAATCTGAATACTTCAAAGATCTGCCTACAACAATTAAAAACTAAAAAAAATTGTGTGAGAACAGTTTGAATAAAGGATCACACCATTTAAAGGTTTCTTTAGATGTTGTTTTTTATACCCGTTACTCGTAGAGTAAAAGGGTATACTAGATTCGTTGAAAAGTATGTAACAGGCAAAAGGAAGCGTTTCCGACCATATAAAGTATATATATTCTTGATCAGTAGCCGAGTCGATCTGGCCAAGTCCGTCTGTCCGTCCGTCTGTCTGTCCGTCTGTCTGTCCGTCCGTATGAACGTCGAGATCTCAGGAACTACAAAAGCTAGAAAGTTGAGATTAAGCATACAGACTCCAGGGACATAGATGCAGCGCAAGTTTGTCGATTCATGTTGCCACGCCCACTCTAACGCCCACAAACCGCCTAAAACTGCCACGCCCACACTTTTGAAAAAGGTTTTGATATTTTTTCATTTTTGTATTAGTCTTGTAAATTTCTATCGATTTCCCAAAAAACTTTTTGCCACGCCCACTCTAAAGCCCACAAACCGCCAAAAACTCTCCTTCGCACTTCCAGTAGCTGAGTAACGGGTATCAGATAGTCGGGGAACTCGACTATAGCGTTCTCTCTTGTTTATATATATATTACATAAATAAACTTGTATGCCCTTATTAACATATTCGACTTGACACCAAATATATAATAGCATTTGAAAGTCTTTGTCATAATATTTGTTCACGCCAGAAGTTTTGGCCGGCAGTGTGAGCTTCGCTGTCTTTGTTTCTCGCTCTCCCTCCTTCCAGCCGGCAAAATCAGCACTGCGCGGTCCCGCGGCTCTCTTTTGTTAGATTTAAGTTAGTATTAATCCAAGCCGCGACGAAATAAAGTGAAGTTCAGTGCATCAACGACCCGACGTCAAATTTATCCGCCCACTTCGTTTCTTGGTCATTTGATTCCAGATCTATCCTGATCCACCGGCGCGCCTTGCGGATAAAATCAATCGGCAATCAAACCGGCTATGTAATAGCATACATACATATGTGATTTACATAGTTCTCTCGTCTCCTCTGTAGTGGCGACTGAAGAGCCGCTAAATAAATTTTAGATAAACCATAAAAGATATAAACATTTTCTGCCTAGAAGTATGCACTAAATTATGTGATACTCTGAGCTTGGCTTTACGCGACGGGAATAACGTCGATGCATTTTTATGCTGTGGCAGAGAAAAAAGTGCTAAGCAACTCCATCCGTTTCCGTGCTAAAGTCTATTCCTTTTGAGATCCGGTAGAGTGCAAATCGTTGCAGTGGCCGATAAGATATATATAATAATCACATAGTGCCCGTGTCCACGCGGATTGTGAAAATCTGGTGGCGGAAAAATTTATTCGGCGAAAGCTTTACCAAACTCAAGTGAGTAAAGCCGTTTTCATTTGCATACAGATGCATAACCTTTTGTTGCCCAGGTCACGGAAAGAGTGTCCACGGAGGCAACCAGGCGGCGGACTGACAGCCAGTGCCATAGGCCCGTCTGAAAAACCCTTTTATTTCATCGGGACTCAACAAGCGGATCTAGCCCAGCAAGCCGAGTTTGCGTCCTGTCCCGAGGAGCACCCTGGGAGGGGCAGGATGGACTACTAGGAGTGCAGCAGCAGTAGCAGTAGGAGAATGATCGGCAAATAACCTCAAGTGCAGTTTAATTGGCCAACAGCGCGCATGCGCAATAGCCTACAGTGGCCAGCTTTGGCGTTTTATGGAACATTTAATGGAAATTGGCAGTGCCAAAAGTGACCCCATAATTTTGACCCCCAGTTGACCCCTGTTGACCTCAGCACCCATGTGGTATTAACCTAAAGAGATTCAGAAAGTGAACCTAACCCCAAGGGGTAGTGTAGATCGGAGCATCCGATGTCCGACTATAAATTGTCTTGTACATTAAAGCAAAACCATTAAATGGGTTTTAACCCAGTTCTGCCGAATTAAAATTTCTTGCAATTTTCGCCACAAATTGGTCATAACCTGTATCGAGTTACCTAACTTTTACGACACTCATATGAAATGTTTTTTGTGAATTTGATTCTGGTAATAAAAGCCATGAATAGTTGATAAAAAACCCTGAAAATTAGAATACATTTATTTTTATAATTTAAGTAAAGTTAGTTAAAATTTAAGAAAATTTCTCTTGTTGCGAAGTGAAACGAATTGTGTAGAAGAATGCCTTTTGACTCTTTTGTTTAAACTAATGCCTTAAAACCCCAAAGTGGCCTGCCAAAGCCATATAATTTTCAGCACACCTTCGAGGGAGATCGATCTTTCGCCGATGGATAAGATGCGTGAGTTGATATAACCTTGTTTTAAGTGCTAACCCAAAACTTAAGAGAAATTTATTAAATGGCAATGATATAAAAGAAGTTGAGAAACGAATTAAATGCCGCAACAACTGAAATTTGGCTATCGCTGTAATAAATTAAATATTTTTTTAAAATTTGTCGTGAATTAAAATGAAGTTTAATTTAATTTAATTAAAAGAAATGGAGTTAAACGAGAAGTTGTCTACCAATGAATTAAATTAGATAATCGAAACTATTTCTTATTAATTTAATTCTTATCACAATTAACATTTATATCTAAATCCCACATTTTTTTACTACATATTATTAAATCATGCGATACATAAATATTCTTATAACTATCTAAGCTTATAATCAAACTACCTAAATACGATGTTAGTCTTAATTACTTTATGTTTATTAAATTTAATGTTTAACGAAATCATGAGCAACTAAACATTTCCTTTACCGACTCTACTGATGACTCCACGGTCGTAAGGTTTCAAGGGATCATCGGAGCCATGCTCCTGCGGAAGATGATCATAGGTTGGGTGGGCCTCAAGCGAGCACAACAACATCCGTGTCTTCGCAAATGATAGTTTTCTCTCTGTCTTTTCCTATATCTTTCGTCCTTTCTTCTAACTTTCATTTTCTAGAATTTATTTATTTATTTTTCTTCCGGTTTAGTTCTAGCTCCTATTTTATGTCGCAAGCACGCTCAATTCTTGTCTTTATTAATAGTGATGTGTAGTCCGTGTCCGAGATCTGGGTGAGCAAGACCACCACCCCCAAAGCCGAAGAGCTAGAGCCGGAATCTAAAGCGTGCCCCGCAGCTCAGATCCTCGAAAGCCTGCCTAACGCAAGGAGTTATAATTCCTTCTTGTATTGAGGACAGTGGCGCACTACGTTACACACTACACCTCTTTGCTCTTCAGCAGGTGCACGCATATGGGCACCCATACATACAGACTGCACTGACAAAGAGCGGGGAAACAGTGCCGACGAGACGACACCGTCCAATCGAAACACCAATAATTATTTATTAATTTACGCCAAATTTCTAAGAGTTTTTTAAGCTAGCTAGAAAATAGCCAAATAGTCTGGCAATTTTGGCGATTTTTTCCCGGAATTGATCTTAAATTCTTTGTCCGGTTCCTAAAGATAAAATCCAACCAACCTAAATAATTTCCGATTATGATTTAATATTTCCCTCCGGAGTTATCAACATGTTTATGTGAGGGGTCACTGTATGGCCCCTGCTCAAAGAGCTTTCGCTCTCGTCCGCGCTCGCCCCTCTTGTCCGCACTTACGCTCACCCGATCACCCGAACCCGCTTTAGCGATGTAAAGCGGCTCAGAGCGCCGCTCTAGTTATACCCGTTACTCGTAGAGTAAAAGGGTATACTAGATTCGTTGAAAAGTATGTAACAGGCAGAAGGAAGCGTTTCCGACCATATAAAGTATATATATTCTTGATCAGGATCAGTAGCCGAGTCGATCTGGCCATGTCCGTCTGTCCGTCCGTTTGTCCGTCCGTCCGTCCGTCTGTCCGTCCGTCTGTCCGTCTGTCCGTATGAACATCGAGATCTCAGGAACCACAAAAGCTAGAAAGTTGAGATTAAACATACAGACTCCAGAGACATAGACGCAGCGCAAGTTTGTTGATTCATGTTGCCACGCCCACTCTAACGCCCACAAACCGCATAAAACTGCCACGCCCACACTTTTGAAATATGTTTTAATATTTTTTAGTTTTGTATTAGTCTTGAAAATTTCTATCGATTTGTCAAAAAAACTTTTTGCCACGCCCACTCTAACGCCCACAAACCGCATAAAGCTGCCACGCCCACACTTTTGAAAAATGTTTTAAAATTTTTTCATTTTTGTATTAGACTTGTAAATTTCTATCGATTTTCCAAAAAACTTTTTGCCACGCCCACTCTAACGCCCACAAACCGCCAAAAACTGTCAGTGTTGAAGACTCTCCTTCGCACTTACACTAGCTGAGTAACGGGTATCAGATAGTCGGGGACCTCGACTATAGCGTTCTCTCTTGTTTTAAGCTACAATCAGGCTTATGTATGCACCCGAATAAATCAGACTTATGCCCACGACGCCCCCGCTTCTTGTGCTTCTTCTTTGGTGGTTCTTTTTCGACTTTTCGTTTTGCGCCGTGGGAATTTTTCTCAACTTTGATCACTTGTCTCATCAACTTATCAACTTATCTCTGAAGGACGACGCCCCTACAAACACAGCCTTTTAACTAGGTTTTTTAACGTCTTTCTTTTGTTTTATTTGTGTTTTGCTGTCTAATTATACCCGTTACTCGTAGAGTAAAAGGCTATACTAGATTCGTTGAAAAGTATGTAACAGGCAGAAGGAAGCGCTTCCGACCATATAGAGTATAAATATTCTTGATCAGGATCAATAGCCGAGTTGATCTGGCCATGTCCGTCTGTCCGTCCGTCTGTCTGTCCGTCCGTATGAACGTCGAGATCTCAGGAACTATAGAAGCTAGAAAGTTGAGAGAAAGCATACAAACTCCAGAGATATAGACGCAGCGCAAGTTTGTCGATTCATGTTTCCACGCCCACTCTAACGCCCACAAACCACCCAAAACTGCCACGTCCACACTGTTGAAAAATGTTTTGATATTTTTTCATTTTTGTATTAGTTTTGTAAATTTTTATCGATTTGCTAAAAAACTTTTTGCCACGCCCACTCTAACGCTCACAAACCGTCAAAAACTGTCAGTGATGAAGACTCTTCTTCACACTTCCACTAGCTGAGTAACGGGTATCAGATAGTCGGGGAACTCGACTATAGCGTTCTCTCTTGTTTTATAATTCCAATTCCTAAATTGAATTCAAATAATTTCAAGCTATTTACTATTTAGCTATTTTGTAAAGTGATTTGTTTTTAATTTTTCAATTCCGATTTTTACTCGAATTCCGACGGGTCTTTTGACCATCCAGCGCCGGGTTGTTTGGTCTTTCTTTTTCTTTACCACTTTTTTGTGGCGTGCAGGCCTCCTTGTCTTCTTTTTTCCTCCTTTAAAAACTGAGTATGCCCATAGAGGAGAAAAAAAATAGACATCTGCGCTAGGAAAAGAACCCAAACTAAACCCACACTCTCCGCTACCGGCTAGCGCTAAGCCAGCACCATAGTCCGCTAGTCCAAAAGACCTAGGTTCGAAAAGAAGAGGCCTTCCATCGAGCAGTTCGAAGACAACTCCAAGAATTTTCATTACCCGACCATTGACGAAAGCGTGTTTTCTCTAGCGAAAAACCCCGAAAATCCCTTTGCAGTTGGCACCGAATTCCTAAGGGTAACTCGATCTAGCACCAAAAGGATGGAATCCTCAGAACAGCCATCGGCCGCAACGGCAGCGTTGCACAAACTCATTGCCGTCAGCGATCGCATAAGCATCTTCGAAGGTAAGCTTTACACTCCTGATTAAGTTACTCCGTCCCGTCAGCCTTATGGAATCAAGTGGAAAGAGAGTACGAAACATTCTCGGACCTCATTGCCCTAGAATATCCCTCGAGACATTACCTCTTCTCCAGGCCAAATATGACTGCTGCTACTCTGTTTTATCTGTTTTAGCTGTTTTATCTCCACACAAAAACAAGCGCCGAGGCAAAAGCAATTGTATCCCAATTGTATGTTCGATATGCCAAGAATCTGGTGATGCTCTAAAGGTACTGCAGACCACGATTCAGGGGTGTTTAACAGCGCTAGCTCATTCACACATATACACGGACAACTGAGCGAAAGGTATCGGACATTGGAGGCCATCATGGATATGAAACCGACTCAGGCAGTTCCAAAAAAATGCAATCCTTCGAGGCAAAGATCAGCACTAAACAGAAAGAGTATGACCTATGCTTCAAGGAGAACCTTCTGGTAAGATTGTGCCCGCGCCTTTTCCAAATGTCAGTTGACGCGCGTTCCGGCTAGATACAGCTATGTCTAAATTGTTTCGCGAGAGGCCATCAGCTACGTGACTGCACGAACACATATAATTGTTATACCCGTTACTCGTAGAGTAAAAGGGTATACTAGATTCGTTGAAAAGTATGTAACAGGCAGAAGGAACCGTTTCCGAGTATATAAGTCGATCTGACCATGTCCGTCTGTCCGTCTGTCTGTCCGTACGTATGAACGTCGAGATCTCAGGAACTATAAAAGCTAGAAAGTGGAGAATAAGCATACAGACTCCAGAGACATAGACGCAGCGCAAGTTTGTCGATTCATGTTGCCACGCCCATCCTAACGCCCACAAACCGCCAAAAACTGCCACGCCCATAGTTTTGAAAAATGTTGTGACATTTTTTCACATTTTTGTTCGTCTTGTAAATTTAACTCTATATACCAAAAATCTTTTTGCCACGCCCACTCTAACGCCCACAAACCGCCAAAAACGGTCAGTGTTGTAATTTCTCTTCGCACTTTCACCAGCTGAGTAACGGTATCAGATTGTCGGGGAACCCGACTATAGCGTTCTATCTTGTTCTAACTGTAAGGATAGACACCATAGGTTGCTGCATCGCAGCCCCCTGCACAGCAACTCGGCAAGCACTTCAGCGATGCAAACCTATTTCGCTCCCGGCACTTCAGCCGTTCTACTGGGCACGGCTATCATTGACGTGTGTCATTTGGGGACAAACTACCAAGCACGCGCTTTAATCGACTAGTGACGTTCGTTTCCGAACGCCTGTTTAACCTCATTAAGTTGTCATTCCGTAACATCCGGACCCAAGTCTCCGGGCGAAGTCCTCGAAGTTGTGTCAGTTTGGGATTCGCTCTCCGAATAAGCCAGGTCTACAATTAGACACCACGGCGTACGTCCTTCCGAAACTAGCAGGCAAACTGCCCTCCTTTCAGATTCCCCTTAATTCTTTGAAGGTCCTGCCCGCACTACACTGGGCAGATCCTACCTTTTTTGAGAGCTCTCAAAATGATGAATTGATTGGGGCTTACATTTTACCGTCCATATTGATGGATGATATCCGACAAGATATTTGCAGCTCGCTCCTTTGACTAGAAACTATTTTCGGGTTGGTGCTAACGGGGCCGATTTCCAATGGTAATCCGATACGGGTCGCATAGGATATTTGAGGTCCATAGTTTAGTTTCTTAGAAACGAAAATTGCTTAAAAAGAGACTTATCCCTAAATGAACAATATGAAAGCGTGATCCAGAAATATCTGGATCTCGGTCATATTAAAGAAGTTCCGTCGGCTCATAATTCTCCGACTTATCATCTTTCTTATCATGCGGTAGTTAAGTCCGAAAGTACCACTACAAAGCTTCGCGTTGTATTTAAAGCTTTAAATCTGTCGTCGAATGGAACCAGCTTAAATGATATCCCTTATGCTGGTCCAGACATACAAACCGATCTAACGATCCAGATCCTGAAGTGGAGGTATTTTCAATTCGTCTTACATTCGGGGTCAACTGCGCCTCGTCCCTCGCCATTCGAGTAGTGCAATAGCTGGCAGAGGACGTCCAAGTGCCATTTTCAAAATACAGCCGCATCATTAAGCAGCACATGTACGTCAACGACGTTCTGGCAGGGGCGAATTCCGTGAACGAAGCACAAACTTCCATTCAAGAGTTGAAAGCAGCCCTAAGTTCCTCCGGGTTTCCGTTGAGAAAGTAAACATCACAAAACAGGGCGTACTGAAAGACGTCCCGGACGAGCACCTCCTTCATAGCGAGTTCCTGGACATCGATGCCGAAAGCACGGCCAAGGCGTTCGGTATTCGGTGGAGGGCAAAGTCAAACAAATTCTATTTCGTCCCTCCTGAAATAGCTTTGGAACCCTTCTATA
This sequence comes from Drosophila teissieri, assembly GCF_016746235.2. Classification (NCBI taxonomy): domain Eukaryota; kingdom Metazoa; phylum Arthropoda; class Insecta; order Diptera; family Drosophilidae; genus Drosophila; species Drosophila teissieri. Next base: position 24,152,055 of record NC_053029.1, on the reverse strand, counting down.
CATAGCGAGAAGTTTTGTCCCAAATCGCTAGGTTGTTCGATCCTGCCGGGTGGCTCTCTCATCGTGCATCATCCGTTACAATATGTTCATGCAGGAGATTTGGTTGCAGGACTTGGGCTGGGACGATAAGATTCCCACCGAAATGAGTCAGAGGTGGTAATCGTTCTTAGATAAGTATTCCGACCTCAACCAGATCCGCGTTCCGAGATGAGTGTGGTATCAGCCTGAGGTAACAATAGAGCATCACGGATTCTGTGACGCGTCTCAGAAAGCCTATGAAGCGGCTATCTACATCCGCCTCGAGACGGGGCAAAAGGTCTTGACTCGTCTGCTTACAGCCAAAACACGAGAAGCTCCGGTGAAACCATATTCCTTCCCCGGGTAGAGATCTGTCGTGCCGTACTGTTAGCGGAAATGGTGTCAGCGCAAAGCGACATTTAGCGCGCGATCAAAGTGTATTTTGTCAGGGCCCCGTGTATTGATTTCCACGAACGTTTTTTCAAACTGGCAAAAAACCCTTCCAGTTCTGGAGGTTAGGGGCTTACCAAGATCCCACGACCCAAAATCGACGAGCTTACGCCGGCATCCTGGTGCCTGAACATCGGATGCCCCTCCCTCGGCCTGAGTCCTTTTCCAGGACACAGGCACGAATACACCGACGTAACACATTGACCAACGACAAAGCTATAGTAAAAGTCGAACTAGGAACTGCCAGAACAGTGTCGTCGTTCACAACAATACAACATATAATACACCTGACCGAGTACGAGAGTGCAACTGAAAGGTTGTACAAGCTTATAAAGGACCTTCCAAACAAATAGGAGGCCACAAGCCTCAAGTCCCTATTACTCGCTAAACTGGACCTAATTAACCAAAGGTTAGCCTCACTGCTACCCAACATTAACAGCGGTATAACTAGAAGAGGTTTGATTAAAGGTTTAGGTACGATAGTGAAGACAGTAGAAATATGGACGCCACCAACGAGGACAGAATAAACAAACAACTATCACAACTAAATATCAACGCAGAAAACACAAATCAATTTAAAAACGGAACAAAAATCAGATTCGGGAATATAGCAGCCCACATTAATAAAGCTGGATCGTCTTATCCACAGGTTAAATATCAACTTAGACCTCCTCGATGCTCATTTAACAAGCATACCGGAAAGTATTTTATTCGCAAAATTAAAAATAATTCCTAAATATATCCTAAATAATTTTGAAATAACAAAAATCAAAAATTCTTTAACGGAATAGGGATTAACAATCAAAGCGGACCATGGAGATCTACGAATTATTGCCACTCCACTAGCACCAGGAATAAGACCCTAATGTTCGAATTTAAAACCCCAATTTTGTCTACCACAAATTATAAATTGTATCGAATTATACCGTTCAACGGTAAACCTGTAAACCTACCCAATCATATATTAAACAAAAAATAATAATAATAATGAGGTATTAACTCAAGGGAGGCTAAGCCGCTCAGGTGCCATAGTCGATACAGACTCGGACCTGGAGAGCGTGCAGCTCTCTAAAGAAGAGGAGGAAATCCTCCTCCGCTCGCCGAAACCAGGCACCAACTCCCCGCGCAGGGACGGGCCGAAGCGTTCAAGCGAGGGGATGAAGGCTAAGGCGCAATACAAAGCCGGCCTTCGCATCCGGAGGAACTCAGGAGCATGGTGGTAGCTAGCCCGAACGACCAAAAACTGATCGTGGGTGCAGACGCCAACGCACATCACTGCGTGTGGGGGAGCCCCGACATCAACGACAGAGGTGAGTCACTCCTAAACTTTTTACTATCAACCAACATATGCATAGCTAACGTGGGGGAAGAGCATACCTTTGTAGGTCCCACCTCCTCGAACGTGCTAGACCTAACACTCGTAAGGGGACAAAGTACTATGATTTCAGAATGAAAAGTCCTTGAGAGACAAGAGATACAAGATCCTACTCAGGGATTACAAGAAGGAAATACGAAGGGCACAAAGAAGGTCGTGGAGAAACTCCTGCTCCAATATCGAGACGGCCCCAGAAACGGCTAGACTCCGGAAGCTGCTATCGAAGCGGCCAACCATACAGAGTCAGCTCAAACGCGATGACGGACAGTGGACTAAGGGCAGCGAGGAGGCCCTAACAGCACTAATGCATGCTCACTTCCCAGGATGTACCGAGATATCCGATGCCAACAAGCACCAGGACCTCGTAACTGGAGAAGAGCATCTCCCAACAAATCTAATATCCTCTAGAAGAATCCAATGGGCTATAGACTCCTTTGCGGGAATAAAAGCACCTTGACTAGATGGAATATTTCCAGCCATGCTACAGGTGACCAAAGAAGTGATCACCCCTTGGCTACACGCTATATTCACAGCTTGCTTAAACACGGGGTATATCCTTATCCAATTGAGGACCTCTAGGATTGTCTTCCTGCCAAAAGCAGGAAAGTGCAGCCATATGAGCCCCAAGGATTACAGGCCGATTAGTCTCACCTCATTCCTACTCAAGACGCTAGATAAGCTGCTGGACATATACCTCAGACGACAACTGTCATCCAACCAGCATGCTGTAATAATAGTAATGCATTTTTATGTTTTTAATATAACTTTTTATTGAAAGAGAGATTCAGTTGGATATCCAGTATATTTGTAACTTCTGTTAAGACTGATTAAGATTCAATTAAGACATGTTGAAGACTCTTTGACGACTGCCTTGTACTTGGTCTTGAAGAGTCCAAGCTAGCCAAATGCAATCCGTCTGCGCCGGCAGAAAGGCCGTCGGCAGAGACGTTGCTTTGCTCTTATGTACTTAACTTTGGCAGCGATAGCGCCGCTGTCTAAGAGAGTCATGTGCACATTAAGATCGAGCAGTCGCGCATGCTAATTATGCCGACTATGCACTTGTGGTCTGAATAGCATTCTTGTGTGGTCAGATTGCAAAAGTGCTACAATGTGATTGTTCCCAATGCACAGTGGTTGCGCCCATAGGCCAAAAATCAAAAAAAAAAATTTTCCAAATATTTACGAAAAGTATCCAGATTGTCTCTAAAATGTCCAAATATGTGTATGCCAAGACCGTTTTGTCTTAACTCTAACGGGACATTTTAAAAATATAGTGTAAAGGGAGATAAATTGTTCATTTTTGCAGTACAGCGGAGTTTTGATTGCTTTTCGTCGCAACAAAAGTGAATTTCAAAGTGGTTAAGCCTGCGATTGATAGGTCCAATTTTAATTATTTAAAATTAATTTTAAAGTTTCAGGTATTTACTTTAAGAAATTCTAATTGTGAAATTCACTGAATTGATTTATCATATTTGGTGCATTTTTGATGGATTATACCTTTTTTGTGTAGTATGTGAACGTCATTTTCCTAGTTTAGGTAAACCTTTAGACATATTGCCCCCCGATCTCCCCTTAATGAGTGCTATCACTGGATTTGTCAATGTTTTAAGGAAATAAAAATCGTAAGTCTAGCTGCAAATATTTGCAAACATTCGTGTAAACAATAATAAACTCAAGCTGTCTTGCAGTCTTCAAGGTCAAGTTTTCGCCGTATTTTGCTGCTTGTCCTATGTTTTTGTGATGTTTCTTTTGTAATCATCATTTGTGTTTGTCAATTATGTTTGTGTGAACAATTTTGCTTATTATTTTTTCCCCATACTTTTCTTACCGTTTTCTACAGACGATTCTTGTAACTGCACTTTTTCCTGTGTCTTTTTGAGCATTAAATGTTAAAAGAACTCATTTTTCAAAAGTGATGGGCACCTGATAGCACGATAAAATTAATTTTAAAATATTGGTCTGTGTTTATAAATATATTTTAAAAAAATTCAGCTGTAGAACTTTGCAGACGGCTGAGTTATCTTACACAAAAGAATGCTGCCGCCCTGTTTTTGTCTTAATATTCTTCACAATATTCTTTCATATTAACAAAATTGAAGCATACTTTTAGGTGTATTTTTTGGTTTTTGCTTTTTAGTGGGCGTACATACTAACGACCACGCCCATTTTTTAGATTTTTTCCAATTCTTATTTTTCAAAGAACTTACAGTAAAAATTTCATAACGATATCTCAACGGGAACTATTTATGGCCGCGGTCCCCTACAAGTGCAACCACTGTGCAATGTTCTGATTTGGTACAGTGCTTATTCGATATGTGTGCACATTCCATTTCCCTCCTTTTGGAAAATAACGTAATTTTATGAAGGTTTTTTATAATTAAAAAAAATTTTTTTTCTTTGTTAAGTTGATATGAAATTTACAAAAATAATTTTATTTTTTTTGTATTTTAAGGAAGTAATTCTAATGTTAAGGAAATTTAAGGAACATTCTGTAAAAACATACGTGTTATTGGGTTTTTAAACTCAAATTTTTGTTTTGTTTATAATCGTTCAACCATCAAAGATGATAAAAGAAAAATGTTTTCTTACATTCAATGCACTTATGTGGGGTTAACTCTTTTCTCTATATATATATTTTTTTGCTGGTGGCCACCATATTATTATTTTTTTTTTTCTAAGAACTAAACATTTTTAACCTATTCTTATGTACCGTTTGTTGTTTTTTTCTTATCATTTGAGATTACTATATTATCCCTTTCTTCTATCTGTACTACCGTATATGGTCCAGTATATTTGAAATCTAACTTATGTCCGGATTCGTTTTTTATGACACCTTATCTCCTATTGATATACGTATATCGTTTAATTTTAAGTCATATAATTTCTTATTCTTTTTCTTCTGTTCTTCGAGCATATTTCTTGCTCTGTTATATGCTACTTCTAACCTATATTTACTTTCTTTAGCATAGTCTTCTATATTATAAATGGGTTCTATTCTATTTGTGCTATTAAAATGCTTTGGTAAATTGCATGTTTTACCAAAAATCAACTCATATGGACAATAATTATGTGCCATAGAGGGTGTAGTATTAAAACAAAATTCGAAATATTTTATCCATACGTCCCAGTCAGTTTTATCAACCGATATGTATGACCGGATGTATTCGTTAAAAGTTCTATGACTTCTTTCCACTGTTCCTACCGTCTGATGATGGTGTGCTGAAGAAGTTATATTTCCTACTTTCAGGTATTTGCATAAGTCTTTGATTACTGAATTTCTGTATTCAGTTCCCATGTCCGAAATGAACGTCTTCATTGGACCGAACTTTAGTACAAAAGATTCAAATATTACTTTCGCTACTGTATTTGCGCTTTTATTTGCGATTGGAATGGTTACCAAATATTTTGTCAGGTCGCATATAAGTGTAACAGCATATTCATTACCGTTTTCTGACTTTGGTAGTGGACCTATCGTGACCACTATGATAAAGGAGTTTTTGTGTGTTTTATAATTTTTGCTTTTTGGCATTTTTGACATTTCCGTATGTACTCTGTTATATCCCGAGTCATACCTTTCCAAAAGTAATGACTTTTAATCCTGGCCAGGGTTTTTGTAATGCCTGCGTATCCTCCTTGTGTTGGACATTAGAATAACAAGATGCGTAACGGCCATACATTGGTTTTGCACTATGCAGCCAGTTTTTTGGTGACGACCAAAATTGCACTCTTTTCGCTCGCCTAAAGTTGAGAGCGTAAAAATCTAAAAATTGAATTGTCTTGCTTGTGTGAGTAAAAACATTAAAGGAGATAGTGTGTATGTGTGCGTGCTTCTGCTAGAAGACGATTTTCGGGCCGAAATCAATTTTTATCTAAGAAACAAATTTGATTAATGTTTTGGTCAATTTCAATTCAAAACTATTATGGTTTGAAAGAAGTTTTTTTAATATTCGTTTGATAAAATCGCTTTTTTAAAAAAAGCTCTATGCCGGTATAAAAAGACCATGGCTCACCGATGAAAAGTCAGAGAGAGTCAGTACCCGGGTAAACACCCGTAGTCCGTCGGTACCCGGGAAAACATCCGTAGACAATACCCAGAGGTAGTCATCCGTACACCACATACCCGGGCAATTATCCTTCTGTCCATCGAGTGGAAGACTCAGTGATAACTCCAGTCTCAAAGAAAAACGTCAAGGAGCAAGGACACTAGCATCCTTTAAAGAAGATAACAGGACTAACAAGGAAGACCATAGTTCCACGAAACTCTCACGATGGGCGGCAAGGAGTCTAAGGCCTCCGACAACACAGCAAATGTGATAAACACCGTGGAGTTTGTCGACCACAAACAGGAAATAGAAGGAGTACAACATACTCTGGAATTCATCGCTGCTATACTGATCTTCCTGGCTCTGTTAAAGATCATAAAAATGTACAAGAGATCCGTACAGCGGGGGAGGGACCATCACCATGTCCTGGACAGGATTGCATCCGGTGTCCCACAAAGTGCTTAAATAAAAATACTAACGGCAAAACAATTAAAAGAACAAGTGAACCGGTGTATGGCCGTTAATGTGAACGTCAGCAAAAAACAAACAACAGCAAGTGCTCGCTCCAAGTAACCTGAGAGCCGGATAGCAGCCAAAGCGTGCTACAAAAGAAGAGAAACCTATCTCATTCATACTTTTATATATATGCATACTCCACTTAGTGTATTTTTTTTATTTTGTGTTTGTTCGGTTACAATTAATTGGTGCACGAAAGTATATGTATGTATAAGTCCATCACTATATATATAGCAACACCCAGGATCCAACGCGTCGAGATCTCATTGCTCCGGATTAAAATGCGGTAAGTTTGACAGAACCCTGTTCCCAAGTTCTTTTATATTCATATATATACATATTATATATTCTCGTGCTCATTTTATTTTTACACCATTAGTAAATATAAGTATATTTGTGTCAGGTTTAAAGAAAAATATCATATTGTTAGCCTCTTCTAGGCAATTAATTTCATTAATTTTTTTTTTTTTTTTTTAATTCTACGAGAGCTTTCCATCTAACTCTATTTTGAGCTGTCGGTTTTGCACTTTCCCATGTGGTGTTTATTTGGGCTAGTTCTTGGTGAGCGGTTCTTCTCCAGGTTGCTCTTGGCCTTCCTACTCTCCTGCTTCCTTGGGGGTTCCAGTCTAGTGCCATCCTCACAATGCTACTCGGGTTTCTTCTGAGAGCGTGCCCTATCCACATCCATTTTTTCTTCCTTATTTGTATGTGAATCGGGGACTCGTCTGTAACGCGCCACAGTTCTGTGTTGGCTATTCTGTTTGGCCAGAATACCCCACATATGACTCTCAGGCATTTGTTGCTGAAAGCCTGTAGCTTCTGCGTTATTTTCTTCGTGGCGAGCCATGTCTCACTTCCGTATAGCAGTATGGATTTCACACACGCATTGAAGATCCTGAGCTTTGTTCGTCGGCTGATTTTTCGGTCTCTCCATATGCGGTATAGTCTCCCAAATGCTGAGCGGGCTTTGCCAAGACGCCTGGATACATCATCCTCCACTCCACCACTGTTGGATATGATGGTGCCAAGGTATGGGAAACTCGTAATGAACTCGATTGGGTTCCCATTTATGTTGATGTTTCCTTGGCTGGAGTGGTTGAAGCGCATAGCTTTCGTTTTCGCTATGTTTATCTCGAGCCCTACGCTGCTGGCTATCCTGACAAGGTCGTCACTTTTCCTCTGTATGTCGCCGAGTCTGTGCGATATGAGACAGATGTCGTCTGCGTAGTCCAAGTCCTCAAGGTGTCTGGTGAGGTTCCCCGAAATTACGCGCTTGGAAGAGCATACTTTGCTCATTAACTCGTCGACTACGATGTTGAAGAGGAGTGGTGACAGCGGGCATCCTTGCCGAATTCCGGTGTTCGTCTGGAAAGGTGCACTAGTTTTTCCATTGTGCAGTACCGCCAGGTTGGCATCGTCATACATCGATTTGATGATGGCGATGAGGTTTGCAGGTACTCCTTTTCTTGCAAGTGCTCGCCATATTGCTGCTCTTTCAACTGAGTCGAATGCCTTCTTGAAGTCAATGAACAGGAGGTAAAGCGGGGCTCTCCATTCCACAGCTTGCTCGGTTATTATGCGTAGTGTATTTGCCTGGTCTACGCAAATCCTGTGTGGTCTGAAGCCTGCCTGTTCGTCTCGTATTGTTGGCTCAATTTTGTCCTGGAGTTGTTCGTTCAGAAGTGTAGCTAAGATCTTGTAGCTGGTGTTGAGCAGTGTTATCCCTCTCCAGTTATTGCAGTCACTAAGGTCGCCTTTTTTGGGAAGCTTCACAATGATTCCGCTTTTCCAGGAGTCTGGCACCGTCTCGCCTTCCCATATGCGTGAGAAGTGTGGATGCAATGTTTCAGCCATTAGTTGGGTGTCAACTTGAAGCAATTCGGCTGGTATGTTGTCTTCGCTTCGCTTATTTCATTAATAGGAGTTATTAATGTTCTATATTGTTTTAAATTAATAAAAATTACTTTTCAGCGACGAGTATCCGCCTTGTTTTTGTTATGCAAAAACAAGAGCCCTCAGAGCGACGTTAGTAGTCGTGAATAGTCAAGGACAACCTTGACAAAAGGGGATCGTATTGCGCGGCCCGCGACGATCCATCAGGCATGCATGAAGGGGAGGGAACGTGGCCGATCGTTTTACGATCAAGCTACAGCTTGTGGGGCAGTGAGGACTGTTGACTGACAAACGGTACGAACTTTTTCAGGGACTACTAATATTTATTCTCGTTATGTTGGGGAGGTGAGGGGCTTTCCAAGATCCCACGACCCAAAATCGACGAGCTTACGCCGGCATCCTGGTGCCTGAACATCGGATGCCCCTCATTGACCAACGACAAAGCTATAGTAAAAGTCGAACTAGGAACTGCCAGAACGGTGTCGTCGTTCACAACAATACAACATATAATACACCTGACCGAGTACGAGAGTGCAACTGAAAGGTTGTACAAGCTTATAAAGGACCTTCCAAACAAATAGGAGGCCACAAGCCTCAAGTCCCTATTACTCGCTAAACTGGACCTAATTAACCAAAGGTTACCCTCACTGCTACCCAACATTAACAGCGGTATAACTAGAAGAGGTTTGATTAAAGGTTTAGGTACGATAGTGAAGACAGTAGAAATATGGACGCCACCAACGAGGACAGAATAAACAAACAACTATCACAACTAAATATCAACGCAGAAAACACAAATCAATTTAAAAACGGAACAAAAATCAGATTCGGGAATATAGCAGCCCACATAAATTAGGCTGGATCGTCTTATCCACTGTAGTGTATCTACCCTCAATATGTAGAGTAGAGTTAATATGTAAGTAAAGTATATACATTGTGACACTTTGTCACATAAATGATAATAAAACCCAAATAATATCAAAAGACCACCAGCTCACACTCCAGCTCTTGAAATACGATCTAACGCTTATACATAAGCCGATCGCGGAGAGTGAGAATGCTGAGCATGCACTTTGCAGCTCAAGTGGTCAAGCTACAGTTGCGAAAAAAATAATAGCACCACCATAACGTATTTTGTTCTCGATCAAATAAATTAAGGTTGAGGTACCGATAGTACCAAATACTGATTTTTCGCATAATGCTAATTATTTGTCCTATCCAAAAATGAAAAAAAAAATTTGAATTGTCCATACCCTGATTTTTAATAATTTTTTTTGGGCGGCAAGGTCTAAAATGAGGCGAAAACAAAAATAGCACCACTATCGATTTTTTCAAATATTCAATACTTGTCGGCGGTTTGTTTTGGTGAAAAGCACATGGTTATAAAACTTGACATTTCTATTACTATATCCAACATTATTTTTGAAACATACCTTAAAAAAAATTATTAAAATGGGACGAGGAAAGCATTGCTCTTCAGATAAGCGTGGCATGGTCAAAAAACCAATTTCTGAAGGAAAATCACACAGAAATATTGGTCTGCTCCTTCAATTCTAAAACAAAATGATAGGAAATGCAATCACCTACAACAAGAATCCCGAAAAACGTGGGAAAAAACAATAATTGGGCACCCATCTCTTCAAAAGGCTAGTGCCCGAGGGCAAGAAAGATCCATTTAAAGCTGCTACCGAACTGAAAAAGGATCTCAACATATCCGCAACAGTGCAAACAGTTCACACATGTCTCAGGGAACATGGATTAAAAGTCTGTAGTCCCAGGAAGGTCCCTCTTTTAAATGGGAGACACATACCCAAGCGCATTAAGTTCGTCAAGGAACATTTAAATTGGTCTTGCGAAAAATGGAGGAACTTCTTCTGGTCAGATGGAAGCAAGGTGGATTTTTTTGGTGGTAATGGATCTTAATCGTATGTAAGACGACCTAAGAACACCGAATATAAGCCAAATTACACAGTAGAAGCAATTAAACACGGAGGATCCAGTATAATGGTATGGGCTTGTTTCTCGTACTATGTAGTCGGGGCTATACCATAATATACCATGGTCAAAAACCATCTGGGATCAACATGTGTTTGTGGATATTTTGGTGACGATGATGCTACCCTTTGCCGAATACAATTAAAAGACTATGATCCCAAGTAGACCCGCAGGAAAGCCAAGGATTCGTTCCAAAATAAATCTGTTCCTGTTTTGGATTGGCCTGAACAGTCCCCAGGCCGTAATCCCATCAAAAATTCTTGGTCAGATATGAAAAAAGCAGTTGTAGCTTTAAAGCCAACTAACAACGAATAACTTTGGGTTAATTAAGGAGTCCTGGTGCAAAATATCCCTAAAGCGGTGCCAGGACCTGGTTGACTCCATGCCAAAACGTTGCGCAGCTGTTATTGCTAATAAAGGATACACTACCAAATATTAAATTAATGGGATGGGCGTAGTTTTAATATACAATCACTTGTTATTAAGGAATTTTTTACTGTTAAGTTTATATTTTATGTTTAAAGCATTTTTTATGAAGTGGTGCTATTATTTTTTTCGCCTAATTTTGTCACTTTTCATAAAGTTCCTTAAATAAGTTAAGAATTCATAGAACAATTGTGATTTTTTTTTATTTTCTAAAAAGTGAATGGTTTAACCTTTCTAAAAAGGTATTTCAGCTCCTTTTAAACCCTAAATTGTAGGTAGGAGACTTATTCAAAGTTTTACTGGGCCAGTGGTGCTATTTTTTTTTTCGCAGCTGTATGTATGCCCTCTGCATACACATGCATATGTATACAATATAACAAACATGTACGGGTAGCTGTACCCAAGAACAGCAATATGAATTCATTCAAATAAAGCGATTCAAACAGAGCAGATGCTATGAGCTCTGTCAACCAAATCTAACTTACCAAATCTAAATTACAACTAAAAGTTATTACAATACCTATTCCAACTACTAAATATTACACCACAGGTTAAATAGCAACTTAGACCTCCTCGATGCTCATTTAACAAGCATACCGGAAAGTATTTTATTCGCAAAATTAAAAATAATTCCTAAATATATCATAAATAATTTTGAAATAACAAAAATCAAAAATTCTTTAACGGAATAGGGATTAACAATCAAAGCGGACCATGGAGATCTACGCATTATTGCCACTCCACACTAGCACCAGTAAGAAGACCATAATGTTCGAAATTAAAACCCCAATTTTGTCTACCACAAATTATAAATTGTATCGAATTATAGCAATACCGTTCAACGGTACACAAATTGTAAACCTACCCAATCATATATTAAAAAAAAAATAATAATAATAATGAGGTATTAACTCAAAGGAGGCTAAGCCGCTCAGGTGCCATAGTCGATACAGACTCGGACCTGGAGAGCGTGCAGCTTTCTAAAGAAGAGGAGGAAATCCTCCTCCGCTCGCCGAAACCAGGCACCAACTCCCCGCGCAGGGACGATCCCCCAGACATCCACGAGCACATGATCGCAGGAAAGGCTGCACAACGCCTAGTTGCATCAGGGAATATGTCTCTACAAGGACTCGGGCATAGTTCAATTGGTCGAGACTTGAGCAGCATATCTGAGTACATAGTCACCAGAGCGTGCCTAGATGTAAGAACAACAACATTCATGGGACCAGACGACTGGAAAGCAGGTCGGGACCATGCTCAACACCTCAACATATACACGGACGGATCCATGCAATCGGTCAGTTCCAAAAGTGTACTGGCAAGCAGGGAGGCACTAGATATCATTAGCACGACCACGTCAGTGAGGATCTACTGGGTTCCCAGCCACCAGGGCATCGATGGTAATGAGACGGCAGACGAACTTACAAAGGAAGGCGTTGGACTGGCGAATGAAAGATCAGAAAACGTTCCTGTCTCCCTCAGAACGCTCCAAAGCGAACTGGAAAGACGGGCCGACACACGAGCCAAAAGCAGATGGAGAAAATCATGTGCAAAGAACGCAACACAAAACTCAGTCACTACGTGCTGCATCTTCCAAGGAAAGACGTCAGACTGCTAGTGGGAATTCTTACAGGTCACTGCCTAGCTGCGGCACACGCAGTCAATCTGGGCATTACCGACAACGCCAAATGCCGGAAATGTGACGAATCCGAGGCAATTAAGACCTTGGAGCATCTGATTTGCAAGTGTCCGGCCCTAACAAGGGCAAGAATAAACTACATAGGCGCTCCGGTTCTGGCATCGCTAGTAGATGCCTCCAGGAAGAAGCCAGGCGAACTACTTGCCTTCGCATATTGGCCTATGCCATATTGGCCTATGCACGGCCCCGTGAGGGCCTTCCGACCTAACCTAACCTAACCTAATGAGGAATTAAATATTGTAAAAAATCCATTTATTAAAGTAAACTCCGAATTTATATGCGAAACCACCGCCACCCCCGGTACACAGTCCTGCCTCCGCAATCTGCTCAACAGCAAACCATCGACATGCGACACGGCGGAAGCCACGAGGAACCTACAAATCTACAGCCCGATGGAAAGAATACTTATTATTACCAACGCAGTGAATCTTACAATAACATCAAACTGCGCACCAGAAAGAATAGTAAGCGGCTTGTTCATCACGAGATGATCCTAGCAAATGGAACGAGATATGCCGATACTATTAGCACGATCATAGAAAAGCTACAGATTAGCTTGAAAAAAAACATATCCGCAGGAGAGCCACTCAGCCTGCGGAAATTACATCTAAATACGCTGAAAACTGAAGACATCGCAGAAATATACGACAACGCAACGACCCACCTTACGGTCATCTATATTTTGATTGCTGGCTCCGCGGCATTGGCCGCTGCCGCCTGGACGTTTAAAAAGAACAAAACAACTTACACCACCGCACATGTCCTTCCTATCGTAACTCCAGCCATACCATCGTTATGGCCCTCGTTCCGTCTTGAGGGGGGAGGAGATATCGGTGACGGCACAGTTATGCCTTCATCTCCCCCGAAGCCTCACAGAACAGCAACCTATATACAGAACAATCAACCCGGAGGCAGAGCGACCAACTAGCAGAGTCATCAACCAGCAGCGGATCGTCTAGCGAAGTCAGGATTCCGAAGATCGGTGCGGCCGATCATTTCTTTCTGTGTGCCGGGCAAGAAAGGGAAAACCGGCACCGACAGCAGTTCGTAGGGAGCCCCCCTCAAGGCCTCGGCAGCCGCACTTGAAAGTCGACCACTTGAGTTTGTTTATGTGGGCGTACATACTTGCATGCACGCCGCAGCGTCCGGCCGCTATATTGTGGACGGTGTCGCATAACAACATAAACTGTACTCAGTAAAATCGACAAGACGACCGCCGCGGAGTCGGATGCTTTTGCGCATCGGATCATAATAGAAAAAATTATACCAATAATCAAATCTTATGGCTGCACAATGAACACTGGAAAACACTTAAAAGAAGCATTGTATTGAAACCACTTGGAACGGCGGCTTTAATAGTTAAATTTTCTTGATACACATATTAATAATATCAAATTACAGATCCCAACTAATCCGTTAGGATCAAACCGATACATATTCCACTCCACATTCCACATTCTACTAACGATAAGTACAAGCAAATCGACAAATAAAAATTAAAGAAAAGAAAATTTAAAAAAATATATATATATAAAAAATAAGAGAGAACGCTATAGTCGAGTTCCCCGACTATCTCATACCCGTTACTTAGCTATTTGAAGTGCGAAGGAGAGTTTTTAACACTGAATGTTTTTGGCGGTTTGTGGGCGTTAGAGTGGGCGTGGCAAAAAGGATTTTGGCAAATCGATAGAAATTTACAAGACTAATACAAAAATGAAAAAATATAAAAACTTTTTTCAAAATTGTGGGCGTGGCAGTTTTGGGCGGTTTGTGGGCGTTAGAGTGGGCGTGGCAACATGAATCGACAAACTTGCGCTGCTTCTATGTCTCTGGAGTTTGCGTGCTGAATCTCAACTTTCTAGCTTTTATAGTTCCTGAGATCTCGACGTTCATACGTTCATACGGACGGACAGACGGACGGACAGACGGACGGACAACGGACATGGCCAGATCGACTCGGCTATTGATCCTGATCAAGAATCTTTATATGCTTTATATGGTCAGAAGCGCTTCCTTCTTCCTGTTACATACTTTTCAACGAATCTAGTATACCCTTTTACTCTACGAGTAACGGGTATAAAAATATATCCTACATTTAAATAGTTTACCTATATTTATAATTAGAAGACCTAAAATTATATATAAAAGTCCCACGGATTTTAAATATTTCATATATATATTTTTTTTACCAATGTTAAATAATTTATTACACCGATATACCCTTATATTTTAAAAATTTACTTATATATTTTTGGCAATTCACAACATTTATTATATTAGTATATACATACAAACCCAAATTCTTAATATTCCACATATATAAATTATACCAATTCTTAAAATTTTATACACATACTCACCCCTATATCCTAAGAAATTCTGAAAAACTCAAAGAGAGTAAAACAAACAAAAATTTCAAACAATCTAACTTGCAAATGTCAAAAAAGACAATTGTGGATAAGACAAAGTCTAGGCTAGGCCCTAGAAGCAGTAGTAGTCTACCCGAGATAAGGGAAGAAGAAGTCATAATCATGGATTCGGGAAACGCGTCCGGGGGTTCCAGGACTACTAGCCCGTCACCCCATGCAATTAACATGGGCAGTGCTGGTACTCTGCTTTATACCTCCATGAATACCTCGATAAATATGACACTGAACCCACAAGATATATTGGCATTCGTAAAGCAATTGCCGACCTTCGACGGGGCCCGAGGACCCTTCAAAAATGCATAGTGAGCGTAGAAGAAGTGATTATGTTAATTAGAGGAACCGACCAAACGCCATACGGTCAGTTATTACTACGCACTATACGAAATAAAATAGTAGGGAAGGCAGACGAAACCTTGAGCATGCTAGATACCAAGCTCGAGTGGGACAGTATCAGGGTAAACCTGAAGCGCATGTACGCATGCAAGAAAACGGAACCGATACTGATGGCAGAAATTCAAAACCAACCCGACGGACTCCCTTTCGGGAGACTATTCGGTAAACTCACTGACCGCCGATTAAATGCCTTATTAGTTGGCCTCCGTCGATCATTGAACAGGCCCTCGGATGGTGCCAAATTGAACAAAGTTTCATATATCAGAGGCAGAACAACAGGTCGTTTCGAAACAGATCAGGCGGACGCTTCGAGCGAAACCGCAACTATTCCCAAAATAATTACAGACAGGACAACCGGAGAAATAACCCCTTCCGACAGGAAGAACTCCTTAACAACGACCGTAATAATAATTTCAGGGCAGGACCACCTGTCCTGAGACAAAACAACCCGGACCGGCGCAACGGACTCCCCAAAGGGCTCCAGCCAATTTTAATAACACCTTGAAGGGCGTGGAAAAAAGTTTGTTGGCAAATCGTTAGAAATTTACAAGACTAATACAAAAATGAAAAAATATCGAAACATTTTTCAAAAGTGTGGACGTGGCAGTTTTGGGCGGTTTGTGGGCGTTAGAGTGGGCGTTGCAATATGAATCGACAAACTTGCGCAGCGTCTATGTCCCTGGAGTCTTTATGCTTAATCTCAACTTTCTAGCTTTTGTAGTTCCTGAGATCTCGACGTTCATACGGACGGACAGACGGACGGACAGACGCACGGACAGACGGACGGACAGACGGACGGACAGACGGACATGGCCAAATCGACTCGGCTACTGATCCTGATCAAGAATATATATACTTTATATGGTCGGAAACGCTTCCTTTTGCCTGTTACATTGTAGTATATAGGAATATAATAATAATAATAATAATAATTACAATATTAATAATAATAATATGAATCCTAATAATAAGACGACCAATAAGTAAACTTAAGACCACCCTAGATCCTTAAGTCCATCCTAATCCTAAATATGCAAGTTCAGCAATGTACGCCTTTAGGGGACGCACTTGACACCCATTGGTTGTCGAGTATGAACTTCATATATACATATTTGTAGATTTTGCTAGTGTCAGCACTTTTGCTGTCACGCGCGATCGGCCTGCTGGCCACGCTAAGTCAGTTTTAAAGTGGAGTCAATTGGAAGAAGTGTAACAAAGAAAGTAAAGAATAAATATATGGAGCTATGCTCCACCAAAAAGCCTACAATAAAGTGAATTCATTATTTGGCGGTATATATCCTTTTACATGGCGACCGTGACTTTTCGCCTGCGAAGAACAACAACAACAACAAAAAGTGTGAGAGGCAATCCGTCTCTTACACCAGCGCGGGAGATTGAGGAACTGGACAAAAAAAACAACAAAAAATACTGAGTGAGTAGAGTGTGGTAATGGGCAGACGCGGAGGTCAAAAAAATAAAATTAATAAAAGAATAGCACACATTAAATGGCTATTATATACAAATAAAACGCCGCCCCCATGGGCAACGGCACAAAAATTAACTGCCGAACTAGATTTTCTAAAACAAGACCTCCAACAAAGAAAGCCAAGAACCACAACTCACTCAGTGAATATTAAAGTCATAAATGAAAAACAAATAATACAAAAGCCACCATCTCCCAAGCCGTTGGCAAGGAAAATTGACGCCTGCCCGACCGACTGCCCTGGACCATTATACGCGGTAGCATGTAAATCCACATGCCTAATACCAAAGACCAGTGCGAAGACCAGCGCCGGCCCCGCCTGAGCCAATAGGCCCAGGACATCAGCAGCAGTAAAGACAACAGCGAGAGGGGCACTCCGCCACTTTCGCCCACGAAGGAGCGTCAGCGCAGCCAAGCCGGCGACAACAGCAGCAGCCGAAAACCAAGTTCGGGAGGCAAACCGCCACCTGAACCTTCGAGGGAGCGTTAGCGTGCCCGGCCGGCGACGTCCAGCTAACGCAAGGAAGATCTGCAGCCCAAATAAGGAGGAGCTGCGACGCAAAATATTTTTTTTTGTTGCCCTGCGTGGCACACCACCCTCGATGCACTGCGCTGCATATTAATTTTAAACAAAATATTGTAACATTGAGCGGAATCTTTTCTGCCCGATGAGAAGAATGGTCCGTAAAGCCATCCACCAATTAGGCAGGTAAATGTAACAAAAACAAAAACCAAAAATAATACGTTAATAGACTTATGAAAACAACAAACAAACGAACAAATTAAATTTATATTAAAAACAAGAAAACCAATCATGAACGCTTTAACTGTAACAATATAACCAAAACCCAAAAAAATAATAAATGAAATTATCTTGTAATTAAATATACACGAAAATGGGTTGGTTTGGATCTGACGATAGTCAGACAAAAGATAATACGGCCAATGTGGTCAATAATGTAAAAATAGTCGACCACACAGAAGACATTCAGTCACTGTGGCTACTCCTGTTAATTTTAACTATCGTAACTGTCGCTCAATTTATACTAACGCTTTACGTTAAACATAACAAAATAATAAAGAAGCGCTATATAAGTAGAGCGAACAATTTGAACACGATTTAAAATTTAAGTTTGAAAAAAAAAAACCGAATGAATAAAGACAAAAATAAGAATATATATATAAACATGTAAACATAAATGTTTAAATATTAAGATCGAAAAAAAAAGGCCAAACAAATAAATAAACTTATTAAGAATTAAATTGAATTTAAAAAAAAAATGATTATAGATATATATCGATATAGACGTATAGGTGTGACCCTTTTAAGGCGTTTTTACATACGCACTTTCATATCTATTAGATTTACTGCCTACTGTTGGCTTACAATAAACGCAGAAGAACTGCAAGAAATAGCTCGCCTCGACGAAGACGTCGCATGGCATTTTGAAAACGTCACAAACCCAGACGTTTAGGTATATTTTCCCCAATAAAAAAAAATAATGGGTACACATATCCAACACATAATAAGAAAACAAGAGAGAACGCTACAGTCGAGATCCCCGACTATCTGATACCCGTTACTCAGCTATTCGAAGTACGAAGGAGAGTCTTCAGCGCATACAGTTTTTGGCGGTTTTGTGGGCGTTAGAGTGGGCGTGGCAAAAAGTTTTTTTGCAAATCGATAGAAATTTACAAGACTAATACAAAAATGAAAAAATATCAAAACATTTTTCAAAAGTGTGGGCGTGGCAGCTTTGGGCGGTTTGTGGGCGTTAGAGAGGGCGTGGCAAAAAGTTTTTTGGCAAATCGTTAGATATTTACAAGACTAATACAAAAATGAAAAAATATCGAAACATTTTTCAAAAGTGTGGACGTGGCAGTTTTAGGCGGTTTGTGGGCGTTAGAGTGGGCGTGGCAACATGAATCGACAAACTTGCGCTGCGTCTATGTCCCTGGAGTCTGTATGCTTAATCTCAACTTTCTAGCTTTTGTAGTTCCTGAGATCTCGACGTTCATACGGACAGACGGACAGACGGACATGGCCAGATCGACTCGGCTACTGATCCTGATCAAGAATATATATACTTTATATGGTCGGAAACACTTCCTTCTGCCTGTTACATACTTTTCAACGAATCTAGTATACCCTTTTACTCTACGAGTAACGGGTATAACTAGAAAAGAAAGACCCGAACTTCGTGAGAAGAATATTATTCCTGATATCGCGAGAACCAATGCCTCTTTTCGATTTATTGTTCGTCCATTACGTAACAATATTTAAATTAAAAAGGTCACCTTTCCATGCTTATTCAAGGAAGGACCTGGCAACAGTTCTTGCGATGATCGAAGGGGTCATAGTCGATGAAATAACAGTCGACAGTCAACCAAATTGGTTAGTCTATAAGTATTAGAACTATTTACAAAAGTTTGAATACAAAATAAGGCTATATGGACTGGCAAAACATAAAAAATCAGCTAGAACATATAAAAATAGCCTTTTACAAATCATATAAGTGCTTAAGCCAAAATAGAGAAATACAACAAAATACTCTAAATAGGCACGCACAAATATTGGTAGAATGCTTTAATAAGCACGCCAATTACTGAATATAAACAAAGATAGACTAACCGGAGTACATTTAACGCAAGCATTAAAATTTCTAAACAAGTTTAGAGAAAACTTGCTATTAGTAAAGAAAAAACACAACTTAAATTTGACTGTCCCTACAATATTCAACGCATCAGTTGAAATTGAAATAAGTAACAATACAGAAGTATCGGAAGACTCCGATCAAGACTCTAAAGAAGAGGACTCTGAACAGGAAATTAAAGAAGAAGATCTACACGATCTTACAATACCGGCAACAATTAAATTGCCAGAAATAGAAGAAGAAAGTTCAGAGCCTCCAAATATAGACCTCGAAGACAGAATGACTGACTCAGCCGCAACTTCAAGGGAATACGTGCGACAAATTTCGTCCACTATACCCGAGTTCGATGGCAAGAAAGTCAATTTAAACAGATTTTTGACGGCTCTCCGACTAACAGATCTCACGAAAGGAGATGTTAGCCGTTGAAGTAATTAAGACAAAAATAATTGGCCCTTTGTCATACAAAGTTGAAAATGAAAGGACCATTATTGGAATAATAGGTGTATTAAAGGCATCAGTTAAAGGCGAATCGCCTGATGTCATTAAAGCAAAATTATTAAATACACAACAACGTGGTAAAACTGCAGCACAGTATACCACAGAAATTGAAAATCTACGTAGGTCGCTTGAGGCAGCCTACATAGATGACGGACTTGACTCAAACAACGCATATAAGTTCGCAACGAAAGAAGCGATCACTGCGATGATAAAGAATTGCGAGCATGATAAGCTCAAGACAATTCTCGAAGCAGGTAACTTCAGCACTATGAATAGTGTAATAGAGAAGTACATACACTGCTGCACCGAAATGACCGGCAACTCGAACAGTGTTTTCTTCTATAACAATAGAGGATATTTTCGAGGAAATAGTTATCGTGGAAATTACCAAAATAGGGGTAATGGCCGCGGTAACTATAATAACAACTTTAGAGGCCGAGGTGGTTATCGCGGAGGTAATAGAGGCCGCGGCGGTAACCATAACAACAACAGAGGTGGAGGTTACTCAAGAGGTAACCAAAACCATAACTATAATACAAATCAGACCCACAATGTTCGAAACATCGAATCGGAAAACGAACAGGCCCCCTTGAGCAACAGTCAACAATAAAAGTATACAAAATTAATCTCAGTTTAAGCATTTTCATACGTTTAAAGAATATGAGTACCAATTCATGGGTAACTCTATTAATAGATACAGGTGCGGAAATTTCCCTGCTTAAATGCAGAAACAATAATCTTAACGATTTTAACCCAAAAAACACAACCAATATAACACAACAATTCAGTCTCTAGGTACACTACATTTAGAAATGTGTATTGCTAATGCAGCAATACCATATGAATTCCATATCGTACCTGAAAATTTTCCTATACCAGGGGATGGTATAATTGGCTTGGATTTCATTAAGAATTACAATTGTATTTTGGAATTCCACGACCAAGAAGATTGGTTTACTTTGAGGCCCAAAAATTTCAGGAACATAAATATTCCTATTATACATTCACTAGATAACGAAATAATTTTGCCAGCTAGATTAGAAGTGATTCGAAAGATTCAACTAACATCTACTGACACACATGTCCTCATCCCCAACCAGGAATTGCAACCTGGCATTATAATAGCAAGTGCACTCGTAAACACTCAGAACGTCTTGATTCGAATTATAAATACAACTGAAAAAGACGCTATAGTAAGCAGCGCAAATATAAAAAGCGAATCATTAGATGATTATGATGTTTACAATGCAAATATAGAAAATAGTGCACAGAGAACTTCAGAAGTATTAAAACTTCTTAAATTTCCGTCGTTATTTAAAAACGATTTAACAAAATTATGCACCGAATATAGCGATATTTTTGGTCTTGAAACAGAAACCATATCAGCTAATAATTTTTATAAGCAAAAATTGAGATTAAATGATAAAACTCCAGTCTACATCAAAAACTATAGAATGCCAGAAAGTCAAAAGCCAGAAATTCAAAGGCAAGTTGATAAATTAATAAAAGATGGCATTGTCGAACCATCTATTTCAGAATATAATAGCCCACTTCTCTTGGTACCCAAGAAATCACTGCCTAACTCGGCGGAAAAGAGATGGCGATTAGTTGTCGATTATCGTCAAATCAATAAGAAACTGCTAGCAGATAAATTCCCACTTCCAAGAATAGAAGATATTCTTGATCAATTAGGTCGAGCAAAATATTTCTCGTGCCTAGACCTGATGTCAGGATTTCATCAAATAGAATTAGACGAAAGGTCAAGAAATATAACATCATTCTCAACTTCAACAGGAGCATACCGCTACACGCGATTACCTTTTGTTTTAAAAATAGCCCCAAATTCTTTCCAAAGAATGATGACTCTTGCATTTTCAGGCTTAACGCCTTCGCAAGCATTTCTGTATATGGATGATTTAGTAGTAATAGGTTGTTCTGAAAAGCATATGCTTAAGAATTTAACCGATGTTTTCAAATTATGTAGACAACATAATCTAAAACTACATCCAGAAAAATGCACTTTCTTTATGAAAGAGGTTACATATTTAGGTCATAAATGTACTGATAAAGGTATATTACCAGATGACTCTAAATATGAGGTAATTAAAAACTACCCACAACCAGTAAATGCAGACGAAGCTAGACGATTCGTCGCATTTTGAAATTATTACAGAAGATTTATTAAGAACTTCTCTGAGAAATCACGCCACTTAACGAGGCTTTGTAAAAAGAATGTTCCATTTGAATGGACAAGCGATTGCAATGATGCATTCGAATATCTCAAAAGGGAATTAATGAAACCAACACTTCTTCAGTACCCAGATTTCAGCAAACAATTTTGCATAACCACAGATGCTAGTAAACAAGCATGTGGAGCGGTATTATCTCAAGACCATAACGGTCAACAGCTACCAGTGGCATACGCTTCAAGAAGCTTTACAAAAGGCGAAAGTAATAAGTCCACTACAGAGCAGGAGCTAGCAGCTATTCACTGGGCAATAAATCATTTCAGACCATACGTATATGGTAGGCATTTCTTAGTACAAAGTGACCATAGGCCACTATCATATCTTTTTTCAATGAGAAACCCGAGTTCCAAATTAACCAGAATGAGACTAGACTTGGAGGAGTTTGAATTTACAGTAGAATACCTCAAGGGGAAAGATAATCATGTTGCAGACGCTTTGTCCCGAATAACCATCGGAGAACTTAAAGCAATGAATAGAAACATACTAAAGGTCACAACAAGATCTACATCAAGACAGAAAAATACCTGCGCAGGTGAAAAATTGCATGAACCAAATAAGAAAGAAAATATAAAAATGCCCAATATCTATCAGGTAATCAATAACATTGATGCCAAAAAATATGTTATACTCAAAATAGACAAACATAAGTGCTTGTTGAAAAGAGGAAAAAACATTATAACACGTTTTGATATGACTAATTTTTATTCTAATGAAAAATTCGATTTAGATCAATTCTTTCAAAGGCTTAATGAAGAAGCAAGAATAAATAACATCGTTCAAACACAATTGTCACCAAGTGAACAAATCTTCGAGTTTGTCACTATAAAGAATTTTAAAGAAAAGGGCAATAAAACACTGAAAAATATAAAAATAGCGCTATTAAACAAGGTGACTAAGATAGATAAAAATGATAAGGTTCAAATAAAAGCAATACTGTCTAAATATCATGATGATCCGTCAGAAGGAGGCCATTCAGGAATTTCTAGA
This sequence comes from Drosophila teissieri, assembly GCF_016746235.2. Lineage (NCBI taxonomy): Eukaryota > Metazoa > Arthropoda > Insecta > Diptera > Drosophilidae > Drosophila > Drosophila teissieri. The sequence goes on along the minus strand of NC_053029.1, from coordinate 24,128,947 downwards.
ACCCTGAAGAAAATAAAAAACTATTATTATTGGCCACAAATGACAAAGGCAATAAGTAAATATGTTAAAACATGTTTAAAATGCCAACAAGCCAAGACAACAAAACACACTAAAACACCTCTGACAATAACAGAAACGCCAGCAACAGCATTTGATATAGTTTTGATAGATACCATTGGTCCACTGCCAAGATCAGAAAACGGAAATGAGTATGCTGTTACTATCATTTGCGATTTAACAAAATATTTGGTAACGGTACCTATTCCAAATAAAAGTGCAAGATCAGTTGCTAAGGCTATATTCGAAAATTTTATTCTAAAGTACGGTCCAATGAAAACAATCATAACGGACATGGGAACAGAATATAAAAACCAAATTATAGACAACCTGTGCAAATATATGAAGATAAAAAACATTACTTCAACAGCACACTATCACCAGACTTTAGGAACAATAGAACGAAGTCACAGAACATTCAACGAGTATGTTCGCTCATATATATCTGTTGACAAAGCCGATTGGGATATATGGATACAATATTTTACTTATTGTTTCAACACAACACCATCGGTAGTTCATGAATATTGCCCATATGAATTAGTATTTGGAAGATTACCAAGACAATTCACAGATTTTAACAGAATAGACAGAATAGATCCTATTTACAACATGGATGACTATTCAAAAGAAGTTAAGCTAAGATTAGAAATAGCATATAGAAGAGCTAAGAATATGTTAGACAAGGCAAAAGCCGATAGAAAAATAAAATATGATAGAGATATTAGTAACTTCGAATTAAAAATAGGAGATAAAATATTACTTAAAAACGAAACAGGCCATAAGCTTGATAATAATTATTTAGGACCATATTTAGTTTCAGAAATAGGAGATAATGATAACATTACAATTATAGGAAATAAAAATAAAAAACAAATAGTCCATAAAGATAGGTTAAAAATTTTTAATTCTTAATACATTTTGTTTGGTTGACCAACCACAAATAAAAAGATAATAAAAACATTAAAATACTAAACTTTTACTTTTCAAATACAATCTAAATAAATATATTCTTTAATAATTCTTTACTCATTCATTTTAAATACTAATATACATACAAAAAAATATATATTTACAAAAAAAAAAATAATATATATATATATATATATCATTATTATTCATATAAAAAAAAAATATATAATAACAAAAAAAAAACAAAAACTTTTATATTTTATTATATACATAAATATTTGAAAATAACTTCATTTTATTACGTTATTTTTTAAAAGGAGGGAGATGTAGTATATAGGAATATAATAATAATAATAATAATAATAATAATTACAATATTAATAATAATAATATGAATCCTAATAATAAGACGACCAATAAGTAAACTTAAGACCACCCTAGATCCTTAAGTCCATCCTAATCCTAAATATGCAAGTTCAGCAATGTACGCCTTTAGGGGACGCACTTGACACCCATTGGCTGTCGAGTATGAACTTCATATATACATATTTGTAGATTTTGCTAGTGTCAGCACTTTTGCTGTCACGCGCGATCGGCCTGCTGGCCACGCTAAGTCAGATTTAAAGTGGAGTCAATTGGAAGAAGTGTAACAAAGAAAGTAAAGAATAAATATATGGAGCTATGCTCCACCAAAAATCCTACAATAAAGTGAATTAATTATTTGGCGGAATATATCCTTTTACAACATACTTTTCAACGAATCTAGTATACCCTTTTACTCTACGAGTAACGGGTATAAAAATCACAAACGGTCTGTGCCCCATTTAGAAACAAGATCAGGCGAAAAATATCCGAATCCGATATTTTAAAAAATTTATTGAAACCAAGGAGAACCTTGGCCCTATTCGCCACCAACGAAATTTTCGGAATAATTCAAGAAGCCTATTCCAAATATTTCGCGGAAACAAAACTTTATAAAATCCTCAGGTGCCTCAAGCAACGACGAATTAGAATCGCTCATCCAAGCAAACCACTCAAATAACAACCACAGAGGGGTAGACGAGATGTATGCCCACTTAAAAAGGGAAGTCTACGTGCCCCATTTAAAAAGCCTCATTACACAGGCGATTCGGTCCTGCGAGACCTGCCTTACTCTCAAGTATGACAGGCACCCACAGGAACCAACTTACAAACGCCCGAAATCCCGAACGGACCATTAGTTATCTTACATACGGATATATACACGGTCAACAAAAACTACAACCTGACGAAAGGCTCCATTCAACTCTTACGGAAATCTACCGAATCATCCTCGCAAAAAGGAAAGAGATGAAACTAGACCTGGATCATGAAGAAATTCTATCCGAAACAATAACCACTTATAACAACGCGATACACTCGAGCACGAACTTAACACCGTTCGAACTATTCAGTGGTCGCACCCATGTGCGACCGAGAAGACAGTCAAGTTCAACAATGGACATGACTTCTGGAACAGACTCCACGAATTTCGAACTAAAATCTATCCAGAGGTCAAGAGACACCTAGAAGAAATTGCCGTAAAACGGACAACTAAACTCAAAGAAACGAGGGAAGATCCCCCTGCTTTACCTACTGGAAGCTCGGTCTTTCGAAAGGAGAACATGAAGAATAAAATAAAACCCCGTTTCACGAGGCATACAGTACTAAGGGACAGCGAACATACACTTCACAGGACGCAAAATCAAAAAATACACAAACAAAAAATTAGGAAGTTTTCCTTACCACCAACGACTAACTAGAAACATTTAACTGACGTCTATTACAGGCTGACGATGACCATCGCCACGGAATTGACACTCGAACCATTTGTTGCGTACACCCTTTTCGGGAGATCGTAAGACTTTAAAGATTCAAAACCGGAATCTAAAAGCAGGGGAAGGGGTACCATCACCCCGTTGACTCAGTTGGATTGCGACAAAGAAAATGCAAGTCGACAATAAACGAGTCTCGGATGACCCGGTCAGCGGCCGCAATAGATTGCAGAAAGTAAAGAAAATCAACACCACTTCCGGGCACACTTCACCGAAGGAGTTATTGACTCCCCAAAATGGGGGAAAGTGAGAAATCAATAGATCAGAAAAAAAAGCTCTATGCCGGTATAAAAAGACCATGGCTCACCGATGAAAAGTCAGAGAGAGTCAGTACCCGGGTAAACACCCGTAGTCCGTCGGTACCCGGGAAAACATCCGTAGTCAATACCCAGAGGTAGTCATCCGTACATCACATACCCGGGCAATTATCCTTCTGTCCATCGAGGGGAAGACTGAGGGATAACTCCAGTCTCGAAGAAAAACATCGAGGAGCAAGGACACTAGCATCCTTTAAAGGAGATAACAGGACTAACAAGGAACACACTTTAAAGGAAGACCATAGTTCCACGAAAATCTCAGGATGGCCGGCAAGGAGTCTAAGACCTCGGACAACACAGCAAATGTGATAAACACCGTGGAGGTTGTCGACCACAAACAGGAAATAGAAGGAGTACAACATACTCTGGAATTCATCGCTGCTATACTGATCTTCCTGGCTCTGTTAAAGATCGTAAAAATGTACAAGAAATCCGTACAGCGGGGGAGGGACCATCACCATGTCCTGGACAGGATTGCATCCGGTGTCCCACAAAGTGCTTAAATAAAAATACTAACGGCAAAACAATTAAAAGAACAAGTGAACCGGTGTATGGCCGTTAATGTAAACGTCAGCAAAAAACAAACAACAGCAAGTGCTCGCTCCAAGTAACCTGAGAGCCGGATAGCAGCCAAAGCGTGCTACAAAAGAACAGAGACCCCGCTCATTCATACTTTTATATATATGCATACTCCACATAGTGTATTTTTTTTATTTTGTGTTTGTGTGTATCTTATTATTGTTCGGTTACAATAAATTGGTGCACGAAAGTATATGTATGTATAACTCCATCACTATATATATAGCAACCCCCAGGATCCAACGCGTCGAGATCTCATCGCTCCGTGTCCTTTCCCAGGACACAGGCACGAATAAACCGACGTAACAGAATTGGCGCCCAACGTGGGGCCCAGTAGCCAGGTCGTTCGAGAAGGTTGAGTCCAAAGAAGATAGGAGCGCAGATATAATGGTAACGCATTTAGCGGTGCGGTGCGGGTATATCGTTTATTTGACGATCCAGTACAGAGGGGGTGGGGGAACTGACCGGAAACCGAAAAATCGACGCTGCCCGCCTACTAGGCTAAGGAGCCTGGTCGTTTGAGGGGCTTGACTCTTTGCGGCTTTCCATGACTAATGTTGGGCGGGGGAGGATTTTAGTTTCTTTGGTTCACGCTGCCGACGTACTAGGCCAAGTAGCCTGGTCGTTTGTGAGGCACGTGGACAGGGAAATAGGAAAACTGTTGTGGAGTCCGAACGTAACGGACAAATAACAGCAGGTTGTGGAGTCCGCAAATATCGGTCAAACAGCCTGATTTTCCGATGACTGGCGGGAGGCGGGAGGGGGTTTTCGGACATACACTGTCTTAGGTGGACCAGTTCACATATGGAGCCATTGTAAAAGCTCTCCAGGAGAAGGTGGGCCAGCTCACATATGGAACCAAGTAAAAGCTCCCCTGGAAAAAAGAGGGCCAGTCCACGTACGAAACCTAGTAAAAGTTCCCTAAGCAGTGGAAGACGGAGGCATGTTGGCCGGGTGTAACCATGTCAGGGAAACGACCAACATCTCCGGGTAGTTATTAATTTTTTTTTTTTTTTTTTGGGGCTTAAATACCGGACGGTTTTTTGACTGAGGAGAGACTTATTAATGGCGTAACAGCACCCCAGCTTACCTATCTTATTTTAGCAGTTGTAGTCAGAAACTTTCACGGTAGATCGTGTAATATATTTAGCTGCATACCAAGCAGAACACAAAAAAAAAACAAGAGAGAACGCTATAGTCGAGTTCCCCGACTATCTGATACCCGTTACTCAGTTAGTGAAAGTGCGAAGGAGTCTTCAGCACTGACAGTTTTTGGCGGTTTGTGGGCGCTAGAGTGGGCGTGGCAAAAAGTTTTTTGGCAAATCGATAGAAATTTAGAAGACTAATACAAAAATGAAAAAATATCAAAACATTTTTCAAAAGTGTGGGCGTAGCAGCTTTGGGCGGTTTGTGGGCGTTAGAGTGGGCGTGGCCAAAAGTTGTTTAGCAAATCGTTAAAAATTTATAAGACTAATACAAAAATGAAAAAATATCAAAACATTTTTCAAAAGTGTGGGCGTGGCAGTTTTGCGCGGTTTGTGGGCGTTAGAGTGGGCGTGGCAACATGAATCGACAAACTTGCGCTGCGTCTATGTCTCAGGAGTCAGTATGCTTAATCTCAAATTTCTACCTTTTGTAGTTCCTGAGATGTCGACGTTCATACGGACAGACAGACGGACAGACGGACGGACAGACGGACGGACAGATGGACGGACAGACGGACATGGCCAGATCGACTCGGCTATTGATCCTGATCAAGAATTTATATACTTTATATGGTCGGAAACGCTTCCTTCTGCCTGTTACATACTTTTCAACGAATCTAGTATACCCTTTTACTCTACGAGTAACGGGTATAAAAACCAAGAATGGCCCCACCACCTGGACTACACAGAATCCCCACAGATAGCTTTTTAAGACATCAAGAGCAGAGACCAGCCTCCAACTGCACACCGAGGTAGATCATAGTCTAATGTTTCAAGCACCAGCACAAAAGGGTGTTCGGCTATATAAATGGATCTTGAAATTTGACTGAACAAGCCGCGGTATGACCGTTGAAAGTTTTTTATTCCGTGTGGAAAGACTACAAGAATTATATGACATAAGCCGACAGCAAGTTTTCAGAGAATTTCAAAGTCTGCTGATCGGCGCAGCCAGTAAGTGGTAACTCATGGAGGATCGAGCCGAGGATTATGATTTTGATTACTATTCGCTCACCAGGGAAATGAAATGCGCTTTTTCCACAACTGGAAGTAACCTAATGAAGATCAAAGAATTAATGGAGAGGAAACAAGGGTATAACGAGTCCTTCAGCGATTATGTCGCCGACATGCACAACTTACACTTTAAGTTAAAACACAAGATCGCCGAGGGTGAATTTGTAGAACTTTTGAAAGATAACCTGAACTCCCAAATGGGTGGGATACTGTTGACGTCCCCAATAAGGTCTCTGGCAGAGCTTAAAAAGGAGGGGCTCAGAGTGGATCGGTGGTTAAGAAACCATGGGAGACCGATGCGAGGTAGACCTGTAAATGAGATCCAACGCTCAGAGAGGCAAGGACGTATTCCCGATGGTGCCCTTGTGGAAGAATTCCAACGCAGATCGGAGGACAGCCGCGAGTCCAACAGAACAGCGCCTGGGTGCAAAAACTCTTTGCACAATATGATTTGCTATACGTGTGGATACGGAGTGGATTTCTACCGCCAACACCCCGGAAACAAGAATCCATGCCCGTCTCGATTCCACGATGTCACCTGCCGCTTTTGTCAGAAGTCAGGCAGAGACGCTAGAAGAACGGGTTTTTCGCGAAGTCCGCCAGGCCAAACCGGGGAAACCAGGCGGACCAAGAACTCGTCAAACCCGTAAGTGCCATACAATCCCGGCAAAAGTACCCATCCCATAAGACTCTAAAACAACGAGAGCAGGAGTATGCGGCAGCACGGGAGCGCATTTTTAACAGCGCTGAGAAAAGAGCAGAACACCAACACCGCACACTGGGGATTGTGGACACTGTGGTAAGCGTGCCACATGACAACCGATTCTTTGCTAAAACGAGAGTTGATGGAGAAGAAATACTGGCGCTGCTGGATACCGGAGCTAGCGCAAATTGTATCGGAAAAGAAACCGGTCACAGCCGGTAACGAAATTCAAGGAACAGAGTGTGCTCACGGCCAGCAGGGGCAAGACCAGAGTGACAGGGGTAATTACACTACCGGTGGAATGGGATGGCGAAACCAAAAACTTTGAGTTCCTAATCGTGCCAGGTCTAACTCAGCGGTTTTATTTCTGAATTGATTTTTGGAAAAAGTTCGACCTAACATTTCTGGGAAAAGGGCCTGAGCTAGCAACACTAGAAACTCAAGCGGAAGGCGAGTCATATGAAGGTTCGGATCTAGTGGACACTGATACGCCTGCGACGGCATATACCCCACACCAGCTCACCGGAAGTCAAAGCCTACGACTGCAGCAAGTAATCGCAACTTTTCCGTCATGCCTGGAAAAGGGTTTAGGAAAAACAGGCCTGGAGCAGCATATAATCGAATTAACAAGTGAGGATATACCTATAAAGCAACGCCATTATCCCATATCTCCGGCAAAACAAAAGTTGGTATATGCTGAACTGGATCGTATGTTAGGTCTGCAGCTGGAGCTCCCCAGTAACCCTAGTGCAAAAGGGTACTAAGAATCGCTTGTGCCTAGACGCTCGAAAAGTCAACGCTCGAACCATTAACGACGCATACCCTTTGCCACACATTGACGGCCTACTGAGTCGACTGCAGGAAACCTATTATATTTCCGCGATGGATTTAAAAGATGCCTTTTGGCAAATACCGCTAGAACCCTAAAGTAGAGAGAAGACGGCTTTTACAGTTCCCGGCAGGCCACTATATCAATTCACCGCTATGCCATTCGGCCTGTGTAACGCGGCACAACGAATGTGCCGCCTAATGGATAAGGTAGTCCCAGCAGCACTATGTGAGCAGGTGTTTGTTTACCTCGATGACTTATTGGTCTGCTCCCCGACCTTTGAAGAACACCTAGTAATGTTAGGCCGGGTGAGTGATTGCTTACAACGAGCTAAACTTACCATCAATGTGGACAAGAGTAAGTTCTGTTATAGTCAGGCCAAATGCCTAGGATACGTTGTAGGAGGAGGATGCATCCGTACAGATGATGCCAGATACAAGCAATACAAGAGTTCCCTAGGCCAAGTTCCGCTAAGCAAATGCGTAGGTTTCACGGCATGACAGGGTGGTACCGGAGCTTCATTCAGAATTACGCTCAGACTGCCTCACCGCTTCATGACTGCCTTAAGAATGATCGCGTCAAGAAATTCGAGCTATCCGAAGCGGCCATCCAGGCCTTTTAGTCGCTGAAAACCGACATGGCAGCAGCACCTGCTGTCACTCCAGATTTCAAGAAACCATTTATCATTCAATGTGACGCCTCTACCACTGGCGTGGGAGGAGTACTGTTTCAAAATGATGACGAAGGCGGCGAACACCCAATCGCATACATGTCCGCAAAACTAAACAAGGCACAGAGGAATTACAGCATAACTGAGCTGGAATGCTACGCTGCAATCCTCAGCATCACAAAATTTCGAGCTTATGTGGAGGGAATGCCTTTTAAGGTAATAACGGACCATGCCAGCTTGAAATGGCTGATGGGCCAGAAAGACCTATAGGGGAGGCTAGCAAGATGGAGCCACTATCGAGCATCGTCGGGGGTCCCTGAACGTGGTACCAGACGCACTATCGAGGGTTCATATGGATCCCCTAAAATCCCCTTTCTTCCAAGCCCCAGAATATCTGGCACTAATAGAGGCTGCCGAAGCCAACGCCGATAAATGCCCAGACATTCAGATCTTCGATGGGTATGTCTACAAACGAATGGGTTTTTGCCAAGGCTTGCGAAGTGTGTAAGGTCAGCAAGACAACCAACAAAAATAAACGCCCACCCATGGGAGAACAGCGTGTGACGGAACGGGCAGGCCAGAGGCTTTTTATAGATTCCATGGGACCATACCCCCGAACTAAAGCCGGAAACTCTGTCATTTTTGTATGCCTTGACCATTTTTCAAAATTCGTATGGCTACACCGTATGAAACAGGCAGTAGCCACCGAAGTGGTAAAATTCCTCGTGGTAAACATTTTCCATCAGTTCGGTGTGCCCGAGTTCATTCACTCCGACAACGGAAAACAGTTTGTTTTGCAAACATTTGCTGACCTCATGGATCGTTACGGCATTAGTCATATAAGAACCGGGTTGTATTCCCCCCAAGCCAACGCCGCTGAAAGAGTAAACCGATCAGTGTTACAAATTCTACGGGCTGCCATTACTACCGACCAAAAAAATTGGGACTTGCAACTCAGCCGAATTGCATACGCTGTGGCTATCATGAAAGTCATATAACACCCGCAGCCAGCTAGTAGAATTTTCGGTTGGACAAGTTGTTTATCGGAAAAACTACCGGCAGAGTAACAAGGCAGAGAGGTATAATCCCAAGCTCGGTCTAAATCGCGTGCGCTGCATTATTCTACAGCGTAAGGGCAAAGCGTTATATGAGCTGGGTAACGCTCAGGGCATGCAAAAGATTTATATGTTTCCTAAGAATTTGCAACCGTGTTCACAAACTCCCTATATAACGGGCGGAGCACGGAACATGGCACCAGAAACCAACTAACAACATGAGCAACGTAACATCCAAATCCCTGAGGACCCAGATCCAGGAGACTGCCGAGCAGTCCCAGCTAGCCCGGACACAGCTAAGGCAAATCCTCTCCCAACTGGGCAACACGCAAGAGTGCGTGGGAGGATATCAGGACAGCGTCCTTGAAGGAGAGCTCCAGCTCCAGGAGCTACATATCCAACTATTGGAGTTGGAGGTGTCCGGGCCCCGTAGACGAACACGGAATACCCGCCGTCCTACAAAAAGACGTCTAAGGAAACAAACGGAAGAACAACGAAAGACGCTGTCCCGATACCAGGAGGTCCTGCGCCGACTCCGCCTGGACCTCGCCTATCATCAGGAGAAGGACTGGCGCCTGAGCAACAAGCTCAGGCAGGACATGCGTAGTCTGGACAGGAGCAACCCCACCATGGGTTTGGTTTGCCGGGAGGAGTACCTCCTAACCCTACAAGGAAGGTCAACCGAACCAATGACATTAGAATAACAAGATGCGTAACGGCCATACATTGGTTTTGCACTATGCAGCCACTTTTTTGGTGACGACCAAAATTGCACTCTTTTCGCTCGCCTAAAATTGAGAGCGTAAAAATCTAAAAATTGAATTGTCTGGCTTGTGTGAGTAAAAACATTAAAGGAGATAGTGTGTATGTGTGCGTGCTTCTGCTAGAAGACGATTTTCGGGCCGAAATCAATTTTTATCTAAGCTAAAACTATTATGGTTTGAAAGAAGTTTTTTTAATATTCGTTTGATAAAATCGCTTTTTTAAAAAAAGCTCTATGCCGGTATAAAAATACCATGGCTCACCGATGAAAAGTCAGAGAGAGTCAGTACCCGGGTAAACACCCGTAGTCCGTCGGTACCCGGGAAAACATCCGTAGACAATACCCAGAGGTAGTCATCCGTACACCACATACCCGGGCAATTATCCTTCTGTCCATCGAGGGGAAGACTCAGGGATAACTCCAGTCTCAAAGAAAACGTTAAGGAGCAAGGACACTAGCATCCTTTAAAGAAGATAACAGGACTACACAGCAAATGTGATAAACACCGTGGAGGTTGTCGACCACAAAAACAGGAAATAGAAGGAATACAACATACTCTGGAATTCATCGCTGCTATACTGATCTTCCTGGCTCTGTTAAAGATCATAAAAATGTACAAGAGATCCGTACAGCGGGGGAGGGACCATCACCATGTCCTGGACAGGATTGCATCCGGTGTCCCACAAAGTGCTTAAATAAAAATACTAACGGCAAAACAAATAAAAGAACAAGTGAACCGGTGTATGGCCGCTAATGTGAACGTCAGCAAAAAACAAACAACAGCAAGTGCTCGCTCCAAGTAACCTGAGAGCCGGATAGCAGCCAAAGCGTGCTACAAAAGAACAGAGACCCCGCTCATTCATACTTTTATATATATGCATACTCCACATAGTGTATTTTTTTTATTTTGTGTTTGTGTGTATCTTATTATTGTTCGGTTACAATAAATTGGTGCACGAAAGTATATGTATGTATAACTCCATCACTATATATCTCACTATATATCACTATAGATCTCATTGCTCCGGATTAAAATGGGGTAAGTTTGACGGAACCCTGTTCCAAAGTTTTTTATATTCATATATATACATATATTCTCGTGCTCATTTTATTTTTACACCATTAGTAAATATAAGTATATTTGTGTCAGGTTTAAAGAAAAATATCTTATTGTTAGCCTCTTCCAGGCAATTTATTTCATTAATAGGAGTTAAATATTTTGTGTTCTATATTGTTTTAAATTAATAAAAATTACTTTTCAGCGACGAGTATCCTCCTTGTTTTTGTTATGCAAAAACAAGAGCCCTCATAGCGACGTTTGTAGTCGTGAATAGCCAACAATTTTTGTTGACGTGCGCACCTTTGCTTGGTGATGAATTCGATACTCCTCGCTAAAAACAGTTATAGCAAACTTATCATAAATTTTGTATGCTAGCTTTTTAATTCTTGTTTGTATTACATGGCACTAGCCAACAATCTATTACTCAATAAAATTATCCTATTATTGTTACTACAACAAAATGAGTAGGTAAACATTTCCAGAAGGGGTGCTGACGCGCGAAGTGGAGTAGGTCAAAAACGATGACATAACGTTTGACGGACAACCTTGACAAAAGGGGATCGTATTGCGCGGCCCGCGACGATCCAGCAGGCATGCGGATGCATGAAGGGGAGGGAACGTGGCCGATCGTTTTACGATCAAGCTACAGCTTGTGGGGCAGTGAGGACTGTTGACTGACGAACGGTACGAACTTTTTCATGGACTACTAATATTTATTCTCGTAATGTTGGGGAGGTGAGGGGCTTACCAAGATCCCACGACCCAAAATCGACGAGCTTACGCCGGCATCCTGGTGCCTGAACATCGGATGCCCCTCCCTCGGCCTGAGTCCTTTCCCAGGACACAGGCACGAATACACCGACGTAACACATTGACCAACGACAAAGCTATAGTAAAAGTCGAACTAGGAACTGCCAGAACGGTGTCGTCGTTCACAACAATACAACATATAATACACCTGACCGAGTACGAGAGTGCAGCTGAAAGGTTGTACAAGCTCATAGAGGACTTTCCAAACAAATAGGAGGCCACAAGCCTCAAGTCCCTATTACTCGCTAAACTGGACCTAATTAACCAAAGGTTATCCTCGCAGCTACCCAACATTAACAGCGGTTTAACTAGAAGAGGTTTGATTAACGGTTTAGGTACGATAGTGAAGACAGTAGAAATATGGACGCCACCAACGAGGACAGAATAAACAAACAACTATCACAACTAAATATCAACGCAGAAAACACAAATCAATATAGCAGCCCACATTAATAGAGCTGGACCGAACCGTAGTACTGGAGGGAGAATCCGGGCATAACCGCTGACGCAGGGGTTTCGCAACAGCAACGAATTGTACACTAGTCTATGCATGAAGTATTCTGGAAAATAAAAATCTTCTTTTTCAAGCAACTGAAAAATTCAGTCATATATCCAAAAAGCCTCCTCTCATTTATTTGAAATTATTACATTCAATTGTACATTCAACACTCGCACGACTTAACTCGCGCGAGTCCTACAGCCACACTTACCCCCCAACAGCCCGAGGTGCTCTGCCGTGTATCGTACGGCCCGATTCGCGAGAATATACACGCGATATAGAAAAAAGGGTACAGAAATAAGGAAATGTATAAATATTAGTAAGATCTAATTATGTGATAAAAATTTTAGAATTGAATGCTTTAAGAGCGGCTTTAGAGTGGGCGTGGCAAAACCATTTTATGCAAATCGTTAGAAATTTATCAGACTAATCAAAAAATGAAAATATATGAAAATATTTTTCAAAAGTTTGGGCGTGGCAGTTTTGGGGGGTTTGTGGGCGTTAGAGTGGGCGTGGCAACATGGGTCTATGTCTCTGGAGTCCGCATGCTTAATCTCTAGCTTTCTAGCTTTTATAATTCCTGAGATCTCGACGTTCATACGGACAGACAGTAGGACAGACGGACATGGCCAGAACGACTCGGCTATTGATCCTGAGCAAGATCCGTTCATACGGACGGACAGATGGACAAACGGACAGACAGACGGACAAGGCCAGATCGATTGGTTGTCTTCAAAGCGCGGTTGTCTTCAGCGGGTCCATTCGAATAAAGGCAAGACCTTTGTGGGACCAGAACCTTTACTTTCCAGGGACTTCCTACAGGCAATCAAAAGTTGGTGACTAATGCATATAGCCATCAGAGACTTGTGTGGCGTTTCATCCCACCCAGGGCTCCTAATATGGAGGCTCTGTGGGACGCGGGAGTGAAGTTTTAAAACCCTTTTCTATAAATCTACGTATGTACAAGTATACGGTTCTCGCTAAGATTGCGGCTTGCCTCAAGTTATTTAGAATATATAAAGAAGTAACTAAACAATTACACGGAGATAAATATGAACATTTACATCGCGGAGGCATGGTCTCTCATTTGCATTACTTCGATAATACCGGCTTGGATGAGGTGGTGAACATTGACGGGATCGCGGTCAACGAGACCAACAACTCGTTACAGGTTTTAGGTCACTAGTAACCTACACCAACCACGTGTGGGCAGAATCATATCGGGCGAGTTATTCGACAGGACTTTGAACACCAACCTACTGCATCGTTTTAATAAAGCAATCCAGTCAAAAGCTATCTAATGATAACACTGGGTAAAATTATAAATTACGTAAAGAAACCAGTAAATAAAGCAGAGCGACTTGATAATGTTGAACAGTACCATATTTTAGAACAAACTCAAGGGGAAGAAAGCTCTAATTAAATTTTAATCAAATTTAAGGAAATTTTTTTCTGCGCGCGAGTCCCACGGCCACACTACCCGCCCAACCGACCGAGGGGCGCTGCCGTGTATCGAACGGCTCGGTTCACGATAATATACACGCGATATAGAAAAAAGAGTACAGAAATAAGGAAATGGAATTATGGGGAATATGTTGGGAAATAAGATCTAATTATGTGATAAAAAAGTTAGAATTATATGCTTTGAGAGCGGCAGACAGTCAAGATTAGTGATAATAGGATTATAGTCAGAACATAATACTCTGTAGCGGTCAACAATTTAAGATAAGGGTTACAGTGAATCTGCTTGGAACACAGAAGTTTAGTCGACTAACTAGTTTGGGACTATCAACTTCACCACGAATAAGCTTACAAGTAAAAACGGTTCGAAGCATCGTTCTACGGTTAGCTGGGAAAGGTAAATTAATAAACATTAGTCTACTGGAATACGTAGGTAATATAAGGTTTCCATCCCAATTAGGACGCCGCAAGAAGTTCTTTTGAACCGATTCAATGCTGTCCGAGTGTACTACATATTTTGGACTCCAAACAGGTGATACATACTCAAGAATCGGACGGACCAAAGAAATGAATAAGGTTTATTCCTTTAACCACCTTTTTATTAAAAATAGTACGCCCCCGTAATATGAAAATTTCGGTTTGATGTCCATAGAACACTAAGATTATTAACCCGTGTTATTCTGCCAATGAGCACCAACTTACAGTGTATGTCGCGTGTCTTGGGTTGACAAGACATAAGGTCATATCTTTACACTTCGAGCCATTTAAGCTTATTATTAACACGGCACCATATTTGAAAGCTATCTAGATCGGATTGTAAGTCCAAATGATAATGTCCTTATACTGGAGGCATGATTTAGCAAATTCTGCACGCATAAGTACATGTGCATATTTTATTACTAAGGGAAGGTCGTTAATAAATAAGATAAAAAAGGAGCGGACCAAGGTGGCTCCCTTGTGGAACGCCGGATGTGACTCGGAGAACACCAGAAAGAGAGTTATTAAATAGGACCCGTTGCGTCCTGCCATGTAGATAACTAAAAATCCAATTTAGAAGATCAACAGGGAAAATTAATAAATCAGGTTTTCTTACTAGAAGAGAATGATTATCAGAGACAAATGCTTTAAAGTCAGTGTAGATGACATATGTTTGAAGATTGTTTTTGAAGCCCTGTATTACCAGGATAGTTAGTTTTAAAAAGTAAGATGTTGTTGATCTGCGTTTCAAAAAACTATGCTGAAATAGTGATCCAAAGTGTTGCAAATTTGGAATGATAACATTTGCAAAAAGCTTAGGGATAGCCGACAAGTTAGAGATTCCTCTGTAATTTTTCATCCAATTGTTTACCTATTTTTAGAGAGGGATTGCGCTTGGTGTTAACGAAATTATAAAACCGTTTCGGATCCTTTACAACAGCCGTGCTGTTTGCTTTTGACCGACCATAAAGCTACTGGCTCGTAAAATGTATGTGAAGTGCAAGTGTTAGCAAATTCCCATGATCGGAGCACACAGGCGATGCATTCATATACAGCTGCTTCCTTTTTTATAAAGAAACATTATACTAAAAATTTAAAAGTGTTATCAATCGACCAAATGGAACCTGTTAGACGCACTGTTCATTATTATCTAACATGAGTCTACTATATGGCGACCGTGACATGTAATTAATATACATGATATGTCATAAGTATTCATTCAATACAAAACCAGAGCAGCGACCAGTAGAGTCGCTCTCTTAAAAATAAAGAACCAAATTACACAAAAATCGTTGGATTACTGTGGGGATTGTCCAATTAATGACACAAAAGCCTGCAGTCTACCCAACAAAAACCGCCTAACTGGTGTACAGCATGTAAATTACAAGCACCCTGAGTGCTAAAAAGCCCACACCTTCCGATGCTCACTCAGAACATCAAATAAAACAAGAGAGAACGCTATAGCCGAGTTCCCCGACTATCTGATACCCGTTTCTCAGCTGGTGGAAGTGCAAAGGAGAATTTCCACAATGACAGTTTTTGGCGGCTTGTGGGCGTTAGAGTGATAGAAATTTACAAGACTAATACAAAAATGAAAAAATATCAAAACATTTTTTAAAAATGTGGGCGTGTCAGTTTTGGGCGGTTTGTGGGCGTTAGAGTGGGCGTGGCAACATAAATGGAGAAACTTGCGCTGCTTCTATGTCTCTGGAGTCCGTACGCTTAATCTCAACTTTCAAGCTTTTGTAGTTCTTGAGATCTCGACGTTCATACGGACGGACAGACGGACATGGCCAGATCGACTATATTCTTGATCCTGACCAAGATTATGATAACGTCGGGGGCCGGAAAGCTGCGGTTCCAAATATTCCCAGAATTATTTGAAAAGAGGTGTTGAAGTTCGTCTTTCTCGTTCGGGGTTTATTTTCATAGTGGTTTTTCAAACATTAATAAGGGGGCTTCGTGCCCCACTTCGGAAACGGGTCAAAAAGTACATTCCGTCAACAGCGATGCTCTGCTGGCGGGATACCGGACTGAGTTGTTCGGCATGAACATTCTCCCCCCCCTTGCAAGAGGAATACTTGCAATTTAGGAGAGAGAGCAGCGTCCCGAAAGGATCCATCCCAGTTTGGAATTCTGTGCCATGGGCAGGCCGTCCTGCCTCGCGAGGATACCCGGCAGCATCAGGTCGGCGTACACGTCTGCTCCAAGTACAGCCGAGACAAGCGATGGGTGGAACAACCGGTCATCCGCCAGAGTCACGTTGAGGAACATGTCCTGCACCTTCGGATCCAGGGGCTGTGCCGTCGTCCAGCTCTGCATTTGCTCGTCCACCAGCATCAGCAGCTGTTTGCTCATCCGGGATGATTTTGAGCGAATTTCAGTGGTGCACAGCCGTTCGTTGCCAACGCCCGTGATGGCCAAATTGAGGGCCTTCACCAACGAGACGTGGATGCGACTCACGGGGCAGCACGGATCCACCAAGACTCGCACATCGAATCTTTTCTGATCGGACCCAATGAGCACGGCAGCGGTCGGAAGGATGCTGACACTTGTCCGCACCAGGCTAGACGCGCCCGTCGGCGTTGACAATGAGCTGCGGGGTGGGGAAACATCCATCGGCGAGGCTGGGCGTCGTGACCCGGTTGAAACTGCCTCCTGACGCCGTTGAGGCTGAGGCGCTGCTCGTGGTTTGCGCTTCCGTTGGATGTGCAGCAGAGTATGGTGGGCCTCTCGGCAGATGTGGCACCTTTGCTGCGACACGACCGATCCGAATGCTCGTGGGCCAGACAGTTCTCGCAGTATTTGTTAATAATTAAATAATAATAATTAATACTGCCCGGAGCCGCTTCACAGCCAGCAGTTGTAGGAACCGCTGGCAGCTGTTCAATGGGTGAACACCCCTGCAGACTCGACATCGGTATACATCGTGAAACGATGAACGACGGACAACGTGGCGGAACGCTGGGGCCATGGAATATGCGGCTATATGAAATAACTAAAGTATAGAGGAGTTATTCGACTCATTAGGGCTGTCCATTGGGAGGCGAATCATTTTTGCCACTGGTCTTCGGACGACCCCCCGTGCTGTGAGAGCATCTGCCACTCTGACCTTGCCGTCCACGCCAGGACAAACCAATTGGATACGCCCAAGCCGCCACTCGTTGGATGGCAAGTTCTCCTCTTTGATCACCACCATGTCTCCCGCCTGGAGATCTCGCGTTGGGAACTTCCATTTGTTCCTTTTGTGGAGTTCCTTTAGGTATTCCTCCTTCCAACGCAGGAGCTCGGACCTTCTTTAATCTCAGGTTCTGCTACCGCTAGTAATGGTCCACCGATTAGAAAATGCCCAGGGCTAAGAGCGACAAGATCCGTGGGATCTTCGGACATTGGCGAGATAGGCCTGGAATTCAAACAGGCCTCAATCTACGGCAGGCGGGTAGTCAGTTCCTCGAAAGTGTACTTCCCAGCGGCTGTGTGCTTGTAAAAATGCGACTTGAAGCTCTTCACACCCGCCTCCCAAAGCCCTCCCATATGAGGTGCGGTTGAAATGCCAGGACACATTCTGAAGACTGTGCTGGGAAAAAACCAATGTTCTGGTAGCTTCAATGAAATCCTTTGATAAGAACGTGGAGGCTCCGACAAACGTTTTCCCGTTGTCAGAGTAGACGTGTTGTGAACACCCACGCCGAGCGAAAAAACGGGAGAATGCGGCCAAGAACTTCCCTGTAGTCAAGTCGGAGGTCGCTTAGAGGTGGATGGCCCGGGTAGTAAAACACACAAAAACGCACACGTACCCCTTTGTGATTTTGCAAGCTCTACCGACATAACTCTTGACGTCAAATGGTCCTGCGAAGTCCACTCCTGTATGGGTGAACGGTCTGGAGAACGTGGACCTCGAACGGGGCAAATTCCCCATCAACTGCGTCTGCACACTCTTCTTGTGGATGACATACACTCGGCACGAGTGTATTGTTCGTTTCACCAACAGTTTAAGCTTGGGAATCCAGAATTTGGAACGAATCAGTCGGATCATTAATTGATTCCCCCCAATGCATGAATATGCGATGGATAAACAGGACTTGAAGTTCGGCGAACCTACACCGTGCAGGAATGATGATCGGATGTTTTTCATCATAACTAAGCATTTCAGATGATTGTAACCTGCCGCTTGCTCTCAAGACACCATTTCCGTCGAGAAAGGGGTTTAAGTTAGAAATTGCGCTTGCAGGCGGAACTGGTTGCTTGTTGCCCAAAGCCTTATATTCGGCGGGAAACTCATTCTTCTGAGTGAGCACAATTAACCGCTCTTGCACATCCGACAATTTCGCCGCAGTGAGATCTACCGATGAGGCTACACCTTTCCTTCGGCAACTTTTCACAAAACGAAACACATAAGCAAGAACTCGCAGAGCTCGGTCAAAGGCTGAGAACCTCTCTAGGATTTCAACTGCTGAGGGCACTGCGACCGTGTGACATTTGACGGGGCGCTGCTCAAGCTCAGTCTCCGGATGGACCAACAACTCACTCGGCCACTGCTCCTGTTTGAGGTGCAACCAAGCTGGCCCACGCCACCACAGTGCGCTGTCCTTCAGCTCTTGGGGTGAGACGCCCCGGCTTGCCAGATCAGCTGGATTGTCTTCGGATCGTACATGTCCCCACTTGCTTCCGTCGGTACACTGTTAGATTTTTGCGACCCTGTTGGCAACGAATGTTGTGCAGGTGCACGCTGGCTTACTCAGCCATGCAAGAACGATCGTAGAGTCGGTCCAGTAAAAGGTCTCATAGACATGAGGAGGAATTTCAGAAATTACTAGAGCTGCCAGCTCCGTGAGCAGCACTGCTCCGCACAGTGCTATGGAGATGAATCTGACAGGAGCGACTCGGGTTTTGGATGTAAGTAGATGGGTACAACAGCCTTCCTTCGTTTCGATTCGGACGAAAATAGCAGCCCCATAGGCGTCCTGCGACGCGTCGCAAAACACATGGTATTGAAGTTTCGCAGCTGGATGGAAACGTACCCATCTCGGGATACGAATTTCCTTCAGGGCAGGATACCCTTCTAGGAACTCCCGCCACTGGGTCGCGAGATCCATGGGGAGTGGCTGAGCCCAGCCCAGCTCCCGTAGCCAATTTTTCTGCATAAAAATCTTGGAACGGACTACGAAAGGTGATAGGCCTCGGATATCCTGAGCCAACTGTTGTAGTACGCGGATGGCTAGGAAAGGCGCACAGTTTACGCCGAAGGTGACTGTATCAAGTTCATAGTCACAGAGCTCTCCGCCCTTATTGCGGAAGAGGATTCTCTGAAAGCGCGTAGAGGCAGAATTTACCCGAATTTGCCTGTTCATCTTTGTGATGTCAGCATTGAAAACATACTTGAAGAAACGCCATTTTAGAATCTGGATAGTCAGATCGGACTGCAGTACGGGCCCCGCATGAAGAATATCATTGAGGCTGTTCCCGTTTGATGAAGAATTGGATGCATTAAACACAACGCGAACCTTCGTTGTGGTGCTGTCTGGTTTGAAGACATCGTGATGGGGCAAATACAAATTAATAGAGTCGTTCGGAGAGACTTGGTGCATATGACCTAAATCTAAATACTCTTGAATGACTGAGTCGTACTGCTTTTTTGACGCAACGTCTTTATTCAGTCGAATTTCGTTTCGGAGGAACTGAGTCAGTGCGATCGACCTGGTGTGCCCAAGATTGATATTGTTAGGCTCTTTAAAGGGCAACGAAACCACATACCTCCCATCCTCGTTCCTTTTGGTAGATTGGACAAAGTTTTCCTCGCAAATCGAGGTGGATTCCCTAACCCGCTTCACTGGAACATCCTCCACCTCCCAAAATTTTGTGAGAATGTTGTCCAGTCTGGACTCGGTGACAGCTAGTCGGGACGAAAATGAGCATATTCTGCTTGTGGGATTCGTTGCTATTGGAGCGCAAAGAATCTATCCAAATATGGTCTCCTGGCCAAGAAGCGTGCCACAGATATTGGAATGGGAGACGCTGAGAATGATCGATGGCAGGATATCGGTACAATCAGAACGTCGATCTGCGAACTCCGGTAGAAATTTGGGTCTACTAGTTGCAATGACGGCAGATGCTTCATAGAGTCTTCAGATAAAGTACAGGATGGGAGATTCCCGGCCAGTTGTGGTAGTACATATGCAGAAGTTTTAATTTAGATGTGGGGCTTGACGGGAGAACCTATGCTGAGTTGACAGCGCTTACGGGGCTGAGCCGCAACAGTGAGGTTGAGCCCTGAAACTTGAGCATGGATGGATTCATAAGGCAAATTAATCAAGTTGAACAAGCGTTCTGAAATAAAGGTTGCCTCAGAACCCGAGTCAATAAGTGCCCGTGCTGAGTATTTGATGCCTAAATGGTAAATCTCTATTAAAGCTGTACTCAGGAGGACCCTTGAGTGTTTACCGCCAGAAACGTTTGCACATTCGGTTGATTCGTTAATGGAGTGGACTGTATATCTTGCTGGTGGATACGGGGGCTGGTGGTCACGATTGACCGCTGACTGAACTGGTGGAGTGCCATTTCGGTGCCGGAGAGTGTTGTGGCGTCCTCTGCAAGTATTGCAGTTATGCGTGCTGTGCAATCCCTAAGAAGATGCGTTCTGGCAAAACAGTTTAAGCTCTCCGACTGGCATTCGTAAGAATAACGGACATACTCCGATAGGACGGTTCTCTTGCGAACAAAGTTTACAGGATTGTGGAGTTACCGTCACTCTATTCTCAAAGGTCTGAATCGCCCGCGAGCTATTGTCAGTCCGCAATGCTCTGGACTGAGCGTTTGGCCTAAAATCTTCAATCGCCTCGAGCGTTCGATGACGAAATTGTAAGAAAGCCTGGAAAGCCCAGAGTGGAATATCTGTCGTACTCATAAGGGATAAGAGCCTCACCACTAGTTTTAGCATTGAGATAGAACAACTCCTCAAGTTCTGACAGCCGAGGGTTGTGTATGTAGATGGCTGAGAAAAGGTCCCGAAACGTGAGCCAGTGAACATAATCCCCACTAAAACTGTCGCACTCGACTGGGGGTAAGCGACACCCTCCCTGAGGAGGCGCCGGAATGGAGGCCTGAACGGACTGTTGCGAACGTGAACCTTCTTCAATGATCTCGTTGAGACTCGCTGCGCGCCGCTCGGAAACTGCATAACTGCATAACTTGGACGGCATGGTTGTTATTGTGTCTGTGAATCCCAGACCGGACAGAACTTCGGAGCACGCCTCGTATTCCTTCTCCACCTTGTCCCATAGGGCTCTGATCTGCTCGAGTCGCACCCTACTTGTGTGGATTGACGGACTTGTGTCTGCTGTGGTGTTGACTCTGGCCTCGAACTGACCTACTCTATCGGTTATGGTCATGAATTTCATCAAGGCCCTGTCTGCCTCAGCTTGCGCCATTTTTGCGGTTGCTCTAGTACCTTGGGGTGAGAAGTCTGAATTCGCAGGTATCGTGTTCGGTGCTGACCGTGGAACTTGGAGCGACGTGCTCGTGAATTTTAGTGGAGTTGTCGATGTGCTTTTGCTTCGAGTGGGATTAGAGCTTTTAAAGGGCACAGAGGACTCGCTCTTGGCTCTAACTCGTTGAGACGTTTTAGAAACAGTCAAACGGGTTTTTACCTCCTTACCGTGGCCAGTTGGCATATTAAGCTCTCGGAGGAGCCGAAAACCGTGCGGGGGCGAAACAGTCTGTCCACTTGGACAAATACGGGGACGCGGGACCCAATTGAACGATCGAGTTAACTTATATATTTGGGACGCTGGATAAAGCGTGCAACCAATTGAAAAATCGCAACAACTTATATATTTGGGACCCTGGATAAAGCGTGCAACCAATTGGATCGATTTAACTTATTGTATTTGGGACGCTGGATAAAGCGTGCAACCAAGATCAAAACAACTTATATATGTATTGGGACGCATGCAACCAGTTGGATCGATCGAAATATTCCGTATTTGGAAAAAAATAACTGGAGTCGCTGGATAAAGCGGACACCCAAATTAATCGAACGCTAAGGTTTGATGATTTGGATAATTTAAGAACCAAATTATCGCATCAATTTAGACAGGATGTGGGGGCACGACAACGCGTGAAAAATGTGACAATCGGAACAAAAACACCTGGGTCGCTGTGTTGATCGAAAAAATAAAAAATGAATAATCGGAATTAATCGATTTAGACAAAGGTAAGGGCCGCCGGATTACGTGTGAAAAAAGGAAATCGTAACAAATTATGTTATCGTTTTATATAAAACCTGGGGTCGCTGGACTAAGAGCGGAATACACAATAATCGGAATAAACGTTGTTATCGATTGAGGAAAAAAACAGATATGAGGGCGCTGGATTACGCTGGACTATGATTGTCGATGTGGGACGCTGGATAAGCGTGAATGTTTGGCCAATTATTGAGATGATATATGCGAATCGAAATAAAATCAAGAACGGAGTTCAAAAAAGTATTAATGAAAAAAACACACATTGACTCTTTCAATTGGAAACTACTATAGGTCGGTATTTACATATATATGTTTCACTTTTTTTTCGCAGTCTTATTTTCGCAGTCTTTTAACAATCAACTTAACTATGCGACGCCAACCAGAAGTAGTGATCGCAGATCTTACTTCCCGATATATATCTTTTCTCAAACAATCGTATCGATGCTTATATTCTAATACAATGTGCACACTATATACAATAAGGTTATTCTACTATGCTTATATTCTATATTCTAATACAATGTTCACACTATATACAATAAGGTTATTCTACTATGTTCCTACAACTCGGCCGTCCTGACTTTTAGGATCTCCCGATCCTCGCCGACATAGCTCTTGTTATTCTTCTACATACATTGTTTCTTTCTTTATCCTCTACTTCTTCATTATCATCATCATCTTTACATTTTGTATATTTCTTCTTTACATATAATTTGTTATTTTCATTCTCCGGTTCATTATTGTCTGTATTTGATTCATCATTCATTACCTTTAGTTCATTGCCTTCTTCATTTACTTCATCATTTTCCATATTTAATTCCTTATTCATTACTTTTAATTCCTTCTCTGTAACATTTACTTCATCGTCTTCCATACTTAATTCATCACCTTCCATATTCAATTCATCGTACTCTGCATTTAATTCATCATATTCTACATTTAATTCATCGTACTCTACATTTAATTCATCATTATCTTCATTTAGTTCATCACACTCTACATTTAATTCATCATCTAAATTATCATAATTTTTCCCTTCTGCATCAATCCAAGGATTCAAATTGTGTACTGCCCATATTCCTTCATATGGTTTTTGTGTTTTCTGAAAATTTTCTACGTCTCTTATCAGATATCTATCATTGCCTATATCTTTTGAAATCTCATAAGGCCCTTTAAACCTCGGGATTAACTTACTAGACGCACCACTAATAGAATTAAAATTTTTCAACATAACATAATCTCCTACTTTATATTTATGTGGTTCTCTTCGTTTAGCATTTACATATTTTTTATTATATTCCTGTGCTTTTATTTGTACTGCTCCGGCTTCCCCTCTAATTGCATGTAAATCTATCTCTTTCTCGATTTGTTCGCTCTCGATTATGTTTTCTTTTAAGTTATCAATTACTTTCCCTTTTTGTTGTATCCCAAATAACATTCTACTCGGATATTCCTTTATGCTTTTATGAACCACATTATTCATTGAAAATTCTACATCAGACAGTACTTTATACCACTGTTCGTTCTCTTCTGAATCTATCAGTTTGCTTATCATCGGTCCCAGTTCTCTATTTGTTCTTTCTACCTGGCCATTTGCTTGCGGTGACCCTGTCGCGACCTTTAAGTGCTCAATGTTGTTTTCCGAAACAAAATTCTGAAACTCTTGTGATGTAAAACACGTTCCTCTGTCTGAAATCAAAGTCTTTGGTCTACTATATGCTCTAAAGTAATCGTATAATGCATCTATTGCTTCTCTTGATTTCGTAGTTTTTGTTGGATACAATCTTACAAATTTTGTAAAACCATCTATGACTACCAGAATGTGTTTTTTTACAGCGTTTTTCGATTCTATTGGCCCATAATGATCTATGTGTACTACTTGAAAGGGCAAAGTTCCCTTTGGTATTGAGTGAAGAAAACCTTCT
Source organism: Drosophila teissieri (assembly GCF_016746235.2). Lineage (NCBI taxonomy): Eukaryota > Metazoa > Arthropoda > Insecta > Diptera > Drosophilidae > Drosophila > Drosophila teissieri. The sequence continues at coordinate 24,104,518 of NC_053029.1, read as the reverse complement.
TGTTTCGTATTCTTAGCCGTAAATGAAATACATTTCAGACAGTTTCTAATATGTTCCTCTAATTTCCTTCGCATATTTGGAAACCAATAACTTTTACTTTTGATATTTGCCACTTTTTCCATTCCCCAATTCCCATTTCATTATGGTATTTAAAAAAAATATGAGTTTCCATTGCTTCGGGTACATAGAATAGTAAGTTCCTATAAACAACTCCATTCCTCATTCCGTATCCTTCAACATCTCTCTTAATTTAACTATTTGTTTGTCCTTACTCTGACAAATAAGTAGATTATCCTCGAAAGTATTATCTTCTATAACCATAATCGTATTACATCTGCTTAATGAGTCGACATGTTGCATCCTTCTCCCTGATCTATGTTCCCATTGGCAATCATAATTTTCTAGCTCTAACGCCCATCTCGCTATTCTCGGATTTAGTTCTTTTTTGTTTAATGTCAATTTTAATGAGTTACAGTCAGTAACCACCTTAAAAGGAATGCCTTGAAGGTATATTCTAAACCGTTTTAATGCGTATATGACTGCCAATGTTTCTAACTCAAAACTATGATACCTAGATTCTGTTTCCGTTGTTCGTTTTGACATGTAAAAAATCGGATGGAACTTTCCGTCATTTTTCCTCTGTAATAATATCGCCCCAAATCCAATTGCACTTGCATCGCAATGTAGCTCCGTTTCATCATCTGGGTTATATATAGCTAAAATTGGTGTTTCTCACAATTTCCCCTTCAGTGTTTCAAAGGCATCCATTTCTTTTACTCCGAACATGAATTTTTTGTCCTTTTTCGTCAAATCGTGCAGTGGCTTTGCCATCAATGAGAAGTCTTTGATAAATCTCCGAAAATAGGAACACATTCCTAAAAAACTCTGAACGTCCTTTACTTTAGTAGGAATTGGAAAATCATTTATTGCCCTAATTCCCTCTTCATTTGCCTGTATACCTCTTTCTGAAATAACATACCCTAAATATGTAACTTTGTTTTCTAAAAAACTACACTTATCCATTCTCAACTCCAGTTTGTTTTCTATCAAAAGTTTAAAGACCTCTTCCAAAATTTGTAAATGTTCCTCGTATTCTCGCGTAGCAATCATTATGTCATCCAAATATACTATAACCTTTCCTTCTTTTATCATTCTCTCAAACACTTTGTTTATAAACCGCTGGAATATAAATGGCGCATTTGTTAAACCAAACGGCATTCTTAAATACTCGAATTGTCCCAGTGGTGTTATGAAAGCAGTATACTTAATTGAGTCCGGATGCATGTATACATGATTATAACTATTTTTCAGATCTAACTTCGTAAATATCTTTTTGTTAACCAGTCCATCTAGCAAATCATCTATCAATGGTATCGGATATTTTATTTTTGTAGTCACTTTGTTAAGACGTCTATAGTCTACACACATTCTCAAACCACCCGTTTTTTTCTTAACCAATACTATGGGGACCGCATATTTCGATTCGCTAACTCGTATAATACCATTCTCTAAACCTTCATCGATAATCTTTTAAACGCTAGCTTTTTCAGCATAAGACAATCTTCTAGGAGCACTACTAAATGCCTTGCTATCCTCAACATCTAGTTGCATTTCACTTTTTAGTTTCGGTTCAATCGGCCTTATGCAATTTATATAACCACTCTCAATAAGATTGATTAACCATATTCTTTGCTTGTAATTGACCAATTCTCCAATACTATATTCATTTTTCTGATCTGGACTATCCAATTCAATTGCTAATATTTGATTCTCAAAATGATTTTCTTCTGTTATTATTCCAATATTTTGTTTCCGACTTTTTTCCAAACATTTCCCTTGTCTTACACTATTAACTTTTCCATTTATTTCATTGTTTTCATTTAGTCCTTTTCCTTTCGTTTCAACACAAGCATTTTCAGTTCTTTTTCCAATAGTCAGTTTCATATTACATTCTTTTAAAAAAATCTCTACCCAAAATAATTGAAAAGCCCATATATTCGTTATCAACTACCATTAAATCGCATACAACTTCTTTATTTGAAAAACAAATTAAACATTTTACACTTCCAAGAATTTTAAGTTTGCTTTTATTTATTCCAACAAAACTTCTATTTACTTCATTTAATTTTATCTGAACTGGAACGTATGCTTTTCTTATAAAACTGATAGGGCTTCCCGAATCTAAGAGTGTTTCTATAAAAATGGGTTTATAATGAGTGTCAGATAAAAATATTACTTTCATATAGCTTACATATTCATTTTGTACATCACGCTTTTTATACTGCTCACAGTCCTTTGCTTGATGTCCAGCTCTTCCGCAAGCGAAGCACGTTCCCATCTCTCGTTTTGGTTTTCAGCACTCACTAGCTATGTGCCCCATGCTGTTACAGTTGTAGCACTTAACATTGCGTCTTTGAGTTTTTTCCCCCAGCTTCTGCTCCTGTGCGTCCCGTCGTATGGCTGGCATCTTTTGAAGCTCGACCCCGTTGAACGCTTTCAAAATTTCAGCCTTCGTCGAAAAATACTGCAGTTTCGTCGTATTCCGAAGGTTTATATCCGGAATTCCCGCTATCATGTATTCAATTAATTCGTCTTCCTCCAAATCGATTTCATTCCCCA